>NC_136065.1:1787437428-1788037428 GCF_964261635.1 Lissotriton helveticus
ACAGTAGAAATAGTTCCTGAAATAAACAAACCCCTGCATATAAAACTACCTTCATCGAGGCAAAAGGTATTTTGAGAAGACCGGTCAGAACAGAAGAGAGTTCCTACAGTCAATCGTTGACAGCACAAGAGATTGGATAAGCAATTTGAGATCATGTTCAGGACTGAATGATAAATCGCCAAAATTGGCCTTGGCCTTCCGCTACGCGGCTCAGAGAGAGGGAAGTGTGGCGGAAAGTCCAAAATGGCAGAAGCGACTAACTGAAGTGGGAGCAGAGCCGCAGGCAAGTGTCAGAACAGTAATAGCCCCGGGCCCATACTGTGGTGCAGCATGGGGAAATGATTAAATATTAATTGAGCCGCGGCCAGCAGAGACACAACGTCTTTATCCCCCCGCAGTCCTGGCCGACAGAGGCCCAGCAAAGGGCCATCGATCAGAGACCCAGAACAGAGAGACAAAGAGTACACCGGTCCGCTGTGGGGTCTGCAGGACTACGGATTGTTGCTGGCAGTGAGACAGGTGCTGCACTGTATGCGGACTGGAGGTCGCCTTAACCAGCATGAAGAAATCTGAATCGGGAACTTTGCGGCAAGATGGAGAGGAGCGACAATGGACTACCGCAGCCACACTGCCAGTAACAGTAAGCGGTGGGAGAGGTCTTGGCATTGAGGGTGGAGGTGCAGCATCCCAACCAGGAGGAAGCACCCCTGAGGAGCGGCCTCCACATTTGTACCCGATTCGCCTCCTCCCCTATCCTGCCGCTCCGAAGAGCAGGTTGTAGTGATGCTGGCCTGGTCCGCAGACTGAGAGAGAAAACCAGAGTCCTTTGGAATCACCACCAGCGCAAGAGGCCGCACCTGAGGGGGGAGCGCTGAAGCGCAGCAACAAAGCAGAAGAGTGGGGGCGCTGATGCCTGACCTCCCTCAGCCCTCCTACACAATCAATAAATCTAATGAAGCTGATTTCCCAAGATGCTGGGTGACCATGCGTATTGAAAGAAGCATCAGTATCCACAAAGGAACACTACCCTGGGAGAGGGCTCAGGTGCCCCTCTGACAGAATGCAATACAATACTCCTGAAAACCCTTCACTGGCTCCCGGTGCGGGAACGTGCTTTGTTTAAACTAGGCTGCGTGGTGTTCCAGGCCAGGATTGGCCTGGCCCCCCTATTCATATCCTCGGCCATCAAGGCTTATGTCCCGGGCAGAGACCTTCGATCCTCAGCCCAACTCCTCCTAGCTGTGCCCCGCTATCGGAAAAAGAAACAGGGTGGCTCGAAATTTTCCCTTCTTGCCCCCTTGTTTTGGAATTCTCTCCCTTTTTACCTTAGGTCCCTCACTGATTATCCCGCCTTCCGCAAAGCCTTAAAGACCTTTCTATTCCCTCAGGATCTTCCCTAGGTTTCTGTTTAGTTCCAGCCGCTGTCTCAGTGACTGTCCCCGCTCAGTGGGCTGTCTTCGACTTTAGCGCCAAGAAACCGTTTAGGTGTACGTTGCGCTTAATAAATATTTTAAACTTAAACAGTGGGGCGCACTAGCGAAAGAGAATCAAGCCCATTAGTGAGGGGACAGCTGGTTAACATATACTACCCATGAACTGGACGGCCCAAAACAGGGGCCAGGCTTGTTGTAAGCGCTGATCCATGACACTCTAATCCACAATAGTCCACGCGGAGGAGGGGGCTCTAGCAAGAGGGCATTAGTGGGCCGTCAGCACTGGGTAGGGACAGAGAGGAAGACAGACTCCAGTGGAGCCAAGAGTTCATTGATCGTCTAAGAACTGGCACAAACTCCAGGCAGGGTTGCACAAGGTACAGTCGCCTACACAACTTTACTGGTTCTTACAGAAACAACTCGGCGGCAGCAACCTGTTAGTCCACATGCAGCCTGGGCTGGAGGGGGATTGAAAGAGAGGGTGCCCCTGCGTCACAGAGGTAGAGGTGTATCTCATTGACGGCAACCTGAGTAGACTGACCCTCATAGAAGACAACCAATCTGCCATTGAAACTGGTCTACTGAATGTCCTGGTATTAGCAAAGACACTAGGTTACAGCCCAGCGATCATGGAACATCACCGGTTGAGATGGGGAAATCTGTCAGGAATAGGGATGAGGAAACGGACACCGCACTTATGGATGTACACATGAACAATAAGCGAGAGGAAAACGAGAGAACTGGGAAATTGGGACCCCCAGCGGGCCCCACCCTGCAAGATATCATGCAAGCCATAAAGGCCTCTCGCGAGGCACTAGAGACTTAAATAGACACTCTGGTGATGGATCTGGGAATACTGTTGGATGATCATCGCCGCTTAGCTGAGCGGTTTACCACAACGGAAAGACACACAGCAGGCTTTCTCCCGGTCTTGTAGACAGCAACCAAGCATTAAAGGAAGCTCCAGGGTACGGACAATGACCTCATACAGTAACCCTTACTGTAGGAGGTCATAGTCCATCGCATGGAGCTAAGAGTGGAGGATGCTGAAAACCGATCATGTCGAAATAATATTTGCATCATAGGCTTGCCTGAGCACATTGACGGGACCAGCATGGTGGAGTATCTCTAAAAATCGCTTCGAGAGGAGGTGGCACAAGAAGGCCTTTTCTCATTCTTTGCCCTAGAGAGGGCGCACAGAGTGCCAGTGAGACCACAGCTCCCATGGGCCCCACCACACCCAGTGGTAGGATGCTTGTTATACTTCAAAACCAACTGGTCACTGGAGACACGTGAATAAGACAGTGGGGTGCTGTTTCGGCCTTATGAGAGCTCCAAGAAAGATCCTTCCACTGCTTCCAGTCTCGGCCAGAGCCCTGATTATTCAAGGCGTTATCTTAAGTACACTTGACTACTGCAACGCCTTACTGCTGGAATCTCCCAAATATTTAATTCAGAGACTGCAACATGTTCAGAACACAGCAGCAAAACTAGTCCTGTCCAGATCATGGGGTTCTTCTGCCTCAATGTGCCTAGCCGAGCTACACTGGCTCCCTGTGCAGCAAAGAAAACATTTTAAATCTCTTTGCATTGGGTTCAGGGCACTGCATGGACTCGGTCCTAGGCCATTGCAGAAGAAACTGGTTTGGTACACTCCTACCCGAAGTCTTCACTCCTCTTCCGCTTATCTGGCAAAGGAACCCAGATTCTACAGGGCCAGACTGGGAGGAAGATCCTTCAGTTTTGCTGCCGCGAAACTCTGGAATGAACTTCCACTCGAAATCACACAATGTAGTACCTTGTCCCCGTTCAGGAAAAAGATCAAAACACGGCTGTTCCCCAGAAACATATTCTGTTGCAGCTGAGTAATGTTCATTTTAGGCCATATCTTATCTTTATTCATTCTTCTTGCTCCTTGCTGGTCTGTGTTCACGTATCTTCAGTGCTGGGGTACCCGTGGGGTGTTTGTCGCGCTCTATAAATGTTACATACAATACAATACAATACTTCAAAGGAGACCATCTCTTAAACCAGGCCAGACCAGACACAAAGAAGACCTTACTGAGAAGAACAGTACCATCAGTATTTTCCTGGACTTCTCAAGAGAAGTGCAAAGAAAGATCGTCCTTCCTTGACGCAAAAGAAAAACTTAGACAACATGGCATAAAGTATGCAATGATTTTCCGGCCAAATTGAGAGTGGCAACAGAAGAAAGTATGCAGTTCTTCCAGACCCTGCAGGAGGTGTGAAATTGGTTGGATCACCACCCAAAACCGGGTTCCAATCAAAGTTCATGCAGTCTGTGCCCTCGCAGGTCTCGATCAAAACGTAGATTCAGGTGCCACAAAACAGCAGTCGCCACATTGGAAGAAGTTCAACAGAAGTGCCAGAGGGCCATGGAGGTGGTGGCCGCCCTGAGCGGCAGCAGAACAGGACCCCTGTCAGTGGAATAAGATACAGAGACTAAGACTCAGATCATGGGTCCATGGCATCTGCAGCTTTGAGTGTGAACCTGCCCAAAGTCACTCTGGAGACATCCGGCAAAATTATAGGAGGTGCTTCACAGATGGTAACTCAAGCCTGAGGTGGGGCAGTAGAAGGATGTTGTAGGGGGAGAGGAGTGCATAACTGTCCTTCCCTGAGCCGGGGAACATATTCCCAACCCAGATTGTTGGGTGGGTGAATTTGGCTGTGGGGCATGGAATAGCCCTACCCTCTTAGACAGAGTTACACGTGGATACTCCCGAGAATGGATGCGGGAAGTTTGCAGGTTTAAATAGGGAGTCTTTGCCCACTTGTCCTGGGGTGTGGGAGTTGTGATAAACGTTTATTGATGCTTGCATGTGAGACTATGAGTTGCGCCCCATGGAATCCTGTTGGGAGGGTTTGTTCCTTGGGGTCATTTAAGAGTGGTGAGCGCCCATCCTGAGAGGGAGGCTGCCTGAGTGGTTACACTATGGAGGGATGGCTACCCCATGAATGATAAAATGCTCCCCAGGAATATTAGGGGGATGTACACCATGACGAAACAGTTTAAAGTCTTTTCCTACTCAAATAGGAGAGATGCACATATTGTGCTCCTACACGAGACACAATTAACTGCTAAAGAGGAGGCAGAATTACAGAGGCGATGGAGGGGTCAAGCTTATTTCACCACTTATTCAGCACATTTATTTGAGTTCGAGCAGGGATACCCTTCCAGCACACAGGGCATTTGATAGACCAGGAGGGAAGGTATGTAGCTGTGACAGGTCAATTGTAGGGTCGGGACATGGCTCTCCTTAATATATATGGCGCAAAAGTCTACCAAGGGACACTGTTGGCTGATTTATTTAGGCAATTGGCCCCCTTTCATTTAACACTGATGGGAGGAGACTTCAACTGTGTGGCAGACCACCAACTAGATAGATTGTATCCTACTTTGGGGGATGCGCCCGTAACTCAGACGACTCGGGCCTTCAAAGTTTGGCAGACTAGATGGGGACTGATAGATAAGTGGTGGCGGATAAACCGGCAGGGGAGACACTATTCTTTTCTATCGAGCCTGCACGAACTGCACAAAAGACTAGAAACATTATTCTGCACCTCAGATGTTCACGCACCACTCTACGAAGTGGAATATCTGATTCGAACCATATCTGATCACAACCCAGTACTACTACACCTGAAATGAGAACACTAGAAGCCGTGCATTCCCGTGTGGAGACTAAAAACCTGAATCACTGTAGGATCCTCACTACCAAGAAATAATCAGGGACAATATTAGGCAATATTTTACAGAAAAGAGTGACACGGCCTCCTTCCAAAAATTTGAGTGCAACGCTTTTAAAGTAGTAATTGGAGAAAGTGTATAGCTGAGGCTGTGGGTGTTAGAGACACGCTGCTGCAAGAGGTCCAGGCAGCCTAACTAGAACTGCAAGAGGTGGAAAGGTACAGACCTGGGCGCTCGGACCTACAACCAAGACTATTAGAGTGTAGGGAATAGGTGGCAAGTTAGGTGGAGTGACTCCCATGCTTCGATTATAGGCACTATACAGTAAAGGCCCATGCGCAACGTGACAGCACAGGAACCCTGCTGGCATAGTTGGCTAACCCATCAAAGAGGAGCCCAGTGATAATGGAAATTGATACCGATGGTGCAGATAAACTGTACGGACAGGACGAGATTAATCAACACTTTCTTCGCTACTATATGGAGCTCTACATGAGCTCCATAGAACACAACACTGAAACAATTAAGACTTACTTGGCCCCATTGTCCTTTCACACCCTGACACATGAAGAAGCTGAGGAACTGGGGAATGACATATCCTTACAGGAAATTCGAGCAGCAATTAAGGGCTTAGCAAGGGGGAAGACGTCAGGCTCCGATGGGTTCCCTGATTGATTTTATGATAAATACAGAGAGGAATTGGCCCCAGAACTCTTAGGACTCTATAAAGTGGCTAGAAAGTCTAGGAAGCTTTTCTACATCTACGAGATAGGCAGGGGTGGCAGTGTTGCTGATGCCGGAAAAACCGCCTCGGATTGCAAGGCATAGAACCACTGTCAATACATAATGCACGCTACAAAATCTTAAGCAAAATATTAGCAAACAGACTCCTCCCACATATGCCCAAACTAGCGCAGCCGGACCAAGCTGGATTTTTCTGGCTGTGATACGCGCTTAATATACGGCAGCTGCCGACACTCCTAGAAGCCACAACGTGTGACCACAGTCAAGCAGCGATATTTACTGTTGATATAGAAAAAGCATTTGACAGCCTAGAATGGAGTTACTTATATGAGATACTAGAGTGTGTGAAGTTGGGGCAGGGATTTTTGACATGGGCCAAACTGCTATACAACCACCCTACGGTTAGAGTTTGTAGAGGTCAAACCATTTCTGGGAGCTACAGCATAGGCCAAGGAACGAGGCAGGGATGCCCCCTGTGTCCATTGCTATTTGCACTGGTGATGAAGCCGTTGGCCTGACAAGTCCGACTAAGAATTGGTATCAGGGAGTACAAGTGGGCGATTGTCCTTACCGCACAGCCCTATATGCGGATGATCTATTAGTCTTTCTTAGGAACACGACGGATGACCTGTGAGGGTCCAGGAGTATGTTGGTCATTGATTGGGGCCCAGTCGGGTTTAAAGGTCAATTGGCAAAAATGTAGACTATTTCTGACAAAAGCGAACTGGGTCCCTCCAGTGGGGTTAGACCTGCTACAGTGAAAACCACGCTGTCTACCTTACCTGGGTACTAGAATTTTTCATGAGCAGACCGACCTCCTGGGAATGTGGGACTAGCCATTAAATTGCTGAGAGTGAACATAGAGTTCTGGAAAATGTTTTCCTTCTCAGTGGCGGGCATGGTTGCATTGCTTAAAATGGAGGTGTTACCATGGTTCTTTACAGTATTGCCTCTATGGATACCCAGAGGGATGTCCCGAGAATTAGACTCCTTGACCACTGGCTTTATTTGGGGTCTAAGACAGAAACGAGTGGCGCTCACTACATTACAGTGCTCGGTGATAAACGGATGGCTAACTGTACTTGAATTTGAATCTTAATATTTTGCAGAGGAGCTACAGAGGTTCATGCCATGAATTACGGGTCTGACAGAACCACAGCCTCATAAGACTTGCCAATACATTGCGACATCTGCTGGCATCTACAGAGCAGTAACAGCCCTTTATAGAGCAATACAGGGGGATGTACTCCTACCACAGAAACCTTATTCAACAAATGGAAGGGAGACCTGGAGATTCCGGTCCCCGAGAGTGACTGGACAAAAATACTGGACAGAATACCAAAAGTATCAGGGAACACTAGATTCAAATTGCTTAGTTGTTATATTCTTAATAGAGCTTATGTCACTCTTGACAGAATTGGCACTTCAGCGTGAATGATGCTGTATGCCTGAGATGTGGGGAGGTAGGAGAGGAATTCATGCACAAACGAAAGTCCCTTCAGAGGTCATAGAGAAAGAAATGCCTTGTTCCCCGGGCCACTGCTTGCTCGGCTGGTTCCCCCATACATCCAAGACAAAGGTCACCCCCCCCACCCCGAGTGGCCACTTGGCGAAAGGAGCTAGAGAAATGGACTCGCTATGAAGGGGAAGTACTACAGAGAGATGGTAGGCGGTATTGGCTCGGTGGACACAGCCCGAGCTTGGGAGCCACTGGTGGACTGCTTGAAGAATCCAGATTCCCAGTCATGGGTAGCATACCCGGGGGAGTTTCCCTGCCCCACAAGTCCCCTAAATTGATACAGTGCATAAATAAATCGACTCAAACTCATACATCCCCCTTACCTTAGTGCCACAGGAAGAAGGAAAGCTTACTAACTGCCATTTGAAGCAGCAGGGTGACTTTCCTGGAAAAGAACTACCAACCTGGAACAGGCAACGAACTGGGGCGCAACTCAGACAAGGGAAGGGAGGGGGGAGGAGGAGCAGCAAGGTTGGGAATTGTTTTGACGGCAGTCACTCGGCGTATGATAAGGATTGCAGGTACAGTATGGACTAGCATTGGGGGACACTGTAAGACGTATTGCATTCACGTTAAACTTTAATAAAATATATTTTAAAAATAAAAACCTGACTTTAACCCACTCGAGAAGACCCTCTGATGTCTGCTGGCCTCCAGTATCATCTCCCACCTCCCCAGGGTTGCCACACATGAACAACTATGCACTTGGCTGTATTGAACCTTGGTTGCTACCTCTTTAACCAAGATTTTCGCAATAACCAACTTGCAGTACATTTGGCAAGGGCCCTGAATACAATGGGCCAGGGTATCCTGTTTTGGACACGGGCTCCCTTTTGCATCTGAAAAAGATTTCAAATTAGTCGCAAATTGTAGCCAAGTGGGAGCTCATCAAGCAATTTGCCGCAGGTCACATCTGCCCCAAACTGTGGGAAAACACTGCACACTAGTCTGATTTGCAGACTGGCGTAATCAAATAGCATGCAATTCCACTTTTGAAGTGGTACAACTCAGAAGTGGATGCACATAGGACCGCTTCCTGTAGTAATCAGCAGGTGCTCAATTTACACTCACAATTCGCATCAGTCAGAATTGTGCCCTTTGGACCCTTAGTACCATCATGGTTATCTTTCTACTAACCTGTTTGACCTTTCGCTCTCCCTTTATTCTTCTCTTTGTGTACCCCGACCTTTGCTCTCCCTGGTGTCTAATGTATCCTATCAGCTCTAAGGTTTGTGCTGTAAGCTGCTTGTTGGCTTTCACCCCTGTTTTTTGTCCATTTGTTATAGACCCGTCCTCACCTATCCTTTGCCCCCTACCACTACAATTTGTTCGCCCTGTTTATATTTTATTGTGTGCTCTGAGTCGTTACCTCCATTTTATTACTTAAATGTGTATAACCTGTGAATTATAAGAATTCTGCCTTCTCCTGACTTAATGGTGCGATTTGCTTGTTCCCTATTGTAGATATTTCTCTGAACTATTGTTTCCTGTATATTTTGCCTGCTCCTGCCCCTGTAAAGCTCTCTGATACCTCTGGGTCTAACCAGCGCTATATAAAACCTTACAAATAAATAAATAAATAAAATAAATGATAAAGTAAACACAAGCTCCCTTCCGGTCCATCTGCAACGTCAATGATAAACGCAGTGAACATTACATCCCCTAGTGTACGTCCTAATTGTACCCACTTCTGACCCTCTCCACAACAGAGTAAACTCAATTTACCAGCACTATAGGCTGTACTTCGAGTTTGGTGGATGTCATTCTCTGTCACAAATGTAGCATATGTCCCACCCGCTGTATTACAAGTGCATTACAGGCTATGGGTTTAGAATATGGCGGATGGGATGTTTTGTCACATTTTGATGGAGTATCCAACCTGCCAAAATCGAAATAAGGCCCACTGTCTCTTCTCACCTGTTGCTTATCCATATAATCACCCAAAGTCATCTAATGGGGCAATGGAGCCACCTCACTAGTCTCCTAGGTGAAACATCGAAAAAGATCTGAAATAAATCCAAGCACATTGCTTCGCTCCATCGGTTTCCACCAACTTGTGCAGCAGAAAAGATATATTCCCACATAAAAGTCACTAAACTTGTAAAAACGTTTACGAGCATATCTCCTGAAAAGATTGCAAAAAATAATAAGCTGTACCGTTCGTAATACACTGTAGTGCAATAGACATTAATGTGAGCAAAGGCACAAAAACTGCCAAATTCATGTCTCTGGCAACACAAGACACTCTACTCGCCCTCCAGCTCTATTTCTATTCTTACAATATAACTTGTAAGATTATCCTAAAAATAGCAGTTGTCACATTAAAGACGGGGAGCAGAATGTGGAATATAGCCCTCTAGAGGACAGATTGTTATTGGACCCTATACCAGAAAAGTCACTCTACGCTACATATAAGAAAATAGTAAACAATTCCCCAGACTTATTAGCCAAGGTGAGAGGCATGGGAGTCAGATGTAGGACTATTAGAGGATGATGACTGGGCCGAAGCTGTGCAGAGTCCAAGAGAGGTGGCAATTAGGGCTAGATTCCGACTAATACAGCTGCAGATCATACACACATCCTATTACACTAGTACACTGTTGCACTGAATGGGTCAGATCCCAACAGAGGAATGCCAAAGAGGGTGCACCCAGGAAGGGACGTTCTTTCACATTTTATGGGATTGCCTGGTCATACAAAGATACTGGACTAAAATTGAAAATATTCTCACCAAAGTGCTTGAACAACAGGTCCTGACAGATGCTAGGTGGCATATATTATCTGTGACCAGAGAACTGACATGGCCTAAATACCCCAAACTATGGCTGCAAGTGGCAGCAATGGTCGCCAAAAGGAATATAGCCAGAACATGGGGGATGGCCAAACCACCTCTGGTGTCTCCCAGTGGAAACAGGCATTTGCAATGCAATAGGTCTCGCAATAGGAAAGTTTGAGCTATTGGTATTGTAAATGACAAATTTTTTATTTATGTGTTGGTTTTGAAAATAGCGAATTTAATAGCTTTGTCATTTACAATGCCAATAGTTTTAACTTTCACAAATGTGACACCTATAGCATTTGTAATGCAATATGTGTTGTATTAACGTAACTTCGATGTATTGATATTACAAATCAAAATGGTTTTTACATTTTTTTTATAATTAATTCTTAAATTAAAGTTATTTTAATTTATAATGGCAATAGCTGAATCAAAACAAAAGAGTCAAAGATAACACCGGATATACCAGCTAAAAGTCAATTCATAACAGTAGTAAAGAAAGACACCGTGTGTTAGTTTAGTGAAAGTGCACAAAAAACTTGTGAAAAGAGTAAACACTGTATATTGAGTGAAATGAAATAAAATAAAGTGGGCACAAACCATGCCCGTGTGTTATATTGCAGAGGGTGGAGTGAAAATGCAACTGTATTCGGAAAAACAGTGACACAGTAAAACCAACGTGTAGCACCGTGCGCTCTAAACATAGCGTGTCATGACTTACTCAAACCGGAAGTGAAGGAATAGCCTGCTACTATATTTCCAACCGATAGCAGTAATGAATCTAAGTCAATGGAGATAGAGCCCCAATGTTAGCATTAGCGATTACAAATAATAATAACCTAATGTGTGGCAAAATGCTAGAAAAATATACTCACTAAAACACTGCTCTAATGTTGCCACGCTGGAGATTGAAACTCGAGATGGGAAATCTAAACAAGACGGAGGGCATTGCTGTGGGGGGGGGGGGGAGGAGAAATGCGACACGGCGGGCAGGGGAGGGGGCAGAGCGGGGAGAGCGGCATGAGGGTGTGAAGCAGCAGGGACCTTTGAAGTGAAGCTAAGCTTCACTTCAAAGGTGTGGGAGGAGTGCGGCTCAGGCAGAGCGCACGCTGGGGGAAGCTTGTGGGGCGGAGCGGGAAGAGCTGCTGGGGAACAGATGGCTGGCGATTTGATGCTGTGCACGCGCATTTTAGGTCAATGCGCTTGCGCATTGACCTAAAAGCGCACGGGCACAGCATCAAATCGCCAGTTAGTTAAAGTCTGTTTAAGCCCCTATAGTCTCGCTCCGCTCAATGCGCATGCGCATTGACAGGTCGCGAGACCTAAAAAGATATGGACTGGTGCAGTGCGGCAGAACGAACGATTTATGAAAGCTGAGGCTGCCCGAAGAAATGGGGTAAAATATGGCAAACTTGGGAAGATTACAGAGGGTGTGGGGGCAGTAGGACACCTACACACGGGGGGACTGGGATTTAGGATTTCTACCAATCGAGTTATAATAAGAAATGCACGTCAAACTGAAGATGTTAATGAGAACATGTAATTCATTCTCAATGTATGATCATGACAATGTAACACTGAATTTGGTTTAATAAAAAGATTCTTTAAAAAAAAATATATCAGTTATCATCAGAAATATAAAATGTCTCTTGGCACATCAAACAACAAGACACGTGCTTCCTGTGTTAAGCACCGGTCCTCTTTATTAATACTTTAAATATCTGCCTCACAATAACAGACCTTTACATAAACACATCACAAAATATATTGTTGTGCTCAGCACACAAACATTTTTCAATTCAAGCACACATCTAGATCTCCTGCCATTGACAATGCTGTTACAAGCACTGTATACCAATAACACAAATTGATCAGAATGCTTAAAGGAGTGGTTCTCTGAGTCTGATTACATCACAACTGACGTCATAACACCGAAAGCCTAATTCACAGAGCCATGTTCGGCCATAAAGTGTGTATGCAAAGGGAAATTGTTCCATTTACACCTGCCTCAAATCCACAAAAGGACACTTCGCATGTGCCTGCACAATTGTACACCGCAATTGCATACAGAATTAAACAACCATGGGCTCGCTGTGGGGTGATCAAGGCACGGTTTGTTAGTTACTACAAACTCAAGAGTGTGTGAGTGTTCATAAATTCTTCTCATATAAATCTTTTTCCATCCTCGGAATAGTCAGAGAGGTGTTTAAAGGGTTAGGATAAATACACTACCTGATTGAGAATTGGTCACTAGACACTCCCAAACTTCAGAGGGGTCTTCCCTAAGGGGAAAAAACCTAAAAAGAAAAAATGCACACCTGAAAACCAGAGCTGCCTTTCCCAAATGCCTAACTGTACTACATGCACAATCCTTCCAATGTCATTTATTGGCAGAAGTCCTTGCACAGTTTTTCAGGAGTACTACTGCTTATGTTTATGGAATTCCAAAAAGTAGTACCATCTGCAGCCGTTCTGTAGGTGCAAATGTACCGCCATTATTTGGATTGTGGCTCCCAATATTCAGCCCAGATCTATAGCTTCTCTACCTGTGGTTTGTTGCAGGTATTATTTAAGCAGACACTAGAAGCTGGTAATATCAATGTATGCATGCATTGGTAGACTTTAAAACCAGTTTTGGAGAAAACACCCAGACAAAGCTCAAGAACCCAATGTGGCCTCAGGATGGTACTTACTCCTCACTGGACAGAATCCCCACTTCTCTTCCTTGCCGTAATCCACCGTGGTTGCACACCAGAGGTGCCCGTCTTCACGCCCGATGCTGGTGCAACCATAGAACCACTGGTTGTCGTACTTGAATGGGATGGCGCAGGGTCTGCCGTGGGAATTGCCTTGTATGGTGTAGGTGTCTGGCGAATGAACAACAGGAGACACAGTCAGTAATAGACCCGTTGCAGAAGCTCTCCGAGTTAGGGGGCTAGAGCTAACCTTAGCGCGTGCAGAAAAAAGCATGAGAAATCCCGTCTAAATACAAGGTACATTTACTTTCAAGGTATGCTCATATGATATATATTTACCAGTGCTCATTAATTACACGGGTAGTGTTCTGGAAGTAGTTAGTGAAGTCCTTGCCATAAGTTAAGCGGAACAGCAGACTCATAAATTGGCTGCAGGCACGATAGATGCATGGAAGGATTCAACCCTGCTAGACTGTATTGCACTGCCCTTGCTGTTAAAGGACACATTTTTCCCTGAGCTGATGCATTGCACTCTCTGAACACATAGTAAATTACTCTCCAATGGCGAAAGCTAGAAGGACGTTGGTGCTATATTTCAAATATCTGATATATTTGGTGAGAGCTTAATTTGTCCATCCCCTTCCAACAGGGTGTAAGTTCCATCCTATCATGCTTGGCATTCCAGCGAGTCACAGGACATGACTCACAATGTTGCCCTTCTAATCACAGGTAATCTGAATCAGAACCTACCCTAGAAAACTAAAACATGTTTCATAACAGAATTAACCCAATACATTTGTCAACACGAGATACATACATGATCTTCCCAGTTAAATTGGCTGATTCAGGCAGTCAGATTTATTATTCTATAATGGCAGTAGGGAGCTTTTAAAATTGAAAACCAATTCAACCAAAATTTGGATGTTTAAAATGTGTTACCTGGTAGGATAACAAATAATTATACTGAGAAGTAAGGTGTAGCTTGTCTCCTGCCAGGCAACAAGCAATCTGAAAGGGCAGGGTAGCAAACTGGGTGATACACAAAAGTTAAAAAAAATAACTACATGTATTACTTTGTGTTACTTCTTTTTGCAATGACAATTCTTTTTAAGATGATCCTCCAATTAAGCTATCTGGTTGTTACATCTGCAAATATGATAGTCTGGTTCTTATATTTGCTGAGTATCCACCATCAAGTAATTACAATTAGAAGGATGCTAGTGGATGAGGAGCAGTCAAAACAAATTTTGAACCTAGGGGGGTTTCAGAATATTTGTGAGCAAATTAAAGGTTGTTTATAACTCTCAAATGAAGCTGAACCCCAATCACTGAGTCAGACTTGCTATGTTGAGCCTGGGAAGGACTATTAAAAGACTGGAATAAACATGAAAATGGTGTAATTTCAGGAGATACTCCTACGGACAACTTCTTCGCTTCTCATGAAGTCCAAAATGTATAACTTACATCAGTCACCATTTATTACGCAGTTCTGTCTTGACGAGCCTCCTCAATTAAACAGAACAATCAAGACTGGTTTATCCTCAAATTCAGATATACGAAAAAAAGAGCTTCATAAAGTGCAAACAAGGGCATAAACGAAAAAGCCATAGGATTCAGGGATAGTTAGAGTAAGTCCAAAGTGTTAAAATATTTAACTACATCATCTAAATGAATCAATCTAATAAGGGCTCTAAAGAACCTGTTACCATCTCTGCAATCACCCGAACATCCACCACCCATCAAGTCATCTTTAAAGGAGTAGGCAACGGGATTCAAACATTTTCACCACCAAAATACAACATATTGGTTCTGCTACAACTGACAGTTCTTATCCTATGGCAGTCATTGCTTCCTTCCTGTACACCATGTGTGCTTTTTCTTACAATCTCTCCTCAAGATTTGACCCACATGCACAAAGTCAACTGGTGGCTGTTGACATTAATTCTGTGAATTGACATTAATTCTGTGAAGGCTGCCTTTGGTCCCGTGCTCAAAATAGTCAGTGCTATCCCACCAACACTAAAACGATCAACCCATTGCACTGATTCTATTTATCTTAAATATTGTACGTAATTTAGTTGTTACATACCTCCATACATAAACCAAATGATTGGCAATCAGTTTTTAAAACAGTTTATGACTAGAGAAATGTCTTTTGACATTTCAATGTGCTGAATGCCTCGATCCAAATTAATCAGCTTTAATTATGCTGTTGCCCCATTGGCAGCAATTGATATTCAGGCACATCACTAAGGTAGCTGATATACAAAGGGGAGCAACAGAGGGAAACAATTCACAAAGGCACCCTCCACTCAATTAATCCAACAAACAAAAAGCGCTGAGAATATCACACAAACCTAATCATATTTAACACTTCCATGGGGTCCCTCATTTCCCTATTACGATAAAGGCAAGCTCTAGTGCAAAGCTACAGGAACATCCCCATGTTTGCCTCAATGTATAAAATCAAGAGAACAGATCAATGCCAAGGGATAGACCAAGGGAACCCTTAGAACACGCAGACAAGAAAACAAAGGAAGGGCCTCACGTAAGCAACCACCAAGGAGCAGTTGGCATATTCTTGCCAATTTGCTCACATATCATCTTCGGCACCTCCCCACTGTACCGAAAGGAACCAACACCCAAACAAGCTTAAGAAGAAGAAGAATGTTGTGCATGCGTGTGTATTGTTTGTCTAATAATGTTTTTATACAACACATCTCTAGCAATCCCCTGAGGTCCCCTTAGAGGAAGGGGAAGCTTCTTCCACACAAGAAAAAAGGTGACAAATGAGTTGCATAGGACCTCTGGCAATTACTCTTTAATAATGCAAAACATACGATGCGTTTGACCATTTTAACATTAATTAGCCTTTGCTGCAACATTATCTTGTATATTTCTCGACTGTGATAGTACTGATGTTATTTGTCTCAGCTGCCCTCTGAACAATTGTAAAGCGCTCTGATACCCGCAAGGGTTATGTTTGCGCTACATACAACTTTCAAATATGATTAGGTTTGTGTGATATACCCAGGGCTTTTTGTTTGTTGGACATCACTAAGGTAGCCTGCTTATCAGATAATGGATTATCAGGACTGAGCAGGTCAGATTGTAAAGTATGAGAGTCATCTCAAACAAGGTCACAAGAATCTCTCCAGCAGGGGTTTTGTCAATGTTTGCTGGTTGTTTATCTGCATGTAATTTCCTTCATTGGTTGAGTGAAAAACAGCAGGCCTTAAGTTTAGATTCATAGACTCTATCTTGAGAGCCGCGACTTTTCAAAGATTCAGAAGATTTATAGTCATATCCATAAATGCATAAGGCTTGACTCTGCAAGCTGAAATCACTTTCAAACTGAACTCTTTCAAGATGCCTCTTGCCGTGACATGCCATTAATTTAAAGATCTACATCCTATGAACTGACTGCCAAACATTCAATCCCTACTTTTTTCGAAGTAAAAACATGAGGAGTCAGTGGAGCCACTAAATGCTAAGCTGTCAATGGTTCTCAAACCTTAAAATTGGAAGAAATTTTAACACAACATTCACTGAACAGAATATCACCATAGTGTCTCTAGCCTCATGAGGGTACAAAACAGAACCTGTTAGGTCCTGGAGGTCTACAGACGCAAACTTGTCAACTTAAGATACAGCATAATACATCTGCAGAGTTATGTATTGAGACACCATGGACAAGTCGCATTCTGCATTTCCTACATAGCTCTAACCTGTGTGGTAAAGCATACAGCACCTACACCGACACAGCTGTCCACAAGTCCTCTAATTACAAACACAGATATTTTATGTTTGCCAGGCAGCTTAGACTCGCTGCTGTAGTCGAATTTGGCACGGACTATTCCCAGAAGGAAACAAACTAGAAAAGGTGTAAAAAAACATGCACTTATTTTGTGTCTCTGATGTGGAACAGGTCTCGTTCAATGTTGGAAAGAGACTGATCACCAAGGATTCAGATGATCAACAAAAAAAGTAGTTTTTCCTTGGACCATTCAAATGTGCATTTTGCTAGGACAATCCTTGGATCCCAGCAATGAATCTGAGTGTCAGGCTATGAAGGTGGATTGGCTTGCACACAGTTACCTTGATGGACAAATATTTCAAGTTAAACAGAATACGAGGATAGATCTTGCTGCACAAGAAGTGAAAAACTGAGAAGAGCTCGCTCAACAGAAACGGTTTACATTTCTACTACAGTCTGAAGGCCTTCCCTTTTTGTTCACACGATCTCAGGCTGGGCACTTGCCTGTGTTCGGTATAAGAATTACACATGTGGTTAATACTCCAAACTTGTGTACAATATGGTATAAATTTCAGTCTACACGGTTTCTCCAAAAACTGTTGCGGGGGACGGGGGGGGCGACTGCTAAACCGTTGAATCTGCGACTCAAATTATTAATGTTTCTTTTGTCAATAAACCCTTTGAGACTCCAATTGGTGCACGAGCAGGTTTTATTGGACAATTCCGATCTGACCATTACCTCAATTTGTCATTACATCAGCTCCAGCTCTCCCATTACTTGAAATGCACTTAGAATATCAAATCTGCCAAATGGAAGTAATGGTTACGGTAGGTATAACAGTATGGTTGATGTGGCCATGGACCCTGGTAGAAGCGGAGGTAAGCATTTGGATTGGCTCAAATGGATGGATTTCTCTGGATTTTATTTGACCTCACTACAGCGCAAGTCAGCGTGACCGTTCCAGTGGGTTGGCAGTATTTTCTCCCCGTTTCAGTTTATGGAAAGAGCTAAAAATAGCTTTTACAGAGATGGTAAAATTTGGTGGCCATGACATGGGCCCTCACATTCCCTATCCTTAGACTGTCTCAGATACGGCAATAATATACACCTTATGTGAATCATCAAGATCGCCGACCTGAGGTGATTTAGGAAATCTCTCCCAGGACGTTGCCTCTGGTGAGGCAGAGTCAGTCACATGTTAAAATTGGGGAAGAGTAAACTACAATAGACCCAACCACCTCTATTGCACACTTCAACCACTGTACTAACCACCAACACAACAAAGTGGTCTCCATCTCACTGTGCTGAATACAATCTTAATTCTTTACACAGTCTACCAAACTCCACAGGAAATGTTTCTGAAATCAGGTGCAAATCTGCTCTACAAACAACACAAAAAATGTACTACATTTTGAGAAAACATGTAACTCTCTCTCTCGCCCTCCTAAAAAGATTAACATGATATTACTGATAAAGATGTAAATATAATCGTCAGATCTTGAAAACACATTTATTATTTTTACAGTAATGGCTATGTTCTTTCCTAAACTATGTAATTGTATAATCTTACATTTCAGTTAGCCCTCTCAAAAATCGGGCCAGCTGAGAGGATTTTTCCACTACAAATGCATCTGGTCCGTTTCATTGCAAAACATGTAACGCTTAAGCACACCTGGCGGACAGACACCAGCCACGTGTTCACAGGAGCCCCCACCCCAATCCTCACTTCACAGCAAAGGAAGATGAAGCAGATTAAACCTACAGTAGTACTGTCTCATGCAAGGACGTTACAAAGTGCTGAGATCTCGCTCACAGACCTGAAGGACACGCTGGTTCGAACCCCACTCTTTCTTATTCAATACAATTATTACCACCTATTTGGTTAATAATAAGCTATATTATTCAAGCAACAAGAGACAACTTAGTGCTATTATACAATTGTTATTACTGCTTATCATGAACCCTTTTTGTTTTGGTAAAAATTTGTATTAAATCTAAAGCTTTTCATTGAAAAATGAGAAAAGTTTTCAAAAAACGTTGCTTTTCTGAAACAAGAAAGGCACATTCTAGAGCTATCTTATACACAGGAATAACTAGGATCATAAAAGGAAAATGCTACTTACCAGTATGCATCTGTTCTTGGCATGTAGAGCTGCAGAGTCTCACACTGTGCATAAATCGCCATCTGGTGTTGGACTCGGGTGATTGCATTTTGTTGTCGTCCTGGAAGAAGTCTTTGTAGTCACGAGATGGGTGACTCCTCCCTCGGACGATAGTGCGCATGGGCATCGACTCCATCCTTAGATTGTTTTTCGCCATGATGGGAAATGACGGAGTTAGTAGAAATAAAGAAGGGATGTATATCTAATTAAAAAAGAACTGGAACAGATACAAGTCTCGGGGAGGCGGGTGGGCATGTGAGACTCTGCAGCTCTACATGCCAAGAACAGATGTATACTGGTAAGTAGCATTTTCCATTCGAGGCATATGAGCTGCAGATCTCATACTTTGCATCGATTGTACAGCAGTGTTGTCCCCTAGCGGTGGTCACCTGTATCTATTGCAGTAGTTTGAAAGAGAGTTTTGAGGACAGCTTGGCCTACCGCAGCTTGCTGCTTGACTTTCACATCAACACATTAGTGTTTAGTGAAGGTGTGTGTTGTAGACCATGTTGCTGCCTTACAGATGTTTTCTAGGGGAATGTTTACTAAGAAAGCCATGGAGGCTCCTAGTTTGCGTGTGGAGTGTGCTCTAGGAGGAACTGTTAATGTACGTTTTGCTTTGCGATACCATATTTGTATACATTTGACAATCCACCTTGAAATTCCAACTTTAGAGATGGGGTTGCCTTTATGTGGTGGAGAGAAAGGTACAAACAGTTGCTTTGTTTTACGAAAGGATTTAGTCCTATCAATGTAATAGAGAAGAGCTCTTTTTACATCTAGTGTGTGTAGAGCTCTTTCTGCTACTGAGTCTGGGTTTTGAAAAAACACTGGCAACTCTACTGGTTGATTTAGATGAAAAGGAGTAATTACTTCAGGAAGGAATTTGTGATTAGTCCGTAAAACCACTGTGTTGCGGTGTAATTGTAAAAAGGGTTCTTGTACAGTGAAAGCTTGAATCTCACTAACTCTCCTAAGAGAGGTAATAGCAATAAGGAAAGCTGTTTTCCATGTAAGGAATTGCAGTTCACACTTATGTAAAGGTTCAAAGGGGAGCCCCATGAGCCTGGTAAGAACAATGTTTAGGTTCCACACTGGAGAGGGTGGTAACCTAGGAGGAATGATTCATTTTAATCCTTCCATAAAAGCTTTAATTGCAGGTACTCTAAATAACAACATATGTTGTCTATTTTGTAAACATGCTGCAATGGCTGCAAGATGTAAACATATAGATTAATATGCTAGATTACATCTTTGTAGATGGAGAAGGTAGCAGATGATATTCTGGATGGAAGCATCTAGAGGATCAATTTGATTATTAGTGCAGTAAATGGCAAATCTCTTCCATTTTGCAGCATAGCAAGCTCTAGTAGTAGGTCTTCTGGCTTCTTTAATGATATTCATACAGTCTGGTGGCAGGTTAAGGTAACCAAACTCTAAGACTTCGGGACCCAGATTGCCAGATTCAGTTGACTTGGATCCGCATGTCTGATGTCTCCATGGTTCTGCGTTAGCATGGATGGTGTCAGACACAGTCTTTGGTGTGGAACTAGAGAGAGTTCTAGCACTGTGGTGAACCACCATTGGCGTGCCCATGTGGGAGCTATCAGTATCATTTTGAGAGACTGTTGTCTTAGCTTGTGTTCTACTAGTGGTATTAGTGGGATTGGCGGAAAAGCGTACGCAAATCTGCCTGACCAGTTCATCCATATTGCATTTCCCTTGGATAGCGGGTGTGGAAACCTGGCGGTGAAGGTTGGGCATTTTGCATTTTCGTGTGTGGCAAACAGATCTATGTCTGGATGACCCCACTTGTGAAAGAATGGTAGAAGAACTTGTAGATGTAGTTCCTATTTGTGAATCTGTTGTGTCTGTCAACTTAACAGATCTGCTATCTGATTGTGAACTCCTGGAATGTGTTCTGCAAGCAGGTATATTTTTTGTGGAAATCCCCATTTCCAAATGTTCTGTGCGAGCTGGGACAGCTGCAGGGAATATTTGCCTCCTTGTTTTTGAATGTAGTACACGGCTGTCATGTTGTCCGTCCGGATCAAGACAGCATTGTTCTTTACATGTACCTGGAAGGATTTCAATAAGAGGAATATTGCTAGCAGCTCTAGGTGATTGATGTGAAGCACTTTTTGTTGAGTGGTCCATTTTCCCCTGAGTTGTATGGTGGAGCAGATGGGCTCCCCATCCTGTGAGGGATGCGTCTGTTAGTACTATCTGTGGAACAGGCTCGAGGAACGGCCACCCTCTGGATAAGTTTTTGGTGTTCCACCACTGCAGAGAGCGATGTGTGCAGCTGTCCACCAACACCATGTCTGTAAGTTGTCCTTGAGCCTGATCCCACTGATGTGCTAGACATTCCTGCAATGGGCGCATTTGCAGTCTTGCATATGGTACAATAAAAATGCAAGATGCCATCATGCCTACTAGTCTCTGGCTGGGAGAGAGTGTTGGTTTTGAAACTTTGTGACTAAGACTTGAATGTTCTGTATCCTGGCTGGACTGGGATAAGCTAGAGCTGTATCGGTGTTTATTGTAACCCCTAGGTATTGATGTACATGAGAGGGCTGGAGATGTGACTTGGTGTAGTTGATTGTAAACCCCAAGTCGTGCAGTGTTTGAATTGTTTGAGATGTGTGTTGGATACACTGATTGAATGACTTGGCTTTTATGAGCCAATCGTTTCAGTATGGGAAGACATGGATATGTTGTCTTCTGAGATGTGCTACTACTACTGCTAGGCACTTTGTAAACACCCTTGGTGCAGTTGTGACCCCGAATGGAAGGACTTTTAACTGATAGTGTTATCCTTCTAGTACAAATCTGAGATACTTACTGTGAGAAGGATGTATGGGAATGTGGAAGTAGGTGTCCTTGAGGCCTAGTGTGGTCAGGAAATCACCTTGTTGCGACAATGGGAGCACTTGTTGTAAAGTGATCATGTGAAAATGATCTGAGTGTATATACAGATTGAGAGGCCTTAGGTCTAGAATTGGTCTTAGTGTCCCGTGCTTTTTGGGTATCAGGAAATAGAGTGAGTAAACACCTGTTCCTTGATGTTGCAACAGAACTAACTCTATTGCATCTTTTTGCAGAAATGAGAGAACCTCTTGTTGGAGCAGCGTTAGATGTTCTGTGGACATTGGACGCTGTCTGGGTGATATATGTGGAGGGGTAGCTATAAGCTCTAGGCAGTAACCATACTGGATAATGTGTCTTACCCACTTGTCTGTTGTAATGGATGTCCAGACAGGTAGGAACTGTGTTAGTCTCCCCCCTACAGGAGTGAAATGCTGTTGGGGGTGCTGAAGGTAGTCACTGTTTAGTGGTGGAGGAGGTTCGATTGTTATTACCTCGACCTCTTCCCTGGTTGTTGTTGCCTCTGTAGCCTCCTCTTAAGTATCCTTTATTGGAGGATGTTTGTGTATTGTTCTTAAAGGAAGCTGAATTGTCTGCTCCAGCTTATTTGGAGCCTTCTCTATAAAAGGAGCGACGAAAGGAACCTCGTGTTTGTAGGGACTGTAAGGCTCCTATAGATTTGGCAGTACCTGTATCTTTTTTCATCTTTTCAATTGCTGTGTCTACCTCTGTACCAAAAAGCTGCTGTTGGTTAAATGGCAGATTTAAGATAGTAGTTTGCACCTCTTGTTTAAATCCTGAGATGCGTAGCCATGCGTGGCGTCTAAGGAGGACACTAGTGTTTATTGCCCTAGATGCGGTGACTACTGCATTAAGCACGCACTTGATTGAAGCATTAGAAATTAGCTTACCCTCTTGTATAAGGTCATTTGCTTGTGCCTTGTATTGGTCAGGTAGATGCTGCAATAATGTTTCTAGCTGATCGTAGTGAGCCCAGTCATATCTTGCAAGAAGGGCTTGTGTATTAGCTATGCGCCATGTATTGCTGGCTTGGGCAGCTATTCTCTTGCCTGAAGCGTCTATCATCTTTGACTCTTTGTCAGGAGGTGCTGTTTCCCCTGAGGTTTGGGAGTTTGTTCGTTTTCTAGCATTGGAAACGACTAGGGAATCCAAAGGTAGTTGTCCTTTAAATATATGCAGGGTCAGTAGGAGCAGGTCTATATTTGTTTTCTATTCTGGGGTTTATGATCCTAGCACGTACAGGATCCTTAAACACGCCTGGTGCATGTTTAATGACACCCTTAATCATTGGTAATATTTGAACTGACCTTTGTGATAGTTCAAAAGTGTCTAATAAAACATCTTCTTCTGCCTCATCTGAATGCATTGTGACTTTATGATAGATGGCAGCTCTATTGATTAAGTGTCCAAACCCAATGTTATCTTCTGGTGGAGATGGTTTGGATGGATATGTATGTGGATCAGGAATATCTGGTGCATCTGGTTGGATTGGGTACTCCCAGTCTGGTTGATCTGGGTAGTTAAAAGGATCATTTAGGTCCTCCCCTCCTCCTGTAAGATCATTATGAGGAGGTGTATGTTGTGGTGAAAAATGAGGGGGTGAATTTTGAGGTGGTGAAGGAAGAGGATATGAAGGAGAGGGAGATACAGGAGAAGAAGGGTGTATAGGTTAAGTAGAGGAGTCCTTCTTCTTTACGGGCATATGAGGTGTAGGTGCTGTATCTAACTTCCTCTTCCTGTGTGGCAAAGCAGAGACATGTCCAGTTTCTGGGTCAAAATATATCTTTTTCTATGAAGGATCAGGTTGAAAAAGCTGTCCATAAGAAACTGGTTTTGGCGCCAATATTTTCGGTTCTGATCGTGGGTGGTGCTTCACTTTGTCCTTAGCCTTGGGAGTTGTGTTAAAGTCCTTTGGCGTAGGTTTCGGTTCCGATTCCGAAGATTTTGACTTTGGAGCCGAAGCTGGTTTTGTCGGCTTGGAAGCATCGGAAACAGGCTTTATTATTTC
The DNA here is from genome assembly GCF_964261635.1 of Lissotriton helveticus. NCBI lineage: Eukaryota > Metazoa > Chordata > Amphibia > Caudata > Salamandridae > Lissotriton > Lissotriton helveticus. The sequence continues at coordinate 1,787,461,129 of NC_136065.1, forward strand.
GGAGTCGTTTTTTCTTTCGGAGTCGACGGTTTCGGAGTGGATTTCGGAACTGGGACTTCTTTCGGTTTCAGTGCCGAGGGAGCTGTTTTTTATTGAATTTTATGTAGCGTAAACCAGGCTCCCCGATATGCTTTAGCGCTGTACATGGATGAAGGTGAACACATGAGCGATAAAGGGGGGTGAGTTTACGAAACAGAATGAGCATCATAAATCTAAATAACATAACATGCTATAGGGTCTCAGTCAAGAAAAATAATCATTGGCCTTAGTGCTAGTTACATTACTGTTAATGTATTCACACTGAAGCCACACTAGCACCGTGAACGTCATTATTTGCAGATCCAGTGTTTTTGGGGTGGATTGGGGGCGCTCCTTGATGAGCCCACCTGTTTAGGTTAATGAACGCACACAAACAGGTAGTCACCAACAATTTGCAGATAGTTTCCCAACTAGGCAATTCATGCAAAGCTACTCATGCAGTAGTAAGTTCGTTTCCAGGGAAGGAATGGTAACATCACCGCCATATTTCATGGGGCCTTAAGTGACAAGGTTAAATAAAAGAAACACATATTCTCCATTAAAATATATTTGTAATGCAATTCCGCACTCAGAATTTTTTTTTTTAATACATTTATTAGGCGCACAAATCATCCTCTAGAGGATCTCTAGGCGCCTTTGCAGCAGGGTATAACGCACTATACGAAGTGTATAGGGTGAATAACCAAGTTTTCAGGATTGTTTTTAAAAAAGAGTGAGGTCAGAGCATGCATGAATAGACAAGGGCAGCTGATTCCAGTGATGAGGGGCTAGGAATGAAAAAGAGCGGCTCCCAAACCTGTTCATTCGGATACGTTTGGGGCGTAAAAGTAATAGGTCACTTGATCTGAGCTGACGAGCCGGTATGAATGGCTGAAGTTTGTTCTGGAAATAGAGTGGGCTTTTTCCGCAAAGAGTTTTACAGACCAGATAAAGAAGTTTAAAAAGGATGCATTTCTTAATCAGAAACCAATGGAGGGAGCGGAGGGTGGGCTCCGAAGGAGAGTGAGGGAGGAGGTTTAGGACAAGGCGTGAAGCTGAGTACTGCACCACCTGGAGCCTAGTTAAGAGGCTTTCGTTGATTCCCACCAATAAGGCATTACCATAATCAATGCAACTTATTATCAGGGCTTGAACAAGGGTTTTCCTGTCATGTAGTGGGGTCCATTGACTTTCTTAAGCATTCGCATAAGGCCAAAACAGATTCCAGAGATTGTTTTGACATGCTCACTCATAGAAAGATTATCATCTATGAGCACTCCTAGGTTCTTTACATATATTTTTAGAGATAAGTGGTGGGACCAACTCTGATGGCCACCAGTCGGCCGACCAGACTGAATGAGCTTTTCCGAACAAAAGGATCTCCGTTTTGGTTGTGTTAAACTACTGAAAGTCGTTGGTCATCCATGGGGAAATATTTAATAAAGAGTTCTTGAATTTGGCGAGCATCTGGTTTTGGTCCATAGTGATGCCCAATTGTGTGTCATCGGCATAAGAGATGGTTTCAAACCCACATGACCTGATGAGCTTTGCCAGGGGGGCCACAAACATTAAACAGGGTGGGGCTCAAAATTGAACCCTGCGGCACCCCTTTGTCCAGGACCATGGATGCAGATGAATGGTCACCCAGCTGAACCAAATGGGTATGTTCAGACAGGAAGTTCTTCATCCATTGCAGAGCAATACCTGTGATACTAATCTCCCATAGTCATTGTACTAAGCTTTGATGGGAGATGGTGTTGAAAACCGCTGACAGATCCAAGAGAACGAGCAAAGTTGATGATCCTTGGTCTAAAGCCAGTTTGATGGTATCAGTGACCTCTACTAAGGCTGATTCCGTGCTGTGAGATGCACGGAAAAATGGCTGAGAGGTGTCCAACTGGTGATTCGATTCAAGGTAAGATATCAGTTGGAAATTTGCTAAGGACACAAGGATTTTGGATATCAAATGAAGTACAGATACAGGTCTGTAATTCGCCATATCCAGAGGATAATCCATGGCTTTTTTAAGACGGGGTTTGATGCATGCAGTCTTCCATTTTGGAGGAATAGTGGCCGACTGTAAGGAGAGATTGCATAGATCTGTAATGGAGGTGAGCAGAATAGGAGTCAGAATGGTGAACACATAAGAGAGGGCAGGATCTGACGGGGAACCAGATTTTATAGTGTTTATTCAGGCCTGTATTGATCCTCTGTGACAGGAGCAAAAAGATTCCAGAGTAGAGGACTGAGAGGGGCCTTGAGGATTCTAAATCATAAGTGTCGTATTGTTTGCAAAAGAGCTGTAGATATTGTTAATCTTTTGTTCAAAGTGTGCTGCGAGGTTGTTGCAATGTGATTGCAAAATGGGTAAAGTAAGATTGAAATTGCTCGGGTTCGCGAGTTCCTTGAGAATTTTAAAGAGCTCCTTAGAAGAGTTTTTTGCAGAGTTAATTCTATCAGCTATGTAAGTTCTTCTGGCAATGTTGCAATATTTTAAATATGTCCTAAAACAGTTTTATAGGCACGTCTTCCCTCGGCACGTCTTCCCTCCTCTGAGATTTCCTCCATTTGCGTTCTAATTTCCTTACTATAGATTTTTCCTTCTTTAGAGATTCGGAGTAATGGGCTTTCCCTTTTTGATTTTGGTCTTTTTAGTGGGGCAATGATATCGAAGGCCTCTGTGAGAGAGTCTTCAAAGGCTTTCAGGGCAAGATTGATATCTTCATAGTCCGTGATGGCAGGGGGCGTTAAGACAGAGAGAAAGGCGGAAGGGACTACCTTCCTCAAAGGTCTTGTGAGTTTAATGCTCTCACGTAAGGTTTCCTTGTGTGTTTGAATGTCTAAGTGGAAATCGACAGAGAGGTGATCGGTCCACACCTGCACATCAGGAGTGTCTACCACTAAATTAGTGGCATCTGTAAATATTAGGTCGCGGATATGCCCTGCTATATTGGTAGGACCAGAAATCCCACTATTCTGAGGCATGCTTGGCAATAGACTGAGCATTAAGATAGGTGCAATGTAACTGAGAAGAGGTGCTGGAAGCCAATTTCAAAGTGGTGGTGGTACTGTTGGCAGAGGGGTTACTATTTGACAGAAAATATGGTGAGGGCCCACTGACTGGGAAAGTCCTATAGACCCAAGAAAACTTACAGGTGTTGCATTGCCAGTAGTCAATGTTGTCAGCTGGGTGAAGTTTCTTCCTGCAGAATGTGCCAGGAATGTGCTTCCCTAAGGTTGTAAGCTCCACACTCGAGTAGGTTTTCTGGGCCACGAATTCTCAATGTGATTTCATAGGTAAGAGAAAAAAAGTTACAAACTAATTGAAAAGGAAAAAAAGATGCAGCCTTCCTGGCGGCTGGCAGCATCCAGTCGCGGACGGGTGCAGGCGGGCTAGCCTTTTGCACCTTCTGCGCCTCTGTGTCGGGTTCCAGGGAGCGGAAGCCCAAGATGAGGGAAGAAAGAGAAAGACTAAGAATGTAAACTGCGTAAAATGACGGCAGCTGACATCCCGAGAATTGCTCACCTGGGTACAATTTTACACAAACTAATGTTGATGCATTTGAGCACTCCAAAATATCTATGAGTGTTGATAACTCCTGAAATAGTTGAATTATTAAAAAAACAAAAACACTTGCCAGTGTACTCCAAATGTAGGAGCAAGGCCGATTGGAGCAAATGTCCAACTTTTTTTCTTACATTCTGTGAGTCAAACCCGAACGGCGTAAATCAGTGCAAATACTGCAACAACAGCCCTGTTAGCATGATAAAGTAGGTTGTGGTGTGATTCTGTCCTTGCACATTATTTTTGCCGACAGCACAATCTATACCAGCCCACCCATGGATCCCTTGGTGTCCTGCATCCCACTGTGCACACAACACTGTCCCTATTAATAGTTGCCTTAGCCTAGGCCCTTCCTTGCACCTACCATCAGCAATGAAAGTGTCATCTCCATCTGCAGAGAATTTATTATATCATCATATTTGTACAAGGAGCAACTTGAAATATTCGCCATGTAAAATATATGATAATCTGGTTTTCTAAACTAAAAATAAAAATGATTTCAATATATACAGCAGGAAACAAAAGCTTACCTACCTATACATTTTACTCTTTCAGTCATTCATCAGAAACTATCCAGCTGGGTGGTAATTACAAAATCCATAGATTTCCAGAGGAAGAGCTAAATGCGGTGCACAATTCTCAGATTGAATGTGCTCCACTATACAGTGCCTATACACTATACAGCAAAAGACACAGAATTGATAGACGGACTGCAGAACAAATCAAAACATTCACCCCCAGTCAAGAGATCTGGGTTAAATCCATCATTCTTTTGCTCACCGTGCCACTCCAGTTTAGATCTGGCCATATGCAAATCAGTCTTGACCGTGTGCCTCATGGGAACAGTCCAGCCCGAACTGCCAAGCCAGGTCCTCCCTGGACAGGAAACAAGCATCCTTGGAACGGTTTCGCAGTTTCACCCCTTATCAGCCAGGATAGCTTGATTCCAGTGGCACAGTGAACCCAGGACCCATGTCTGGGCATACCTGGCGGACTTAGGGCGAGAAAGAAAAAGACACACATTTAATGGACGGATTGCAGAACAAATCAAAACATTCACCCGAGTCAAGAGATCTGTGTTAAATTCATCAAACAATGGATGTAGGCCCAGATCTCAGTATTGGGGTGAATGTATGACATTGTTCTGCATTCTGTCTATCATTTGTTCTTTTTGCATTTGTAACCATGAGTGGGGCAGGTATGCCCAGACGTGGGTTCCGTGCTCTCCATGCCACTGGAGTCAAGCTATCCTGGCTGATGAGGGCTGAAAGCCCGAAACCGGTCCTAGGATGCTTGTTTCCAGTCCAGGGAGGACCAGGCCTGGCAGTTCAGCCTGGACTCTTCCCATTGGATGCAGGGTCAAGACTGATTTGCATATGGCTGGGTCCAAACTGGAATGGCATGGTGAGCAAAGAAATGGTGGATTTAGGCCCAGCTCTCTGTACTGGGCTGAATGTATGACATTGTTCTGCATTCTGTCCATCAATTGTTCTTTTTGCATTATACACTATACAGAGCATGCAGTATGGGAAAGACCACCGTTGACCCTACTAAGGATTTAGCCCACCTTTTCGAAATAGGAGAATTTTTCATTACACACAACGCCAATACAGGATTTTATTCCTTGCAACCACCATTGCAAGAAATGTGGCACATCATAGCACCAGAATTTTACTCAATGGTCTCGGAAACACGTTTACAACTAAGGACATGTGACATTCAGAACTGGACACAATCCGGACATAGGGTCTACATAGTGCTACACAACTTCACTAATATTGCAGACTCCACCTCTCTCTGCTTTCCAGGATTAAGGTGAGCAATAGATTCTTCAGTAGAGTTCATAACTAGCACAGAGCAAGCAAGACGCTAGTGTGAGAGCGGTTTCAAAATAGGTTGTCCTCTTACCTGAATAAACTTTGGAACAAATGCTGGAATTTGTGCCATGGATCCACAACTGGCCTTCCTTCACTGCAGCTGGTGAGGAATTTCCTACCATGGAGTTCAGAATTTGCGAGAGCTGCTCCTCCAGAGACTTGCAGCGCCGCATCACATTGAAAGTTTCATGGTCGCACTCATAGGTGACAGCCGATGTCAGGGTAGTTCCGTTAACAGGCAGTGGGATCCATAGACACTGCATTGCACCAATGTTGAAGAGACGTCCACGAGAGACCCAGACCCATTGCTGGGCCATGGAGCTGCTGTTGCAGGTTTTGGAGATTTGGATTTTGCTCTCTCTGACCTCCAAGCAGCCTTGCATTTCATTACTGAAGATGAGGAATGAGTCAGGACCTAAAACACACACAGAGGAAAATTCAGAATGAAGAACATTCATCCCTGAAAAAAATAGATTTTCAACATTACATGAATTAATCAAAAATACTCTAACTAGGATCATCTTGATAATTAATTTAGATGCTCTGCCTTTACCATGCTGAAAATTAAGTTTTCGTTTTCACAGTTGAATGGGAAAATAATCTTGATCACTGCTTTTTAGCACAAACAATTTTTTAAAGAAAAAGGAACCGAGTTCGGCATAAGAAAATCTATAAAACACACTTTTTATTTTTATTTATTTATCATCTTTGAATGGTCTCTTTAGAATGGTGGTCCCCTCTTTCAGCGACATACCTCTTTCTCCGATCTTGGTGGTAGAGACCCCCTTTAGATGTGTTTTCTCAATAAAATTACTTAATTTAAGATTGCTTACTTAACTTCATGTAGCCTCATCTATGGCTGTATGATATTTAGAAACTTTCAATGTTCCATTTGTTTCATTGATGCTTTTTGGACATATGTTCTCAACTGTAAATTGTCTTTTTCATCTTTGCATTGACTTTGAGAGTTATGCATTTGGTCGAGCCATGCAGTCCAGTTGCTAAAGACCGATTGTGAATATACAGTAGACTTACAGTCTGCTCATTGCTTACCATTAGTTACCTTTGTCACCCTCATTTCATTGATTCTTATTTGGTGGTTTGCCATCCTCTTCTTGTGTTTGGCCCTACCCTAGAGCGTAGCCTTTTTCTGATCCTTTTGATTGGCTGGCTTGTAGCCTTCCATTGCTTACATTTAGGAACTACTTTTTTAAAAATTTTGATTCAGCACTCCATGGGTGGGATTGCATAGGTTTTCCAGCTCTCTACCTTGAGTGCTGCTTTACGGTCTCAAATACCTGCCTCCCCCACACCTCCGCACAGTTTTGCTCCCAAACCCTCCAAACTTGTCTGTAAAAGCAGTGCAGCAGGGATATTTTTTGTGGGGTATGGCTGAAAAGCAGACTTTAAGTGTAGTTATTGTTTTATAATTCGTATTCCCCATTTTCCATGAAGGCAGAACCTTTGGCACACAAAGGGTTTTGTGGTGCTAGAGTAAGGGCTGTTTGCACTCACTCAGCTGAGGCAGAAGTAGTACTTAGCATGGCACTTCTCCCAGGGTACCATAAATCTGCTCCCTCGGCTACTGCAAAAGGCCAAAATGCCTGTAATCCTAGGCCTTGGCAAATATTTCCCGTACATTGTCACATTTTCTTATTATTTTCTGTTCAAAGTTTCCTGAGTGAGAGGAGCTTCGCGCGTAACCAAGATGGCCGCGTGAGCACAGGGCTCCCGGGACCCTCGCAACCTCCTGCATCTATCCTGTATATTATCCTGATCACATTGACGGATTATTGAAGACGAGCCATGGCTGTGGCGGATACTGTTGTCCAAATTTGAATCGGATTTCAGGAACCGGAATAATATCGAATTCATTATTGCGGCCTGCCCCTCAGGATTGCCCGGAGCTCGAGTTGGTGAGATGTCCGGGCAGTAGTGGAACAACAGCGGCCTGAGGAGACAATGATCTGACTTTCGTTTTTGTTTTCGGGGCTTCAGTCTGATCCTACTTGAGAGCCAACCTACTACTAGCGGAAGCTATTTGACTGCTAAGCGATTGTAGGCGCTGCTCCGGTTGTGTATTCTGGGCCCAGACGAACCGTGCCTCCTGGTCGCGGCTGCCGGTTGGATTGCAGTACCCGGTGCGGTCATTTCTTTCGTCGCCCACTACTTTGGAGAGTCTCCTTGTCCAAGATGGCGACTAAGCCTGATGGCGACAAGCAAAAACCCAAGAACACTCGGCGAGGCGGCTACACCCAGACGAACAATATGGATCGCTATGCTCAAACTAAAGGATCCCCTGGTGGACCGAGTAGATCCCTAGATGGCAATAAGGAGGGTCTGGCCTCGTCAACAGAATTGACCCTGCAAGATGTCATGGGTGCCATTGACGGGATGAAGGCTTCCATCGGCCAACAATTTGAGACTCTCGCCCACAAGCTGGACACTGTAGAGATCGATGTTAATTTGATCCGTACAGATCTATCAAAAACCAACGAAAAGGTCAAATCATTGGATTTGAAAACTTCCAGCCTCACGGGTGATGTGTCTGATTTGCAGACAGAGGTCCGCAATCTGAGGACCTCTAATGACTCTTTTGCCCGCCGGTTGGAGGACTTTGAAAGTAGGGCACGGCATAACAACGTACGCATCATAGGGGTCCCGGAAAAATCGGAGGACCCGGCAGCTGATCTATTCGTGGAAGATCTTATCACCAAGCACCTGGCTCCTAAGGGGTTGAGCAAGTTCTTTGCGGTAGAGCGAGCCCACAGAGTACCGGGTGGTAAACCAAAGGTGGGCGCACCGCCGCGACCTCTTATCGCCAGAATCTTTAATTTCAGGGATAGAGACGCTATCCTGCAGGCATCGCAGATGAATGGACCCACGAAATATGAAAATACCACTGTAAGTTTCTATCCGGACTTTACGCAGACTGTTCAAAAGCAGAGACTTGGGTTTCTGGGCGTCAAACGCTGACTGAGAGACATGGAACTGAAGTACGCAATGCTGTTTCCAGCCAGGCTGCGCGTTGAATTAGAGGAACGAACATTCTTTTTCGATCGTCCGGAGGTGGTGGGGGACTGGCTTGACAATTTGCACCACCGGCGTAGCCAGGAGGAACATTCTGGAGGAGCGGAGGGTGGCCCGATGGAGCAGGAATGGGAGTGTGATTTCCGGTCTCTGAACTTTATTAAACACCCTGACTATGGTTCGATAACTTTTATGGTCTGATTTGATATTCATACCTGGGAGTAGCGGGGGACTGGATGAAGCTCTTTCCTCCTCTGGGTTCTTTTTGTAGATTAGTTTGATGTTAAGGCGACAGGCACACTGCAAGTTGGGGTGGCTATTTAGTCTTACGCAGGGGTGCAGGGTGGGGGGGTTTGTACCGGGGTTTTTGTCGGTGGGTGGGGGGTTGTTTGTATTGGTGTGTTTTGGTTTATTGCAAGTCAACATATGGTTCTGTCAATCGATTTGGATGTTGAGCTCCGAGGGGGGTTGGATCCTCTTTCACTTCTGGGATGGGGGTAGGGGATTGAGACTAATGAGTTGGAATGTAAATGGGTTGGGGGACAGGATAAAGCGAGGGGTTGTGTTGCAACTGTTGAAGCGACTTTCTCCTGATGTGGTGTTGTTACAGGAAACACATTTGATTGGTAACATGTGTCGTGCCATGAACCGGAGAGGGTACCGCCTAGTCGCCCATGCGGGGTTCTCCTCTGGATCTAGGGGGGTGGGTAGTCTGATTAGGAATTCTCTTCCCTTAGCAATCGATGCCACACTTTTAGATGACAGGGGTCGCTATGTAGCCATTACTGGACATTTGGAGGGAAGAATTATCTCCTTACTCTAAGTTTATGTCCCCCCGGGTCTACAGTCGACAACCTTTGCGGACCTGGGGCGGGTGTTATTGGGGCTTCCTGAAGGGATTCTGATTGTGGGCGGAGATTTTAATTCATTCGTTTCTGGTCGAGATGATCGACATCCACCCAGAGACCTCGCTGGGTCACAGAATTGGCTTAATGGCTTCCTAGACACTCTGGGGTTGGTGGACAGCTGGAGATTGCAATACCCGGCACAGAACCAATACACTTTCCACTCGGGTGCACACGGTAGCCTTTCCAGAATGGATTACATTTTAATGCCAGCAGCGCATGCCCCCTCTGTTACTGAGGTTCTACATCTAGCTCGGGGAATTTCCGACCACTCCCCTTTGTGGCTTCGGATAGAGTTGCGTGTAGGTGCAGCTGGGCGGGTGGCCCCAATTAATCCGTGGTATCTCCGTACTCCTAAGACCCGCGCGGCATTGATTAAATCCCTCAATCACTATTTTGTCGAAAATCGGGGATCGATGGCTTCTGCGGTGTCGCTCTGGGAGGCCTTTAAGACGGTCATCCGAGGTCAGGCGTTGTCCTTGATAGCCGGTGCGAAGAAAAGTAGGAATGAGGAGGTGGTGAGGCTAGAGACAGAGATCACCGAATTGGAGCATACTCTGGAACAGGGAGTCACCCGTGAGAAGATGCATATCTTGCGTCTTAAACAACTTGACTACCGGGCGTTGGTCACAGATGCCGCGAAAGTCATGGGCAGGGAGCAGCAGGGTCGCCTGTATGATGTCGGGGATAAAGCTGGCAAGTTGATAGCATGGTTGGATAAAAAAAGAGAGGGCTAGTCGCGTGGTTCCTGTGATTGAGAGAGTGAATGGTATGCGTGTGACTGATCCCAATGTGATTGTCCAGAGTTTTGCGGAGCATTTCCAGGAAGTGTACTCCCCCGTATCTGATAGACCGGAGGAAGACTCCCATTTCTTGTTGCGGGATATAGCACTACCCAGTTTATCTGACTCCGACAAAGAGTCGCTGGATTCTGTAATAACCGCGGATGAAGTAGCTCTCGCTATTCGCTCCATTAGTTCCGGAAAAGCAATGGGCCCTAATGGTCTCCCCATTGAACTCTATAAGTTGCGCCCCGATAAAGTAGCGCCGTATCTTCTTGATATGTTTTTGGAATCGCGAGATATGGGCTCCCTTCCTCGTGATCAGCGTCTTGCGACCATAGTGGTGATTCACAAGGAAGGAAAGCCAAGGGATTGTTTTGCCTCTTATAGGCCGATATCACTCCTTAATGCAGAACCTAAGATTCATGCTAAATTGTTAGCTAACCGTATAATAAAGGTGATCGGTGACTTGGTTCATCCGGACCAATCTGGTTTCATCCCTCATCGGAATACGGCTTTAAATCTGAGGCGGTTACACGGCATTCTCGCGAGGGCTTCGTCGCTGTGTGAGCCGGCCATCTTGGCCTCCTTGGATGCCACGATGGCCTTTGATACTGTTGAGTGGCCATATTTGTGGGCCGTACTGACCAAGTTCGGTTTCGGTCCTGGCTTTATTTGCTGGGTCAAGCTCCTTTATGAAGATCCCTTGGCGCAAGTTGTGGTGAATGGTCGGGTCTCTAAGCCTTTTGCTCTTGGAAGAGGTACAAGACAGGGTTGTCCACTGTCTCCACTTTTATTTGCCCTTGCCCTTGAGCCCCTAGCTGCATGGATTAGATGGGAACCGTCGATGAGGGGTATTCGGTGGGCCCCAGACTTTGAGGACCGCATCTCGCTATATGCGGACGATATACTGTTGTACCTTACGTCGCCCCGGAAGTCTTTAATAGTTTTGTTTGATGTCCTTACATCTTTTGGTAAAAATTCCGGCTTAGTTAATAACTGGACTAAATCTTACTTATATGTCCTTTCGGGTGAAGTCCCTCTGTTGCCGCGCGATTGCCCCATCCAGGTTGCACACGCGGGTTTTAAGTATCTTGGGATATACGTGTCATTGGACCCGAATGTCCGTTACAAACAGAATTTGCTCTCTCCGCTGAACCGGTTGAAGCTGGATGTGGTGCGCTGGCGCAAGCTCCCGCTTTCGCCACTTGGTCGTGTGGCACTTTTTAAGATGATGACATTGCCACGCTTTCTATATGTTCTTCATAACACCTTTGATGTGGTCCCTGCGAGTTATTTTCGGGCTATTGAGGGTCTCCACAGGAAGCTGATTTGGGACGGACGTTCGCGTATCGCCCTTGCTAAGCTGACGCTACCTTGGTACGATGGCGGTATTGCTCTCCCCGACATCAAGCGGTATTATTGGGCGGCTCAATTAGGGGCCATTAATCATAGTATGTACGGCCCCGATCTTAACCCCGCTTTTGCAATGGATAGGTGGTTGTTGCCGGTGTGTGATTATTATAGAGCGCTTTATTCTAGACTGGATAGCGGGAGGCTCTCGGGGCCCACACAGATTGCAGTGCGGATATGGAATTGCGCAAACAGTGCGATGGGTTGGAAAGATCGACTGACCCGGGCGACCCCGCTTTTTGCTTCCGAGAAGCTGGGTAGCTTGTGGAACACGAAAGGATTTGAGAAATGGGATATGATAGGGATCAGTAAGGTGAGCAACCTCTGGGTTAAGGGCAAGTTTAAAACTTTTGAGGAATTGCAAGTCGAGTCCCAACTTAGTCAGAGGGAATATTTTCGATATGCCCAGGTCCATTATGCTTTGCGGTCGGTTTTTCCCGGAATCCTCTCCGCTCGAGGACAGAATACTGGACGGTCATGTGCTGGATAGCACTATCTCCTTAATATACAAAAAACTAATCAACGGTAGAACTGACCTGTTGGTGCTCCTCCGGGACACATGGACCCGAGATGGTCTCAAATTAGACGACGAGGACTGGCAGTCCGCGATCTCCTCTCCTAAGGAGGTAGCGATTCCAGCTCGTCTGCGGTTGGTGCAACTTAAAATCCTACACAGAGTCTACGTGACTGGTCCCTGCTTGATTAGAATGGGTTATTCGGAAGATGGTCTGTGTAAGCGTGGTTGTGGGCTGCTCGGGACTTTTTTACATATAATTTGGGAGTGTCCCGTTGTTGTTGCCTTCTGGACTGGGGTGCACAATAAGATGAAAGAGGCTACTGGTGTTGCTCTACTACCCGAGGCTAGACGTTGTCTCTTGAATGTCTGGAGACCAACTGATTATAATGTCGCACAAACGCACTGGGCAACGCTGGGGAATATGGTGGCTAAGAGAGACATAGGACAATTGTGGGGTTCCCAGAGGCCACCCACGGTCGAGGCTTGGATGGAAAACATGGATTGGTGCATGTTTAGGGAAAAGACTGTTTATGTGGCACGGGGGCGACCCAGAAATTGGGGGAAGGTCTCGGGTCACTGGAATACTTATCGTGGGGATATCTGCACTCCCCCTCTTCTGGATATCCCTGAAGTTCAACTTTCCCCCTGACCCACTATCCCCGTAATGTGGAACAAATAATTGCTCTGGAACTTGTCTCTCCCCTGTGTCCGTTCCCTGATATAACGTATAAACTTTACTGTGTTATTTTTGCCCCCTTCCTCGCTCGACTATATCCTAATGTACTGTGTATCTTGCCTTGTATGTTATTTATTTTCAATAAAAAGATTTACAAAAAGAAAAAGAAAAGTTTCCTGAGTGAAAACAATTTGAAAAAATACGACATTTATAAAGATTGAAAACTTTGATTTCAATGTACTGTTTTGAGATACCATACGATATGTTTGCTTTTTCTCCAGTATATTATTTAAAAATTTAGAAAATACTTTACAGAAAAACATTGGCAAAGCCAACAAACTGCAGTCTCATTATAAAGGCGAGACCAATTGGCTTTGCCGTTGCTTTTATTTTTTGTTTTTGCCATTTCAGCACACTGTTCTAAACATTACATCTAGCTTTCAGGCCTAATCAGTTGTTTTAGCTTAGCGTTCCTAGAGCAACCTCAAAAAAATTGGGAGAAAGCCCTAAAATACTAGTGTACATCCTGAACTTTATTTCTTTATATCAACCTAGTGCTGATGTCATTAGAGTTGCGCAATAATTTGCTTCCAAAGGCCTAAAATGGTGGTGTCCTCTGTGGTAGAAAAAAAAATTTTGCTTAAAGCTTTGTGTTTTTGTGTCCTTCCTATGACAGGTGAGTCATTCATTGGATGAAAATAAAAAACAAGCATTGAGTCAACGTTTTTGTTTTTGCAGTGCACAGCGACTGGCTTTAGAGCAGGCACTGGTGATAGCTTCACCCCTCTCCTGCTAGTTTGTACACAACTGCAAGCTGATCTTTGTAAAAGAAGTGAAGCATACCTATGTTTTAATGTTTGACATTTACTTATTTTTCACCGACTGAGCACCTGGAATCTAACTGCTTGTTTGTGGCACACAGGCTTTCACACGTATAAATAATCAAACCTTTTTTACCCCAAGTGTTACTTGCTTCAGATTCCAGACTGCAAATTGGGTCAACTTTCGACAGTAGTATCTCACATATATACTAAAGAAACTCTTAATAAACTGATAACCCAATTATTTTATTAACACGTACATCCTATAGAGCCTTTCGTGGAAAGCAGTTTTGAAGATAAAACTGATTACGATAAAATGAACAACAGGAGAAAATTGTGTGTACAAACATACATTGGCAAATACAATAGGACATGCCTTTTAGTAATGTTGTCTGATCTTTTGGCTTTGCCAATGCTTTTTGCCGATGCTAATCCACAGGTAAAAAGGAAATAAATGCGTATTTGCTGATGTGGCACAGACTTGGCAAAAACAAAACAAACAAAAAGAAAAGTCACAGCGGATAATAACTAAAGTTCCACCATATATAAGTAGAAATACATCATGATGCGGGAGTGACAGAGGCACAGGTGGGGAGAGGTCAAGGCAGCAGTGGGGTCAGGGAGGCAAGGAAGCAGCAAAGGAGCTTGCAGATATGGGATTGAAAAATCAAACAAAAAGGCAGAACTGGGAGGAGTGGGGGAAGCAAGGGACAAGCAGGGGTGAGTGGGAGAGCAACACAGTCGGTGTTGATGGGGCTAAAGATTGAGAAGGGAAGCAGAACGCAATGGAGAGATCGAGAACACACCTGCACTCCCATGGAGTGCTCAAACCAAAGCAAACGAGCAGTGGTGTGCGCGCGCGCCACTGCTAACATATGTTTTGAATTATCTCGGCTGTCAAGCCGCGATAATTCAAAACATACGGGCTTCTGATGCGCGTAACAGACACCAATAGGCCATAGGCGGAGCTACGCGACCGCCTATGGCCTATTGCGTGTTCTGTTTTACAACAGCATGCACACGAAGGCCAATAGCAATGCAGCTAACAAAAAAAACACGAAAAACCACGAGCAGCCTGGAATTCATTAGGTACATTTTCGGAAGCCCTGAGAAAAGGACTCTTAGGCCACGCCCACTGCTGACGCAGTGGGACGGTCCCTAAAAAGTACTTCGCTGAATGTGAGCATTGTAAGAATTTGTCATTCAATCAAAAAGATAGGAAAGAAGCACCAGGGAAGGCACAAGACAAAAGAAAAAGCAGAAAAGCGCTTGAATAACAAGTAGTAAGCAACTGAGAGTGCCAATTAAAATCAACGGGACACAATGGCTGACCCAAAGGCTACTGCAAGTATCGGTATTGTCCAAAATAGATCTTCGCGGGAAGAGCTAACAAGCATTTGCAATGCAATAGGTCTCGCATTTACGCGAGTTTACGGTATTGGCATTGTAAATGACAATGTGTTTTATTTAGGTTTCAAAATCCAAAACATACATAAAAGGCATTGTCATTTACAATGCCAATAGCTCAAACTCTCGTAAAGGCGAGACCTATTGCATTGTGGGTGGTAGTGTTATTTAACAGAAATAACGAACAATTGTAGCATGGTAAAAAACAATTAAATAATAATGAGAAGTAGCAGAATTACAAAAGTTGCAGTAGAGCGGCAAATTGTTATATCAAAATGGATGCTGTAGTAGGTAGAGACAGGGAGGGAAAGAACGAGCGAGTAGCAGTTGGGTAAGAGTTGTGTTAGTAGTCGCTCGCACTAACTTGTTTTGGCTCAGGTGACTGTGAGAGCCACTCCGGTGCTGGCTAACAAAACTTATCAGCGCGCTAAGCCTCACTGAGTCAGGAGAGCCTGTTGTGTAGCTCTGTGTCACAGGCTGCAACTGGTATGATGGTGGCACTTTGGAGGTAATGGGCAGAACGCAGGACTGAGGAGCACAACAAAGTAATACAGGTTGTGGCTTATGATGTGACTCGTATTAGAGTTCTTTGTTGCTTACATGGGTTTCATTTCTGATATTTATGTTTTTCTCATAATCAATCAATCAATCATATCATTTGTAAAGCGCACTACTCACCAATGAGGGTCTCAAGGCGCTGGGGTGGGGAATGCTGCTACTGCTCGAAAAGCCAGGTCTTGAGGAGTTTTCTGAAGGTCAGCAGGTCTTGGGTCTGCCGTAGGTGGATAGGGAGGGTGTTCCAGGTCTTGGTGGCGAGGTGGGAGAACGATCTACCGCCTGAGGTCGCTCTTCGGAAGCAGGGGCCTGTAGCGAGGGCGAGGTCGGCGGAGCGGAGCTGGCCGGTGGGGGTGTAGAAGCTGAGTCGCCTGTTGAGGTACGTTGGTCCGGTGTTGTGGAGTGCCTTGGGTGCGTGGGTGAGGAGCTTGAAGGTTATCCTCTTATTGACCGGGAGCCAGTGCAGGTCTCTCAGGTGGGGTGTGATGTGGCTGCGGCGAGGGATGTCGAGGATCAGTCGTGCAGAGGCGTTCTGGATGCGTTGGAGCAGTCTCAGGAGTTTGGCCGAGGCTCCTGCGTAGAGGGCATTTCCATAGTCCAACCTGCTGCGGACAAGGGCCTGGGTGACTGTTCTTCTCGTTTCAGTGGGGATCCACTTGTAGTCCCTTCGGAGCATGCGGAGGGTGTTGAAGCAGGAGGATGAGACGGCGTTGACCTGTTTAGTCATGGAGAGGGTGGAGTCGAGGATGACCCCTTGGTTGCGTGCGTGGTCGGTGGGTGTTGGAGCGGTTCCCAGTGTGGTCGGCCACCAGGAGTCGTCCCAGGCCGAAGGGTTGGATCCGAGGATGAGGACCTCCGTCTTGTCTGAGTTCTGCTTCAGTCGGCTGTTCCTCATCCGTTCAGCAACAGCCTTCATTCCTTCGTGAAGGTTGGATTTGGCGGTGTGGGGGTCCTTGGTGAGGGAGAGTATCAGCTGAGTGTCATCGGCATAGGAGAGGTGGGCAAGCGGTGCCATGTAGATGTTAAACAGATTTGGGCTGAGGGATGAGCCCTGGGGTACGCCGCAGATGATCTCGGTGACTTCGGAGCGGAAGGGGGGAAGGCGGACGCTTTGTGTTCTGCGGGAGAGGAAGGAGGTGGTCCAGTCCAGGGCCTTCTCTTGGATCCCAGCGTTATGGAGGCGTGTTCGTAGTGTGTGGTGACAGACCGTGTCGAAGGCGGCTGACAGGTCCAGGAGGATGAGGGCTGCCGTTTCTCCATTGTCCAGCAGGGACTGGATGTCATCGGTGGCGGCGATGAGGGCAGTCTCGGTGCTGTGGTTGCTGCGGAACCCGGACTGGGAAGGGTCCAGGATGTTGTTCTCCTCGAGGTAGCGGGTCAGTTGTTCGTTGACGGTCTTCTCAACAACCTTTGCCGGGAACGGGAGCAGGGAGATGGGCAGGAAGTTCTTGAGGTCCTTGGGGTCCGCCTTGGGTTGCTTGAGTTTGCTTGCGAGAAAGTGTCACTTATAGTCCTTGAAATTGCACTGATAATTACACTGATATTAAGGAAATGTCACACATAGCAATCCGATACCTTTGCAGCTATGTAACTAAACCATAACACAAAAGGGATGGCACAGAGCTAGGGAGCGAGCGAGCAGTAAGTGTGATGATGTCGTGCGCAGGACACGTGTATATATATTTAAAAGGTATCCCAGTACGGCGTCATAGTTTTTTTGTGTTTTTAGTGGCCAACGCCGCTGTAAGCATGCGAGGAAGAAGGAGGAGGCGTGTTAATGTGCTGTGTACCGTACGCGTGCACATGTCCTGTCCTCCGAGTTCTGCTAACGGAGTTATACACGTGCACAACTGCTGTTTGTATGTGTGCACATATTTTGGGCGCATGGCGAGAAGCTGAGCAGCATTGGAGTAGCAGTTAAAACGGTAAGTACCTGGTAAAGAATAATGAGTAAGTATGAGGCGTGTGGGGTGCAGAGTTTTGGGCTTGCATTAATGTGCAGTGGAGTTTTTTGTTTTGGCGGTTGGATAAGCGGTGTGGCTGAGTGTTGATAGGGAAGTGGCGTCGGTTAGGGTGGCGGCTTAGAGCAAATAGAGGAGCAGCAGGGAGGCAGAGAGCGAGTAGAACATACTACAAGACGCGTGAACAGCTCCTTCCACTGAGTTATGCTAACGCCGCTGTAAGCGTGGGAGCAAGTAACAGTTTAATGATAGTAAGGCGTTATTGTGTGGAAATGGGACGGTGTATAATTAAAAAAAACTAAGTAGGGGCCTGATGGTATAAGATAGGGAAGGAGCACGCAATGTAGTTAAAGCAGAACGTGCCTTAAAAAGAGGGAAGAAGGGAGCGAGCAAGAGGAACGGCAGGGTGCGAGCGAGCAGGATGTATTACAAGACGTATTACAAGACGTGTGTACATCTCCTGTCCACTGAGTTTTGCTAACGGTGCTGTATGCGTGGATGCAAGTAGCATTTTGGTGATAGTAGGCGTTATTGTGTGGAAATGGGATGGTGTATAATTAAAAAAAAACTACGTAGGGGCCTGATGGTATGAGGAAAAGAAAAAGCACGCAATGTAGCTAAGGCAGAACGTGCCTTAAAAAGAGTGAGGAAGGGAGCAAGCAAAAAGAGTGCAGGAAGCAAGCGAGCAGGACGTATTACAAGACGCGTGTACATCTCCTGTCCACGGAGTTATGCTAGCGCCACTGTATGCATGGGAGCAAGCAAGAAGGAGGCGTGTTAACGTGCCTTGAGCCGTATGCGTGCACATCTTCTGTCCTCCAAGTTCTGCTGACAGCGCCATATGCTTGCACCACTGTTGTCCTTTCTACGCGTGCACATATCCTGTCCCCCTTCGGTAACGAAGTCGACAACAATAGATCTCGCCAAGGCGAGTAGCGCATGCGCTGCAACGCTAGGCGAGACCTAAAAAACTGTCGCTTAAAATAATACACCACCCAAAGAGATGTCCCACCTAATTCACTTTTAACCTGAATCAAACAACTGCTTCCAACCTCGTCTTTCTCTCCAGTCACGTGTAATCCTTGTAATTTCTTGACCCACTCCGGCTCAACGCACCCCTTTATCCTGCTGTATCTCCCCACTTCCACCCCCATTCCTCTCTCCTTTGGTAACTCTGTCCCAGGTTAAATTGCCATAGCTTGTTGCCTCCACTGTTGCGCTCTTTGATACACCCTCGCCTCTCCTATGTGCTCCCCAGGCACCCCCCTTCATACCCTCACACTCACTGTACCTACATACATATGAATTAATAAGCATTGACAAAACTAGTAAGACTGGCCTTTATTTTGCAAACATGCAATATGTAAAAAACAGTGGCAAACAAATACAAACATGTAAAAAAAATAGGGGGTCACCCAACAGCCTGTGACACCATCCACCGCTCACACTCCTTGTTAGGTGGCTGTGTGCATATGATCAGGCAAATAAAGTCACTTACAGTGCATTATAACAAATGATAAAGTTGGCTGACATATTACCGTTGTTGTGTGCTGTAGTGGAAGGGAGCAAAATGTGAGTAACACTTGAATAGACCAAAGGATGAAGAGGGCTGACCGAAAAATACTATTTACATGTATATATGTATGTACTTTTACTATGAATTTTTGGAAGACATGAGGTTGGCGAGGCAGCTAAATCCATCTCTGGGCCAGACCTGAAAATGGGCGAGAATGTGAGAAGGTGATGGGTTGAAGTGTAAAGTCATAGAGAAGAGCTTTGAGGACATTCATCCAACATTTGCTTTCTTTCCACAGGCCTTTATCTATTGTTCCTTAGGCTCTTTAGGACATAAAGATACTCCTTAAAATCTGTGCGGGTCCCATTCGGCCTATGGCGTAGAGATGAAGCTGGAGCACAGAGGAAGGCATGAGGCTGGATGGACATGGGAGTCTCAATTGAATGGACGGATTTGGGTACCATGGGGACTCAGGTGTGTCCTCACGATACCTCCAATGCTTCTTTTCTTCTGGTATGACAACCACGGCCACACATAATTTGCTCTACAAAATGCGGGATTGGTTTGCAGCCCCATTACCACCTTAACCCAAATCCAAAGTTTAAAATCTGCGATGGTGGGAAGCATCATAACAGGTAAGTTTCCAATTACACTCTCTTCTCTAAAGTGACTGTTTCCTGTAAGCTGAAAAGGTCTGCACGTGAGTAATGCGCAGCAGCTAGGATCATCTTCCACACAATAAAATCCATACTCAATAAATGTCTTACTTTGTGTACTGCTCAAACAATAGATTATTCTATTTCACATAGCTCGCCATACACACCCACGCCTTTCTTCCTTCTTGCCCTTTGGCCCGGCTCAAAAACATCGGTAAACAGTCATAATATCGATTCCAAAATATAGAATGGACATAATATCGAAGTAAAAATATAGAATGGACAAAATATCGAATGGACACAATATAGTGGTTAAAAATATCGAATTTAAGGTAAGTAATATCGATTTTCAAAATATAGAAGTCAAAATATCAAATTATACAATATAGGCATTAAATATATCTATTTTTTTAATAATATCAATTTTTTTAAAGTGTTTTGTATGTTAGTATATGTGTGAAAAGTGTATATTAATTTTTGTAATGTATGTTTAATGTATTTTAAGTAATGAATTTTATGTTATTTAATTTTTGCGTAATTTAATTCTGTAGCGGGTTGTGGGTTTATAGGGGAATAGGGTGGGAAGTAATTTAATTATATTAAATTAAATATTAATTTTTAGCAATTATTAATTTTTAATTAAATTTTGCTTTTTAGTTCTGTAGCGGGTTGTGGGTTTATAGGGGAAAAGGGTGGGAAGTAATTTAATTGTAATTAATTAAATATTTTTATTTATTGGTATTCATTTTGAATTTATTGTTATTTTTTAATTGGTAATTCATTTTTATTAATTGCCAATTAATTTGTATTAATTGATTAATTGTTAATTATGTTAATTTTCTAAATTTATTTTCTGTAGCGGGTTGTGGGTTTATAGGGGAATAGGGTGGGAAGTAATTTAATTGTAATTAAGTAAATAATTTTTTTCATTTATTGGTATTGATTTTAAATTTATTGTTAATTAATGTTTAATTGGTAATTAATTTCTAATAATTGGCAATTAATTTGTATTAATTGGTAATTATGTTGTATTAATTTAATATTTGATAATTGTATTAATGTGTTTTCTGTAGTGGGATGTGGGTTTATTGGGGAATAGGGTGGGAAGTAATGTAATTGTAATTAATTACATGTTAAAAATACTTTTTGTGTATTGATAATTAATTTACTGTTAATTTTTAATTGGTATTAATTTTTACTATTAATTCGTTTTTGTTATTGAAAATTCATTAGTTGTTAAATAATTATGAATAGGTTATTAATTTTTAATAACTAATATGTAGTTGTATTTCTAATTAATTATTACATAATATTAAATTGGTTATTATTTCAATTAATGTTTTATTGGTATTGATATTTAATTTATTTTTAATAATATATTAAATCATTACTTTCCCTACTGTTAAACTCACTGGAGTGGGAATAGTAATTTTCACCCTCCCGCTATCCAACGCTTTCCCTACTGTTGCACTCTTTGGAGTGGGAATAGTATTTTTTTTACCCCTACGCTATCCAACGCTTTCCCTACTGTTGCACTCTCTGGAGTGGGAATAGTAATTTTTACCCCTACGCTATCCAAAGCTTTCCCTACTGTTGCACTATCTGGAGTGGGAATAGTAATTTTCACACTCCCGCTATCCAACGCTTTCCCTACTGTTGCACTCTCTGGAGTGGGAATAGTATTTTTTACCTCTATGCTATCCAACTCTTTCCCTACTGTTGTACTCTCTAGAGTGGAAATAGTAATTTTTACCCTTCCAATATCCAACGCTTTCCCTACTGTTGCACTCTCTGGAGTGGGAATAGTAATTTTTACCCTTATGCTATCCAACGCTTTCCCTACTGTTACACTCTCTGGAGTGGGAATAGTAATTTTTACCCCTACGCTATCCAACGCTTTCCCTACTGTTGCACTCTCTGGAGTGGGAATAGTATTTCTTACACCTACACTATCCAACGCTTTCCCTACTGTTGCACTCACTGGAGTGGGAATAGTATTTTTTACCCCTACGCTATCCAACGCTTTCCCTACTGTTGCACTCACTGGAGTGGTAATATTAAATGTTACCCTCCTGCTATCCTACGGTAAAATATTGTAAATTTTTTATTAATAACTTAAATTAATTATATCTTAATTTTAAGGTTATTTGAGTATTTTTAAGTATGTTTTAGTTAATTATATTTATTATTTCATTAATTTTAAATTACTTTTAAGACATTTAAAAAAATTAGATATTTTGACTGACTATTTTTTACAGACTATATTTTGGATTCGATATTTTTGTACTTACCTGTTTGTACATAGGAATTCGATATTTTGGCATTCTATATTTTTCACACTCCCGCTATCCAACGCTTTCCCTACTGTTGTACTCTCTGGAGTGGAAATAGTAATTTTTACCCTTCCAATATCCAACGCTTTCCCTACTGTTGCACTCTCTGGAGTGGGAATAGTAATTTTTACCCTTATGCTATCCAACGCTTTCCCTACTGTTACACTCTCTGGAGTGGGAATAGTAATTTTTACCCCTACGCTATCCAACGCTTTCCCTACTGTTGCACTCTCTGGAGTGGGAATAGTATTTCTTACCCCTACACTATCCAACGCTTTCCCTACTGTTGCACTCACTGGAGTGGGAATAGTATTTTTTACCCCTACGCTATCCAACGCTTTCCCTACTGTTGCACTCACTGGAGTGGTAATATTAAATGTTACTCTCCTGCTATCCTACAGTAAAATATTGTACATTTTTTATTAATAACTTAAATTAATTATATCTTAATTTTAAGGTTATTTGAGTATTTTTAAGTATGTTTTAGTTAATTATATTTATTATTTCATTAATTTTAAATTACTTTTAAGACATTTAAAAAAATTCGATATTTTGACTGACTATATTTTTTACAGACTATATTTTGGATTCGATATTTTTGTACTTACCTGTTTGTACATAGGAATTCGATATTTTGGCATTCTATATTTTGGTGACTATATTTTGGTAAGTCTATATTTTGTCATTCTATATTATGTCAGTGATCCAAAAACATCTGTTTACAGCCGAAAATGGCTCACTTTTTACTTGTAAAGAATTCACAGACGATTTCTGACAGGTGTAAATTGTATTACACAAACACAAGGAGATGATGGACGGAGCGCTGAAACTTTTCAGACACTCACCCCCAGTCACAGATCTGGGTTGAAGCCATCATCGTTCTTTAGCACACTTTACCACCTTAGTTCAGACCCAGCTATATGCAAATCAGTCTTCACCCTATGCCTCATGGGAACAGTCTAGCCCAAACTGCCAAGCCAGGTCTTCCCTGAACCAGAAACAAGCATCCTGGGACCGGTTTCGGGGTAACACTCCTCATCAGCAAGGCTAGCTTGAATCCAGTGGCAAAGTGAGCAAGGGACTACTTAGGATTTCACCACCAAAGTGTGGAGAGTTGGCGGATCAAATGGTTTGCTTGAAAGTTTGTGACCCTCCACAAATTTCTAAGCTTGTTGGCATTGAGAACGCGGCTCGCTCAACCTTTAGGAGGTGTAAGGGAAGCAGACAACATGGAGAACAATAGTTTCCAATGCAGAAAAAAAGAAACAAAAAAATGTGTAATTGCACATCAGGCTGCATTTCTCCATGACAGATGAAACAAAGTGCAATTCTGCATAGGGTAATAGTCTGGGGGATTCATCGAATGGAAACCTGCATCTGATGCAGCCTTGTAGGTTTACAACTGAGACGGTTTGTCAATTCCCCAAATTAGTAAATCAACACTCATTCACAGGAGTACTGGAAAGGGTGGAGATGTACTACTTTGTAAATCGGGTCCTTTTGTGCTTTCACGACCTGCAGGTCCTATTGCCAACACACCAGTCCCTCTCCCTGCTCTTGTATTTGACCTGTAAATGACCAGGTGGCATGAGACTCCCTGCAGAGCTGCATCCCATACAGGAAAGACAGTGGGCGACAGGGCCAGACGTGTATTTATCTGGTGATAGTGTGGTTTCCTTTGGCTGTTTTGATAGTTTACAAGTACGGGCTGCGTCTTTGGAGGAAGCAGTTCCAAATAACTCCGAGGCATGGAGATGAGGGAGCCGGGTCCAGGAAAAGAGACAGGCTATTACCTAAAAATACAGCAATACATTCTGGGTGTAATTAATGAAAGGATGGATGCGTGTGAAAAAATCCATTATACTTTGACTAAGAAACAAATTCTGATTCCACTTAGCTTGCAGCCACTGCCCGATTTGCCTTTCCAGAACTAAATCGCAGCCTGACTCAATTACAAATATTTATCGAACAACCACATATTTGGGTTACCAGGCAACCAGTTCCATCTTGGCACATACTACATACACCATCCTTGAATAGTTTGGTAGGAGATATGTTCAACCATGTACGTCAGCCAGTTTTAGGCATCCTTTTAATTCATTACATCTTACTGGGCAGGGTCAAGCACTGATCCTTGCCGAAAAGGGTAAGAGGTTGACATGGTACCATATTTCCTTCCGGTACATGAGAGCAAATTTGGTGATTTCAACTCATCCACCTATACACATTTGCTGAGTGCCAAGGAGATCTCCTTTCTCGCCACGTCTTAAACTGTCCAATAGACCATTAGTGTGTATAGCACAATGCGTATCCGGAGTTTAAGGAAAGCCCGAGACGTTCAGACGGTGCACCAAACACCCAATTTCCAGTAGATTTGAAACATCCCTATGTTGATTGCTTGATCAATGGTAAAGACACCACTTGACTTTTCGACACCAGTGCTACTCCCTCTGCTCCGACAACCTCAGAGTTTCCCTCATTACCGCTTTCGGACTTGTCCATAGCAGTCAGTATTTCTAACCAACATGTTCCTCATCATATTTCTGCCCCATCTCGATCTGCCTCAGATCAATTACAGATAAACATGCATTATTACTCAGTCCTACCTCACCTGCTCATCTGTTGGGGTGGGATATGTTATCCCTGCTTAATTGCATTGTGTTCTGTACCCTCGATGGGGTCTACCTCAATATTAATTGTGGGTTTCTAAAGCCCTAGAATCGACTCCCGAAGTAGTATCTCTGCGCTGTAGACCGCTGGGGAACCCGTCCTGGCTTTCCCTGTGAAATGGTCCCTATTGGGTATCTCCAAGGTGAAACCAGGCATCCCCGGCGTATGTGGGGGGCCGTTGTGGAGATGAGGCAAGCTAATGCCCAGAGTTGCCGAGTGTGATCCCTGGTTAGAGTGGGCACCGAGGCGAGAATTATCGAGTCCGCTGACCCTGGTCCATGACCCTGCTGCGTCGGGGATAGAACCCTGGTCCCGGGCCGTCCTCTGCTTCCAGGTCTTCTGCCTCTAACCAGTGAGCCACACCACTCCACTGGGCTCCATCATGAGGATATTGGTGAGCAGTGCACTTAACCACTATAGATCCAGGGCTAAACGCCTATTGCAAAGCCCCTGCAAGACTATGTCAGAAACAACACCCCTAAACCCTTGCAGTGGTCTAAAGAGGCTGAAAATGCATTGGTACAAATAAAACAAGCACTGACTGCTGCAAATACTGTGGGGGTACTCGATTATGCTAAACCCTTTACTCTTAATTGCCATTAATGAAATAGCTCTGCTGTTGGATTTTTACTGCCAGATTGTCTAGGTAAGAGATAGTGTTATAGTCTGCATCTTATATTACTTTTGCCTGCAGTCCCACTTTAAACCCTATATCTACGACGCCCACCCTTCAAGAGGCAGAATCTCATGATTCTAACTGTCCATATCACCAGTCCCCGTATTGATTAAACTAACAACCACAGGCAAAACTACAAATTAATTTTGTGGATGATTCATTTCTCATATATCATCAAGGTGTCCTGGTTGCAGGCTTTCTATATGTACTGTGTATCGAATTGTTGAAAGCCGTTGATTGCCCGATGTAAAATCAGCTCAGGTTGCTGAACTCATTGAGCTTACTCGCGCCTGTATCCTGGCCAAGACAAAGTTTACAGACATGTACAAAGACTCAAATGCCTTTGCAATGGTGCATGACTTTTGGCTACACTGGATGTAAAGGGGATTTTTAATATTATACGAAACTCCTATAAAAACTGTCAATCTTTACAAAATGTGTTGAATTCCCACAATGAATAGTGGTTAAGTGCACTGCTCACTAATATCCTCATGATAAAGTGGGCATGAGAAAAGCTCTCGTCATTCAGCCGCCGGAAAGGCTGCCCTGTCATGTACCGCTAATGCTGCTATATTTCATACAAACTGATTTGTTTCTTTTACTCTTCCTAAAAGACCTGTTTCTATTACAGGGACGGGCCTCTGAGGGTGAGAAACAGTGTTGGACTAAGCAGAAGTGTGCAAGGGACCCAGAAGGAGTGTGGCGAGGCAGTTCATTGTGTGTGGTCGCAGCGAGATTGCTGCTACACAACCATATGCGGTTGTATCATGGAGCTGCCCATGTTGACAGGGATGGCAAGTTAAACGCCACTACAACCCACTGGAATGCATTCTTCTTTTTTTCTGTGGCCCTAAATCATTCACACTCCTGTCTCGCTTGTCAGTTCCAGAATGCTTGGAAAGGGATCAATACTACCCTTGATGCTCCTCAATCTTCTCCTTGGTGCCTTTTTTCCAAATCCAGATGAATTTTATCTAGATGACTAGGTGTGGTAAACTCTTCTATGTATCTACGCATAAACATGTACCTGCAGTAGCCTATTTGTTTTCTGATTGAGCTGAAGCATACCCCTGCACAAGAGCAGATTCAGAGTTACAACGGAATGATGATGCAGTTTTACAATCCTGCAGAAAGTTTATACACTGTATTTACAGTCTCCATTCTCAATCTCTTCCCAAGCCTGAAAGACAGATCTGGACACTTCGGTCTATTTTGGCTCAAAAAGTGAACAACCTACTTTTGGCATCTGTTACTTTAGATCATTGCAAGATACATTCACACCACTGTTGACTAGATTGGCCAAAAAGTAGAAACTGCAGTTTTGCTTCCCCAAGTGAATTATCTTGATCATGAAATCTCAGCTGGCAAGTGTAATCTGTCAGCCAAGCACATTGAAGGCATCCGCCAGTTGTTCAGTCTAGTGACTGTCTCCCAAGCACGAACGTTCTTGGGTATGGCTGGGTACATTACACAATAGATCCTGGGCTACACGCCTATTGCAAAGCCCCTGCAAGACTATGTCAGAAACAACACCCCTAAACCCTTGCAGTGGTCTAAAGAGGCTGAAAATGCATTGGTACAAATAAAACAAGCACTGACTGCTGCAAATACTGTGGGGGTACTCGATTATGCTAAACCCTTTACTCTTAATTGCCATTAATGAAATAGCTCTGCTGTTGGATTTTTACTGCCAGATTGTCTAGGTAAGAGATAGTGTTATAGTCTGCATCTTATATTACTTTTGCCTGCAGTCCCACTTTAAACCCTATATCTACGACGCCCACCCTTCAAGAGGCAGAATCTCATGATTCTAACTGTCCATATCACCAGTCCCCGTATTGATTAAACTAACAACCACAGGCAAAACTACAAATTAATTTTGTGGATGATTCATTTCTCATATATCATCAAGGTGTCCTGGTTGCAGGCTTTCTATATGTACTGTGTATCGAATTGTTGAAAGCCGTTGATTGCCCGATGTAAAATCAGCTCAGGTTGCTGAACTCATTGAGCTTACTCGCGCCTGTATCCTGGCCAAGACAAAGTTTACAGACATGTACAAAGACTCAAATGCCTTTGCAATGGTGCATGACTTTTGGCTACACTGGATGTAAAGGGGATTTTTAATATTATACGAAACTCCTATAAAAACTGTCAATCTTTACAAAATGTGTTGAATTCCCACAATGAATAGTGGTTAAGTGCACTGCTCACTAATATCCTCATGATAAAGTGGGCATGAGAAAAGCTCTCGTCATTCAGCCGCCGGAAAGGCTGCCCTGTCATGTACCGCTAATGCTGCTATATGTCATACAAACTGATTTGTTTCTTTTACTCTTCCTAAAAGACCTGTTTCTATTACAGGGACGGGCCTCTGAGGGTGAGAAACAGTGTTGGACTAAGCAGAAGTGTGCAAGGGACCCAGAAGGAGTGTGGCGAGGCAGCTTATTGTGTGTGGTCGCACCGAGATTGCTGCTACACAACCTTATGCGGTTGTATCATGGAGCTGCCCATGTTGACAGGGACGGCAAGTTAAATGCCACTGCAACCCACTGGTATGCAGCCTTCTTTTATTCTGTGGCCCCAAATCATTCACACTCCTGTCTCGCTTGTCAGTTTCCTAATGCTGGGAAAGGGATCAATACCACCCTTGATGCCCAATCTTCTCCTTAGTGCCCCTATACCAAATCCAGATTAATTTTATCCAGATGACTAAGTATGTTAAACTCTTCTATGTACCTGTAATAGTTTGCTTGTTTTCTGATTGGGTTGAAGCTTACCACTGCACAAGAGCAGATTCAGAGTTACAACTGAATGATGATGCAGTCTTGCAATACTGCAGAAAGTTTATACACTGTCTTTACAGTTTCCGTTCTCAGTTTCAGGTTGCCTTACCCGAGTGACGTACTAATCTCATTTTGTGAAGGTCTTCTCATATTCTTCCCACAAATCCTGGCCCCTGCTCAGTAGTGCCTATCTACATGTTACATTTCTATCACATGTTCCTGATTCCATTTCCATATCCATATATCTTTATTCGGTCATTTGTAGAAAAAACATCAAAGTGTACAAAGTATAAAACATAAATATATCTACAATTCTCGGATCAGTTGAAGAACATGAATACATATACCATCAATCTAATCATGCTTAAAAAGGGGAGCGATACGACCACCAAACATATGAGAAGTAAACCATATAAATCAACTAAGGATATAAAATACATATATATCATGAGAAAATGAAATAAGAGGAGTTAAAATGGTGTCAATGAAAAAAGATTTTTTTGCGAATCAACCAGAAGGATAACAGAAAACAACTGAGGGAAAAAACAATTGGCCCAGAAGTATCTGTTTTAAAAATTCTGAACGCAATCTGGTACTTCCTTACACTCATGTTAAGGCAAATAGGTCTAATCCATCACCTGCGTAACTGCCTGTACTTGGGGCAGACGAACAATATATGTTCTTCAGTTTCATCAGCTTCGCAGCATGCCGGAAAGGTGTCTATAACTAGGCCCCCTCCTCTTTCCCCAGAAATTTCAGTAACAGATTACCATACCTAAACCTGATAAACAGACTTTTAGCAAGAGAAGGCAAGATCATGTCAAGGAACGGGTCAAATAAGCAGGATTTTATGATTAAAAATGTGTTGTTAGCTGGCTACTAGCTGGATTATTAATGTGCTGCCCCACCACCTTCCAGTAAATAGCTTTAAGGGACAGGATGTCACGTCGGGTGGCCCTTTCTGGGTACTCCCATACGCCCATTAGGTTCAATAGCTTGCACCATTTAGCGATATGCTTGAACCAAGGAAGTCGTTATGCCCCGTTAAGCGCCAGGACCTCCTGTAAAGAGGTGCAAGATTCAGTTAATTGGAGAGTAGTCCATAGACGCAACCAATAGGTTAGGTCAGTGATTCCCAAACTTGTTTAACCCGTGGCTCCCTTGACCTAATAGGCAGTTGGCCGTGGCTCCCCATAATTTTTTCACCGGCGGGTGGGGGGATGTGAGCAAGACCTCGGGAATACTTCCTGTTGGCTTCCTTAAATTAATTGGGATGCAATGAAGGTATTAGGGATAAAAATGATAGCAGCTGCTAGCTAGCTTTAGACCATTATTCATTCTCCATGCCAAAGACTGACAAATATTGGCAGAGCCCACTGGTATAATCATTTTCAAACTTTCACACATGAAAGGCGAGGGGCATCGGTGGATGCTACAGATGTGGGGCTAGGACCTCGTTGTGCTTGCTCTCCTGCCTCTTGCTCTCCTGCCATCTCGTTGTGCTTGCTCTCCTGCCCCTTGCTCTCCTGCCCCCTCGCTGTGCTTGCTCTGCCCCCTCGCTGTGCCTGCTCTCCTGCCCCCTCGCTGTGCCTGCTCTCCTGCCCCCTCGCTGTGCCTGCTCACCTGCCCCCTCGCTGTGCTTGCTCTCCTTGCTCTCCTGCCCCCTCTCTGTGCTTGCTCTCCTGCCCCCTCTCGGTGCTTGCTCTCCTGCCCCCTCGCTGTGCTTGCTCTCCTGCCCCCTCGCTGTGCTTGCTCTCCTGCCCCCTCGCTGTGCTCGCTCTCCTGCCCCCTCTCTGTGCTTGCTCTCCTGCCCCCTTGCTGTGCCTGCTCTCCTGCCCCCCTCGCTGTGCCTGCTCTCCTGCCCCCTCGCTGTGCTTGCTATCCTTGCTCTCCTGCCCCCTCTCTGTGCTTGCTCTCCTGCCCCCTCGCTGTGCTTGCTCTGCCCCCTCGCTGTGCCTGCTCTCCTGCCCCCTCGCTGTGCCTGCTCTCCTGCCCCCTCGCTGTGCCTGCTCACCTGCCCCCTCGCTGTGCTTGCTCTCCTTGCTCTCCTGCCCCCTCTCTGTGCTTGCTCTCCTGCCCCCTCGCTGTGCTTGCTCTCCTGCCCCCTCGCTGTGCTTGCTCTCCTGCCCCCTCTCTGTGCTTGCTCTCCTGCCCCCTCTCTGTGCTCGCTCTCCTGCCCCCTCTCTGTGCTTGCTCTCCTGCCCCCTCGCTGTGCCTGCTCTCCTGCCCCCTCGCTGTGCTTGCTCTCTTGCCCCCTCGCTGTGCCTGCTCTCCTGCCCCCTCGCTGTATTTGTTTCTTTTACTCATTAAGGATTGTAGTTTTTCTTTTTTAGCCGAGGTCCATTCCTCTGCTTCTTCTTTATGGTAGACCTGTCAAACCTCAGGTGATAGATTGTCAGATATTGTCCGATTGCCTTGTGCCTTGAAATAATCTTTGCTGATCTCTTTCCGTGTGGTGGTAGCCTTAGGTCAACATCCGCGTTCACCAGGTTAAAAGTAAATGGTGCCAGTGTGCTTTATATTCTTCTACTGAAATTCTGGATGGTTTGCCTTGTATTTCACCGACGTTTGTGGGCTAAGCATGAATTAGTTGTGTCGAATTCAATAATAGCACCGAGGCGATTCATAAATTTTTTGACACCTGATTGATTCTGGTCTCCCCATGTAGGAAAAGAAAGAAAATGGGGCTTGGCTTGTTAGAAATGAAGCCTGTGCGCAGCGTTTGTGTGCTTATTCATGCATGAGTGTGTGTGTGTGATCATGTATTTGTTTGTTTTAATCGCTCATAATTACTCTGGTGTTCTGGCACTCTGCACTTCTGACATCCTGCACAGGGGGCCTAACACGGCCAGATGCTATCTTTCCCACATAGTGCGGTGGCTCCCCTGGCTACTGATAACGGCGCACAGTTTGGGAACCACAGGGTTAGGTGTTTCAGGGCGGCCAGGTCACCGATTCTTTTTAGCCCAAGGTCACAAAAAAGTGGGGTGAGCGGTGTTGGGACAGGTAGCGAGATCAAAGCCCTTGCAAAGTTATTCTCACAAGTCGTTATCTGATTTACAGGAGTGAATCCCCAAATCTCCGCTCCATACAAAGCTCAGTTTTGGGCTTTTGCACGGTATATTTCAAGTGCCGGGGAGAGGGGTTGGGAATAGGATTGTTTAAAAAATCTTAATTCTGATTTAGATGTTTGGCATAAAGTTAGGAAGCTCTTCCTCAGCTGATATCCCCAACTAAGCGACTCATCTAAGCCTATGCCCAAGTAGTCAAAATGCTTTACTTGTTCCAAGGGATCATGTATGATCTTGACCTCTCGTATACATACCACCCATTGTTTTGCCGGACACTATAAATTTTGTGTTCGAGGTGTTCAGTTCCAATTTCCTCTCCTTACAAAATCTCAGGAATTTGTTCAATAAAACCTGTAAGCCCATTGGGGTGGTAGATATTAGTAACAAATCGTCAGCAAAGAGCAAAATGCGTACTTTTGCATTGTTCAGTGAAGGGGCGTCATTTTTGCAACCCATTAAACAACTCACCACATCATTAATATACAGAGAGAACAATGTGGGGGCGAGGACACACCCTTGGCGCACCCCACGTTCAATCGGGAACCTCTCTGTCAGTTCCCCATTTACCCCCACCTGACCTGGGCATAATTATCCTTATGCAATCTGGCAATCACAGTCACCAAGTCTACCGGGGCACCCGGGTCAAGCATAGTCTTCCACAGCAGGTTACGCGGATTCCATTTAGTTGTGTATGGATTTTAGCATTACGTGCTGTAACTGATGGAGGGCAAATCTGAGTTCCTTTGAAACTGCAAATGCCTTGTATATTTTCAATGCTTGCTGGCTAATTGTGCATTAAACTTGTGTTGGACCTTTTGAGTGTTTGTGTTTTCTTTTACTGTGCAGGCAGGTTCAGGTGCTTTACGTGAATACATTTTGCTAGCTACAGCATTCACTAGCGTTCTGTTAGTCGAAGGAAAGTGTTCATGCAGTTTGGAATTGTGACAATATGTACACTTGTAACAAGACACTATACACAAAGTATTGCTGTTCCGAGTAAATAATGCCTGTTATGCCTTCATGTGTCCCACACTGGGCACAGTGACTGATACCGAATTCAGTAGGAACAAGATTAGTAAGGCACTGCGATAGGACACCAGCAGTCACTACTCTCTGTAATCCATTCTAAGGTATTAACAAAGTCTTTTAAAGCTTTTGTTTCTTCCAATTACAGACACAACTGCAAAAGGCAAACTAAGCTGGATATTAGGATTTGTCTGATTGTCCTCCGGCATGGATAAGCAAGTAGGAGACTCGTATTGATGATGGAAGGGGTGAAATCTTGGCATCACTCCTTGTAGATCCGAGGTAAGCAGACAGACCCTTGATAAGCAGAGCGTGCCACTCCCAGCTAACCATGAACACGCAGTTTTGTCTCAAAAGTCTTCATTGATAGTCTTTGCATGACACAGGGCAGTCTTAACAGCCTTATAGGCCCCTAGGCAAAGCAGTGCACTGGGCCTGCCTACACAACCACTCACAGGAATAAAAATGTTTGACGGAAAATGAGTGTTAAATTCTAGTCTGCATGGAGCCCCTATGCTCTGGAGGCCCTTGGTCAACCGCGCAGCGTGCCCAAGCGTTAAGACGCCACTGGCTTGACAGTAGGTCCGTCAGCACACCGCGCCATTCGCCAGACAAGAGGTTATATGTCTACTTCCACTCTTTCTTCTCTGCCATACCTTTACTTATCTTCCTTTACTTCCGCCCACTTTACCCATTTATCCAGAACAGTGGCATGACCTTAACTTAGTCCTTCCTTTGGTGTGCCCCTTTCCTAAACTTCACACTAATGTCACCGGTTTTCTTCATCTTATTTTTACATTACATTACTTTGTCAATTAATTAGAATAGGACTCCTTACTCCTAGCCAAATATACATTTAAATGTATAAATGTAACGGATGGTATTAAAATACTATGTTAATTATACGTTACGTTAAATAATACTTTAATATTAACACTACCTCTAATTTTAATCCAATATAATTAAAACATGTAATAAATTTAAATGTGATTCTAGCTGTAGCCATACAATGAATTCATCTTAAATAATATCAGCTAAACTTTTCCTTAAATCATAAACGCAACTCAACTAAAGTAAAATAATTATGAACTTTATTATAACCCTAATTCTAGCCCAAACATAATTTCATTAAATATATTACCTTTGAATCTAATTTTAATCATATTTTAATACTAACCAGTGCTTAATTTGAGCTGGGGGTTGCCGGTAGGGGCCACCAGCACTCAGTTCTGGGGATCAGCACTTATTTTTCCTGATCAGACATTTCCCCAGAGCAAAAAGAGGGAAAAATTCAGAAAGGGGAAGAAGTAGAAAGAGAACACCCAAAAACTGTCACACAGGGGAACCTGCAGGAGTCAGATAAATGTAGTGGATTAAAGAGTCCTGAGGTGGTGCACTGACATTCATTAGCAGAGGCCACATGCTTCCGAGCACACCTTTGGGCACCAGCACTCATTCTTTTACAAATTAAGCATTGCACACATCCTGCAAACAGAAAGCTGCCCCTACATCAAGTGCAAAACAAACAACCAACATTCATTCTCAATAATATAAGTAGAAGACGTAGTGTCCTGCTAGGACACAGTCTAGTTGTCTTTAGTGTAATCTTACACTGTGCACCCACCCACCACAGACGTCACTGGGTCAGGTGACGCTGCTAATAAAAGACCCAAGCGCACGTGCTCGTGGCCAGAGTTCCACTCCCCAACTGGTGTCCTGTGTTGTCATTTCCTTCACCATGTGGGCCTAGGGCCCCATCACCACATTGGCGACGAGGGCGGACGCTAGCCACGCGTGCCGCAGCTGAGAAAACCCCGAAGAGAAGGAGGGAACTGCCCATGCGAAGGGCACCCTCCAGGGGAAGCGGCGCCGGCCGCCGAGAGGCCTGAGGGGCGTGTGCAGCGCTCCGGGGCGAGAACACGGAGCAGAGGTGACCGGGAGCTCCGCCCGCACCTCCATGCCCAGCGCAAGCCTCCCGGCGTGAGGGGAAAGAAGAGCGGACCGACCAGAGCCCACCTGAGCCAGCCGCAACCGAGCGCCACGTGGAGGCGCGGCCCGAAGTGCCGAGGAAAAGGAGCGGACCGACCGGAGCCCACCCGCGTCGGCCGCGACTGAGCCCCCTGCCTGGGGTGAAGAAGAGAGCCGTGCAGAACCCACCTGCATCGGCCGCCACCGAGCCAGGACTGGTAGCCGAACGCTACAACCTCCGCGGAGCCCACCCGCGTAGAAGGTGAAGGCCCGTCGGCCGAAGGTGAGCCTACAGTAAAGCACCGAAAGCAGAGCCCACCCGCTATGAACTGCACACTGTGCCCCTAGTATAGCGAGGCCAGCGGAGCCCACCCGCGGCCTGCCTGTTGTGCCTCCTGTCCCGCGCTGCCAGGGTGAATAAACATTAATTAAGCAAGACCAGCGGAGCCCACCCGCGGCCTGCCTGCAGCGACCCCGCTGCGAAGCGATTAACTGAAGCTGCTGCGGCGGTAGGGAAAGGAGCCCGCAGCGTGTGGAGAGCTGCCGGGCCCGGTTTGAATGAAGCGGAGCCCACCCGCACAGAAATGCGAACACCTCCTCACCCCGTATAGCGTGTGACTGCGGCGGTAGGGGAGGAGGAGTGAGAAGCCAGCAATCTCGGCGCAGCCGAGACAAAGTAAATTACCGGAGTTTTAAGGGGAAACCAGCAAGCCGTGACCGCCTGCCTCGCCCCTCCGCAAATCCGTACACGCGTGGCCGGGACAGATAGTAGCCCGGAGACCAGCGCCGACACCCTTCCCCCGCCGTGCAGTGTGCAACGAGTGAAAGCTACGGCGGCGAGGGTGCAAAGGACAAAGACTGCATCCAGCCGGTAGAGCCCTCCGATGGGCCCCTCCCTCGGTCAAGAGGCAGCTAGGAGGGCCCAGCACTGACCCCAGAGCGCCTAAACATTCACTGCAGCAAAGTGCTCCAAAGGTGTGTGCCCCAAGCGCAATCCAAGTCAGCCAGTCAGAAGAAGACCGCACCTAACAAGCTAAAGCGGGAAAGCACTTACCCTGCTGCGAGCGGAGGTCATGAGGAGACAAGAGTGGCATGCTGCACCAAACCCCCTGCGCAGCCTGTGAAGATTAAGGCAAGCTGCGAGGGGCACCAAGGGAACGAAGTTCAACCCCCCCCCTCCACCAACACCCGAACACTGCGCACTGTACGTGCCTCGAGCCCCTGCACCTCCCTCAGGTCGTCACTGTCCTCCAGCATACCAGTGAAGCCGAGTGGCTACAGCACCACCTGCACCCACGGAGCCCAGCACTGGCAGCACAGCTCCATTTAAGAACACAGAGGAAAGCTCCATAAAAGCACACAAAGAGGTGGACTGCCAACCGATCTATCCAGCACTGCCATCTAGTGGCCGGCTGTATGAAGAGCACAGGAGGGAGCAGCAAACAAGCCTTGGGCCAACCACCTACAGATTGCAACCTAGGACAAGCCCGCAGCAACACAGTGCCCGCAGAGTGCAGCTCCATAAGCCGAAGGACTCCCGGCGAGGAAGAAACAAGCATTGGTCAAAGCAAGTGCCATATCAACAAGTAGACAAAGCCACATCCACGTTTACCAGTGGTGCTGCCGCCACCCCCAGAAATCAGAAGGAACTCCACACAACAGCACAGCACTGCGCAGCAACGCGCAAGGAGTGAAGGAACTCCAAGCACCAGACAGCACCAGTGCAAGCGTGCAACAACACAATGAGAGACTGAGCAAACCGTGTGCAGGAACACAGCCACGCCCAAACAACGCCACGTCAAGACGCAACCTCCTGAGGACAAAAGGGAGACAGCGCAGGAACGCGTCAGAAGCACGGAACCGCACCACAAAGCGCAAGAATGCGACAAGAGTGCAAGAACTCCACACCCGCATGCCAGGACCGCGCAGCACTGCGCCGGGACGTGCCAGGAGTGCCAGGAATCAAGAGTGCTAGAGTGACGCTGCAAAGCGACACGCCACCACCACGGGACCGCGCACAAAGGTCCCAAAGCAACCAGAGCGCCATCGTCAGCACGCATGGCGGCATGCACAAGAGTTGTACCAGGAGCTGTGGCGCAACCCTCCTCCGCGCAGACAAAGCACGCCAACGCCATGACGGTGAATAGCGACCACAAAGAAAATAGCACAGCATGACAACTCATGCCCAAGATGAAAGCCGACCACCCAGTCTGGTCACCAAGGAAAGAAAAGCAACTCCACACCTCAGGACCAAATAACACTGCGCAGGAACGCGCAGGGAGTGAAGGAACTCCATGCCACCACGACTGAGTGACGCAGGGATCGCGTCCTCGGAGACCTGTCAGTAGGTCACAGCGAAGATGACTTGCCAAAAAGTCACCGCCAGATGCGGACCAGTCAGTTGGTCGCCCGAAAGAAAAGGAGAAGATGACCAGTCAGTTGGTCGCCCGGAAAGAAAAGGAGAAGATGACCAGTCAGTTGGTCGCCCGGAAAGAAAAGGAGAAGATGACCAGTCAGTTGGTCGCCCGGAAAGAAAAGGAGAAGATGACCAGTCAGTTGGTCGCCCGGAAAGAAAAGGAGAAGATGACCAGTCAGTTGGTCGCCCGGAAAGAAAAGGAGAAGATGACCAGTCAGTTGGTCGCCCGGAAAGAAAAGGAGAAGATGACCAGTCAGTTGGTCGCCCGGAAAGGAAAGGAGAATATGACCAGTCAGTTGGTCGCCCGGAAAGAAAAGAAAGGAGGGACAGTAGAGCCAAAGGAACCCGACGAGACAGGAGAGTCACAATGGAATTGACCAAGGAAGGGTATCCTGATTGAAGGCAACAGAAGTGATCAAGTAACAGGAAGATACGACGACAGGTCTAGTCACCAAGCCAAGTGAAGACAGTGTCCTACCACATGGACAAGACCAAGGGGACGACATGTAGAGGGCCCGCTACATGGAGAAGCCTGGTTAGCATGAGTAATCAAGAAAGAAGACTAGACCGCGTCGAGGAAGAGAACGAAGAGGAAGAATGGAGTATCACAACATCACTCCACAGAGGAAGAGAGAGAACCACAGCACACAGGAACATCGGTGCTGTCCAAGGAGCATCGCAACAGTTAGCACACAGGAACATCAGTGCTGTCCAAGGAACATCGCAACATCTGTGTGGATCCCAGTAATCCCAACAACCTGCATTCGAGGAGACCAACCACTGAAGAACCATATGGGTGCCCCGTGAACCTGAAGCTTGCCGAAGCAGAGCTAACCCGAGCACTAGACAATCCACCCTTATGGACTACACAAGACTCGACTGTGGCCATGTCCGAAGTTCCGCAGCGACCCGCACAGCCCACACGATCAAGTGGCAGTCCAGGGGACAAGGGCCTCGGCCGCATGTCCTGTGAGAGAGGAATCCAGATGGGAGAGGTGCAGCAGCGGCAGCTCCACGACAGGCAACAGGAAGCATGAAGGCCCCCAGGTAAACACCTGGCACCGAGAAACGGTCTGGTGAAGACCCTGAACCCAAGTCCTAATGGCGCGACCATCCTGGCGGATGACATCAACACCCCCGAGGACATCATGAGAGACTTGGCGGTGAGTCCGTTGGCAGTTCCTCAGCGACGCCTTTGTGCGGCTCATGCGAAGCCCCGCACGGTCCACCCAGTCCCATCGTGTCCAGCAAGTGGGTCCTCCCAGCATCTCTAGTGAGAGAAGAGTCCAAGCAGGTGAGGCCAGTCTTCGAGGCTCCAGTGAGAGAGGAGTCCGGCAAGAAAGGCAAGTCGGATGTTACTTGGCTGGACGGAGGTGCAAAGGCATCAAGATCAGCAAATCCAAAGAAAGATCTCTCGTGCCATTGTCGTCTCCAACAACTAACAAGCGTTGTCACCCACTGGACTAGGAACACCTGCGAGACCCCTCAAGGGTCAATCCCATTCTGCTCCAGGTACCCCAAGTGTTGAACAATGTACATAAGCGCAGCAAGACGAGGATGATCTGAAGTACACCGCTGAGGTGAAGCTCATCTGACTGACTTTGTAATCCAGGAACTGTTTTCAACGTTCTCCCAGCCGATCATTTGAAGAAAACCTGTTGGAATTGTAAATTGCTTTATTCTGTTTTCTTGCAGGTTGGACATTTTGTTTTCTCTTCCCCAAACTTTGGGAGGGATGTAGTGTCCTGCTAGGACACAGTCTAGTTGTCTTTAGTGTAATCTTACACTGTGCACCCACCCACCACAGACGTCACTGGGTCAGGTGACGCTGCTAATAAAAGACCCGAGCGCACATGCTCGTGGCCAGAGTTCCACTCCCCAACTGGTGTCCTGTGTTGTCATTTCCTTCACCATGTGGGCCTAGGGCCCCATCACCACAGAAGACACATCCACACGCACTCAGACCAACAAACGCCAGTCGTGGGCTCCTGAGCACAGCTTTGGGACCCAGCACTCACTCTTTTACAAATTAAGCACTTACTAATCCTAACCATAACTATAAATGCTATTGATTTATTTTGCCATACGTGAATAATGCAGCCATTCCAGGACTTTGTGTTTGACCTAATGAGCTCAAGTTTGAATCCTGGTGAATCACTCATGCTATTACACTTCCGTGATCGCTAAAATCAGTACTAATAATAAACATCTGCTGTTAAGTGGTAATATGCACCTAGAGGCAAATATACCGTTTCCAAAACACTTTTTATGGTATAGGTTACAATTTAAATAAAATAAATCACCATGTAAGCTCAGATTGACACAAGACAGAAAATGATTGCAAGCATGACTGTTAACAAAACCAAATCCGACAAAAACAAAACGCAGCAAGTCAGCATCCAGTTTAAAAGGCAATTGTGAGAAAAATGAGACCCTTTCGGGGCATAACACGAATAAATACCTTCCTAGAGAGTCTGCAGCATCAAAGACCTGGATCCATGATAAGAACCAGCCAAGAGACCGAAGCGCCGTCTATAAGTACGGTTTAAGCAACGCGAGCAACGGTGAGGAAAAACGGAAAAAGGACGTGTTGGGTCGTCCAGTGGCTCTTGGAGATCAAGATCACTCCACTATCTACTCAGAGTCCTGCGTGGGATCACATCACCAGTGCCAAAGTTAACCCCTCCCATGCTCATGACGAGCTCAGCTCGTCATGAGCCATGGTGGCCGTGTGCTCATGACGAGCTGAGTTCGTCATAACGGTCAGAACGCTCGCACGAGGGGCTAATTCCCCCGCTGTGCTGAACGTTTTGAAGAAATGGGTGTGGCCGTGACTAGCACCATGGCTCATGGCGAGCTGAGCTCGTCATGAGCAACGGGGCACTGTGCGCGCCCCCCAGCACAGCGGGGGAATTAGCCCCGCAGGCAAGGGGTTAACATAGTGACCCCGACGTGGCGCTTGTGAACCACAATCGAGCAGAGGTGTAAGCAAAGAATGGTCAGAATGGCCATGGTGAGCTGTGGGGATGTGAAACATTAAGCCCCTCCTCTCGCCACTGACTGTCTACATTCCACACACATCCTACAAGGGTTTTTTTAGTAAACCATTTGCATGTCTCCACTGTCACACTCGCTGTCAATACACCTAGGGCCACATGCATCATTGTTCCCGTTTGCGATTTCTTAATTGCGAAAATTAAGGAATCGCAATTAAGAAATCGCAAACGGCCATGCATTAAGAAATCGCAATTTTTTTTACGATTTCTTAATTTTCCTAAATTGCGATTTACAATTTGCGAATCGCAATTAAGGAATCCCGTTCCATTGATTCCTATGGGCCTAGAGGCCCATAGGAATGAATGTGAAGGCATTCTTATTTCGATTCGCAATTAAGGAATCGCAAAATGAGAATGCAATTTCATGGGTGCAGGGGGGTCCAAAGGACCCACCCCTGAAATGTACCTTTAAGTACTTTTTTCACACACACATGCCCCAAGGGCATGTGTGTGTGTAAAATGAAACTTTCGAAAATGCACTTTTGTGCATTTTTGAAAGTTTTCGCAAATTACCATGACGGTTAACTTCATGGTAATTTACCACTTCCTATTTGCGATTTCGCAATAAAAAAAAAATCATGCATTGCATTTAAGAAATCACAAAATTGCGATTTCTTAAATGCAATCGCAATTTAAGAAATCGCAAATAAATTGCGATTTCTTAAATTGCGAAAAAAGCAAAAACCTTAATGCATCCCAAAAAAGGGATTTGCATTCGCAAACGGCCGATTTTTGCGATTCGCACCGTTTGCGAATGCGAAAACCCTTGATGCATGTGCCCCCTAGTGAGGATTACAGGGGTATTTGTGATGGTTGTTGTGTTCAATTCGTGTCTGTGTTAAATCTATCATTATGGTCAGTCCTGTTAAGTTGTCTTCGCATTGCAAGCTCTTTTTCTCTCCGTGTTCTTCTCTTTCAACAAGTTTTTTATTTTAAATTTTTTATTGTTTACATTTCATATGTTTTGTCGGATTTGGTTTTGTTAACAGTCATGCTTGCAATTATTTTCTGTTTTGTGTCAACCTGAGCTTACATGGTGATTTATTTTATTTATATTGTAGCCTTTCAGCCCTGATGAAGTTCAATCCCTATTGAACGAAACGCGTTGGCAGAAGCGTACTCCCTTTTGATATCATTGAAAGAAAGAGACTTTTCATATAAAGGAACTGGTCAGTCTTTTGTTATCAAGAAAGGCATCTAGGACCGACGCGCAATACCGCCAGTAGCATACGTCGGTTGAAAGGGATATTGGATGGAGGCTGTGGAATGGAGGGACAAGCGATGGTCCTTTCAGTTGATATTGCTAAGGCGTTCGACAGTCTGGAATGGCCCTATCTGTTCTCAGTCATGACTGCCTTCGGGCTTGGAGCCGGTTATGTCCGTTGGACTGAAATATTGTACTCGTCAGTGACTGCTACGGTTCGTGTCGGTGGTGTTGTTTCCTCCTCTTATCTGGTGGGCCGGGGCACTAGACTGGGTTGCCCGCTCTCCCCGCTGCTGTTTGCCCTTGTGGTAGAGCCATTGGCAGCGCACGCTAGGATGGGGGGGGCGTACCGTGGCCTGCGGCTCCACAACCAGACGCACTATATTTCGCTTTATGCGGACGACCTCTTAATGTTTTTGGGAGATGTGGGGGAGGCCCTGGACAGGGCGCGCTCTCTCCTTGACCGTTTCGGGGACATCTCAGGATTGCGGGGTAACTGGACGAAGACCGGTGTGTTCCCGGTGTCTCATACATGCAACCCGCCCACACTTTCGCTCGATCTGGCGTGGGAACCTAGGTGCCTCCCCTACCTGGGAACACAGGTGTATCATGCTCAGGAGGATCTCCTTGAGGGTAACATCGGTAGAGCGCTGAGAGGCCTGAAGGGTAGCATGAGGTTCTGGGGGACTGTGCCACTGTCAGTGGCAGGACGTGTGGCGCTACTAAAGATGGTGGCGCTTCCTCGCCTCTTATACTTCTTCCGGACCCTACCGATACAAATACCAGTTGCTTTTTTCCGACAACTCCGTTCCGCGGTGGGCAGCTTTATCTGGGGTGCAGGACGACGCAGGGTGGCGCTGGATACATTGATGCGGCCGAGAGCTGAAGGGGGCCTTGCTGCCCCAGACTTTGAATTGTACTATTTGGCTGCGCAATTCCAATTTCTTACTCAGGCGGTGGCGTTGGAGTTTTGGGGGCCGGAGGGGGTGTCTGTGCAGGAAGTGCAGCGGCATGTTTTGTCCTTCGTGATCCTGCAACAGCGACTGAGGACTGCTGATTTGTCGCTGGTGGGGGGGGACCCTAAGGCATTGTTGGAAGCGGTTCCACAATAGAATTGGGGTGCTGCGCCCTTACGCTCCCGAGATACTGATGGGCATGTGTACGGCGTGCCACATGGTGGGGATTGGTCTGGCTTTGCGGAATGGGAGGAGCTGGGCCTGCAGATGGTGGGCGACCTATATGCAGATGGCGAACTATTACCCTATAGTACGTTGCAGGAGACCTTTGGTCTTCCACCTGGCCATTTCCTGATACACGCGGCACTGATCGCCGCCATACAGAAGCACTGGGGTGCCGGCCTCTCAGAACCACCTACAAGCGGAGCGTGTCAATACGTAGTGATGGCAGCGGGCACGTACAAGGCGGTTTCCTGCCTATATAAACGAATGCTAGGAGAGGGGCTCAACCCGTTACAAAAGCTACGGGAGCAAT
This sequence comes from Lissotriton helveticus, assembly GCF_964261635.1. Classification (NCBI taxonomy): domain Eukaryota; kingdom Metazoa; phylum Chordata; class Amphibia; order Caudata; family Salamandridae; genus Lissotriton; species Lissotriton helveticus. The sequence goes on from NC_136065.1 coordinate 1,787,503,525, forward strand.
GGGCGAGGGACTTAGATAAGGCAATACCTGACGCGGCCTGGTCGCAGATAATTAAAAGAGCATGGAAGAGTACCAGGAACGCTAGGTTCCAGCTGATCCAATTTTTCATATTACATAGGGCATACCTCACGCAGGCTAAAATTAATCAGTATTTCCGGACCGACACTGCGAACTGCCCCCGGTGCCGGCTGCAGAGCAGGGACCTGGGCCACATGCTGTGGGACTGTCCGCAGTTGGGAACATATGGAGAGGAGATAACCGAGTTGCTCTGTAGAGTCACTGAGCGACAGATTGCTATGGATAAAGGAGCTTGCCTATTACACTGGTTTCCACACACTAGCAAGAATAAAATAACTAGCAAGTTTATAGACCTGGGACTCCTTCTGGCCAAGAGGGAAATTACGTTCCACTGGAAGGCGGTAGCTGGCCCTAGCTATGCTAGATGGAAGGCGGCATTACTTATGTGGGCGGGCAGCGAGAGCTCAGTTCGATTACAGAAGGCTCATAGATCCCATAGCGATGGGGCGCTAGAGGCGGCGAGGGCGTGGGAGGCCTTGGTGATGGAGCTCCGGACGTCAGACTCAGACACAGGCTCGGACTCCTGCGCTTCAACGGAGGAGGAACATTAACAGGTGACTTCCTCTGGTCTTAGGGAGATTAGCGTGGGAGGTGATCCCCGACTTCCAAGTAGTTGCGGTGATTATTAGTATTATTGATGCGATGATCTGCACACACTCCACACACTAGGGTAGTATTTAATGACACTCACTACTAATTGTGCCCCTCACCGCTCGTAGAGCGGACTACTTCACTTTCTTGCTGCCACTCGAGGCGCCTCGCCGCCATCTTGGGGGTGCTTGAGATTAGGATCCTGTTACTTGCCTGAGCGCTCTAGTGCTCGGTTTCCACATCAGGTGAGCCCTTATTTAAGGCGAGCACCTTGAGCTGCTCGCTCTCTGGGAAAGGTGTATTAGGTTTTCGAACTCGCGCTTGCACTAGCGTGTAACCAGGTGTGCAGCGCTATCGTAATTTTAATTAATCCCGCTTTTGGTATTTTTGTTAAAATTGTGTTTATTAGCCCCTGATTTTAACTTCTAACATCGCGCCCTCATACCTGCATTTTAATTGCGCCCCTCACCGCTCGTAGAGCGGACTACTTCACTTTCTTGCTGCCACTCGAGGCGCCTCGCCGCCATCTTGGGGGTGCTTGAGATTAGGATCCTGTTACTTGCCTGAGCGCTCTAGTGCTCGGTTTCCACATCAGGTGAGCCCTTATTTAAAGCTCACACTAATCCGCGCAGCGGGTAACGCGCAGCGGAAGCGCCTGATTCGCGCCTGAGTCAAGCCAGAGTCTGCCCGTCTGCGCCCGTCAGCGCTAAGGAGGCGTAAGAGGCGGGAGACTCTGAGCTGTTATATTTTGTGGGCCACCTGGAGATTATGGTTTTAGGTATGTCACATGACTTTTTGTTATCTTTCCAAGAGCCTCAAGCATCTTGTAATTGTGTTACATCTCCTCACAACTGGCAGGGCCCTGTTTGCTGTGCCCAGTGTCACATGACATTATTTCCTGAACCTTTGGTAGAAACAACTATAGAAACTATACTAGCACGAGGTGGTTTAATTAATGCTCGCTCCTTAGTGAAAAATGCCCAGAACATATGTGATCTTATTACCGAATCACACCTAGATTGGCTTCTAATTACAGAAACATGGCTTAAGCCATGGTGTAACCCGGCCTTAGCTATAGCTCTCCCTCCCAATTTTCTTATCCAGCGGTTGGACAGACATGACCAACGGGGAGGAGGTCTTGCTATCATTTATCGAAATACTTTTAAATGTTCTATCCAAGAATTAAAGGAAATAAAAGTGGCAGAAGCACTAGTCTTTTCTCTGAAAATTCACAATACTTTTGTTTTCTCTGGGGCTCTGATCTATCGCCCCCCGGGCCCCCCCTCTACGTTCTTGGACACAGTAGGTGATGTGTTGAGTGACCTAACACTTAGGTTTTCTAACTTCTCTGTGTTGGGCGATCTCAACATGCACCTTGAGTCCCCCAATGTCTCCGGGGTGAGCTGTTTTATGGACACAATTGAAGTGTTGGGCCTTACCCTTATGAATCGCGAACCCACTCACCAGGCAGGGCACCTTTTAGATTGTGTCTGCTCAAATTATCGTAAGCTGATAGTTAAATCCCCTTGCCCCCAAGTATGGACAGATCATTACTTCATCCCTTTTAACATACTTGGAGTTTTGAAACCTAGGACAAATTCTACGAGAGGTAACAATGGTTTTAATACTAATATCGCCCCAGACTGGAAGACACTAGCCACTAGACCTGATGTCATTGAGAAACTTAAGGATAGTATGCCAGGCATGGTTGGTCATACTTTAACAGACAATCAAAACTTTTGTAACTGGATGGCTGGAGCGGGTACTCTGCTTAAAGCATCAAGAAATCAGAACTTGAAACCTAGAAATATAAAAAAGAATGCCCCATGGTTCTCAATAACTTTAAAACTTGAACTATGTGAAGTCAAAACTCTTGAACGTAGGTGGCGTAAAAATTATGACATTGACGCACGTAATATCTACATAGCAGCAAGGCGGAAGTACCACATAGGAATTAAGCTCGCAAAAAAAACTTATTACCTACAGGCCATATCTTTAGCAGGTCCGGAACAAAAAACAATTTTTAAGATTGTCAAGGATTTCATGAACCCCTCAGCTCTATCGCAAGAGATCCCTCCCTCACAAGATCTATGTAATGCGATATCTGACTACTTTGTTAACAAAATCCTGGACATTACAAACACCTTCCCACCAGTAGTTACTACAACGACGGTGGTTGAAGTGACAGTGGAGACGACATTTCCTCCCTGTTTTGATGATTTTGTTCCAGTATCCCTGGAGGAATCGGCTAAAGCTATCTTAGCCAGCAAATCGGGATCTCCCTTTGATCCCTGCCCCCTTCCGGTGTTGCATCTTTTAATAGAGATGGTGAACCCATTGATCAACGGGATTATTAATTCCTCTTTAAAGACGGCAACTATCCCTAGCGATTGGAAACTTGCCGCTGTTAAGCCACTCCAAAAAAAGGCCCTTGCCGATCCTACTACTCTTGCCAACCTGCGCCCTATCTCCCTGTTACCCATTTTATCCAAACTGACTGAAAAGTTTGTTAACAGCCAGCTAACCAACTTTTTGGAGAAGAATAACGTTCTCCATCCTAATCAGTCACATTTCGGTCAGAACATTCTACCGAATCAGCCCTACTTTTTACCGCAGAAACATTAAGGGCAGCAATGGATCAGGGAAACAAGGCTGTCCTTATCCTATTGGACCTGTCGGCAGCCTTTGATACGGTCTCACATACCATCTTAGTGGACCGACTGGCTGCCGCAGGGATAGGAGGACAGGTTCTGGCATGGTGTAGGAACTTCCTTACCAACAGACGCCAAATAACAGTGCTAGGCCCATATCAATCTGAGGTAAAAGTAGTCAGGTCAGGGGTCCCCCAGGGCTCTAGCTTGAGCCCGGCTCTTTTTAATCTTTACATGGTGCCCCTGATGAAGCTGATCATGTCATTTAAGATCAGCTCCATTTCATACGCTGACGATACCCAATTGATGTTGGTGTTGGATAGGGAGCGGCCTAGTGCCGAGGAAGATCTCAAGGACTGTCTTACAGCAATCTTTAAATGGATGACAAATAACCATTTAAAGTGCAACGCCGGAAAAACCGAAATTCTACCTATAGGGAATAACAACCTCTTTTCCCCAATAGTATGCTGGCCAGCAGAGGCTGAAGTGCCCCCTAATACAATTACATCTGCCCGTAACTTGGGCATTAAATTTGACCATCAGTTGTCTTTTAAACCCCAGGCCGTGGCAGTAGCAGGTATGTGCTTTCAGATCATCAAAGCACTAAGGAAGTTTTTCGATCTCCTTCCATTATCGGCGAGGAAAACAGTCGCAGTGGCCTTAATTAGTTCTAGGCTAGATTACTGCAATGGACTATATGCTGGAGCAAATAAATCTGTTCTCCACAAACTTCAAATGGTCCAAAATGCGACAGCCCGCCTTGTACTGCGCCTGCCACGTAAGTCATCTGCCTCGGCAGCATTAAATACTCTTCATTGGCTGCCAATAGGTAAAAGAATTTTGTTCAAAATTCTCCTAATTACTTTTAGGGCATTTCATCAACGTGGCCCAACCTATTTATATAACGGGTTTAAAAGATATCATCCAACTCGCTGTTTGAGATCTGCCCATCAGAATTTACTCGCTCCCCCTCATTTTAAGTTGATGACAAAAGGTGGTAAATCCCTTTTTGTATTAGGAACAAAAGCCTGGAATAAACTCCCCCTTCAGCTGCGATCTATCTCCCAGGAAGCCCCATTCAGGAAAGCACTGAAAACCTGGATCTTCTCTTTGCCTGACGCCACCAGCAGAACTCTAGTGTAATGTGTGCGTAAAACTTAGTGACATCTTTCTTTTCCCTCCACAACTTCTCAATCTGAGTTGTCTGTGCGCCAAGATACTCCTTGGAGTGAAAGTTGCGCGGTAGAAATGTCCTTTACATTACATTACATTACATTACTTTAGATAACAGCGCCGGCGGCGGGGGGGGGGGGGGTGTTGGGAGTAGATAGATACGGAGGGCGGCCCTGCATGAAGTGCTGAATGATGACCTATATCCCTGGTCTCCGGTGCGATGCTATGCTGATTGAGGGGGCTTGACATTGCAGCGGCGTGCTTTGAATAGGGACCATGTGCCTTGTTGATTTGCTGGATTATTGTTGAGTCTTCTTACATTATGGAATGTCAGACACTTTGTACTTATGATGGTCCCCCCTCATGTTTGTATTTTGCAACAATAAAAAAAATGTTTTAAAGGGGGCGTGGCCAAGATGGCGACGGAGTGAGACGTGTTTTTAAGTCTCTCCGGTGCCACGCGGAAAATAGCATTGTTTTAGCTAGCTCTTGTGACTTTAGCGTTCCGTGCCCCACATCACCTTCGCTCCGGAGTCTGCCTGGGGTGAGGAGCCTACCTGGCGGCAATTGCGGGACCGGGCTAAGCTGCGGCATAGCCCGAGGTAGTGTGCCCTGGAGCGCTGATTGTGAGCACTGCCCTGATCGGAGGAGCCTGTGACCTGCTCCGGGGGTGGTCTGCCGGGTGCCTGACTGCTAGCAGCATGGAAAGCAGGGAGGTGAGGCCACAGTGAACCGTCAACTGGGGAGGAGTTGGGCGGCGAGCGGGCCCCCGGACTGAGCTGCCGCGACGCGGCCACCTCTGCAACTCAAGGTCGGGGCTTCTGGGCCTGTGTAGGCCCCGACCAGAAATTAAGCCCGCCTTTCCCAGCGAATGACGCGGGGATCTGCGCCGGAGCTCCCGGCGGGGGAGGAGACCTTGGAGCCCCGCTGCGCTGTCGGTGCGCGCGCGGCCCTGGCCCCCGGAGCTACGACACGGAGCTTGACACAGGCTCGGGAGTGCAACGGAGTAATCCCCTGCCTAGTGGAGCTGGCCCCGGGTATAAGCAGGGCCTACCTGATCGTCAAACGGACGTCTGCAGAGGGAGAGGTGGCCATTCCATTACCCTCATGTCCAGGGCGTGCACTTAGAGGACGGGGCTGGGCAACTTGAGGCAGGACTGTCCTGGGAGCCCCAACTGCAGAGTGCCTGTTGACTCACCACGTGGTTCAACCAACACTGCCTACACAGGGGCCCACGCCTTGGAGCACAGCTGTGGTGGGCTTAATGCCCGGTGGAGCTTGACCTGGTCCTTGACCAGCGAGCGGGGGGGTGGGCATGGACCGCCCTAACCAGTCGTGCAGACTATAGCACTAACGCCTGGGCCCCGAACAGCGCAACAGCGTAGCAGCACAGTGGAACCACTGGGAGCGGCGGGGTGAGCTTCTGCGCCTTGTTATTGATCCGCAGTGAGGACGGCGCTGACCAGAGCCCCCCCCAGAGTCTCTGAGGACGGGCATAAAGCCATAGGGAACTGCGGATGGTGGGCGAACAGCTGTGATACCACGTGGCCTGTGTCGGGGTGTCTATGCTCAACCTCTAACCTTGGGTGAGTGCCTACAGTTGGGAAGATCTCTGGGATACGTGCCGGCAACCATGGCGTCCAATAGGATGAAAAAGGACAAGCCCGGGAAGGATGGGATTCCAAAAGGAGCGGCGCACTCCGCCTCGCCTATTCCAGACAAATCCCCGAAAAAGGGTGAAAATGACGAGCCCGCGAGCAAGGCCTTTATGATAGAACTCTTTGCGGCCATTAAAGAGGACATATCAAAGCTGCATTCGCAACTGGCCTCTGACCTACGCGAAGTAAGGAGAGATGTGGATGGAGTGGGGGAGCGGGTTGCGACGCTGGAAGAACACGACGTGGGCACAGCAGAGGACATCCACCAGCTGCAGCAAGACGTGATCCGCCTGACGGAGCAAAACCTCGAACTGCAGGCCCATACAGAGGACTTGGAAAATAGGTCACGTCGCAACAATATTCGCATTCGCTCAGTTCCCTGGAAAGGTGAGGGGGCGGACCTGAGGGAGTACGTTGCAGCACTATTCAAACACATTCTTGAGGAGGAGGACATCCAGACCATACGAATGGACCGAGTGCACCGGGTTGGATTGCAACGAGAACCCCAAGCGCCGCCCCCTGACATCCTGGTATGTGTTCATGATTTCCAGCTGAAGGAACGGATCCTTAGGAAAGCACGGGATCTGGATCCCCTCCAGTTCTGAGACCATCGCCCCCTGCTGTACCAGGATTTAGCGGCTTCCACACTGCAAAAGCGCAGGGACAGTAAGCCCGTGACCTCATATCTCCAGGAACAGAAAGTGCCCTCTCCTGGGGGCATCCCTTCCGTCTCATCTTCCGTTGGCAGAATAAGTTGGTCCAGGTGCGTTCTTTGGAGGCAGCGATGGACCTTCTGGGCTTGGAACGCCAGGACCCGGCGTCCAGGAACAGCGGCTCAACTGGCAGGCGACGACGGCGCTCAGCAGAGTGGCAGAGAGTAGGCAAACCAACGCAGACGGGGGGCCGGACCTGTCAGCAAGGATGCAGGAGCGAGGGGCAGCGGTTGCTTCCGTGGCCCAGGTCACTGAAGCAGCGACGGACCACGGTGAGGCGGACTCATGAAACCGAGAGGTTCATCTGCAGGCACCGGAGGGGGCACCACTCTGAGGTAACACTCGTGCTTTCTCTCCATGATCGTGAGGGTGCCCGACGACACGTTCTGGAAGAACAGTGCCTGGTGCCATGTCCCCATGTCCTTAAGACTTTTCCTCTTTTGTTCTGTATATTGTGTTTTTTTCTAGGGGGGGTGGGTTAGGGGGGGCAGTGGTGGTAGCGGAGATGGGCTTATAGATAGGATTCCGTGGAACTTGCCAGCGGGGGGGAGTTGCAGGGGGGGGGAGCATGAGGTGGGGAGGTCCTGCAAGGCAGGTTAGTCTTGCAATGAGCAATTGGCTGCATGCTACACTTGGACTCTGGAGGGGGGATGAGGGGGGGGGGGGGGAATTGCACATTTGGCCACTCACCAAGGTGGGATGGGGCAAACGGCCTTTGCAGTGCTGTCTCATAGGCCTTTCCGATGCCGCCTTTAACCTTAGGAACATGGAATGTTAAAGGGCTAAACTCTCCCCAAAAGCGCCAAAAGACCTGGAAGTATATCATTGATCATCATCTGGATATAGTGGGCCTTCAGGAGACTCACCTGGCTAAAATGGAGGACTCACGCCTTAAGCACAAAATGTTCCCGTTAATCTATAGAGCCTCCGCCGCCACAAAACAGAGGGGGGTGGCCCTTATGTTTCGCTCGACTCTACAATTCCAGCCTGTGGGGGTACAAAGTGATGGGGAGGGTCGCTGAATCATGGTTAAGGCCCTCTTGAGGGGTAGACTCTGCACATTTCTTGTATTGTACGCACCTAACACAGGGCAAAATGCCTTTCTACTTACACTGATGAGGGCCGTTGTTGATTTTGTAGAAGGGCCGCTGATTGCCATGGGGGACTTTAATATGGTATGGCAGAAAGACCTAGATAGCGCACACTCACAGAGGTCAGACATGGGCACGTTTTCCCCCGACACACAGCAACAGATTTCTGACTTGGGCCTTTTTGATGCTTGGCGCTTCCTATACCCCCAGTCCAGAGATTTCACCTTCTTCTCCCACGTCCACCGCTCCTATTCCAGGATTGACCACTTCTTCCTGAGCCAGTCGCTTCGTGGGGACGTACGGGAGGCCAAGATTTTCCCCCTGTCTGTTTCTGACCACAGCCTGCTAGGGGTGGGGCTCCAATGGGGTGTGAAGAGTAAAGATAGCTCCAGGTGGTACTTCCCAGCTTCCCTGGTTCGGGACAAACCCTCATGCATCTCCTTACGAGGACTTATCAACACGTTTTTCACCCTCAATGATCCAGGGGACACCTCGGTCTTCATCACCTGGGATGCCTTCAAGGCGTACCTTCGTGGACACTGCAAAGCAATGAACGCCGGTCTTCATCGGCAGTGTGGTCGAGAGCGGGAGCAACTAGAGGAGGAGCTCTCCTCCCTGGAAAAGGCACATAAGGAGAATCCCTCCAGGTTGGGTCTCAGGCAACTAATGGCCGTCAGGGGTAAACTTCGAGCCCACTATAATAACAGGGCCGAATATACCCTGCTGAAACTGCGGCGACTCTCTTACTCCCGGGGCAATAAGGTAGGGAGACACCTGGCCAGGCAGCTACGGGACAAAAAGGAGCGAGAGTACATATGGGGAATTCGAGATGCGCAGGGCGAATGACGCATCAAGACGAGACGAAGGCGGAGCTCTTTGGGGCCTTCTACAAGACCCTTTATACAGGGGATCAACTGGAGGCTATTGCCCAAGCCGAATATCTGCAAGGACTAACACTGCCTCAGGTTTCAGCGGAATGGAATGAGGCACACTCTGCCCCCTTCTCCAGGGAGGACGTGCTGGCTGCCATCAAAGCCTTAAAACCCCACAAGGCCCCGGGGGCGGATGGGTATACGGCCATCTTCTATAAAACTTTTGCTTCTGAATTATGCCCACACCTGGTCCAACTTTTTAACCGCATGGCGGAGGAGGGTGAAACCTCCCGCACAATGGCAGAAGCACTTATATCCATCATCCCCAAACCCGGTAAAGACCCCAGTAAATGCACTTCCTATAGGTCGATTGCCCTCCTGAATTTAGATGCGAAGCTCTACTCCTCCATCATCGCCCAGCGGCTCAATGATCTTATGCCGGCACTCATAGAACCGGATCAATCAGGGTTTATCAAAGGGCGCCAGCGGTTCTGGTGGGCTTAGACGCCGAGAAGGCGTTCGACAGGGTGGACTGGGGGTTCCTGTTCCGTACCCTGGCCGCCTTTGGCTTCTCCTCTAAATTTATAACAATGATACGAGCGAACTACCTCTCCCCCCGATCCCGAGTGGCAGTGAATGGGCAGTTCTCTCCTTTTTTTGAACATTCCAGGGGCACTAGGCAGGGTTGTCCCCTGTCACCGCTGCGGTTTGCCCTTAGCATTGAACCTCTGGCAATAGCGGTGAGAGCCGACCCTGACATCCGTGGACGACCCTTCACTGGGGAGTCCCACAAGATCACTCTCTTTGCGGATGATGTCCTCCTCTCCCTCTCGGATCCGGCCCACTCTCTTCCTCATGTGCAGGCGGCACTGGAGCGCTATGAAGCAGTGTCAGGGTTCAAGGTAGCTACGACAAGTCTTATGTCCTTAACCTTACGATCCCCCAGTCGGAGCTTCCCCACTTTAAGTAGCTCACTCCCTTGACATGGACGGACTCCTCCATTCAATATTTGGGTATCCACCTGACCCCCACGCTGGGGAGATTGTACTCCGCTAACTTCCCTCCACTTCTTGCTAGGATCCAGTCTGATCTGGCCCGATGGAAACCCATGTTCATCTCCTGGCTTGGGAGGATCCACGCGATTAAAATGACTCTCCTCCCCAAGCTCTTATATCTGTTCCAGGCCCTTCCAATAGACCTTGGCGGAGAATTCCTTCGGTGGGTGAGGTCAATGTTGCTGTGTTTTATCTGGCAGGGGGGGCGCGCGCGCTTTTCCTTCACCGTCCTACGCAAACCAAGTAAGGAGGGAGGCGGGGGGCTGCCCGACATTCAATTGTATTATAAAGCGGCGCAACTCCGCATACTAGTGGAGTGGTCACAACAAGATTCAGAAAAACACTGGCTGCATATGGACAGGAGCGTGGCTGGGAGAACGATTTGGGACCTGGTGTGGCGGCCCAAGTGTGATAGACCTAAGAATGCATACCTCAGCACCCCCACTAGCACCACCTTGAAGGTCTGGGACTCTGTTTCTAAAGACGATAGATGGACCACCTTCCCCTCTCCCTTAACGCCCATACACTTCAATCCCGCCTTCCCTCCGGCATCACTCGAGGGCCCCTTCAGGGCTTTGAGGGACGGAGGTTGTCTAGCACTCACACAACTATTTCGCAATTATGACCCGCTCACCTTTGAAAACTGCAAGAGGGACTATGAGGTGCTGGAGACCGAGCGATACCCCCACGCTCAACTCGTCTGCAGAGGGAGAGGTGGCCATTCCATTACCCTCATGTCCAGGGCGTGCACTTAGAGGACGGGGCTGGGCAACTTGAGGCAGGACCGTCCTGGGAGCCCCAACTGCAGAGTGCCTGTTGACTCACCACGTGGTTCAACCAACACTGCCTACACAGGGGCCCACGCCTTGGAGCACAGCTGTGGTGGGCTTAATGCCCGGTGGAGCTTGACCTGGTCCTTGACCAGCGAGCGGGGGGGTGGGCATGGACCGCCCTAACCAGTCGTGCAGACTATAGCACTAACGCCTGGGCCCCGAACAGCGCAACAGCGTAGCAGCACAGTGGAACCACTGGGAGCGGCGGGGTGAGCTTCTGCGCCTTGTTATTGATCCGCAGTGAGGACGGCGCTGACCAGAGCCCCCCCCAGAGTCTCTGAGGACGGGCATAAAGCCATAGGGAACTGCGGATGGTGGGCGAACAGCTGTGATACCACGTGGCCTGTGTCGGGGTGTCTATGCTCAACCTCTAACCTTGGGTGAGTGCCTACAGTTGGGAAGATCTCTGGGATACGTGCCGGCAACCATGGCGTCCAATAGGATGAAAAAGGACAAGCCCGGGAAGGATGGGATTCCAAAAGGAGCGGCGCACTCCGCCTCGCCTATTCCAGACAAATCCCCTGAAAAAGGGTGAAAATGACGAGCCCGCGAGCAAGGCCTTTATGATAGAACTCTTTGCGGCCATTAAAGAGGACATATCAAAGCTGCATTCGCAACTGGCCTCTGACCTACGCGAAGTAAGGAGAGATGTGGATGGAGTGGGGGAGCGGGTTGCGACGCTGGAAGAACACGACGTGGGCACAGCAGAGGACATCCACCAGCTGCAGCAAGACGTGATCCGCCTGACGGAGCAAAACCTCGAACTGCAGGCCCATACAGAGGACTTGGAAAATAGGTCACGTCGCAACAATATTCGCATTCGCTCAGTTCCCTGGAAAGGTGAGGGGGCGGACCTGAGGGAGTACGTTGCAGCACTATTCAAACACATTCTTGAGGAGGAGGACATCCAGACCATACGAATGGACCGAGTGCACCGGGTTGGATTGCAACGAGAACCCCAAGCGCCGCCCCCTGACATCCTGGTATGTGTTCATGATTTCCAGCTGAAGGAACGGATCCTTAGGAAAGCACGGGATCTGGATCCCCTCCAGTTCTGAGACCATCGCCCCCTGCTGTACCAGGATTTAGCGGCTTCCACACTGCAAAAGCGCAGGGACAGTAAGCCCGTGACCTCATATCTCCAGGAACAGAAAGTGCCCTCTCCTGGGGGCATCCCTTCCGTCTCATCTTCCGTTGGCAGAATAAGTTGGTCCAGGTGCGTTCTTTGGAGGCAGCGATGGACCTTCTGGGCTTGGAACGCCAGGACCCGGCGTCCAGGAACAGCGGCTCAACTGGCAGGCGACGACGGCGCTCAGCAGAGTGGCAGAGAGTAGGCAAACCAACGCAGACGGGGGGCCGGACCTGTCAGCAAGGATGCAGGAGCGAGGGGCAGCGGTTGCTTCCGTGGCCCAGGTCACTGAAGCAGCGACGGACCACGGTGAGGCGGACTCATGAAACCGAGAGGTTCATCTGCAGGCACCGGAGGGGGCACCACTCTGAGGTAACACTCGTGCTTTCTCTCCATGATCGTGAGGGTGCCCGACGACACGTTCTGGAAGAACAGTGCCTGGTGCCATGTCCCCATGTCCTTAAGACTTTTCCTCTTTTGTTCTGTATATTGTGTTTTTTTCTAGGGGGGGTGGGTTAGGGGGGGCAGTGGTGGTAGCGGAGATGGGCTTATAGATAGGATTCCGTGGAACTTGCCAGCGGGGGGGAGTTGCAGGGGGGGGGAGCATGAGGTGGGGAGGTCCTGCAAGGCAGGTTAGTCTTGCAATGAGCAATTGGCTGCATGCTACACTTGGACTCTGGAGGGGGGATGAGGGGGGGGGGGGGGGGGGGAATTGCACATTTGGCCACTCACCAAGGTGGGATGGGGCAAACGGCCTTTGCAGTGCTGTCTCATAGGCCTTTCCGATGCCGCCTTTAACCTTAGGAACATGGAATGTTAAAGGGCTAAACTCTCCCCAAAAGCGCCAAAAGACCTGGAAGTATATCATTGATCATCATCTGGATATAGTGGGCCTTCAGGAGACTCACCTGGCTAAAATGGAGGACTCACGCCTTAAGCACAAAATGTTCCCGTTAATCTATAGAGCCTCCGCCGCCACAAAACAGAGGGGGGTGGCCCTTATGTTTCGCTCGACTCTACAATTCCAGCCTGTGGGGGTACAAAGTGATGGGGAGGGTCGCTGAATCATGGTTAAGGCCCTCTTGAGGGGTAGACTCTGCACATTTCTTGTATTGTACGCACCTAACACAGGGCAAAATGCCTTTCTACTTACACTGATGAGGGCCGTTGTTGATTTTGTAGAAGGGCCGCTGATTGCCATGGGGGACTTTAATATGGTATGGCAGAAAGACCTAGATAGCGCACACTCACAGAGGTCAGACATGGGCACGTTTTCCCCCGACACACAGCAACAGATTTCTGACTTGGGCCTTTTTGATGCTTGGCGCTTCCTATACCCCCAGTCCAGAGATTTCACCTTCTTCTCCCACGTCCACCGCTCCTATTCCAGGATTGACCACTTCTTCCTGAGCCAGTCGCTTCGTGGGGACGTACGGGAGGCCAAGATTTTCCCCCTGTCTGTTTCTGACCACAGCCTGCTAGGGGTGGGGCTCCAATGGGGTGTGAAGAGTAAAGATAGCTCCAGGTGGTACTTCCCAGCTTCCCTGGTTCGGGACAAACCCTCATGCATCTCCTTACGAGGACTTATCAACACGTTTTTCACCCTCAATGATCCAGGGGACACCTCGGTCTTCATCACCTGGGATGCCTTCAAGGCGTACCTTCGTGGACACTGCAAAGCAATGAACGCCGGTCTTCATCGGCAGTGTGGTCGAGAGCGGGAGCAACTAGAGGAGGAGCTCTCCTCCCTGGAAAAGGCACATAAGGAGAATCCCTCCAGGTTGGGTCTCAGGCAACTAATGGCCGTCAGGGGTAAACTTCGAGCCCACTATAATAACAGGGCCGAATATACCCTGCTGAAACTGCGGCGACTCTCTTACTCCCGGGGCAATAAGGTAGGGAGACACCTGGCCAGGCAGCTACGGGACAAAAAGGAGCGAGAGTACATATGGGGAATTCGAGATGCGCAGGGCGAATGACGCATCAAGACGAGACGAAGGCGGAGCTCTTTGGGGCCTTCTACAAGACCCTTTATACAGGGGATCAACTGGAGGCTATTGCCCAAGCCGAATATCTGCAAGGACTAACACTGCCTCAGGTTTCAGCGGAATGGAATGAGGCACACTCTGCCCCCTTCTCCAGGGAGGACGTGCTGGCTGCCATCAAAGCCTTAAAACCCCACAAGGCCCCGGGGGCGGATGGGTATACGGCCATCTTCTATAAAACTTTTGCTTCTGAATTATGCCCACACCTGGTCCAACTTTTTAACCGCATGGCGGAGGAGGGTGAAACCTCCCGCACAATGGCAGAAGCACTTATATCCATCATCCCCAAACCCGGTAAAGACCCCAGTAAATGCACTTCCTATAGGTCGATTGCCCTCCTGAATTTAGATGCGAAGCTCTACTCCTCCATCATCGCCCAGCGGCTCAATGATCTTATGCCGGCACTCATAGAACCGGATCAATCAGGGTTTATCAAAGGGCGCCAGCGGTTCTGGTGGGCTTAGACGCCGAGAAGGCGTTCGACAGGGTGGACTGGGGGTTCCTGTTCCGTACCCTGGCCGCCTTTGGCTTCTCCTCTAAATTTATAACAATGATACGAGCGAACTACCTCTCCCCCCGATCCCGAGTGGCAGTGAATGGGCAGTTCTCTCCTTTTTTTGAACATTCCAGGGGCACTAGGCAGGGTTGTCCCCTGTCACCGCTGCGGTTTGCCCTTAGCATTGAACCTCTGGCAATAGCGGTGAGAGCCGACCCTGACATCCGTGGACGACCCTTCACTGGGGAGTCCCACAAGATCACTCTCTTTGCGGATGATGTCCTCCTCTCCCTCTCGGATCCGGCCCACTCTCTTCCTCATGTGCAGGCGGCACTGGAGCGCTATGAAGCAGTGTCAGGGTTCAAGGTAGCTACGACAAGTCTTATGTCCTTAACCTTACGATCCCCCAGTCGGAGCTTCCCCACTTTAAGTAGCTCACTCCCTTGACATGGACGGACTCCTCCATTCAATATTTGGGTATCCACCTGACCCCCACGCTGGGGAGATTGTACTCCGCTAACTTCCCTCCACTTCTTGCTAGGATCCAGTCTGATCTGGCCCGATGGAAACCCATGTTCATCTCCTGGCTTGGGAGGATCCACGCGATTAAAATGACTCTCCTCCCCAAGCTCTTATATCTGTTCCAGGCCCTTCCAATAGACCTTGGCGGAGAATTCCTTCGGTGGGTGAGGTCAATGTTGCTGTGTTTTATCTGGCAGGGGGGGCGCGCGCGCTTTTCCTTCACCGTCCTACGCAAACCAAGTAAGGAGGGAGGCGGGGGGCTGCCCGACATTCAATTGTATTATAAAGCGGCGCAACTCCGCATACTAGTGGAGTGGTCACAACAAGATTCAGAAAAACACTGGCTGCATATGGACAGGAGCGTGGCTGGGAGAACGATTTGGGACCTGGTGTGGCGGCCCAAGTGTGATAGACCTAAGAATGCATACCTCAGCACCCCCACTAGCACCACCTTGAAGGTCTGGGACTCTGTTTCTAAAGACGATAGATGGACCACCTTCCCCTCTCCCTTAACGCCCATACACTTCAATCCCGCCTTCCCTCCGGCATCACTCGAGGGCCCCTTCAGGGCTTTGAGGGACGGAGGTTGTCTAGCACTCACACAACTATTTCGCAATTATGACCCGCTCACCTTTGAAAACTGCAAGAGGGACTATGAGGTGCTGGAGACCGAGCGATACCCCCACGCTCAACTACTACACTGGGCACTCTCCCCCCAGGTGCGGGAGGCGGCAACTCGACCCCTCACGTAGTTCGAGGCCTTCCTGTCCAGGACCGCTTCCATGAAAGGGGCAATTACTTTCATCTATGGGTTCCTACTTACCACTACCGTTTCCCCTAGGCCCCGGTATATGTATATGTGGGAGGAGATCCTCCAACGAGACATCTCAGACTCCGAGTAGACTCACCTATGGTCTGATATTGCCAAGTTTAATCACTCAGTGGAGCTTAGGGAGGCACATATGAAAACCATGATGGATTGGTACCTACACCCTGCCAAGCAAAAATTGATTTTTCCGGGTACTTCCGATAGATGTTGGAGGGGATGTGGGTTCTTAGGGGACTTCCAGCACATTTGGTGGGACTGCCCCGTTATCTGACCGTTCTGGGAGGAAATTCTAGCTCAAATTAAGGATATGCTGGGATACCCTATTCCCACCTCGATGGCCGCCACCTTGTTGGGTCTCCGTGATCCTGATCTCGAACACCAGACCAGGGCGGACAAGAGGATCTTGTGGCTCAGCATTGGCGCGGCCAAAATTACTCTGGCTGCAGCGTGGAAGAGGAAGGAGGCTCCGGCCATACCTCTCTGGCACTCGAGGCTATGGAGATTGCTTAGTATGGAAAGGATGGCAGATATCTTTTTAGATGATTTCAAGAATTTTGAATTTCGCTGGGGCCCGCTGGTAGCATTCCTCTATAAGGGCCTACCGTCCGCGGTCTATCCACCTAGCACACGCACTCTCCATCTGTTTCAGGTCTGAATCCCTGTCGCTATACATCTGGTTCCTTGTCCTGCGCTTATTGCTACCACCACTGGGGAGACGGGGGGGGGTGATTTAGTTTGGTTTCTTTGTTCATTATGACATCTCGCCTAATGCTCCATTACAGTGTGGCGTGCCGAGCCACATGCCTACAGCAGGGTCTCTTAGCACTACTGGCAGCTATTTGTGACCAACTTACTGGGGGGTTTATCCGATGACCAGCATTGTTATGTTTCTGTGCACCTGTGACCTTTCAGCGTTCTCTTCCTCGATGGCTTATCATATTGTAGTGTAGTTCCTATTTTCCCAATAGGCTCTGCGCATTGGAATAGTACCTACAGCAGTAAAGGCCTAGGCCAGACGTTAACTAGGTCTACTACTGTCGATACTAGACTTAATTTTTGGGTTTGCCAGCTAAGCTCAGAGTTCGCTAGAAACTTTCTCGAATGTTCAAGGAAGGATTAACTCCCCTGATTAGACAAGAAGGGATTTAGTTTCTGACAACCATAGAACATGACAACTTTGCTCTCCCCTAATCAAGAGTCAATCTCAAGAGTCGTGTGAGCACAAGGCAATTATTTTACTCAGTCAGTACGTGCATTCTTAGTCTCATCAGAATGTAGAGAAAAGGAAGAGACGGGCGTGTTCAATAAAAAGATGTTATTTATTGATCAGTCTCTTTTCTCGTACAAGAGAAATGGATCGATATTATTGCGATACTTATAGTTAAGTAAAGTGCATACATTAAAAGCAATAGTATAAAATAATACTGTAAAAACATTGATATGGTTTCTGAGCCATATGATGTTTAAAATGATTAAAATATATTTACATACACATATACATTTGACTAAACGTACTCAACTGGTGTTTCTAAATACGCCTACCCCGTGTACCTGACCTAAGTCTAATGCGTGGGCGGGAATAGAAAGTTACAGTTTAAGTTAAGTTTGTTTTTGCCAAGTGAATAACTAAAGAATTCTCTAGGAGGGGTTATTCAGTTCTGTACCTGGAATTTAGGATGAATGAGGAATGGTATCTCTTTCTCTGCTCTCGATATTCCAGGCTGCCTGCGAGGGCTACCCGGAAGCGCCGGTGCTGGGTCTCTCGGCTTGAGATAGCAGCGCGTCTCTCAGCGCGTCAGGAAGGCGGGGCTGCTGCCAGCGGGGTCTGCTTCTGCTCTCGGCTTCGGCAAGTGTGGCTGCTCCGTCTTGTCACCACGCGTGTGTTTTGCATAGGGCAAGATCGGCAATATTTATACCTTAAAGGTGCCGGGATTGACGTAAGGATGGACATAGGTACGTCAATAAAGATGTCATACGACTTGCTCGTTAGCACATTCTTTACTAAAGTTCTCTGTGAAATCAAAACAATGGCCGCACGGATTATCCAGGTTGTCATAGGTTTGATTTGTTATGAGAACGTCGTATGCCTTATCAGGGGCTGGAGGAATATCGCTTGTCTAATTAGATCTCAAGCGTTATGACCTAATCAGATAACACGTTCCTGTGCCGTAGTGTGACTGCGTCAGATAACGGTATCTGCATCATGGGGAATTTCTTGCCTCATGGGCTGACTGTTAGTTAACTAGCTAGGTAGTTTAACCAGAATAGGGTCAGGAATAGGGGGATCGATTCAGAACCTATAGAAATACACGACACCCACTCCACGCTAACTATGGTCATATCTACTAATCTATGCATAGTATAACATAGTACAACATACTATAGAGTATAGTGTATACCTTACCACCCCAAAATACATAAATGCATTTTGAAATTTTCAAATATACTGAAAAATTGCAGTCATATATATCGTATGCACTTAAGCTATGAATCAAATGCAAAAGTAAACACGCATTGTTATGCATTATTGTTTGTTGGTATATGAGAAATACACATGAAATGGCTCTTAATATGGCTATACAGAAAAAAAGTCGAAACCATTTCATCACATAAAATATATTGTTAACATACCAGTGGGCAGCTAAAGTCTATATAAAGTCTATAAAGAATCTAAAAAAATAGAAATCTTAGTTCTCTAGGAATAGTTTCTTACTTTAAGCAGAAGATCAGTGTCCCGGGAAAAAATATATAGAAAAATTTTTTAGGGGCTTGCTGAAAAAAGTTGCTGTCCGTGAACTGGATTGTAATTGTTCATGTGACTTTATTATTAAAGTTGAAGGCCGAATTCAGGGAACGCCGCGTGCGAGTTTACTCAAAAGTCTCTATTTCTGTTCCGGAGAGAACATCATATCATTCAGGCTTTCGAAAAAACTGTCAACAGCTTCATGGGAAAGTTCCACTAAGTCGGAAATAGGGGTAACCATGCATTCATGCGCATGATTGTCTGCATTGACTTTCTGATTTGCATTGCTGACAGAAGGTCGTACCTGTTCGATGCTGCTTTCATCTTGAACTTCACTACTCTTCAATCGCAGTGGTGAAGATTCCAGGAATGCCGTCATCAGAATTGGCAGCCTTTGAGGGCAGCACAGTGCGTGAACCTTGGTAGGAACCAACAGTGTATCTGCATCCACCGGCGCATCCGATTGTAGCGTCAGACAGGTGTCTAACACGCATTCTTCTCCGCATAGCAGACACCTTAGTACAGGTAAAACACACCTTTGCCACATTGGTCGAAATGATAGAAACCAAGTCATGTTCAGGTCTCTAAGCCGGGAGAGTCCCAGGATTTTTGATATCCGGTCCCGGTATCCAATGGCTAGGATCGTTTCTTCCATTGTCGTGAGAGTTTGTTCTGTGACATGGGTTGCCATAACGAAAAATAAGGACCAGGAATAGGATTCCTGCAATTAGTCCTAGGATCAGGGGAAGTCCGCCAAAAATCGAATGGACGAAATCTGGAAAAATACCCAGTATGGCTTTGAATGGTGTTAATGCCATCGAAAATACTGTCTTAAATACCTTTGAGACCCCTGTGGTATCAGAAATATTTAAGATTTCGCTCAGGATTTCCGCGAAATGTTCGGGGGAATTGGTTGATAATAATGTATGTATCTCTGCAGTCGTCCTTGCGACTTGTAGATCATACGTTTCTTTAGATGACGTGAGCCTTGTAGGCGTCTGAAGAAGCACTGTTTTCATTCTGCTTAAAGTGTCTATTCGAATAGAAGTAATTTTCAGACCGGGCCATGCCCTTGCCTCCCTGTCTGGAAAGGAGCTGGGGAACAAAGAACGTCCACAGCACTTGACCTTCGCCGTCGTAGTGACGAGATAAGGAGTCCCGGGCATAAGACTACAGCATCTGCGGTCTACAATAAGAATGTAACTCCCATTATAGAGTCTTTGAAAGAATGGTTCTATTTCAGTTGCAGGTGCGCCTTGCTGGTGACATGAAAGGTTGTATGAATTCCCTTCACAGGCTCCGTGCAAACTAATACCGTTACACAGAAGCGTGCCGCTCAGTGACATAGTACAATTGTTGCCACTAAGAAACACTTTCTGTCCTTTGTTACTGACACATGCATGTGAATAGGGCAGGTTCCAAGTTGTTTTAAGGTACCCTTTTCCCAATTTCTCGTACATGCCAGCCTGTATATATTTTTGGCAGTATTGAAACCTGAAGGTTGAGATTGGAATATTTATGATTCCGTGTATTATCCATTCACTGACAGGTCGTTCTGACATTGTCATTGGTAATCTTTCTAGTTTTTCAATGCTCAAGATTGTATAAT
Source organism: Lissotriton helveticus (assembly GCF_964261635.1). Lineage (NCBI taxonomy): Eukaryota > Metazoa > Chordata > Amphibia > Caudata > Salamandridae > Lissotriton > Lissotriton helveticus. Next base: position 1,787,523,613 of record NC_136065.1, read on the forward strand.
CAGCACCCTTCTGCGCCATACCGATTTGTCTATCAGTAAGGTTAAAGATTTGGAATAGTGACGTTGTGTTGATTAAACGCCAAGGCACATAGCCTGAACGCAGATTTTGTAACGTCCAACCAAGCTGTACAATAGAACGCAATTGTGACTGACCATGTTGTAATAATAGTAAGTCTTGCGATAATATATCGATTGCTGAAGACACAATGCTGTCCAATGAAAAAATTCTGGAGGACAGAGTCATTAACCCATTGTCCACTACAGAAAGTGATTTTTCCAAATTAATACGGTCAATTTCCCGTATTCTTTCTGCTGTCTCAATTTGAGTAACCTTCCAGGCCTCATTGTATGCTGCATATACAGAGGCTGCTATGAAACGCTTATGACGCTGTTTGCGTGGTCCCAGTATGAAATCACGCAAGTCAGCACCATCAGTAAGTAAAGTTAGGTGTTGCTTAATTTCAGGCAGTGTGGAATACTGTAGCCATTGGAGGCATAATTTGCCCACACTGTAGGTTGTTATTATCCCTGGGTGATGTCTTTGAGGATATCTAGGGTCTGGCCTGTTCATTTTGAAACCCTGTGTTTTATTCAGGAATCTATCTTGACAGTTATTTGTATCTGTGGGCCAGATCAACCATTGTTTCCAATCAGGATGTGTTCTGTTTTGGTTAAGTATATGGTTTATGTCTATTTCTTCATCTGTATCAGAGTTATTGCTAAACATTGTTGGCTTTGGAATAGACAGGTTATTTAAATCTTTGATTTTTGCTAGGCCAAGACAGGTGGTTTGTTGGACGGTGTCATTTAAAAATATCATTTGTTCTGGGATCATGCAGGCTCTAAACAAAGCTTCTAAACCCTGTACTTGCCATTCTTTTGTACCCCAAACACTTTTCAAATCAACATGTTTGTCCCAATAATCAAATCCAAAAGTATTCATTTTTTCAAAGAAAGAATCTGAATATATCAATTTTGTGTTGGTTATCATGGTTTTCATCCCTGTCTTGTTTGACAATTTGTAATAAAATGTTTCAGCATTAGTTATGTTAAAACCTGAAAAATATGAATATTTGTCATATACGGTTCTAGAGCTCCCTTTTGGAGGTGTAGCACAATGTTCCCATTGATTATAACTTAAAACATTTCTAGGTTGTGCAGATTTATGCAAGAAATGGTTACCATAGTGGTTATAGCAATACATACTATCATAATTTGTAGAACCCTGCAAATAATCATGTTTTGTAAATTTAGCAGACATTACTAAGTCAGACATCATATTGTTAATACTTTCAAAGTCCCAATCATCAGCAAATGAGTTTGGTTTTGCAAAGTCACTCAAAGAGATCTTGATTTGGTGTGGATATTTCAGGATCTCGACCGGACCATAAATTTCATAGTCAGTGTTGTCCCAGGCTACCCCACCAGGTATTGGAATTGCTGTGAAGTTGGCTGAAGAAAGTTCTGAAGAAAGTTCTCGTTTCTCGACGTGTGAAGATGTGTGTGGTTTGAGGACCAAGTTGATGTTCTGACTTGCTGTGTCCATTTTAGCATATTTTCCCTCAATGAAGCGTCCCAAGGTAAATACCATGATGAGCCAAAGTATGAGGATAAATGCACCAAAACCCACCCAAAATTCAATCCATGGAGAAATCAGATATGTTTCTTTTAGTTGTTTCAAAAGCTCCTTTGCTTTGTCTTTAAAGGATTTTGATGATGGCTGTGTCTTTTGTTCGCTGAAGCCTTCAGAGGAATCATCGAAGTTGATGAAGTAACCGGATGCAGTTCTGTCAATTGTTCCAATTGGTTCAGGATTTTTGTTTCTTGCATTTTCACTTGGTACTTCTGTATAGATTGGTGTGTCTCTACTAAATGTCTTTATTTGGGTTTTCAGAGGTCTAAGTTCTATTGCATTGTTGCATAGTCCTTGTTGTTCTTCTGTAGGCGTTTCGAATGTGATGAGCCTCTTTGTTAGGACCTCTGTACTGGTAGCAAACCTTGGTGTTCTGCTACTTATTGGGAGTCCACTTGGCCTACTGTTTGTTATCGGCCACATGTTGTGGTTTTACCAGGTCGATGGATACAACTCGGTTCTCCTTTTTTCCAGCAAGTGGCGGTAGTACAACTGATCTTGTCCCGTTGACAGACAAGACAGGAACTGCTTTTCTGTAAGAAGGCCCAAATTCCTTCTTTACCGCGATCTTTTCCCTGACTAGATCCCCGACTTTTGGAATCCAGACAGGTCTTGCTGGGACAGGTGGTGAATCTTCAGTGGTTGTTGGCTGTTGTTTCAACTGTATGTTGCTCAGGTCTTTTCTTGTTTTGTTTAAGTCCTGCAAAATAGCCAAACGGTCTTTGACATCAAAGGTTTTTTCTGTTACCACTGAAGTCTGACTATCAAGGTCAGAGATCAACATCCTAGTTCCGAATAATAATTCGTACGGACTGAATCCCTTCAGAGAATTTCTTGGCAAGTTATTTAGACTACGTTGGACACTTATTAGATGTTTGACCCACCCAGCTCCCGAACCTAATATCCTTTCTATTATAGATTGCTTTCTGTCTTGGTTTTTTCTTTACACCATCCCATACCCTCAGGAAGGAAGTGAGAAGATTCCCACTGGGCTGTGCTCATTTGGCCATTCCTTCCCCCCCCAGGCTGGATTGCCTGAGAAAAAGAAAAATTGGTCGAACGTAGCATGCTCTTAGCGTATATGCCATTTAGACTCGCAAATCTTGTATAACAGTCCGGACGTCAGCCGAGTGCTGTGGATCTACATTATAAGTGGAACTAGCCTGTGTATGTTAATCGCAAGCCATTCTTTTTGCTGGTAATATTATCTGCCTTGATACGACGAGGTATTAAACTGCTTCTCTCCCCACTGCGATCTCTGTTACAGTTTGGGCAGTTTTTTACAAACATGGTGTAGTGCAGGCTCATGCCTGGCCACCAGTACCGTGATTGTAATTCTTCCAGAGAATCTTTTAATTTAAGGTGTCTGTGACCCTCGCCCATGTGTGCGTCTGCGATTAACAAGTTTCTCCTGTCCATGTTTGGAATCACTCTATCCCCCACTCCAGGGATTCGAGCAAAAGGGACGGAGTTTGCATCGATTATGTATGTATAAATGAGTGGATAGTTGATCGGTAACGCTGAGCAGTCGCCTTTTGATGACGTTTTCACCGCCAGCAATGTTTCGCCGTCAATGTATTTTAATGTACGCTTTTTTCGATCTACGGGAGCCGATTTAGTGGCTGCCGCTGCGGCTGTCTCAGCCAATGAATTCCCCACAACGTGAACGCCATCACGTTGATGACTCAGTGAGTGAGTCACGTGAGTCTTTGGTAGTTCTTTCTTCAAAAGAGCTACTTGTTCCCAGAGAAGTCTCTGCTTTATTGGTGCACCTGTGTCATCTTTGTAACCGTTCTGAATCCATGTCTGCAAATCCTTGTTATATGCTTTGACGCAGAAATATGAATCTGACACTATAAGTGTCGGGAATTCGCGATCCGCATTATCTAGCGCCATTTTCAAAGCTAATATTTCAGTTTGTAGTTCTGAATTAGTTTCTACTGAGTGTGATTTTGTTAATAGAGGTCTTAGTTTACCTCCGTGCCACACTTCTTTTGTAATCTCACATGTGGGATTGTATGCATGTTCTCCCCAAACGGAGGGTTGAGCATGTCCGTCTGTATAGATTACACAGGCGTAATGTCTTAGAGGCAGAATGTCGATTGGCAGAGGATACGTTTTTTCATATTTTAGATTTTTTAATTCTTCTAGTTCTGGATCAAAGAAGTAGTATACTTTGTCCGTTGTGATTGAATTTACCCATTGCAACCAATCTGGATCCAATGTTGTTGTTGGTAAATTACACGGTGTTGTTAATGCCTCGAAGGCTGATTCAGCTGTTCTGACCGTGATATGTCTACCATCAGCTATGTCTTTTTCTCTAGCTATTGCGGTTTGAACTGCTTGAACCATTTTTCCTTTGTTGCTGAATCTCTGTTCAGCTTTTGTGTACAAATGTGATTTGAATGCAATTGGTACCTTTTCTCCCTCATTAGAGGTCAGGTATGTGTATCCGCATTTCCCTGGGATGACTCGGATCACAAGGTTGCGTGTATTATCACGGGTTTCTAATTTTGTTTTAATTAGCATGTCTGTTTGTAAGGATCTCAAAATTTCTGTGTGTGTTTGAGTCCAACTGGATCTTTTAAAGTCTGGTTTAATTAGATCGTAAAGGGGCTTGACCCTTTCTGCGTAATTAGCAATGTAAGTTCTTCCGAAATTTAGGAAGCCTAGAATTGACTGTAGGTTTTTTAGTGTTTTAGGAGCTTGGATTACGGCACATTTCTCTAGGAAATTGTCTGCCAGGCTTTTGCCTTCACTTGATAACTCATATCCTAAGAATAGGACCGTCAGATGGGCAATTCTGGACTTTTTGAAGTTGAATTTGTAACCCTCTGCAGCGAAACCAAGTATTATGGTGTTCACTCTTTTCAAGTGAGTTTCCAAGTCATCATCTGTTAAGTAAATGTCATCGACATAAGATAATGCTTCATCATCATATTGTTGTAGTAATTCTGTTACTCTCGCTGAGAATACCCCCGGGCTATTCTTGTACCCCTGGGCTAACCGACAGAATTGTTTTTGAGTGCCATTTACTGAGAATGCAGTTAAATATCTGCTCTCTGGTGCTATGTTTTGACAAAAGAATCCATTGGAGATGTCCAAGGTTGTTTTGTATTTTTTGCGCACTATGTTATTCATTAGTGCAGCACTGTGTGAGTTTTGCACTGCAAAAGTTTTGCAACATGTGTTAAGGTGTCGGTAATCCAAAACTAGACGGTACGAATTGTCTGGTTTGGAGACCGGAAACAAAGGATTGTTCATTTGTGAGGTGCAAGTTTCAATCACCCCTTGGTATTCTAGCTGATCTAGTATTTCATTTACTTGTTTTTTAGCTTCTTGCTTAATTGGGTACTGCCTTTGTGCAGTTGGTTGTGATTTTAACTGGACTTTGTGAGGAGGAGAATCCTCATCCCATCCTACATGATTTTTATATAAAGCAGGTGCTAAGGCCACTGCCCACTTTCTAGCAAGTGTGTATTTTTTATGAATCGGTATTTGATTCGAGAAGGCAGGCATAATTACTTCTTCGCCATGAGGGCACTCCCTGACAAACTCCGGTGGCCAGTCTTTTTCAGCTAGAAGGATGTCATAGCCTTTGGATAGGTTATCCCAAAATAGTCCCCTTATTTTCCTAGTCTTATCTCCCTCTATACGTAATGTTATCTCGTATATTTTGTGGGGCTTGCTAACTCTGGTATCTGCAGTTTCCACTTGAAGGTATTCATTCGTGTCCACTGTCTCCAGATGATTCATAAGGACTTTGCGAGCTATGCTCACCTCTGCTGCGCTGTCTAGCATTGTCTGAGCCCACTCTCCGTTTTTCAATTGTGTCCTCAGTATTCTCGGCATTGTTAACTACCTTGATACTGGCTACCTTCTTTTTTGGAAATTGTGATTTCTTTTTCAGTTGAGCAGGTTCCTTGTCTTTGGACTTGGCGTGCTCTTCTGATCGTCCTCTTCTTTCCGATTTCTGCGAGGAATTCTGAAAAGATTGAGAGGGACGTGTATCAATGTCTTGATATCTATCAGGTTTTTTAATATTATCCCTATTTCTAAGGTTATATCTATTCCCAGAGGGTTCACTCTGAGGTGACCTTTGTCTCGGGTTTGGAGATTTCTCTCTTCGCCTAGGAGACCTTCCTCTGGACTGGAATTTCTTTTCTTTTGGATTGGATTGTTTGTTTCCATCCCAGTTCTTTTTTGGTGAATTATTATTATTAAAAAATATTTTTTCTGGACTTGTAGTCAGTTGCGGTTTTACCGGTATTCCACCTAGACTATCTCTGCCTAGTTCTTCATAGGATTTTTCTATGATTCTGGCAATTTCAGCTGGTTGGTCTGCTATATCTGTCTCTTTTAACCTCTGGCGGATCGCCACGTTTGCTGCTTCACCTTTTATGTTGGCTAGTAATATAGCCGAGACCTGCTTGAAGTCTTTCAGTAATTTCATACCAAGAGTTAAAGCAGGTTCTGGACCGTATTCATCTTGAATTTGTTTTAGCACATCTGGTATCACCGAAATGGATGGGACACCGTGCGTTTTTGTGTAGATGGAAGCAAAGACTGTACCCCAAGTGTCACAGTCCTCAATGTGTGGTGCGATTCCCATTGGGAGACATATAGTCAGAATCCTGTGTTTTTCTAATGGGGTGGTGTCAGGAAACACCGCCTCTATTTGGGTAATTTTCTGTGCCAACCAGAATGGTATTTGTTCCCGTTTTGCTGGGACTTTACCTAGGCAGGATTGGATGTTCTGTGGTGTAATTTTATTTGTGTTCCCCTGGTGAGGGGTCAGCTGTGGAAGTTTAATCGCTGGCTGAATTGTTGAAGTCTGCATTACATACTGAACTAATTGTCTGTGAATTTTTAGTAGTTGTTTTAGCTGTATTAATAGCTCTGGTGCAGGCATCTCGTCGATGTCTGGATGTGGTGTGTATCCGGCTAAGACCGGCCACGTTGCTCCTGGTCTTCCTAAAGGACCGAGCCTTGTAATGTGATTATTATGTTTTAGGGCGCCATCAAATAAGAGCAAATGCTCTTGGAATTTGAGTGGTACTTCCACCTCCTCGAAAGGAGTGTACGTTTCTGGAGGAACCTCTATTTTGTAATAGTGGAAGTACTTTGTTACAGCATTTGCTGCTGGAAAATGTATCCATGTATAGTATACCTCTGTCTGCCGATATTCGTGTGCCTCGATTACGAATATGACTGTGCCACCTCTAGGTGTCAGTCCATTTTCTATAAGTTTTAAGGTTATAGATCTCCTTTTGGCGACCGGAATGAGTATTATATCCGCGTCCGCATCTAGTGCAGCATTATCAGCTGCTGCTATTTCAGCCGCTAATCTAACTGCTTCTCTTTCTCCATCACTGTCTCCCATTTTACAGACAGGATGGTATTATGTTTATTTGCAGATCAGGTTTCTTTATGGAAACAGAGATTAGGTGCACAATATTTTGGAACTGTTTTATCCTTCAACGTTGACTATACCAAGAACCATACATAGGAGTTCCCTCCTGCGAGGTTTTGGAGGATTTATAACCTTTCACCCACTCCAGACGTCTTTGGAGTATTTGGGAAAAGGGGTCTGAGTGAGAAAGCACGACTGAGTTACTCTAAATGTCTTACGTTAGTTTTATCGCCCTTTCCAAACGCGTTGGGCGCCATGTAGTGTAGTTCCTATTTTCCCAATAGGCTCTGCGCATTGGAATAGTACCTACAGCAGTAAAGGCCTAGGCCAGACGTTAACTAGGTCTACTACTGTCGATACTAGACTTAATTTTTGGGTTTGCCAGCTAAGCTCAGAGTTCGCTAGAAACTTTCTCGAATGTTCAAGGAAGGATTAACTCCCCTGATTAGACAAGAAGGGATTTAGTTTCTGACAACCATAGAACATGACAACTTTGCTCTCCCCTAATCAAGAGTCAATCTCAAGAGTCGTGTGAGCACAAGGCAATTATTTTACTCAGTCAGTACGTGCATTCTTAGTCTCATCAGAATGTAGAGAAAAGGAAGAGACGGGCGTGTTCAATAAAAAGATGTTATTTATTGATCAGTCTCTTTTCTCGTACAAGAGAAATGGATCGATATTATTGCGATACTTATAGTTAAGTAAAGTGCATACATTAAAAGCAATAGTATAAAATAATACTGTAAAAACATTGATATGGTTTCTGAGCCATATGATGTTTAAAATGATTAAAATATATTTACATACACATATACATTTGACTAAACGTACTCAACTGGTGTTTCTAAATACGCCTACCCCGTGTACCTGACCTAAGTCTAATGCGTGGGCGGGAATAGAAAGTTACAGTTTAAGTTAAGTTTGTTTTTGCCAAGTGAATAACTAAAGAATTCTCTAGGAGGGGTTATTCAGTTCTGTACCTGGAATTTAGGATGAATGAGGAATGGTATCTCTTTCTCTGCTCTCGATATTCCAGGCTGCCTGCGAGGGCTACCCGGAAGCGCCGGTGCTGGGTCTCTCGGCTTGAGATAGCAGCGCGTCTCTCAGCGCGTCAGGAAGGCGGGGCTGCTGCCAGCGGGGTCTGCTTCTGCTCTCGGCTTCGGCAAGTGTGGCTGCTCCGTCTTGTCACCACGCGTGTGTTTTGCATAGGGCAAGATCGGCAATATTTATACCTTAAAGGTGCCGGGATTGACGTAAGGATGGACATAGGTACGTCAATAAAGATGTCATACGACTTGCTCGTTAGCACATTCTTTACTAAAGTTCTCTGTGAAATCAAAACAATGGCCGCACGGATTATCCAGGTTGTCATAGGTTTGATTTGTTATGAGAACGTCGTATGCCTTATCAGGGGCTGGAGGAATATCGCTTGTCTAATTAGATCTCAAGCGTTATGACCTAATCAGATAACACGTTCCTGTGCCGTAGTGTGACTGCGTCAGATAACGGTATCTGCATCATGGGGAATTTCTTGCCTCATGGGCTGACTGTTAGTTAACTAGCTAGGTAGTTTAACCAGAATAGGGTCAGGAATAGGGGGATCGATTCAGAACCTATAGAAATACACGACAATATGCTGACCCATATGCTGGTTAAGCGACACTCCCTTGGACACTAGGCCAAGTACAAGAGACTTGCATACGATGACACATCCCCAATCTGTTGTGGCGCCCTCTGGCGATTGTTCTGGCTACCCCCTGCGTGGGCTGAAGTGCAGGATTGTCGCCTGTTTCTTTCTTCTGTTTTTTTTACTAAACGATCAATAAAAATACTTTTGACAAAAAAAAAAAAAAAAATGCAGCTCGGACACCTCACTGACCCACATTGAAGGACAATTACTTCTACTCGAGTCTCAAGTTGTCACCGACCCGACAAGGCAACGGCACCTTGATGCGGCCAACGCCGAGCGCGTGGTACTTCTCGATCGCCAGCGCTGCCATAACTATTTAACACACTCGATCCGCTCCCACTCGACCGCGGACAAAGCCGGGAGACTACTGGCCTATTTGTTTAGGCAGGAACACCCCCAGCGCCCCATACACTTCTTACTTGATGACCTTGGTCGGGAGCGCAACACCCAGGGGGACACTCACGTAGTGATGACTGAGCACTACACCCGTCTATGTGATACTCTACTGATAGATAATGCTCTGAATGTGGGGTCCTTCCTGGGCACTGTGGAGTTACCCACACTGACTGTGGGCCTTGTCCTCGGGGAAAACTCCTGGGCCAGACAGTCTTCGACGGAATTCTTCAAGGCCTACGCAAAGCATCTGGTGCCGCAGTTGCACTCGATGTTTCTGGAGGCAATTTTGAAGGGGATCTTGCCCCCACCATGAGTACCGCTAATGTGGTGTCTTTGCTGAAACCTGGAAAGGACCCCACATCGCCTGGTTCATACCGACCGATTGCAATATTAAATTCGGATTATAAGATCCTGGCAAAGCTCCTTGCTAACCGACTGGCTCCGTTAGTCCCTGATCTGGTACACTCGGATCAGAATGGCTTTGTTCCACAGCGCGACACGGCCCTGAATCTACACCGCTACTTCTGGGTGGCGGAATATGCCCAAACCACCAGGCCGCACTTCAGTTATATGGTATTAGACCTCGAGAAGGCCTTCGATTCACTTGCCTGGAACTTTCTATTTGCTGCCCTGGTTCGCTTTGGAGTCGGCCCCCTTTTCCTCAGCTTGGTCCGACTGCTCTACTGTGAACCGTCGGTTCGGGTTCGGACGGGCCCATATATTTCAGACCCGATTCGAGTGAGGCGTGGGACCCAGCAGGGATGCCCGCTGTCCCCACTATTGTTTGCGTTAGCGGGGGAGTCGCTGGTGGCTCATATTAGCGCGCATGTTGATATGGGGATAGAACTGGGCGATGGAATTCACACCATTTCGCTCTATGCCGATGACTTGTAAATATACGCCAGGGATCGTCATGATATTCCCCCCTCCCTCGATTGAGCCCTTAGCCACTTTGCGTGAGCCTCCAGGCTGAGAGTTAATCCAGCAAAGTCCATACTCTCCCCGTTCCTGGGGGATACGCTGAAGCCCTGCTTCACACTCGGAGGGACACCAGTGACCTGGTGCACCGACCCTTATCGTTACTTAGGGGTTAAGATTTATCGCGCTAAAGCGGACCTCCTTGACGGGAATGTGGTCCAAGCTACCACGGCGATTCGATCTCAGATGAGTTTCTGGAAGACTCTCCCGTTGGCAATCTCTGGTAGGGTTGCGCTGGTTAAAATGGTGGTCCTTCCCCGCCTCATTTATTATTTTGCCACGCTACCCCTCATTATCTCCCCCCTTCTTTAAGCAGTGGGAAAGGGTAGTAGGAGATTTCATATGGGGGACTTCGCGACAGAATGTCCATGGGAAAGCTTTATCTACCCGCCGAACTGGGTGGACTTGCGGTGCCCAATTTTAAGCATTACTACCTGGCCTCCCAGCTGCAGTGGGTCGCCAGGTGGATGTCCTCTCGTTATCTACCAGATACGGCCTCTCTGCAACCCCCGCTATTACTACAAACCCGGCTTCAGATTTTCCATCCTTGCTCCACATTTAGACCTCCAGACGTTTTCCTCCTCACTGTAGCACACAAATGCTTTCGCAGGAGCCTTTTCCTCACTAGAGCCACCATCCCATACGCACCTGCCATCCCTCTTTTGGGAACTCCATGGAGGGACACCTACATCACTGGACTTCAGAAGGGGTGCAAGACGTGGGGTACCTCTTTCAAGAAGGCGCTCTTATTCCATTCCAGGACCTCATAGTAGGAGACAATATACCTCCTGGGCAATTCTTACTACACAGAGCACTCCTAGCCTCATTAGGTCCAAATGGGGTACACCCGTCCAGGAACCTCCCATACATCATACCTTGCAATACCTACATGTGATGGGGAGGGGGAAACACCTTACACGCTGGTTTGCATCCTCTCTTCGACAACACACGGAAACAGATCTCCCTCGTCTTCGGCTTCACTGGGAGGGGGCTTTGGGCAGAGCATTTACTGATAGGGAATGGCTTGCTGCCCGTGGCTGTCCGACCCGCATCCCAAGGAATCAACGTTTCCGGCAGATCAATTTTTCATACTGCACCAGGCCTACCTTACCCCAGCTCACATAAATAGGTACTTCCATCGCACAGATGCGACTTGCCCCCTCTGTCGGCAATTAGATGCTGACTTGATACATATGCTCTGGGGATGCTCGGCCCTGACTGACTACTGGCACGCTTTGACAAACACCCTCATAAGCTGCGCAGCCCACACCATTCCTCCGACATGGGAAGTTCATATACTACATCTCTTTAGCAGAAACAAGAAATATAGAGCAGCTACACTTTTTTTGACCAAGGCCTAATAACGGTCAAGCGCCTACGCACCAAGCGCTGGAAGTCCCCCCTACCACCACATCCTCTTGCTTGGTGCCGATCCTTCTCTAATTGGGCAAGGGCGGAGGGTGCGGTGCTGCGCAGAGAGGATCTGCTTGGCATTTGTATGTTTCCCCTGGCGCCTCAGTGGGATGCAATGGTCTCCAAACTCCCAGGGATGGACACAGACACGGGACCCCTGCCTTCATCACAGAGGGCTATCACTCAGGGTGCCCCCCCCACACACCGACGGGGCTCAGGACTGACACCACTACCCAGTATGCTGTTACCCCTATGCCATGGTACTCCGTTACTGCTGAGCCTTAGGGGTGTTTGAGGTCCTCCAGTGAATTTAGCTATGGCGGCAGATCTTGCGCGACTCTATCCTGCCCTTCGTTTGCTTTCCTTGCCCTCATTTTGTTGTACCCTATGTCCTTTGTTACATTTGAACTGCACTGCTCCTACTCTGCTCGCACATTGCTTGATGCTGTGCCTTGTCAGCACCACTCTGTCATTCCTGCGATGTTGCCGCAAGCTTTGTTGTAATTACTGTGCACTGACTTTTTTATTGTCATGAAGCTATCAACTCAGCTGTACCCTGCAGCCCAGAGAGAATACTATGCTGCCATTAAGATGGCAAAAGGCAATTATTATGCAGGAAGGATTACTAAGGCCAATAACAACAGCAAAGAAATCTTTGCTATCGTTAAGAGCTTTCTCTCCCCTTGTGCCGAACAACCTACGCTGCCATCCTCTGAACAGTGGTGCGAGGATCTGTCCTCCTTCTTTGTTGATAAGATAGTGAAGATTCAGGTTAACCTGCGCACAGTCTGTCTCCTTCAGAGGAATATTTCCCTGCCTACACTGCCTCCTCCTAGGCCCCCCACCTATCAGTTTAGGGAATTTTTACCAAAGGATGAAGAGGATACCCTGGCTATCCTGAAGTTCATGAAATCTGGGTCTCCCACCGATCCGTGTCCTGCTCGTGTGCTAGGAGGGGTGGCGGAGGTGGTCTGTTCCGAGGTCACTGAGATTATTAATCTCTCCTTCCTGACAGCTACAGTTCCCATCTGCTGGAAGCAAGCCAAACTTTTGCCGCTTCTTAAGAAATCAGGATTGGACTCCTCGGTTCTATCTAACTACCGGCCCATTTCCCTGCTGCCAGCGCTGGCCAAGGTGTGTGAAAAGATGGCATTCCGCCAGTTGGACGCCTTTGTGGAGGCCTCCCGTGCTCTGCACCCTGCTCAATCTGGGTTTCGTGCGGCTTATAGTACCGAAGCAGCGCTGGTTGAAATGTCAGAGGCCATCAGGGAGTGCCTGGACGGAGGCGGCAGAGTGGCACTGATTTTGTTAGACCTCTCTGCCGCCTTCAACACGGTACCCCATCAGCTTCTTCTCACCCGGCTATCTGCCATCGGCATTACTGGCTCTGCATTAGAGTGGCTGACATAATTCCAGAATAATCTGACCCAGCAGGTGTGGATGCCTCCCCACGCGTCCTCGGCCAGGATACTATCCACTGGGGTACCTCAGGGGTCTACTCTTAGCCCCCTGTTTAATATTTATCTGACCCCCCTGATCTTTTTGGCCAAAGAACCGGGCACAAAAATTATTGCCTATGCTGATGACACCCAGCTACTATTCACCTGGCCGGGTGCCGATCTGGATACTTCTTCTGCCCAGTTTTGCCTTTCGTCGGTCTTTCGATGGCTTTCACTTGCACAATTGAAGAAATCAGAAATTCTCCTCTATGGATATTTCCCTACCAACTTTAGAGAACTATTGTGGCCATCTGATGTTCCCTGCCCCTAGTCGACGGTAAATCCCGCAAAAAACCTGGGAGTGTGGTTTGGGAAAAACCTTAAATTTGAGGATCACATCAAAAAACTGACCAGTGTTTGCTTTGGTACCCTCAAAGCCCTGCGCAGATTTTTCCCCTTGCTTCCGAGGGAGGCCAAAAAAACAGTGGCGCCTGCCCTTATTGTTTCTCGTTTAGATTATGCTAACGTCCTGTTTATTGGCATCCCTGCCTACTTGACCAAGCGCCTTCAGATTATTCAGAACGCCGTAGCTAGACTTCTCTTTAACATCTCGCGGAGGTCTAGTGTACGGCAATATCTGCATTGGCTGCCAGTGGCCCAACGGGTATTGTTTAAAACCCTTGTTCTTTCTTTCAGAGCCATTCATGGTCAAGGGCCTCTCTACCGGAGGAGACGCTTTTCTTTGTATGTACCTAACCCCCCGTCCGGTCGGCTAACCAGTGCCGGCTGGTTATGCCACGATTACAGCGGGCACATTTAGGCGGACAATCTATCTCCGTGAAAGCGGTTAGTGCATGGTATGCTCTTGCTGCACAGCTTCGTGCCATCCAGGACCTCAATCTTTTTAAAAAATCATTAAAAACTCATCTTTTTACTATGACGCTATAATTCCCACTCCTACTGCCTCCCTGCTTGAGTTTGCGCCAGGACACTCCTGAGTATTTGAGTGCGCTACAAAACCACCTATAACATAACATAACACTATCACTGGCAATCTGTTTTCTTTTCTCCGCCTGTTGCATCGGTGATGCCCTGCTTATGTGCCCTGCTAATTACAGTCTTTGCGTATTACCCAAAGCCGCACCTTGGTAGCGCCAAACCGCTTTTGCTTAAGGCACTGTTGTAAAGTTGAATGTAATTGATGTATTCTGAATTTTCATTGCCATATTGCAATCAGTCCAAGTGTGGCAATTCATCGCTCTGTTACATAAGTATCATGCTGACTGTATGTTTTCTTCACCAATGTGCACAAACAATCAAAAGAAAAAGTTTAAAAAAATGATTTAAACAAGAAAGGCAGCCGAGTGGTGCATTGCTCCACGATCAAACAGTATTCAATCTGCGTTGCAGTCTGCACCCAACAGCAGCAGGTGCGGGAGTCGCTTTTGCACACCTTTATTAAACCTTAACTCTAACTCAACAAAAGAAACTTAGCAGTGAAGTGCAGAAACTTGGGTCTGCCTTTGTTCTGTGCTTGTTTATCTCACTAGTGGTTTTACCTATGCTTTGAGTGAAATGAAGGTGTAAATCTGTAAATGTCCACAATGCAAATGTACTGTTGAATTAAACAAAGTAAAGTATATTACAGAAGATAAAAGATGTTATGCAAAATAACAAACAAGACTTTAAACTTAATGGGAAAGAAACTGCGCGTCTCCCTAACTCAAAGGTGAACCGGACGAACAACCCAGCAGACAACTATTTATTACACAACATGCTTCAATCACAATAGCCAACATTTTTCGGAAGACTTACGACATCCTCTGTAAAAGAACTGGCTCATTATATATCATTGTGCATGTCATAAGACAAAATAAGGAATGCTCTGCCTCATTCCTGCTAGATTTGTCGGCTCTTGTGGTGGCTGGCCCGGGTAGGATTAGACGGTTTCTGGTATTGAGAGCCGGCACAAACCGTAATAGTGTCTTGGGGGAGTTTGAAGTAGGGACAAAAGTGTGCAGCACCCATCGGCAACAAACTACCCTGAGAGAGAAGACTGTCCAGCTGAAAGGCAGTATGTAGTTCAGATGAATAGAAGGTCATTCCCCCCAATACTTCAATGAACAGCACTGTTGATCAACCAATAATTGAAGTTCCTACTAAATAACAAAATCCTTAAAGCAAGATGTAAGGAACTATTTCTTTCAAGAAGTACTAGGTGGTAAGAGATGGCTTGACGCATGCACTTGGGAGCTTGCATACTGAAATTCAAAGTTCACAGAACTTGCATTAGGTTCTACCGACACAGTACACTTTGGTACCCAGTTGTGGAAGCCTGATGGCATGCTTGGTCATGTTGGGATTAAAGTCCTCTACTTGGTTTGTGAAAGCTGTGCCATTCTGACATGCAAATGTATATTTGCCTACCTTATTATTATTATTATTTATTGAATTTGTATTGCGCTCAGCTACCCGTAATGGGTTTCCCGGCGCCAGGGACAGACTAGAGAAGAAAGATAGGTAATTGCTGAAGCAAGGAATGAGCAGAAACAGTGACCAACTAAAACAAAAAAGTTTTTAACTTTTTGCGAAAAGCAAAAAGATTGGTCTCCGTTTTGAGCACCAACGGAAGAGCATTCCACATCTTCGGCCCCAAATGGGCGAAAGAGCGGCCTCCCATTTTTGCCAGGCGAATTCTGGGAATTACAAAATTGGCTTGATTTGATGACCTGAGAGGACGACTAGGCTGGTAAGGCCGGACAAGATTGTGCAAGTAAGTGGGAGCAGAACCCTGACGAATTTTGAACATAAGGCACAAGGTTTTAAAGGCCACACGGTCAGAAATTTTTAACCAGTGAAGGTCACACAGGGCTTGTGTTGCAGACATTCTTCGTGGAACATTGCACAAAAGGCGGGCAGCTGAGTTCTGCACAACCTGGAGTATGTTCAGTGTAGCTCTATCGGCTCCTAGATAGAGCACATTGCCATAGTCGATGCGGGACATTACAAGAGCCTGGACAACAGTTCGACGAGTGGACTCAGGCAACATCCATAGGATCTTCTGCAACCAGCGTAAGGTATTAAAGCAGATTGCAGCGACCTTAGTTGCCTGTTGTCGCATCGAGAGTTTCTCGTCGATTAGAAAGCCGAGGTTCCGAACAACTGGCACGGGGGTAGGCAGTGGACCCATGTCACTGGGCCAGTGTCTAGGGCCCCACAGATCTTTATGTTTGCCAAGTATGATGACCTCAGTCTTATCACCGTTGAGTTTTAGCAGATTAACCTGCATCCAGGCCGCAACCCGAGAAAGGCCGATTTTAAGGGCCGAGGTGTCCTGAGACCTACTGCCAGACAGGGAAAACACAATCTGCGTGTCGTCTGCATAAGAGTATATGGACAGACCGGCGTCCTCTACGATAGTAGCAAGGGGTCTGATGTAGATATTGAACAACAAAGGGCTCAATATAGACCCCTGAGGAACGCCGTAAGCAGATGAACAGATCGCCGATTCAGCTTTGATTGAAAATACCTGAAAGGTGCGCTCATTAAGAAATGAGGCCACCCAGGCAAGCGCAGATCCAGCAACGCCAAGGGAGTGAAGGGACTCCAATAGAATGGAATGCGACACGGTATCAAAAGCCGCGCTTAAATCCAAAAGGATAAGCGCAAAGGTCTCACCACTATCAATACCGTGTCGGAGTCGCTCAGTCACCCCCAGAAGTGCGGATTCGGTGGAATAATTGGCGCGAAAGCCTGATTGGGATGGGTGAAGATATCCCGTATTTTCCACAAACTCGTTTAGCTGAAGGTTGACATGGCGTTCTAAGATTTTAGAACAAGCTGGCAGCAGGGATATAGGCCTAAAGTTGGCCAGGTTAGTAATGTCCACACCAGATTTCTTTTGTAGGGGAACGACCATGGCATGTTTCCAATCCTGTTCAACACGAGATTCACTGAGAGAGATGTTAAGTAGCCTCATTAGGAATCTACGTGGTTCGAGGTCAAGTTGTTTCAATATCTTCATTGGGACAGGGTCCCGAGGAGATCCTGACCTAATGCTTTTTAAGCACGACAGGAAGGAGACTTCATCAAATAATTTCCAGTTGTGCAGAAACTCAGTGGGAGGGACAGAGACATTGCAGCAGAAGCCAGGTAGAGAAGGATCAGTGGGAGGTGGAAGGGAAGTTAAAGATTGATGAATGTCCTGAACCTTCGATATAAAAAAGTCCGCGATAGCATTACAATGTTTACCATCTAAAGCCGGCAACGCAGGGACAGTGTCAGCACCTGTGAGTTTATTAACAGTAGCAAAAAGAGTCCGAGGACAATTCTGCACTGAAGTGATAGTAGAGGTAATGTAAGCAGCTTTGGCCCGTTTACAGTTGGCATGATAAGCTTTTAGCTCATCCTTGTAAATCAGTTTAGAGGGAATGGAATAGAATCTTCTCCACTTCCTCTCCAAGGCTTTACATTTAACACGTTGGATTTTTAACTCATCCGAGTACCAAGGTGCTGGGGGACGCAAAGATCGAAATTTACTGCCAGAACGGGGGGCATACACAGATACTGCATCTGTTAGCCACCTAAGAATGGGGGCATTCAGATTTTGCTTAGTATCAATGAGAGAAGGAATAGTCGCAGTCAGATGCAGATTAAAAGTGGCTATATCAATTTTGTCCCATCGATAAGAGGGTTTTGTTTCCTCTACATAATCATTGGCTATATAAAGACCGGGCGGTAGCACAAAGTGTACGGCATAATGATCGGACCAAACCAGCGGGCGTGCCAGATGAGTGCAGTCAAATGGAAGAGTGGAAATAACTGGGTCCAAAAGGTGACCGGCAATATGAGTAGCTCCAGTATTGCAAAGTTTGAGATTAAAAACCTCTAGATCAGAGAGAAGAGATTTCGTAAGGGAATTATTGACATCATCTAGATGAATATTTAAATCACCAAGTATGGTGAAGTTATTTGATTTCAAGAGTATTGCTGATAGACAATCAACAAGTAAGGGAATCCAAGAAGCAGCATTCCCCGGGGGCCGATAGATTAGCAGACCAGAAAGTGTCAGTGGAGGATTGATCGTAAGTTTAAACAATGCAGCTTCACTACCTGGAAGATGTAATGCCTCCAGTTTGCATTGGTAGGTGGATTTAAAGATAATGGCAATTCCACCCCCTTTACCTGAGGGTCTATCCTGATGTAGCATGACATAATTAGATGGAATCGCAGCGGCGATGTCCGGACCCGAACTGGCATGAATCCAGGTCTCGGTCAGGAATAGAACATCAGGAGATTCCTCGATTATGAAATCATGGATGTCTAATTTATTCTTGGGGAGCGATCTACAGTTTAAGCTCCAAAAATGGAGCAGAGAGGGAGGGGAAGTACCACCCTTCGTAGGCTTCCTTTTCCCCCTACAGTGCTTAGTATACTGTTGGGTTTTAGAGAGCTGCATTTTGCCAGTAGTAAAACCGCAGCCGGAACATAAGAAATAATGACATGGCAGAGTGCAGGTAGCGCAATGAATGGAGGCAGAGGGTCGCAGTAAATGGAGTGCCGCGGATGGATAACAAACGCGACCGTCCCGAATTAACGTTCCTTGAGGTCACGTTGGCGGAGGGCGGCCCGTCCTGCAGCCCGTCCTCAGCGCGGACGGGCGCAGACGGGCAGGACTCAGGCACGACTCCGGCTAAGCGAGGGCGACCCATCTGCGCGGTAGAAGAGAGCTTTAAATAGGCACTCCAGGCCCAGCGCGGTCACGAGGGCGTTCCAAAATGGCGCCCGTAGATGTAATGATGAGCCCAAGCTAAGATGGCCCCCAAGCAGGGCAAACCCCGGGACCCGGACTCGCCAAAACGGCGATGTGCTTTCCGTTATATGCGGTGTGAGGGAGGGAGAGGTGTAAAGCCCAGCCTGATCCCGCCTAAAAGCAGGGGAAAACGAAAATTAAAAACAAAGCAAATATCCAAAAAGGTAAGATTAAAATAAAGGTAGCGCTAGCAGCAGCGCAAGCGCAAAGCAGCAGTACCTATCAGGGCAGAAATGATGGAGAAACCGCCTTAAATAGGCACTCCAGGCTCAGCGCGGTCACGAGGGCGTTCCAAAATGGCGCCCGTAGATGTAATGATGAGCCCAAGCTAAGATGGCCCCCAAGCAGGGCAAACCCCGGGACCCGGACTCGCCAAAACGGCGATGTTCTTTCCGTTATATGCGGTGTGAGGGAGGGAGAGGTGTAAAGCCCAGCCTGATCCCGCCTAAAAGCAGGGGAAAACGAAAATTAAAAACAAAGCAAATATCCAAAAAGGTAAGATTAAAATAAAGGTAGCGCTAGCAGCAGCGCAAGCGCAAAGCAGCAGTACCAATCAGGTATCTGGTACCTATCAGCAGTACCTATCACTCTAATCTAGTTAATTTTACAATCTACAAGTTCACTGGAGGTGATCCCGGTTTTTACTGCGCTGTGTGCCTCCATTGAGAGCAGGCCAGCCAGTGAACCCCAAACTAGTAGATGGTGACTACTGTCCACTGATTCAAGGCTACAGGGGGACCTGCGGTGAAAGTGTGATTATACTTCAAGTGCAAAGACATTCTTACTTGTATCTCCCAGGGGAGACTGCATATTGTCTCTCAAGTCGGGAGTCGATTCCCTATCTTCAAATTTAGGACACATGCGCTTGCTGTTGGTACAGTTTGTGTGCGTGTTTCATGTAGGGATAAATGGAAGGTGTCGAATGGAACCGGTGTGCATACTTGCGCACAATGGTTGACTCCCTGTAGGCTGTCCGTTGTCTAGTGTGACTGCAAGACCAAGAGTGGAAGAAGGAAAGGACGTTAACAGGGTGAGCTGCTCACGCATCCACCTGGGGAACTTTAGAGCGCTATAAACTGCCTCTACGTTATCTAATTACACATAAAAACTGCTTCCAGTTCGTACGTCACGACTACGTACTAATGCAGCCATATTGTTGCCTCAGAGCGCACTGCAGCATTACCCGCGCTTACACTCCAGACAAGTAGAAAGCTGCCAAGGCTGGGTGATGACAGAACGTCCTAAATGCGAATCTCTCCCTCAACATTAAACTATGACTGCGGGTCCACCCACTGCAAGCACGGGAGGGCAGCGAGCTGCTAGCCCAGGCCCAGGCCCAGGCTGGGACCGAGCGGGAGCCTCTACTGGAGACACTCCCGGATGAACGTGGGCCGTTGGCACGCTCTATGCTGCGCACTAAAGCCAGATGGCGGAACACAAAGAACAGCCCTTAAAACCTCACAGCTCGAAATGCGTTTTTATGGCATGCAGGCGGGTCAAAGGTCGGCGTGAGGCAGCACAAACAGAGCCAGAAATAACAGCTGCTCCCCAGGAGCCCTCTGCAAGCTGGCCAGAAGCTGAGTCAGCAGGATCCTGCCCCAGGATCCGAGAACCGGGCGCCATGTTGGAGAAGTTTGGAAGACGAGGGGGCTGGGAAGGGGGAGAGAGACACGAACAGGGATTAGGATGAGTCGGAATGTCCCATCTTCTTGCTTCCAACAGCATTCATGAATTTGACAAGGGATGCTAAATGTTTATGTTTATTTTTCATGTGTCTGTCAGAGTGCTATGGTACTGTAGCATTTATATAGCGCTTCATATTCCTGGTGAAGCCAGAAGCGCTCCAATTTCATTGTTGCAGTTTTATGTGGCGCCAACTTGTCCTAAGGGCATTAGAGTTTTTACATGACAACCAGATTACATTACACACACATTTTCAGACACAGGGATATTAGGCAATTTGCCCAAAAGATCTGTACATCAAGCGGAGGCCAGACTCGAACCTGGTTCCATAGTCTCGTGGTCTGCACCTCTGGCCATTGCACCACACCTTATCCCCTCCACCAGGCTCTTAGATGCCCTTTCAGTGTACATGGTTCTTAAAGTTACAGTAGGCCCTACGGGAGATGTGTTGGGTGAGGTTCACAGGGTCAAGGTATCCAGTTTTAGGGGCAGTCAGCGTCCTATAGTTACATTTACCAGCATATGCTGTATCGAGTCAACCTAGATACCACAATGGCCCAGCACCAGAATGTAATGTTAAGCAACAAGGTAATGTACCACATGGGGCCCGGCCCACCCAGCAGCAACAACGGCCCAGACGCCAATCAATACTCACTATCAAGCAACCAGGGTATGCACCATGCGGAGTTAACTCAAAAGAAACATGGTCTCAAACTCACCACGCCCAACATGCACTGTTACATAGCCATGGTATGCTACCTGGTTATTGCATTGCACACCTCTGACATTGTTCTGCCTCCGTAGTTTAAAAAAAAAATGTTTTCCCACATTGATTAGAATTACCAATGGCTGGAATCTGGTTAGTGTTCTTTGGAGAAGGGGAAACCATGTTCTTTGCTTTTCACAGCCTGTTGCTGCTTCCTTTTGATCAGGATAACACTTAAATCAGAGAAGTGAAGTTTGTTGGCTGGAGAACAACACATTTTCGTCTGTATGGGCTATGGCATTGTGGAGGTTGCAAGAAAAATGTGGTGCACCGAGTACCATGCTAGTGCTTGCCTTTAGAATAATTTGTGTCATCTGTGTTTCAGTGTGCATTGCTGGACATTTACGCCACGTGGGCATGATATCAATTGGGACAGATGGTGAAAAGTCTTTTAATACACTCAGATTCTCGAGTCTACAACTGGAACCAGGCCACAGTTGCTTTCAATTACTTGTCTGAATGAAAGAAGCTAGACTGAAACATTTTCTGGAACTTTGATCCACATGGACATGTGGCACAAAAAGCTTGCAGAATAAACGAGTTCGAAGAATTTTCCTCCCTCCTGTTTCAAATAAGTCAATGACCAAAAGATAAAACAAACTTGCAAAACGTACTGTTTAATGTCAAGCACCACTAACTCACATTCCCAAGGGAAATACTAAATTAGAGCAGAGCTTTCTGCTAGACGTTCCTCTCGTTGTATTGCTCGCGCTATTTTAACTGCATAAATAAATTGCATTTAAATTTATATAGAGATTTCCTACACCTCATGAGGCCTATAGCGCTTTTTTATGATTAAATGGTTACCTCGTTTATTGTGTATAGTTGGATGAGTGTGTGCAATGTATGTATGTGTGTTCTGTGAGTGAAGTAATTTTGGCACGGAGTCTAAAGTTCGGAGATTGTGGTCTGAAATGTCACACTCAACTTATTACAGTACTGAAAGTGGCAAGATGTGGGGGAGACTGATGCACTATTGTGTATACTTACCATAATGCCCTTACCATGTGAGGGTCTGTGAAATCCACCCTGAAGCACTGAATGTGCAACTGAAGGGTTACCACAGGCCCCACAGTAGTGTCTCTTGTGCACCATGCACTGCAAGCACAGCCCAGAGACACCTCAATAAAATGAGGATTTTAAGCCAGGTGAGCCAATGCAGCTTATCATTAGCAAAACTGGCCTCCTTGGACTTCATTTAGGGCTACCCAATGGCACCCGCTGCAATTTGTAACTCTGCTTTCGTACCCCTCGTCTCAGGGCTGAAGGGAGTGGCAGGAACAGAGAGAAAACATGGCACTAAAAACCCTTTGATTCCAGCCCCTAGCCACTCAGCAGCAAATACGAGGCTGTACAGGGCAAAGGATAGTACAAGGACCCACCTTTGTGATCTTATTGATGGTCGATGGTGTTATGTCAGTTCCGTGGCACCTGCCATTTTAGTGAATGGCCGTTCAGTGTGGTACATTGGAGATGCCAGTGCGACACTAAAAACATTGGTCAACCACTGTCCAGACAGACCAGACTCAGTATAACATCACCCTGTTTCTTCCCTACTCCCTCCTAATATGCCCACAGGCCAAAACTTATATATGAGATAGCAGAGACCCTCGCTGTGTCTTAAGTACATGAGGTGACATTCCTTAGCCCTTGTTCATTTTTCTCCACAACATTTTAACTTGCTTTGTAGGGAATTATATTCCAGGCAAAGAAAACACAAGCAATGTGACCTTATAGTAACACCAGTCCTCTA
The DNA here is from genome assembly GCF_964261635.1 of Lissotriton helveticus. NCBI lineage: Eukaryota > Metazoa > Chordata > Amphibia > Caudata > Salamandridae > Lissotriton > Lissotriton helveticus. Next base: position 1,787,546,589 of record NC_136065.1, read on the forward strand.
CCAACAGTATGGAATATGGTCCATTGCACCACTATGTACAGCCCACCAAGTTTGGGTGGTCTCACTGGGAACATATGTGGCACCCATATGTCAACTTTGGGCGACAATTGAGCTGGACAGCACTTCGGAAACGCAGCAGATTTCTACTACATAAGCATGCCAGATTAACCCTATTGAAGTAAATGTGGGTATTAAAGTAAGTGCTGCAGGAATTCAAGGGGGTATTGAAGCAGCCATGTGGGTTAAAGTTTTCTATTAGCAATTTTGCCTGAGGTCATGCTGGGTTGTTAAGTACGGATGGTGGGTGGTTTCAGTTTGGCTGGAGAGCCTCCTGGTGTGGCCAGGTGCACCGAAATCATAAGTTACAGACCAACCTGACCACAAAGAAAAGGTAAATGAATTGAGATCAGTTTGAGCTGTTTTATAAATAAGAACCATTACTTTGTTATTAAGTGTGATTTTAGGGCTGAGTCATATTTAAAGGAATGCAGTTGTGCGGGTGAAAGACTGAAGTGTTTCAGTCGAGCTTGGCTTCAAAAGACTTATTGTTAGTTTACCAGATCTGACAGTAGGCTTAAATCCCTTACTTTGTTTACCATTGTTTTTTCATTTTTGTCACTCTCATTTCCTTGCTTGTCTTGCGATGGCATGCCTTATCCATGTTGTGTCTGTCCCACCCCTGGATCATACCCTTTTTAATTGTGTCCTTCCACTGCTCACTTTTAGGGTATTGGTTCTTTCATTTTACTTGAGCACTCCTTAAAGTGTGTATGTTTTCCCCTGTGTCCCTCGTGTGCTTCTCTCTCTGAACCTGGGCCGTGCTACTCTCGCTCACCCGTGTGCTTCTCTTCCCACATTGCTCTCTCCTGCCCCTATGCATCTTCTCCACATATCCGCGTTGCTCTCTCGCCACTGTGCTTCTCTCCCTGACTTCCATGTTGCTTTCCCATCCTCTAAGTTGCTTCTACCCGCGACCTCAGTGTTGCTTGCTTCTGCCCACGACCTCAGTGTTGCTTTCCCCTGCCCGCACCCTCCATGTTGCTTCCACCCTGTGTTGTCCCTTGCTGTTTCCTGCATGCTACTTACCCAAACACGCCCTCCGTGTTGCTTACACCCCTGCTTACTGCAGGTTGCTTACCCCACTTACACCCTACGTGTTGCTTCCACCCGGTGCTGTTTCCTGCATTATACTTACCCCACCCACACCCTCCGTGTTGGTTTCACCCCGTGCTGTTTCCTGCAGGTTACTTACCCCACCCACGCCCACTGTGTTGCTTCTAACCTGTGCTGTTTCCTGCATGTTAGTTACCTCACCCACGCCCACTGACTTACTTCCACCCTGTGCTGTTTCCTGTATGTTACTTACCCCAACCCCTCTCACTCCCTTTTTGTTGCTTCCACCCCATGCGGTTTCCTGCATGTTACTTACCCAACCACTCCCTACGTGTTGCTTCCACCCGGTGCTGTTTCCTGCATTATACTTAACCCACCCACGCCCTCCGGGTTGGTTCCACCCTGTGCGGTTTCCTGCATGTTACTTACCCCACCCATGCCCACGGTGTTGCTTCCACCCTGTGCCGTTTCCTGCAGGTTACTTACCCCACCCACGCCCACTGTGTTGCTTCTAACCTGTGCTGTTTCCTGCATGTTAGTTACCTTGAGGAAAATCGAATTTTGCCCTGTTATGTGTCCCTACGTGTTCCCCATCATATGTTATATGTGCATGATCGCTATGCATATTTTCCCCTATGACCGAATAAAGACGCAGTTACAGTTGCGTCCAACGTTATTATGTCAGTTATCCAGTCCTCCTGAAAACAACGTGAATTAGGCTTTTAGGCCTATGTTGCCAACGTTTTTACATTGTGCACGATAAATCATCGAGATGCACCCGTTTCTGGGCCTCACAGGGCCCGGACACCAGATTCAGGCCTCAAGTCTCCTGAACTGCTCCGAGAGATGCAGCCCCGCCCGCATCCCTGACCCTTCACTTACTTCCTGCCAAGCAGCGCGGTGCCCGGCTCGGCCTGACCTGCCTGCCAAGAATATGTTATGCCTACAGTTATCTGTTCAGCTCCCCTGCTTCACATTCCTAGCTAACGAACTGCTTAAACATCTTCATCTATAGTCTAGTCTTCCTGTCTCCATGCAAGTGAATTACTGAATTAATACCCATAGAAGATCCATAGTTCACGCAATACATGAAGAATATATGCATACACTAGCCTTTAGTGACAAGTAGCCTTTGCCCTGATGACTCTTAGATTCAAGCAACATGTACTCCAAACACAAGATATCAGATATGCTATAGGTACAGGTCGTTCTGACATCCCAGACTTTAGTCTCCTCTTCTAGTGCTAGGAGTCAGAGCCCCCAGCTCTCCCCAGTTACACGTCATGACCCGTTTGCGCATACCAGTAGGTTAAAGGTTCCAGCTGCCCATGAAGCCCCCTCCATGTATCCACCCACTTATGACACTTCTGTGACGTTTACATCACACACCTCCGTGCACGCCCTGTGCACGCCTTCTTTTCACGCCCATATGTTCTTATCTTCCGTTTGTCACTTGTTACGCCTCCTGTATTCAATGCAACTGTATGGTTTTACTATATATATTGTATGATGTTAATGAAAGCTTAGCTGTCCCCTCTTTTTTCCTGAGATTGTCCCTTCCTGAGCCTTAGCAGGTGATGGAACCCGATGGTCCATTGGCTCGAGCCACTTAATTAAAGCCCGTATGACTCAGATACCACGGATTCTGCCTCTTATTTATTGAGCTATCCTTTTCAGTTAATGCATAGAAAAGTAGTACCGGTAATTATTTATTTATTTACCACATAATGGCGCCCGAACAGGGACGAGCCCCTTCCCCACGCGCCGGCGATGTAACGCAGGCCCCCTGACCCTTCTACAGCCGTGACGGACCCCTACAGTGCACTCGCAGATATTTCTGCTCAAGTCTCCCTCAGGCCCACGGAGGAGACGGAGACTGCGGTCCGGCATCCAGACGAGGCGGTGAGGAAGGCGGAACGTCCCGACCAGAGCCCAAGCCGAGAGAGCAAGGTCCGAGGTATCCTGAGGCCCACCTGTTTCCGAAGCCCGAAGCGCATGCATAGTGCGTAGCAGTAACCAGACGTCGTAGCAGTCCAGTCCAGTCGAGTTTCCGAGGCCTTCAGTTTTGCTTCCCGGTGAGTACCGTTGCTGGGGACGCATCTAGACGGGTTCATTGATTTGTGCCCGGTCCAGACGGGTTTGGGTACACAGATCCGGTCCGACGTGTTCACCTAGGTGGATACGGTATGACGTGTCTCTTTATGAGACCGGTATGTTCTGTACTGTTTTAGCAGTGCATCCAGTAATTCTGTTTTCTAGTATAGTCTCTCGAGATTTCCAGTATTATGTTTTCAATGTATTATGTTTTCAATGTACTAGGTAGTATCTGTTCGAACTATTTTTTTAAATGTGTTTTGATGTCGTGGTATGAATGATTTGTTTGCTATTTCATTACTGTGTTCATTGTGTTCAAGTCCAAGTACGTTCAAATATGCCTCTGTTTTCAAAGTTACGTCAGATAAAAACCAGAAAAGGGATACTCGAAGAATCAGTTCCTGTCCCACCTAGGGACAGTCCTGGACATTTCATGTATCATAAACATGGCTTAGATGCCATACTGTACTTAGACTTATGGGTAGACTATACCAAACATCTGGAAGAGAAATATAGATGGCCTGTTTCAGGAACCTGGGATGCCGAGTGCATCATGAGAGTAGAGGAAGCATTATGGAAAAAGAAAGCCAGACAATCCCAGAAAGATGCCATAGAATTGTGGCGTAAAGAATCGCATAAAAGAACAGAAAAAGAATTCAGGAAAGCAGAACTAAGTAGGGAATCATCAGAAAAAACCCAAGAAAGGGAATTGCTAGAAGAAGGTGAACGAGTTAGAGCAGAACAGTCGGACAGACAAAGAAATGCCCTTATTAAAGGTATGTATCCCCTTCTCGCCGAGGGTTTGCCGAAGGCGACCCCGGAAACACCCTGTAATTTACCGCCACCATTGGTCCCGACTAAGCTACGTCATAAACCGACCGCAGCTGAAATTTTCCTTTCTTCCTATTTAGATGATACTGTCCCAGAATATGCAAATCCGAATCCTACCCCGCCTGCCCAACCTCCAAACCCTGTTAATAACGTAATTCCTGTTCCTCCAGTCATTGGTCCCGGGAATCCTTTTAATCCGCCAGTACCCCAGGACCAACCCACATTACGTATGCCTACTTTACCAGTCACATTACCAGCAGCCGCACACCCAGTATTAATTGACGATACTAGTTCAGGAGGAGCAGGGGGAGGTATCCCTATCACCCCGCCTCAAGTAAAACGAATGACGCTGAGAGACGCAGCATTACAGCGCACGCCAAAAGTGGCTGCATACGAAGCCCTCAAAAAGTACCTTACTGATTGTAGATATGATCCAGTGCCAGGCGAAGATCACATGATATTGTATTCCGTACGTTTACGACGAGTTGCAAACTTCTTGATTACCATATCAGATATGAAGGAACATTTAGACAGAATATATTATTTCATCCGAACAGGGGAGAAACCAGAAAGTATTCACGAAGCTATGGCACACAGGAAAGTCGCGATTCAAAGTATGATTTTGCAATTTTTAATAAATTGTTTAATAAGAGAACAGGATCATCCTGATAAACACAAAGACGAGATGAAGGCCCTGACAAGGTGGAGTGACAATATAGCAGAAGGAAAACACAAGACACAAAATTGTATAGAAACCATGTACAGAAAGATTCGTAAAGAAATTCTAAGCATACACGAAAGGGAGAAAGCAATGAGAGTAGCCGAGAAAGAGAACGATACTTCAGACGAAGAGGTAGACGCCGAGAATCCAAACCGAATAGCGTACGTAGGTAGGACAAGACCCTTTGATAGACACACACGCCTAGAGTGCAAGAAAAGTTTTCTTCCTCCCGTACCAGAACAGTGTTCTCTTGAGCATTTATTCCAAGCTACCGACAGAGTTCTGAAACTACGAAAAGGTTACAGTGAGCTTAGTACCATGCATGAACAAGAACTAGCCCGATCAGCAGTTCAATGGACTAGTAATTCTAGCACATTTTCAGATGAAGTAGTAGCCCAAACATTTCTGAAACTATCCCCAGACAAACAGCGACTGGTGGGTATGTACATGATCCAGCACCTCATTACACTGTACGAAAGTCAGCATTCTGATCCAGGTCCCTTATATAATGTATTGGACGAGTTACTCCCAAACAGATGGAAAGGTCTAGGTACCGATTTGATCAATGTCATTCTAGAACAACGTCATAAATACAGAACGTTCCTGACTCCACATTTTGTTCCTGTTCCACCCCCAGTCAGGAAGACATTTTACATAGACAGACAGAATCCCTTGCGAGAAGTGCATCCTGTTAAGGGAACGGGGGGTGAGCTCGAACGAGTATTTGTTTACACCCCTATAACGAAAATAGAACTACTAGAAATGAAAAAGTTAGTGCCCAGTCACGATAAAGATCCAGCAGGGTTCCACCGTGAATTAAAAGACATGCTCCGTATGGGAGAATACACGTATCCTGACATCATTAAAATGTTAAAGGTCCTGTTGCCTGCGGGCATATATGAAAAACTCAAAGAAAAAGAATGGGAGGTGGGAGAGAAAAAGATTGACTGGACCGCATTAGAGAACGAAGACAATACACGAGTTCCTGGTACTGGTCTCGGGGAAAAAGCCAAAGAGTTGCCCGAGTTGTTAATACAAGTCTTGCCAAGATTACTAGCCACGAAAAAGGAAGACTGGGATGCTATCTCAGCCTGTAAACAGAAACAAGACGAAGACACTAGTGATTTCTATTCCAGATTTGAGAAATGTTTCATTATTAATAGCGGCTTGAAAACAAGTAGTGAGTCGTATCCCCATCTCTTTGTTACCAAATTAGTAGAAAATTCTTTACCACAAGTTAAAAATCGAGTACTGAAAGTCGAGAGTACCTGGCAAGCTAATACCCCGTCCCAAATGCTACAGATGTTACAGTATCACCAGAACCGAATCAGAGAAGAACAAGAACACGAAAGGAGACGTATGAAAGACACGAAAATGAAAGTACTAGTTGCACAGTCTGTTCCAGCAGATAGTCAAAAGAGGGGTACGAATCAAACTAGTCATTCTGCAGCTCCCGCTAAAGGGACATGCAATTACTGTAAACAGCCAGGTCACTATATAAACGAATGTGCCGTTCCGAAGCATAACATAGCTACTGGTAAGACGAAAGAGAGACCGCGTCCTCCTAGACAGGAACATGTTCCACAAAACACGCAACCACCGCAGAACGCACAACAGACAGTAACAGTACCGCAGCCTATAGCTGCCACACAACACGTTACACAACAGATGTACCAGTACGCACAGTCAGATTACCCAGAATATCAGCAGTATTCATGAAACAGCCTAGAGAGGGAGGTTGGCTTGCCTCTCATCGAGGTTCCTGTAGATCAAGAAGGTCCCTATGTACACAGTCAGGTATTAGGGAAAGACAGAAAGTTTCTGATTGATACAAGGGCAAGTAGGACTACCATCAGTCATGACGAGGTTCCAGGGGCTCCTCTCTCAGGCTCAAGAAATGTTTCCCTGGGATTTTCAGGAAAGCCTATTGTTAATGAAATATCGAAACCAGTTTCCCTAGAAGTTGGTCCATTGTCCCGAACTACAGACTTGTTACTTACGAAATCATGTCCTGAAAACTTACTTGGTATCAAAACATTGAAAGAATTAGGTGCCGTGATATGTTGTTCTCCGGAAGGAGTGAGATTGTTTTTACGTGATTTTAAAGGACATTATGTGTTAAGAGATTTTGATCCAAGATTACTGAATGTACCACATCATTTATGGGCGCAAGGTCCAACTGATGTAGGTTGTATGCACATTACACCATATCGTGTCACTCTGAAACAAGGAGTTGTACTACCACGAATCCGACAATACAAGTTGCCACCTGAGGTTGTTGCAGCCTTATCGAAAATCATTGACGAGCTCATTGCTCAAGGATTGGTTGTAGAAACTGACTCCAATGTATGTAATTCTCCTATCATTCCGATTCTTAAACGTACTGACCCAAATGCACCTCCAGTTTATCGACTAGTGATTGATCTTCGAGAACTTAATAAATGTATTATACCCCAGTACCCAGTGGTTCCAGACATCTCTTCCCTATTGACTGCCATTGATTCCGAAGCAGCGTTCTTTACTGTTATCGATCTCAAGAACGCCTTCTTTAGTGTCCCCATCCATCCGGACAGCCAGTTCCTTTTCGGATTCTGTTTAAATGGACGTAGCTATAAATTTACACGTGCACCTCAAGGGTTCACAGAAAGTCCTAGTATTTACAGTCAAGCACTGAAACGACAACTAGATAGTATTCACATGCCAACTGACACTGCCCTGCTCCAGTATGTTGATGATCTATTAATTACTGCCCGTACAGAACGTGACTGCGAACGCGCGTCACTGACAGTCTTGTATTTTCTGGCTGAAATGGGGCACAAGGTGTCCCCTTCGAAACTGCAATTCTGTGTCCAGCAAGTGGTATACCTTGGACACTTGCTGTCCAAGAGGGGTAGACAGTTGACACCAGACCGTATCCAGTTAATTGCACATCTTCCACAACCCAAGACACAGAAGGAGGTACGAGCTTTTATCGGCCTCACTTCTTACTGCAGACAATGGATCCCCCAGTACGCATATCTAGCCAAACCACTGATACAATTGACAACACAGGAGGCAGCGACATCGACTGTCCTCCCTTGGACCCAGGAACATACACTTGTTTTCAATGAGTTAAAGAAAGCTTTATGTAATGCACCTGTCCTAGCGACACCAAACTACCGTAAACCTTTTACACTTTTTGTCACTGAACGCGATGGTACAGCATTGTCTGTTCTCACACAGAATCAAGCAGGACAACACAAGCCTTGTGCTTATTTTTCTAGCACATTGGATCCAGTAGCCCAGGCTTTGCCTGCGTGCCTCAAATCAGTTGCCGCCACAGCTTTAGCTATCAGACAAAGTGATTCCATAGTGTTAGGACACTCCCTGACAGTACAGGTTCCACACTCCGTGGAAGTTCTTTTAAACCGAACACAGACTCAGCACTTGACTATAGCACGATTTACGGGATATGAACTGACACTGTTTCAGCCACACATAGAGATCAGACGTTGTAACATATTAAATCCTGCTACATTGTTACCCTCGATTACCCCAAACCCTACAACACATGACTGTGTGGAAGTTATTAACACCATGACGAAGCCAAGACAAGACTTGACGGACATTGCATTACCAGACCCAGACCTGACACTTTATGTGGATGGTTCATGTATGAGAACAAGTACAGGAGAGTTAGTGGCAGCATATGCAGTGACTACTGAAACTGAAGTTATAGAAACACATCGTATTGACACCCTGTCTGCCCAAGCAGCAGAGCTCATCGCTCTGACCCAAGCCTGCATACGAGCCAAGAACCTGAAAGTAAACATATATACAGATTCACGTTATGCATTCGGAGTCGTTCACGACTTTGGAGTCCTCTGGCAGGAAAGAGGTTTCATGACCTCTCATGGAGCCAAGATTCAGCATGGCCCCCTCATTCAAGCTCTGTTAGAAGCAATACATTTACCTGCAGCTATTGCCATTATGAAGTGCAAAGCACATACGAAAGCCACTGACACCATTTCCCAGGGTAACGACCTGGCAGATCGAACAGCCAAGCTTACAGCTCAGACTCCAGACATTCCAGCTGACACGATAAAGACAGACGTTTCAGTTCTGACGACTTGCATGACAGTCAAGGATCCTACACAAGATGTATTAGACATACAGACACATGCTACTCCAGACGAAATCAAGAAATGGTCTGAACAAGGAGGGGTCCAGACAGATCAGGGATGGTTGACGAAGGGAAAAGCCACATGGTTTCTCCCCGACTCTATGGTTCAAGTCATTATTAATACAGCACATAGTCCAGCACACTTAGGAGAAAAAGCCATGTTAGACAGCATCCAGAACCTCTGGTTTAATAAGCATTTACGAGCAGCAGCGAAGCAGAAAGTGCGTACATGCATGATCTGTTGTCAGTTCAATCCAGGTAAAGGTGTTCCCGTGGAACAAGGTGGATTTCATCCTCCTGACCACCCTTTTGAAGTCCTCCAGATGGATTATATCCAGATGGATCGATGTCGAGGATTCAAGTATGTTCTCGTAGTTGTATGCGCTTTGTCCAGATGGACAGAAGCATATCCAGTCCCAGATTATACTGCCGCGACCACTGCCAAGCAGCTGGTACGTGAGTTTTTCCCTCGATACGGTTTACCCCGTGTCGTGTATTCAGATAATGGACAGCCATTCTCGTCCGAACTCATGAAACAGGTATCACTTCTGTTAGGGTACCAGTGGAAATTCCATTGCGTACGACATCCCGAGGCAGCTGGCCTCGTCGAGAGGCATAATCAAACTCTGAAAATACGAATAGCGAAGGTCTGTGCAGAAAAAGGTGTAGATTGGATGGTAGCCCTGCCGGTTGCCCTCTTCTATATGAGAATGGTCGCTCACTCCCGATCGGGTTTGTCACCCTACGAAGTTGTGTTCGGTCGTCCCCCAAACATGTGGGGTACACCTATGCCACGTAAAATCACCGATGTTGACAGTAATATGCTGACAGATTACCTAGCTTCCTTGATGTCTGCACTACTCTCTTGTCGTTCACAGGTCGCGGCTGCCTTTCCAGACAACACCCAGGTGAAACCGCACGAGGTCGTTCCAGGTGACCTTGTTCTGATTCGCAACTTCGATCGTTCAAGCCCTCTGGAGCCCCGCTGGAAGGAGCCGAAACTTGTTCTGATGACCACAAGGACCGCCGTAAAGCTGGAAGGACGCAAAGGCTGGCTCCACTCCAGTCATATCCAGCGTTTCCATGGACTGCGTCCAAAGACTTTTTTCAAGGACTGCCCCTATACTGACTCTAAACTTCCCCTGTTAGAGAAAACTCCGCAGCAGGAGTATAAACTTAAATTGAGGTCTAGTAAGTCAGACAGCGTTTAATTGTTTAAGTCCCTCTCGGGTGAAGCGGTTAGACAGGTTCCTGACATGTATGAGATAGACCCACATAGTGAGAGAGATAGACGAAACTCCAAGAAAATGAGATACTGTAAAGGTCTGCGAAGCAGATGTGTTGTTACGTTATTGTTTATGTTATTTCTGAGTCTTACGATCACATGTATAAGTTATATGCTACATGTATTTTTTCCTCCTCTTGGTTCGCATGTACATTTTTCCTCTAATGATACAGTAGAGCATACATTTAGTGAACTACCCCCTCACGAGTTATCCTACCGACTTGCAATGCGCAACAATACTTTTATTCGTATGTTACACTATTCACACCAGACCAGCAATGCCACTAATTGCTGGGTATGTGGTCGACTTCCCCCTTACCAGACAGTGAAGGGAGTTCTGCCACTCTTTCCCTATCCGTTTTCCCACAATGGCTCGTGTGGAGCATGGTTTACATTAACGTCATCCTTAGACGATAAGTCCCTTCTGAATACAGTTATGAATCAAACCTGTTTCCCAGACAAGGACGGTCTTTCCCATAGGACAGGGTTAGATCTAGAAAATGAAGTATATGATCTAGGTAATTTTTCCTCCAACCTTATGGTTTTGAATGTTCAGTCCGAGACCACTCCAGACTTGCCTTCTATAACAGTTCTACCAGTGAAAGGCGAATTATGTGTTAGAAAGAATGGTTCAGTACATCTAGGACACAGTGATTGTACTACTGTGGTCGAGTATAGTGACAGTGGGAAGTCTACTTTCAAAGCCTCACGTCATTCTTATTTTGTATGTGGTCAGACCGCATATGTACGTCTGCCCCTAGATTGGGATGGAACATGTTACATTGCCTTCCTGCTGCCACCAGTTTTCCTAGCCCCATCCGATTATCACCGAAATACACATCTAGTACACGTCAGACATAGAAGGGAGATTGAGTCCCCAATTGTCGATCAGACTGAAACTGCATTAGAAAAGTATACGGATTTCAATAAAGGTTTCTTTTTCTTCATAGGTCCTGTCCAGAATAGTAAATTAATACGCAGGTTAACCAGAACCCTTGAAGCAGTAGTGAATGAGACTACTTCCGCCCTAGGTAACTTAACAGAAGAGCAGTCTGCTATGAGATTTGTTGTTCTTCAGAACCGCCTTGTTCTTGACGTCATACTGGCCGATAGGGGCGGAGCTTGTAGAGTCATCGGATCTAGTTGTTGCGTTTTCATTCCTAATAAACGCACCGTCTGTGTATTCAGCAATAACTAGACTTCATAAAATAGCCCATATGCTACACCAGAATCCAGGCACCTGGACTTGGTCCGGTTGGCTCTGGAGTATAATATCTGCCTGGGGATGGAAAGTACTATCATTGCTAGGAGTAGTAGTAATGATCATATTCAGTTGTTGTCTCTGTTTACAATGTGGCCCGGCGATTTGCGGCTTGTGCGCTACATCTTGTATTCCACGTCCACGATCCCATTCCCAAAAGATAAAAGACGAGCAAATGATGCTGTATGAACAGATAGATGGTATTATGAATATTGATGTTTCCTGAAGGGAACGTAGGGAACAAGGAGGGAATGAGGAAAATCGAATTTTGCCCTGTTATGTGTCCCTACGTGTTCCCCATCATATGTTATATGTGCATGATCGCTATGCATATTTTCCCCTATGACCGAATAAAGACGCAGTTACAGTTGCGTCCAACGTTATTATGTCAGTTATCCAGTCCTCCTGAAAACAACGTGAATTAGGCTTTTAGGCCTATGTTGCCAACGTTTTTACATTGTGCACGATAAATCATCGAGATGCACCCGTTTCTAGGCCTCACAGGGCCCGGACACCAGATTCAGGCCTCAAGTCTCCTGAACTGCTCCGAGAGATGCAGCCCCGCCCGCATCCCTGACCCTTCACTTACTTCCTGCCAAGCAGCGCGGTGCCCGGCTCGGCCTGACCTGCCTGCCAAGAATATGTTATGCCTACAGTTATCTGTTCAGCTCCCCGGCTTCACATTCCTAGCTAACGAACTGCATAAACATCTTCATCTATAGTCTAGTCTTCCTGTCTCCATGCAAGTGAATTACTGAATTAATACCCATAGAAGATCCATAGTTCACGCAATACATGAAGAATATATGCATACACTAGCCTTTAGTGACAAGTAGCCTTTGCCCTGATGACTCTTAGATTCAAGCAACATGTACTCCAAACACAAGATATCAGATATGCTATAGGTACAGGTCGTTCTGACATCCCAGACTTTAGTCTCCTCTTCTAGTGCTAGGAGTCAGAGCCCCCAGCTCTCCCCAGTTACACGTCATGACCCGTTTGCGCATACCAGTAGGTTAAAGGTTCCAGCTGCCCATGAAGCCCCCTCCATGTGTCCACCCACTTATGACACTTCTGTGACGTTTACATCAAACACCTCCGTGCACGCCCTGTGCACGCCTTCTTTTCACGCCCATATGTTCTTATCTTCCGTTTGTCACTTGTTACGCCTACTGTATTCAATGCAACTGTATGGTTTTACTATATATATTGTATGATGTTAATGAAAGCTTAGCTGTCCCCTCTTTTTTCCTGAGATTGTCCCTTCCTGAGCCTTAGCAGGTGATGGAACCCGATGGTCCATTGGCTCGAGCCACTTAATTAAAGCCCGTATGACTCAGATACCACGGATTCTGCCTCTTATTTATTGAGCTATCCTTTTCAGTTAATGCATAGAAAAGTAGTACCGGTAATTATTTATTTATTTACCACAACCTCACCCACGCCCACTGACTTACTTCCACCCTGTGCTGTTTCCTGCATGTTACTTACCCCACCCACACCTTCCGTATTGCTTCCAACCCGTGCCGTTTCCTGCATGTAACATAACCCACCCACGCCCTCTGTGTTGCTTCCCCCACTTTCGAAAAAGTAAAAAAGTGCTTTTGTTCTACTTTTTATTTTTTATTACAGATCCATCTCAGATTTATAAATAACAAGACAAAAAGGCGCTTGCATCATTTTGCTGGCAAGCACATACATGGTGACTAATCCAAGAACCTTTTCTTTCTATTTAGTCATGCTGTAAAGCTTCTAAGATTTACAGCATTGCTAAAAAAAAAAACACTGGAAAAGCCAATAGGACTTAAAGACGAGGCCTGTTGGCTTTGCCAAGGTTTGTTCTGATGGCTATTGTTCTTATTTAGAAGACTAAACAAGCGTGGGTAGGGAACCTGAGTAAATAACAGACCTGGTTGTTTTGGGGAGGGATCTTTTAGTTTTGTGCTTTGCAAAACTCGCATCTGCACTCCAGTGCAGTACTAAATTCGATGTACGTTATTGAATGTTCGATTGATTAATTATCTGGGTGGAACAATACCGCAGCTTGGCACATAAACATCATAAATGAATCACTGAGAGTGATTGCTGCTTTCTAGAATCTACTATACCGAACCTTGCATCAGGTACAATTAGTTAAAAAATGCAGTTATTCGCAATTGTTGCTTATTTTTGCCAATCCCAAAATTCTCAAAAAATTACACTCAATCACTTTCAGGCAACTTCATTTTATGCTCACAGTTACGACTTTCTACAAATTAAGTGAGTATTTTAAAACTGAGCGCATATATGAAAATTTGAGAATGTGTTAACCAAAAAGGTGGTCGTTATGATATCTCTACAAGCAAGAAGCAATGACATGCATCATACAGTAAAACACTTCGTTTCAACTTTGCATTATGTTTCCTAGAAGTGAAGTGAAACAAGCAGTAATTATAGTTTTGCAATATGGATTATATTAGTTGAACGGTTTGTTACCCCAAGGAAATATTTATATTTGGAGGTCAAACTTTGGGGAATGTCTATGATCCCTGCCAGCAGCGAGTTACTCCCCTGTTGGGATTGTTTGAGGCCTCTCCAAACAAAACGTAGGGTATCAACGAGCATTGTTTGCGGTCTCTTCTACCCGGATTAGAATGTCTAGCAGCTCTTGCTAGTAGCCACAAACATTAGTACTCTGTTGCACATATCGGGAAATAGACCTCTCACCTACGGGTTCCTCGAATTACTTATTTTTAGAAAAAAAAATAGAAGACCGGGACATTTTTTTTTTTATATATCTTTTTATTAAATGCAAAATAACAAAAAACAGAGAAAGAAAAAACAGAAAACAAGGCAATACATTACAGTTGTGTCATGTCGGCGGTGGGGGGGGATACATATTCAAATCAGATGTCAGAAGTATGTGATGAGATTGGGGAGGGGGGAGGAGACCAGGAATAAGCAAGATATCTAGATTCCCGTGGAGGAAACATCAGATTGGGAGGATGACAGGTCAGTATCCAATTCTGAAGGGGGGGGGGGGGGGTGAGTACAGATGCCACCATGGTATGCGTTCCATTGATTCCAAATTTTCCCCCATTTGCGGGGCGTGCCACGGGAAACATACACTGTCTTTTCCCTAAACATGCACCAGTCCATGTTTTGTTGCCACACCAGAACTGTCGGTGGCCTCTGGGCACCCCACAACTGAGCAATGTCTCTCTTAGCAATCATATTACCCAAGGTCACCCATCGAAGCTGCGCCAGGTCATAATCATTCGGCTCCCAGACATTCAACAGACACCGCCTCGCCTCAGGTATTGAGTGCACACCCGTGACCTCACTCATAACTTCATGCACGCGAGTCCAATAGCTCAGTACCGCAGGGCATTCCCAAATAATATGGAGAAACGTACCCACCAGACCACAACCACGCCTGCACAGTCCATCCACAGAGAACCCCATGCGCACCAAACGGGGACCAGTTACGTAGACCCTATGGAGAATTTTGAGCTGGACAAACCGGAGGCGCACCGGGATAGCCACTTCCTTTGGGGAAGAGATCGCAGCCTGCCAATCCTCGTCGTCGAGTTCCAGACCGTCACTAGTCCACATATCTCGAAGGTTACTCAGTAGGTCGGTTCTGGCATTGATCAAATTTTTGTATATGAGTGAGATCGTGACGTCAGGGACATGTCCGTCTAGCACCCGATCCTCGAGCGGGGACACCTCCGGAATATCCGAGCCCAGGGGAAATACAGACGAAACCGCGCGTCGGATTTGCACATAGCGGAAGGATTCTCTATCATTCAAGTCATACTCAACTTTCAGCTCCTCAAACGTCTTGACTCTACCCTTGATCCACACATCATTCACCCTGCTGATACCGATCACATCCCACTTATCGAAACCCTTCGACTTCCAGAGGGAGCCAAGTTTTTCCGATGCATAAAGCGGGGTAGCACGGGTCGGCTTATCAGCCCAGCCCAGGGCCGCTGTAGCGCGATGCCACACCTGCACCGCTGTCCTAGTGGGGCCCGTGAGAGATCCGCCTGCAGATTTCGCATACAGAGCCCTGTTGTAGTCTCCACCAGGCAGCAGCCATCTATCCATCTCAAACGCCGGGCTCGGCAAAGGACCGTAAGTGCAGTGGTTGATGGCCCCCAACTGAGAGGCCCAATAGTAGCGACGGATGTCCGGGAGCGCGATACCCCCGTCGTACCACTGGAGCGTCAGTTTCGCAAGAGCAATACGAGGACGGCCCACCCATACCAATTGTCTCTGTAGACTCTCAATCTCCCGGATTTAGCGGGCGGGCACAATATCAAGTGTGTTTTGCAACGCATAAAGGAACCGAGGGAGCGACATCATCTTAAATAACGCCGCCCGTCCCAGAGGAGAGAGAGGGAGCCTGCCCCACGCAGTCACATCGGCACGGAGGCGCCGGAGAGGGGGCAACAAATTGCGTTCATAACGAAGCACAGGGTCCAAGGTGATAAAAATCCCCAAGTACTTGAATCCCTCCCGCACCACCGAAATAGGACATCCACGAGGCGGGAGAGGGGCCTCGCCGCATAGAACATAGATGCAAGACTTCGACCAGTTGATGACCAAACCGGACTTTTTACGGAAAGAAGTCAAAACGTCAAAAAGGACGATCAACGATTTCCGAGGCGACGTAAGATATAGGAGTATATCATCTGCATATAAGGATATTCGGTCTTCAAACTCCGGAGTCCATCTAATGCCCTTCAAGGACGGTTCCCATCTCAGCCATGCCGCCAATGGCTCCAAAGCAAGGGCAAACAAGAGAGGGGACAAAGGACAGCCCTAGCGCGTTCCCCTACCAAGAGCAAAGGAGGCCGAGACACGACCGTTTACCACCACTTGGGCTAAGGGATCGGTGTAGAGCAATTTCACCCAGTCGATGAAGGTGGGGCCAAAGCCAAATTTAGAGAGAACCGCCCATAAATATGGCCACTCCAGCGTATCGAACGCCATGGTGGCGTCCAAAGACGCCAAGATGGCCGGTTCACGCAGAGTCGCCACTCGCGCGAGGAATCCATGCAGGCGCCGGAGATTAAGTGCCGTGTTACGATGGGGTATGAATCCGGATTGGTCCGGGTGAACCAGATCGCCTATGACAGTGACCAAGCGGTTGGCAAGCACTTTGGCCAGAATCTTCGGTTCGGCGTTAATCAAGACCGGGACATTTTGACATGTGGTAAGAAGAGGCTTGGCGGTATACACTGGTTCCCAGAATTCTCCTTCTACTTTTGAGTGCAGGAAGGGTGGCCTTCAAAAGACCAAGCTTGGTACCGAACGGAGTACCACGGTCCCAGCTCTCGATGATGCTTCATGGTTTAAAGTCTATGTTTTTTCCTTCCTGGTTTTTGAGTACCAAAACAACCAGTTACTCAGGATGCTAGCATTCGAACATAGAAAATGAAACCTATGTTTTGCCTCAAAGCACCTCAAATAGAAAAATATTAAAATGGAGGAAAATTTTGCTTGGTGTACAGCGGGGCTCGTGACTCTAGTACTGGGAAAGCTCTTTTTCTGTAACGAGGGATACCACAGTGGAGAGAGCTGCTGTTGGTGTAAGTTTGGGCCATGGAGTGCTCTAGTACTGCTTTAAGTCATTGTTAGGACCTGTTCTATGGAGAGAGCTCTGCCTCTGGTTTACGCACAGCATAAGAGGCTCTAGATTAGAACTACAGAATATTCTGCTTGATGTACACATGCAGATGAAGGGCCCATGTCACTTAGTACTAGGGAGAGCTTGGCTGTGTGTTCTCTGGCGCCAAAAGCCGTTCATCGTCGGTCTGTGTTATATTAATCTTCATTTTCTGTAATGTAGTTGTTGCCACTAATGTGAACCTTTTGCACTGACAAACCATTGAATAACACAGCAAAGTGAACAAAAGCAGCATAAAGTCTGGAGAGAGAAATGCTCTAGAGCTTGCATAGAGGCCCATCAATCTTCCCAGAGGATGGAGTTCTAGAGTCGTCCTGCCAAGCGAAAAAAAAAAAACTGGCACGACTCTTCTTGTTTAGAGACAATGTTTTGCAGAGTGATTATAAACATAGGGTTCTTCTTGGATTATAAACTACTTCATGTTGAAATAAAGAACAGTGTTAAGAATGGAACGATGAGCAATACAAATAAATTGTATATGCTTGCGTACTGGCGGCCGAGAAAGGATGTCAGGAGTAGAGGATACAAGATTCCCTCAAGCTTACTCAAGGCACTCCAGTGGCATTTTGAGGTTGCCACAGGTTTTGTTCACAAAGTCTATCCAAGATTGAATTAAAGTCATTACTGATAGAGTTCTTTGCTGGGGACTCAAGAGCTCCAAGGTCTTCTTTAGGACTCCAGATGGAAGAACATAGATTTCACCTTACTGGAGTTCTGAGGGTCCATGCACAGTTCGTCATCCTTCATTTCCATCGAATTCTTCAATGTCATGACCGCTATGGGGCTCATTAAGATATATCGCTTGGATGTGTGTCAGTGTGCAGCCCGTTAGACTCTGGTATCTGGGAGAGACCTATTTGGTGTTAATGAGGGTCTAATACTCCGAGAGACTCGTCTAGGTATCAATGAGAAGACACTACCACTGAGGAAGGTGCACACTGTTGCCAATGCGTTTGGGAAACAAGGCTGAAATAATGGGACGATATAACCATTAGAGTTGCACTGTAGGTGTAGTGGTGCCGGCCTGCACTTTTTCAATCCTAGCCTTCGATCTTCTTACCCATGTTGCCTCAGAATCCTTCAGTCCACAAGTACATGGCCCATCTGTTTTGTGGACATCCCTTGTTGTACAAGACGGGAGGTATCCTTCAGATTTCATTCTTCCCTGATGATGCAACATTGTGCCCGTAGCAGCCCCTGGAACCTGCACTGCAAATACCTAACTCCACCCCCAAACCAGCAATCCATACAGGTCTTCCAGAACTCCAATTTTATTTAGCTGTCGCCATGCAGCTTAACCTCCTGAAAGAAAGTTTTTGCCCACAAATGGATTTTCTAGTCACTGAAGGTCAACATTTGTTGCTAAACAGTGAGATGGTTATAAAGACCCATGAACCAGTTATCAGCATGGTCTAAGTAATATCACCATATTCTTAACCATTTGTTCTAGGAAGTGTTCCTGACTTTAATAAAGCACATATTAGGCAATTAAATAGTAATGCTGCTTAACCCAGAAATGCAGGCTAGTGATGCAGTTAAGGTTATGTTTTTTATTTTACAATAAAAAGTGGGACAAGGTGTTCGGGGGGGGGGGGAGGGGGGGTTGTTGGAGTTTTTGTGTTGTTGTTCGTATTTGTATAAAATGTTCACCAGTTCACCATTAGCTGTCCTGGAACACTGGGAACTCGACTCTAGTGGAGCCCCTCGAAAGGTGGGGGGGGGGCTTGGAGGCTGTGAATACCTGTCATGCACAGAGGTACGGTGCTGCACCTGGGCACCTGGACTTTCATCCTTCTGGACTCTGCTGAGACTCGACTCTGGCGGCCTGCGCATGGATTGTTATAGACTTACAGGGCATGGACCAGAGGCGGCTAGCGTCGTGGAGATGTAACGACCCCTCCCCTTAGGTATGCTGGGAATAGGATGCTTCGTGACTTATGGGCCCCTGCGTGGGCAAGGTGGCGAGTTGTGCCCTGTGATTTTTTTTTTCATGTGAACAACAATAAAATCTGTTTACAAAAAAAAAAAAAAAAGTGGATGGTTAAGATAATCCTCAATTTAAAGCTTTCGACACTGCATGTACCAGAACATGGCAAAGTGGTACATTAAATAGTGACGGCTGGAGGTTCATGTGCTTACATGGTTTGCAGCAGGGCTGTAAGCGTCGAACGGCATAAAGGTCTTACAGCCTGATTCATCATTCTCCCGTTTTGCGAGCCCCTAATAGCGATTCATAGCGAATCGCTATTAAGGACTTGCAAAACGGGATTCATGTAGGAATTGCTAAATAAATAGCGATTCCTACACATTCCTTATTTGCGAGTAGCAAATTGCTAATCGCAAATAAGGAATAACTCCCCATTCATTCCTATGGGCCAAAAGGCTCATAGGAATGAATGGGGAGTATTCCTTATTTGCGATTAGCAATTAGCTACTCGCAAATAAGATAGCGATTTAAAGGGTGCCAGGGGTGTCCAAAGGACACCCTGTAGCACCCCTTAAATGCAAATTGAAACAGGTGTTGCGCACACACATGTCCAAAGGACATGTGTGTGTGCAACATGCAACTTAGAAAAATGCTTTTAAAAGCATTTTTCTAAGTTTTCGCTATTTACCACGAGGTTTGACCTCGCGGTAAATAGCGGGCCGAAATTGCGAATTCGCAATTTTTAAATGGATGATGAATTGCATTTAAGGAATCTCAAATAGAGATTCCTTAAATGTAATTCCTCGCAAAATAGCAAAATCGCTATTACCGATTTTTGCATTTGGGATGATGAATCCCAAATGCAAAAATAGCGCTCGCAAAGGGCCAGATTCTCAGAATCTGGCCCTTTGCGAGCCGATTTCGGCTTGATGAATCAGGCTGTTAGAGTTAGGGGGAAAGGTTTTCTTTCAGAAAACCTCCTCGACAACTGCTCAACACAACAACGAAAGGAGAGGTGGGGATCCAAAATGGAGACTCTCCTAATACAATCCATCCTTTGCATCTTATGCCAGTGGAGCCATAAGTCTGTTTTCAATCAGTGATTATTATGTATTGATCAACAAACTGAAACAGCAGTCCTGTGGTTTACAACGTGTTTATTTCCACTCACTACAACAGTCCAAAATCACTAACTATCTGGGATACTTATTATAATACTCAGCTTGGATCTGGAATTTTTAAAGGACAACCCGTGTGATCCGTTCACACGCTGTAATGTTGTATATGACTGGATAGAATAACGGTTTAATAACTGTTATGCAGTAACTTTGTATTATTACAACCAGATTCATCAAAGTAAAATCGGCTCGCAAAGGGCCAGATTCTCAGAATCTGGCCCTTTGCGAGCGCTAATTTTGCATTTGGAATTCATCATCCCAAATGCAAAAAATCGCAAATCTAGAAATCGCTAAATTGCGATTAATTGCATTTAAGGAATCTCAATTTGCGATTCCTTAAATGCAATTCATGAACCATTTGAAAATTGCGAATTCGCAATCTGGGGCCGTTATTTACCGCGAAGTATAACTATGTGGTAAATAGCAAAAACTTAGAAAAATGCACTTCAGTGCATTTTTCTAAGTTGTATTTTACACACACACATGTCCTTTGGACATGTGTGTGCGCAACACCAGTGTACATGACCATTTCAGGGGTGCTACAGGATGTCCTTTGGACACCCTGGCACCCTTGAAATCGCTTCCTTATTTGCGATTCGCTAATTGCTAATTGCAAATAAGGAATGACTCCCCATTCATTCCTACGGGCCTTTAGGCCCATAGGAATGAATGGGAAAGCCATTCCTTATTTGCGATTAGCAATTACCGAATCGCAAATAAGGAAGCAGTAGAAATCGCAAAAAATATTGCGATTTCTACATGCATCCCGTTTTGCGAGTCTTTAATAGCGATTCGTTAAAAATCGCTATTAAGGACTCGCAAAACGGGACATTGATCAATCTGGGGGCTAGTACTTAAGCTGTAACCATTTACAACATGTGGAAAATTCTGGAAGCTGTCACAACGCAACATCTATTGAAGTCATCAACAGCATGCGCTCCCTCTCCACATTACAAAGTTCTGTCCTTGTGGCATCTCTGATGTGCATGGCCCTCCATTCTCATTCACATACCAACTGATCTGATAGTATAGCTTTTTTACCTATCCTAAAAAAGACAGAGCTGATGCTTTGGAAGGTGGGTTATTGTGGATGGTGAGTGTTTAAGGAAGAAGGCCACAAACCATACAAAGTACCTGAGTAACTGGTTTACATTTAGGTGAATCTGTGGTCACTCCTATACAAATGCAGAATATACAGCTGGAAACCTTGTAGAAGGGTAAAAGAACCATGAGCCACTAACATTTTAGGAGAAAACTTTTCAGAATGGTGTCTGCATGCAATGTAAAATTAGCATCAAATGAGCAGTGCATGTTGAAAGAGTGTAATGCTGTCACAGTGGCTGTCATGTATTTATTTAGTTTTATATAGCACTCGCCAGACCCGAGAGTATCAGAGCGTTTACAACATGAATCAAAGATGCAAAACAAACTTAAGAAGTGACCGTAGTAGAAACATAGTGATTCGTGTTGAGTAAAGTTCCGACACAAAGACTCGCAAATAGAACAAAAAGATGCGTGGCGAGTACAGTTCGAACACAGCGAGTAGTCGATAGGCTCCATGATTCGTGACAAATCCAGAATGGTGAAGGGGAGCACAGGAGAGAAACGAAAGGTAAAAAGAGGTATCCATCCTCTTCAGAGTCTTTGTATACTGCTGTGTGCGGGATTCATTGTAGAGCGTCAGCCATCTATCCGCAAGAGATCGGTTGAGGAAAAGGTCTTTAGGCTGGCTTTTGAATTTTGGAAAGAAGGGGTTAGTCCTAATATGAACTGGGATGGAGTTCCAAATTTTGGGCGCATTTCCAGAGAAGGTGCGTGATGCGGTTTTATGTTTGCGAGTCTTTGTCGGGATGAGAAGTAGAGTGTTAGTACTCCTTAGGTTCCTTGACTGACCGGCTTTGTTGAGTTTGGCAGCCAGGTATGCGGGTTTACCGGTATGCAGGCCTTTGTGAGTGAGGCAGGCTGGTCTTAAGCTGGCACGCATTTCGGTTGGAAACCCTTTTAGTTCAATTACTTGTAATTAGCAGGAGAAGGTAATGTAGAACGGATGCCCTTTGAAAGTAAAAATCCTTGGAAGGAGTGGCACTCAGAAATGTAGTAGACAATCTACAGGGCAAGAGATGAGTCAGGTTGGGCTTGTACTCCATCTACAATCAATGCACATTTTCAGAGGTATTCTAATGTCCAAACTGTTGACTTCTTCATCTGCCTTGGAAGCCTACTGTCTAAGGAAGAATGGCGGGAGATATATTTCTTGACTGAACTGAAAATCAGAAATAAGTGATACACAGTATGGGCATCACAAATACCATCTCATCCCTGTAAAAATACAGAATAAGTGAGGGTTCTGAAAGTATTTGCAGCTCAAAAAAGAAGCACACTGAGCTGACTACTGATTAATAATTACTTCTGGGTAGCTAGCCACTCTGTGCCACAAATTCTAAATTATTTGTTGCCGAAGAGTCGAGTAGAATAGGGCTTGTTCACATGTTTAAGAATCTGTTTAGGGCATTTAACATGTTAGACGATTTCATTTGACAGTAAAAGCTATGTCCAAAGAACACTCTGGCTGAATAGCTTTTACAGGCAGCAGTCTAAGTACATAGTGGGCTTGAAAGCACAGCATTAACTGGCTCTAATTTTTGGTTTTGTTTATTGTGCTTTATTTAGCACCATCATGTTGCTTTTGGCCACAATGAAGACCAGCATCAGAGAGCAGCCAACTGAGGTTAATGTAGAGGGTGTTGGCGAGTTTTGTTTTGTAGCGGTGGGTGGGGGGGAGACCCCCCTAAGCCCCCTTTTTTTACTTTTAACCCTTACCACATATGCCTTTACTACATACCTCGTAGTAAAGGTATGCGTGGTAAAGGCTTTCGTGGTAACCACGCATGCGTTGTACTGCATGCGTGGTTAAGGTATTCGTGGAAACGGCCGCGTTGTAGTGGCCGTTTCCCTCCACATACTGTGATTCTGGCCAAATCACTTAATCTCCCCGACTGTGTAATGTAAATACGGTGCTCGTGTAAAGCGCTCCAATACCTTTGGGTCGAGTTCGCGCTATATAAACATGCAACAAACTGTGGGCTTCTATTAACGTAGGACATGACAGAATTTGCTCCATCGCTATGCCCTCAAGTTCTTTACATCTGCCTGACGGACTGTAACTGTGGGGTTATGGCGTAGCCCTCATTCTCTTGAATTTATGATCCGAAGTGGACTGTTGACCCTGAACTTTTAGAACCAAACACCTTTAGCGGGGAAAGGAAGACTGTGCCTAGTTTCTGTCCAGGATAGCTCCAAATAACTGAAATCTTTGCATTAACTGGACGTTGAAGTTTCTAAAATTAGGTGGTGGTTGCTGTTGGTTTACACTTCGAGGTGTGCTGGTGTGTGTTTCTACACGCCAGCTAGAAGTGTCATTCAGTTCACTTCCTAATTTTCTTTTGTAGCCATTATAGATTATTGAGAAGAATCATGGCTGCAGAAATACAGGTGGATTGACTGACACCCTCCAGAACAGATAATAAACATAGACTCTCCAAATAGCTAAACAAAATAACCAAAAAACTCGACAGAGGAGAGATATGAATAGAATAACATAGCGATTGATAGGGACTATCGTTTGTTTTTCTGACCTCCGCATCTATTATTTTCGGCTCAATTATTTTTTGTAAGCTTACAATTGGGGAGAAAACGACCTGAAACTAGATACCTGCGAAGGATAAGGTCATATCATTCCCCCTATGCTTGATATGCGGATTGAGAGCTGGGACACCCCAAATTGAATATTTAAGGAAATGCCTAGCTGAGAATTCGCCCAGCTGCTTTATTACTAATTGGGAATCCATAGCCAATGCAGTGAATGATTGGAAAGAAATGAAAGCGGAAGTGAGAGGTATGTGGATTGGTAAGAGCTACAAAATATCGTTGTACCTCAAGAATAGAGTAAGTGAATTCAAGAATAAAATACCCGCATGCAGGATGGCCCACCCAAATCTCCTACTGTAACTAAATGTGACTCAAAAAAGGCTGAATCTTGGCGATCAATAGATGTAGGGTCTTATGAATCATTTCGAGAAAGATTGCATAGAATGAGTGATAACACAGGCAAAAAATAGATAATACTTTATTTGATTTAAAAAAATCATAAAAGGGTGGACTTACCACCATGCAAGCAACATTTTCATCATAAAAACAACACAAAATCAACTTTGAATCAACTTAAAAACTAATATCATAAAATATGCAAAATTAGTGGGGAAAGGTCTAAAAGGAAAAAAAAGGAGTCTTGTGTGTTCGTTCTGGATACACATTATTTTGAACTCGTAATAAGAAGGGGAGAGGTGAAAAGGTATGGGAGAATAATAGGAGTTCACACAGGGGGCACGTTAACTCGTAATACAAAAAGGCGACCGTTTGGAGAGGAGGGGAAAGGAGTGGAAGAGTCCGTGGCCGGCCAAAGCCTGGCCTATTGTCCGGAGACCTCTTTGATTGCTGCCCTGTTTTCCAGCTCTATAGCAGCGAGGTTCAAAAATGTTATGGTTTTACATGAGAGTTCTATCCAAGTTCCACTTAGGCATCTTATCACCGCCGCCCTACAAGTTCTCACCTGGGCTTCTCTTAGAAGTGATAGAAGAAGCATTTTTCTAAGATTCTGAAGTGCCGGGCATATGCATATAAGGTGCAGTAAAGACTCTGCGCCGTTGCCACAGAGGCGGCAGTCAGGAGTTTCCCACAGCCGTAGCCATCTTGGAGTGAGATCTTTGGTTGAAAAGCAGCCCAGCCTTAACAGGGTTAGTTTCCTTTTGTAGTGGTCCCTAAAGCATTCTTTCAAATATTCCTGAGGTTTTAAGTGGGTATATGACGGCAAAACGATCCAGGCATGGTTTTTGCCAGCCATTGCCGCTTTATCCATGAGTAATGATGCTTGTTTGACTGCTTTCTTGGTTATCAGCTTGAAAGCAGAATAAGTCATGGGCAAAAGCCAGGATTCTTCCAGTTTTAATGCTTTGAGAGCTTGCCTCAAGGTCTTATATATTGAGCCCGGAAGCCCGGCCTGTTTTTCAACTTCTAACCAGCAATGGTGCGCCAGGGATTCGTCTGCTGCGTCCCTCATGCGCCAATAATATTTGACGAGTGCTCCTTGTCTTGCTGGGAGCTGGTTAGTAAGACCAAACTCCAGACGAATTTGGGCTTGAGAGATATGACGCGGGATTGAGAAAAGGTTTTTGAACAGCCTGGATTGGGCGAGATTTAACACTGCGAAGTCCCGGGTTGCCAATAATTCAGAACCATATGTTAGTGATGGCAGAAATTTAGCGGCTGCAATCTTAAGAATGTGGCCAGTGGAATGTCCGTTTAATTGCTTTTGGACAGTTTTAAAAGCAAATTGAAGCTGCTTGGCTTTGGATTTCCCCTGTTCCAAGTGCTGTTTAAACTTTAATCGGTGGTCCAATAGGATTCCCAGGTATTTATATTGAACTACCTGGGTTAGAGAGGTAGAATGTATCTTCCAGACAAAGTTTTGTTTTTTCTTTCTTGAGCCGCAGAAGCATAGGATGTTTGTTTTTTTTAGGTTTATAATCAGTTGTGCGTTGGAGAGGTACTGCGACAGTTTGGAGATCAAGCGTTGTAGACCGATGGGGGGTTTTGAGAGGAGCACAATGTCGTCTGCATATTGAAGACTTATTATAGGTGAGTTGTCCAATTTTGGTGGATCCCCCTGAATGGTACGCAGGTCACTTTCTAGGTCCGCGGTGTAGATGTTGAAGAGGCTGGGGGCTAGTACGCAGCCTTGCTTTAAACCGTTGGTTGTGTGGAATTTCTTTGTCAGGCGTTGACCATCTCCTTTTTTCACTTGGACCCAAGTGTCTGAATAAAGCTCAATTATTGCTCCCAACAACTTTGGCGGCACGCCCCAGGCTTTCATTTTGGCCCAAAGATTGGATCTAGGCACTTTGTCAAAGGCCGCGTTTAGGTCCAGAAAACAAGTGTACAGCGGGGTGGAGTTGTGGCTTGCTTTGTTAACAAGGAGGGTTAACGCGGATAGGTTGGTCAAGGTACCCAGTCCTGGCCGAAAGCCTGTTTGTGTCCGAGGAATTATCCCTGTGCTGCTCACCCAGGATTCCAGTTCCACCAACAAGTTGGAAGCATAGATCTTGGCCTCCACATCTATTAAGGCTATCAGCCTATAGTTGTTAGGGTCTGAGCGGGACCCGGATTTGTAGATTGGGTGAAGAATGCTGCCTCTCCATGAATCAGGAATGTTCCCGGTCTTTAGGCTGTGACCAAATAAAGGTGTTAGTTGGCTGGCCCAAAACGTTGGGTCTTACCTAAATAAGGCATTGGGGAGCCCGTTTGGTCCGGGTGCTCCATCTGCTTTCAATGTTTTTATGGTGTTTGAGACCTGCTTTAATGAGAATGGTTCCATGTCTCCCGTATTCTTTGATGGCCGTGAATTCCTAATGATTTTTGGAGCTAGCTTTGTGCTCAGGCTGGAGCGAGGGAGCTCCTCAAGACACTCGGCGTTATTATCCGTGAGTGAATTATGTGGGGAATTATATAATAAGTCAATGTGACTACTCCAGAGCTGGTCCGTCATGTCTGAGTTAAGCAGGCGATGTTTGCCATTTAGCATAAAGTTTATTTTTGCCCAAAAATCTTTTGAATTCTGCAATTTGCTTGCGTGGAGTATGGAGCACACTAATTTTTCCTTATGCATTCGCTTGGCCAGATTGATCTCTCTTTTTAGTTCTTTTTTTAGAGATTCGATTGTGTTCAGCGTAGGTTGTGATAGCTGAGGGTCTATTTTGCGTTCGGCCCTTAGGAATGCGTTTAATTGCCTTTTTAGCTGGCGCAGTTTCGGGGTGTACCATTCCCCACCTCTTTTTCTTGTGGGTTTGCGTCCTCTATTGTTGGATTGGTGTTTCTTGTTGATCTCCATTACGAAGTTTTCCCAAGTTTTAACTGTGTCTCTCGATGTTTCAGATAGTTGGAGCAATGCGTGGCATGACGCCATTAGGATAGGGAGATTCCCTTCGTTCCAGTGTAGCCGTTTTAGGTTAAAGATTTTTGTGTTCAAGGACAGAGGCGCGGCCTTCACCGACTTTGTAGGTTGGATGTTCAGGATAAGGGTCTGTGGAAAATGATCGCTTTCTCCGCGCTCCTGAATCTGGAAGTCACTAATATGATGAAATAGATCAGGGTCAGCCAGGGTATAATCTAAGGTGGAGCCTGAGTTCTTGGAGACCCTCGTTAGGGCGGCTGGTCTGTCCAGATGGCCTCTCCCATTTAGGGTGTACAGATGAAGAGCTTCCAGTTCTGAGGCGCATTTCCTTCCCAATGCATTTTGTCTGCATTGGTTGCCCTGCCGTGGCTCGATGTGAATGGGGAGGATTTCCTCCTGACCACAAATTAGGTTCAGATTAAAATCTCCCGTTATTATCATGTTTTCACTTGGGTAGATTGATTTCAGTGACTTGATGGTGGTGACTAGTTGTTTTATCCTCTTCCCTTTATGGTTTTCCGCTGGGGTGCATGTAGAGATTCACGATCAAGAGACCCAGGTTTGGGGAAATTTCCACTTTGATACATTGCATCCATGTAGAGTCTAAGTCGATGCTAGTTGATGTCCAGGTAAACTCTGTCGATGTGAAAATGGATAGGCCCCCTTTGGCCCTGCCGGAGCGTCCATCCTTCTGGGCTGGAACAAAGAATTCTTTGTATCCCACTAGAGGCGAGTTTTTGATCTGCCATGTTTCTTGAAACAAAAGTATTTTGAATTGGGTTATAAACTCAATAAAGTCGTCTTCCTCCAGCTTTGCATTTAAACCATTGATGTTCCATGAGCAGATCGTGCAGCCCTGCTTATCCCCCTTCGTTAGTCTACTGTCAGTTCAAGCTGCATTCCTCTGGGATTGTGCCCGAGTAGCGTGTTGGGGCCTTTCGGGCATATCTGCCTCTTGGTGAGCGAAAGTGATTGTGATTTGCCTTAGTCGCTGCGCTTCCGCTTCGATACCGCTTCTTAAATCTGGCCCTTTGGCGTTTTTTAAGAGGCTTATTTTAGGGTTTTGTTTCCGCAGCGGGCTGGGATATCGTGCGGGCTCCAATTTTTTTAATTCAATGCCCCATGCGGCGAAAGCCTCCCTATGAGACAGAACTAGGTCTGTGATGGTGTGATTGGTCCACGTTGTAATCGTCGAGTCGGAGCCTGATAGAAGAGGGTTTGGTTTGAACTCTATTAATTCGAGGTCGCTCGATTTTAGGTGTCGCAGACCTGATAGTTCTTCTAGAAGTCTTAATATGGCCCCTCTGTTCAGGATATCGTAGGACCCTCTTGAACAATATTGTGGAGTAAACTCGATTTTGTTGCTTGACGTGGACCTGTTTGGGATTTTTGGTCGTCTGCTCTCTTCATTAGGTGGAGGGGCCGATCCTACCTGGTCCCCCTCTAACTCTAATGTGTGTGAGTTTGCCATCTGTACGCTATTGGCAAAATCTTGTCCGTTGGAGACTGGAGCTGATGGTGCATGAGGTTCTCCGCCCTGTGTGTCTCGTGAATTGGTTCCCTTGATCTTTGCGGCATTGTCTGAGTTGGCTTGACTTTTGATGCCTGGGGCTTTGCTAGGTGAGTTATTATCGCTTGAATCCTTCCTTTGATTAATGTTTATGTTTTTTCCCGGCTCTTGAAGTGGTACCTTACAATCTGGTTTTTGTCCCGCGGATTTAAAGATGCTGAACACTTTTAATGTGTTCTGGTTTGTAGTTGTATCACCTATTGCTCCTTTTGGAATTAAAGTTGAGGGTGCCTTGGTGGGTGGGTGAACCGTCGGCATGGACCCTTGCTCTGGCGTTGTTCTAGTTTGTGGTAAAACGCTCTCGGGGTGCTGTTTGGCTTCCTTGATCTCAGAGTTGTTGATGGGTTTTTCCGAAGAGGTTTGTGGAACCCATCGGTTATGTGCTTTCGCGTTTCTAGCTTTTCTTAGTCGCTTCCGTTCTCTCTTTGTGAGCGTTGGAGCCTGTTTGATGTGATTTGCGATTGGAGCGACGTTGGGAATTGGCTCCTGAATTAACTCGGCTGCCTCTATGCGGTTAACTGAGTTATATTCGTCTAGGCTTGCTGGCGACCTGTTTTCATTTGCTGGGGGGGGGGGAGTGTAGATGGTCTTGAGATTCCGGGCTCTCTTCGCCCCTGCTAGCATTGGGCAGCCTTGTCAGTCTGCCGGGGCCCTCTTTAGAGTGCCGATTGCCAGTTGATTCACTTGTTGTTGTGGTTGTTTCCGTTGGGGAGTCTTTTGGTGAATCCTTAACAGCCCCCAGTATCTGGGTCATCAGACTGGGTACTGTGGCCAGTTTGTCTATTATGTTGGAGCAGTGGCAAGTGTAGAAAGTCTGATCCTTATTTAGTTGAACCTTAGTGATCATGGTGTTTAAGTCTTGTAAGTTTGCTTCAATCCCCTGGACGTGGAACGCCAGGAGGTTGAGCAGGTCAACTTGAGTATCCAGTTTGTCCGCGTGATAGGACATGGCCGCTCCTATGGTTTCCATTGTCTTTAATAGTTGCGGCGTCTTTAATAGTTGCGGCCAAATGGAAACCGTGTGGCTGATCTCTGGCGATTCCCCCTGAGAGTGTCTGGGGATGGGGATGGGTGATATAGCAGAGTAGACAAAGGGGTCTGATTAGGTAAAATGCTCACGCAGTCGGTCATTCCCTGGCCTTTTGTCGGTACTCTCATCCTTCCCTGGACCTTGATTGTATTGAGCTGATAGCTCGCGTGTACTTCTTTCGAGTTTTGCTGTCTCAAATGCTGTTAAATTTAGTTCCTGTGGCTTCGATGGCAGACTGTCTTTGATAGCATCCATGTCTTCATTAACTTGTCCGGTGGAAAGAGAGCAATGCTTTTTTCCCAAACCCGGCGTGAGCTGTCTGGACGTTGGACTGTGAGAGTTTGCCTGTGGCGTTGGGCACGGTTTTTCAACGCGGGGTTGCACCTGAGACTGCGGGGTTAATCCCTCAATTGTAGTCGGGGACGTGTTCTGAATTATATGTACACTCTGCTCTAGAAAAACCAAGTCATCAGTTGCGTCCGGGGCCCAGTGTACTAGGGCACGCGCCGGTAGTGTGTGGGTCATTTGTGGTAATTGAAAGGGTGGATCCCCCTTAGCTTGCTTTGAGTCTTTAGCTGTTTGTTGGGTCTTTGAAACGTTTGACCAGAGAGGGCCGGACCCCTTACACCCGGAATTCCTTCTTGACTTTGTGGTGTGGGCTTTACAGGATTCACTGTAACACCTTGGCCGGTATGGTGGTGATGCAGACCGTGGGGCTTCCTTATTTGTGCCCTCCATGTGAGCTTTGTATTGTATGTTTTTGCATTTGGAACCGGAGTCATGTGGTAGGGGTACCTCCCCACTCCCACTCCCCGTGGAAAGTCTTTAACAAACTTTAAGGAAGTCTGTGATCAATGCCCTTTTGCTTGCTTTTAAATGCGGGGCCTGTTCGCTATGTGCAGGGAGTGGTGTTATGTCTCTCAAATTATTTCCCTCGTTCTTCTCTACAGGGCTGCTGGTTGTACTATCCTTGTTGGTCCTATTGGCTCCCTCGTCCAAGCTTAGTGAACCAGGATTGACAGGTTGATGTAACGTGCCTTGGGGGGTTTGTGCGAGGCCTGCAGAGTCAGTAACGGGGGCTGTTGTGCTACAGCCATGATCTTCCTGGGTTGATTTAAAGGGACTCTTTCCCCTGCCCACGACTGTCCCTTCGACTTCCTCCTCCGCCTCTTTCACCACCTCAGTGGTCATACATGGGGGGACCCCCTTGACCTTCTTTGTCTTCCCCTGTGGCATAGCTGCTGTGGCGTCTTCGCCTCGTGGTTTCCCCGACCTCATGCTACTTCGTAGTGAGTTGTGGTGAGTAGCGTTGTTGTTGGTTTATCTGATGTGTTGACTGAATTGCTTCTGTTTTGGTTTTTTTGTTGCTTGTGATAAGGGTGTCAGGGAATGGCAAATGACAGAAGGCGGTAGCAAACTGCGAGTGTCAAGCAGCGAGAAAGCAAGCGGGGCACACGGGGAAACCACAGGCTGGGGGGGCCTAGCCAACCAGCCTCCCTGGGTCCACCCACCCACTCTTACTTTGCGACCGCCTCTAACGGCTGCCGCGCTTGCTTTTCTTCTTTCCCTCCAGCTACCGCCTCTTACCTTGCTGGCACCTGTTCACCTATTCCCCAGGGTGCAGACTGCAGCTCCTCCTCCGCTGACTGTCTGGCCGGATGTGGGCAACCAGTTCTGCTGGAAAGTATTTTCAGGTGTTATTTGCCGGGGGGCCCGACTCACAGGACGACCCACGGGATGGCTCGCTGTGACTACCCGTCTCCGTCGGGCCGTTCCCGCCGTTTTTCGGCCGTTTTCGCGGATTCCGCTGTTCTATAGCCCTCTAGAAGCCCTCAAGAAGCTCCCGCAGCTGCTCCTGGGCGACTCGGTACTCGCCAAGGCTCCCGTCTCTCTCGGGTCGTTCCCGCCGTTTTCGGCCGTTTTCGGCCGGCGTTTCCTGCGAGGAGCGTTGCCTGCGCCTGTGCCTGGAAGCCGCCGCTGCTCACCGTTGCTGTCAGGGGGTCAGGGGTCTCTGTGAAGCGGTGGTCGGCGGGCGGCTCAGGTGGACGGCAGACACGGACTGTGAGGCTCTGTGTTAGTGTCCGCACTCTGCACATGCGCATGAGGTGAACAGGCAAAAAAATAAACTGTCTGAAACAAAGGGCAACGAATAGACCTTCAATTCTGAGGCTGGTGGAAAAGACTAGCAGCACAAAACAAACCAACAAGAATAAGTAAAGTGTTTTATCGCTGTCTGAATAAACTTCTGCATGAGTTTTATAAATGTGCACCAACTCTTTCCATGGGGAAGTTGATAGGGAAATGGAAGGAAGCTCAGAGGCCGCTCTCCACGGGAACTGTTAATAGGGATGGTGCCCAAAGCTAGGACGACCAAGCCGACTTTAGACCATTATCCATGATTAATACTGAAGTAAAAATAATTAGTAAAGCAATAGCTAAAAGCCTTATGTGAATATTACCCAATCCAGTGCAACTAGAGCAGTCCAGCTTTGTACCAAGGAAAAGCACTTTAGCTAATTTACATGAATTGACTCAAACCCGTTTGACATCAGCAGAAATTAATATGTGGTTGCATCATTTAATACAGAAATTGCATTTAGTTCTGGGATAGGAATTTCTATTTGCGGTACTAAGAAGCTATAATTTTGGCTGGCAGTTTCAAACATGGACATAACTATGATTTGCTAAGGTTAGAGATACAATAAAGACCAATGGTAAAACTAGGAAGAGGCACCAGGCAGAGATGCCTGTGGTCACCTGTCCTTATTTGCTCTGGAGCTAGCATGCACTCCAAATCGAGATTCGCATAGTGAAGTAATGGCATAAAGACTACGTGCATAAGCTCTTTACAATGAGGAAACGTTGATGTATATATCTGACACTGAACGGATGTACCATGACTGTTACAAATACTGGAGGAGATAAGATCCCTGTTTGAGCTGAAGACCAGTTGGTCAGCCCGACAGGGAAACAGGAGGAGAAATGACTGGTATTGGCCATGCAGTATCAACCTTAAGTTGGAAGGTATCGAGGATAAAGTGATACACAATGAAGAGGAATGTATATGCCCGAGTGTTGGTAGAGTCATGGATGGCAAACAAGGATCTATATTCTTCTAGACAACATTGCCTCTGTCATTAATGAGCAGTTGCTTTAGTCAAGGTGGTGATGCTTCCAAGATGCCAATGTGTGTTTTAGTGGACAATGTATCTGCTTCCCCGGGAATTCTTTACAATATCGGATAAAATGTTGTCCTCATTGTCATGGACTGGTGCGCGACCTAGAATTATACTAAATACTCCCAAAGAAACAGAGAGGCCTGGCACACCCTGAGTTTGAGTTCTATTCCCTAGCACCTCAACTTCAGCCGTGGTGTACCACAACTCCACCAGGAACAAGCCCTTTAGGCAAAGTGCCATGGGAATGCACGTTTTCAGGCATTTATGGAACTGCATGGTTTTGCCCCGAACACATGATTTTTAATATCATTAATGTTGTGATGATGGGAATGGGTAGGTCACAGGTTATTAGACCTTCTCCATGTATGTCAAAGGCTGGGCTGTGGATCTTTCCTAGTTTCAAATCACTCGAGCAACTGGTAGGTGTAGATATAAGGATCCAGGGAGACTGCTGCACAGAGGAGGCTAACATAGTGAGGTTAGATGTTTAACTTTTGATGAAGCAGAGGATAAATCCAGAGTGTTGGCATCTCAATTCTTATTATACGCCCAACCAGTTGGAGGGGCACAATGGGCCTGGGGTGGTAGGAGGGGGCAGGAGGGAGTAGGGCGATTTCTCAAGTGCACCACCAGAATCGAGGACATTAGCATAACTGTAAGCATTGTCTTGAGGTGCTATTCAGTCCACTACAAACCATTAAGCACAGACCGTTGTTCTCTATTATTGAGAATTAAGGATAAAAGGTAGAGAATCCTGGGATACTCAATAACAGAGAAGGAATGACCTCAAATTCTTGTTTAACAAATTAGCAACCAGTAGCGCTATAGCTTGAGATAGCGCATATTACAAACCCATGCAGGATTGCCCAAGATGTCAGACACAACAAGCAGATTTTATACACTTGATTTGGCAATGTGCAGTAACTCATGATCACTGGAACAAAGTGGTAGCTCACATATGTAGAAGTGGAATAGAAAAGACACTTAGGCAATGCATTTTTGACTGTCCCCACGTGTACTGGACTGTACCCACGTGTACTGGACTGTACCCACGCTCTAGGAAAGGAGTTATTAAATATAGACTAATTGCATTGTACATGTGATTAGCAAAGAGATGTATCATTAGCCACTTAGTAGAAGACACCACACTGTCATATGAAGGATAGAAAAAAATCTTCCAGAATAAGAAATTTTGAATGTTAAAAGTACAGGCCGATTGTAGTGTACAGGAGGATTCAACACTATGGACAGCAACGTATGTAATATTTTGTGACAAAGGTCTTAGTTGGGAAGACCCCAAAATTGATTATGATGGAGCATGGTGGCAAGACAAAATTTTGGGTACCCCTTGTAAAGTCAATGTTCCATAACATTAATATTTACTAACGGTATGTTGTGTTAAAATAATCAACCATAGAGTAAGTTGCATACATTTTTACACACGGGAATACTAAGTTTGCCTGCATGATGCTATAAAATTAACTAATATGTGTTGTTATCGTGTTGTGAATTAATGCACAGCTTAGATATAAACAAACGCAGTTTAAATGTGCTTATTGTACACGTTTTGTGCTAGAAAGTGGTCGGATATGTAAGTATAAAGCGCATTTATGTAGCATATTTGCTAGGTAACAACTAATGGGGAAACATTAGTATGGTTGGGGGAAACAGAAGGGTTTTAATTCCATATTTAACATGAATTTGTGTTTGTTTCTATGGTAGTTCCAAAAAAGTGGCCTCTGAGGCCTGTAAGAAAATGGCTGCTCGGGTAAACTGTGAGTGGAAGCTGGACAGCGCAGGCGTGCCTAAAGCCTGCAAGTCAGAGTGAACTGCCTGTGCTCGGGGAGGTTCAAGGCTACCATGCCCCGGAACTTAGGATGGGTGCCAAACATGGACGTTTGAATGTTCTGATCCTGGGAAAAAGTCCTGAAGTTGCAAGTGAAGGAAGTAACTAGGCCATGGACTGTCCTAAACAAAGCCCCTTTATTTTTCTGCTGAATCATTGTGAAGATGATGTTGTAATGGTGAGAAGATGCTCACCCACCCAAAATTGTCCAATCAGAACCCGAATTGGTAATGTTAGATACTTTTTAGATAGATTAAGTTAGGAAGTTAGTGTATAAAACCCCCTGTTTTTGTCTAAGAAGCGTCGCTTTTTCGATTTCCTCTCGAAGTGCTGCCCGACTGAAGATCGATTCTTGGATGTAAGAGAACTCTAATTTACTCTTTGTTTGTTTTTCAGGATATTAGGATAAGATGAGGGTGTTAGTTAGGGATGTTAGGAGAGAATGAATTTGGAACAATCTGTTCTTTGCTAAACTTTTAACTGATTTCTAAATAAACGATTTTTCCTGAGCTCTAAATAAAATGATCATTTTGAAATAAAGTTTAAGATTTTACTGAATAAAGAATTAAGCAATGCCTAAATGTCAGACATATTAAAGTTTTGCTTTTAATAATATTGGGAAAATGGAAATTTTAAGCTGGTCTTGTGATTTTCCTACGCCTAATTTTCTTTCTAGCTGAATAATTAAAATGTTTGAATAAAACCATGGTAAAGTGTATAAAACTGTAGGTGTAAATAATAACTGATTAAGATAGGTTTAGACATTCCACCGAATGTTTACAGCATTCCTCCATTTCGATTCACCAAAAGCCCTGAAGCCAATTGTAAGTGAACAGAGTAAACGTTCAGTGTTATGGGCCCCACTGACTAATGGTTGTGTGTTTAAAGGTTTCAGGGAAACGGTGAGCACTGATTAGAAATGATTTTTGGAGTCGCGCTGTAGCAATTATTTTCTAGAAATGCTTTGTATGCTAGGAAGAGAAAGTTCCATATTTACGACCTATATGCCTGATATTTGGTACATCAGATTTGCATTTTGTTTAAAAAAGAAAATCAAAAATCAAAACGTTCAAAAAGTATGGATACAGAGAAAGAGGCCCCGAGGGAGTATGCCTTGGTTCTATTGTCGTGTAGTGTTGTCTTCTGAATATTACTGTTGAGTCAACTTTGTGTTGATTTTTCGACTGGAAATCGCCGAAGGTCTCCATTTGTACCTTCTGGGCCTTACCCTTATGCCTAATCGCTGACCTTGCCAGCCTCATTGGATGAGGTTAGACTGCTTGGGAACCTTGTAAAATGAGGATGGTCAGTGGGCTACATCATCACATCAATAGAAAATAATTCAGTTTTATTGTGAAATGAGTAAAGAGTTCATCTGTCTAGACCTATTAAACAACAATTTGGACGATAGAGGCCATTTCCGCACACCTCGTAAGAATGATAGCTGCTCCCACATGAGATGCAATCCTTCATCTAGCAGGAAGCTGAATTCTTTTGGGGGCTTATTTTCTCTTAGAAATTCTTCAGGGATCTTGAGGCCCTCAGTCCAAATCTGTAATTTATGATGCAAAGTTTGGAAATTTGTTCTTAGCTTATTTCTACGTAAAAGGTACCAGATTTTAGATATCTGAATGCTCTTCATTGGCTGATCTCTAGTGTTTCGTAGTGGAAAGCGTAGAAGGAAAATCCTGCTGTGACTTCTTCCATGTCTCACTTATAGAATGGAATGTTCTTTGATGGAAAATTCTTGTGGATTTGTGACTGTGTGTGTAAGTTCTATCCATCGGCAGTTGCTCACTGACTGGTGGAGGGAACACCACCCAGGAGGTTTATAAGTTTGAATAAATACAAGACCCAGTTCAGTGACAGCATCTGTCTGCGATATACTTAGTGTGGTTATGACAAACCTGACAAGTGTATTTTGGGCTCTATCCAGGGATGGCGCGTAAGCGACCCGTTGCTCAACAATATATCTGGCAGCGCAGTGCACACATAGCGTTCCTTCAAGAAACGCATGTTGCAAGTGGTGAAGATGTCCGATTGCAAAAGCAATGGCGTGGTCAGTGTTACAGCACCACCTATTCAGGGTTTGCCCGCGGGGCACTGATATTGATTCGTCCTGCGGTTCCTTTTTGGGGCCTTGCAACTGAGATCGACCATGAAGGGCAGTATGTTTTTCTGGAAGGACAACTTGATGGAGACCTCTCCTGTTAGGCAGCAGCTAAGCTCCAAATTTGGAGCAGCAAGCATTCTTGGCCCGCCTTGAGTTCACCCTCAGAAAATGGGAACACATTCCATATATCATTGGAGGTGATTTTAATAGTGTCCTCAGCCCCATCCTCACCCGTTCCCACCCCCCATTACCCAACTCTTCCATTGTAGCAGCAGCAGCAGTGGGCCTTATTCAGTGGCTCGCACGCTGGTCTTTTTTAGATAGTTAGTGCATGTTGAAGCCAGGCACGAAGGGCTACTCCCCTCTCACGATCGCCTTGTGCAACAGGACCGCATTTTATGTCATCTGACTACTCACTACTAGTTAACGAGCGGAGAGTACCTCTAAAAACATTTTCTGACCATAACCCAGTGTAGCTGCATTTCGATAGGGGGGGCTCCCTGCCTGCCCGTCCCCATCTGGCACCTTCTACCAATCATGTCAGAACAGAAGACACTGTGTTCTTGGACGCGACTCATGAAGTGATTTCTCGATATATGGCAAAGAACTGGGGCACAGCTACGTCCAGGTCCATGGAATGAGAGGCTGTAAAGGTGGTGCTGGGCGGTCACTGCATCAACGCTCGGGTGAGGACGAGGGAGGATCTCTATAGATAATTCACTGCACTAGAAATGTCTCTAAGCGCGCTGAAGGCAGAGTCCTGTATATCCCCTACGACCCTGCGGGCACTTGTAGATGCCAGAGAATGACATGCCTGACTACTAGACCATCTTTGTTGCTTGGTTTTCAGAGCCTACCAGCCCAAGATACATGCAGAGGGTAACAAATCTTGCCAGTTATTGGCTTGGCTCCTACGTAGCATGATTCCACGGACACCGATCACTATACTTCCTCAATCCCCGACCTGCACTGTCTCTAGCCAGTCAGACATACATGCTGCATTGACAGTCCATTATAAATTATTGTATGATCAAGCTGCTAGCATATAAACGTTTCTTGAGGATATCACACAACCCACTGTAGAACATATAGCTTGTGAGGATCTTTCGATCCCTATCACAGACAGGAGCCTAGGGGTGCCATTCAGGGATTGGCTACCTGTAAAACTCCCAGACTCAATGGCCTCCCAGTCGAGTTCTAGAAGACTTATGAAGATGTCCTGGTCCCCAAATTAGAAAACTGAAATGAAGGAGGGAAGTCTCCCTCTGACACTTGTAGTATCCCTCATAGTCGAAATCTGACAAAGACCCGCTAGGAGTGACGTCCTACCGCCCACTGTCCATGTTAGGGACTGATTACAAAATACTCAGTAAAGTTATGGTGGGTTGCTTCCAAGAACATATGCCCCAACTGGTCCACACAGACCAGAACTGTGTCATCCCGAACCGCTCGTTACTAAAGACAGGGGTCCCTAGACAATGGTTATGCATTGGGTGATCAACATAAGCTAAATAGACAGTATGTTCTTTGTCCAGCCGGACAGAATTTATTTAAACAATACTTTTTAGTCTGAAAAATATTTAAGTGGAGCGCGACCTGCGACCCACACATACAAACAAGAAAATATAATAGAAGGGAGGGGGGGTTCAGGTCTGTTTTTTAAAGATAAGTAAACAGAGTTGATTATGCATTAGAATCATTGTGCATTACATTCATATCAAGTGCCATATGGTGCATAGGTGTTGACGTTTCGATCCCTTAACTCAAATACATGGGATCATCTCAGCCACTCTAAATATCCACAGGCTCCAAAGGGTGCTGGAACTGGCTCCGGCCCACTGGCCGTATGCAGCTTGCCTGGTGAAAGATTTGGAAAGAGCGTTCAACACGGTGGACTGGGCCTATATCTGTGCAACACTCATGAAGATGGGCATTACCGGATGCCTCATATGATTTTTCTATACCAACCCCACGACCCGCGTTGATAGTCCAATTAATATCAGGCCCAATAACGATCAGCAGAGGTACACGTCAAGGAAGCCCCATATCACCGCTCCTCTTTGTCTTATTAACGGAACTGTTTGCCTCACGTATGAGAGTGGGGGTATCCTTCCGGGGGGGGTGAGCTCCATGTCATTTCTCTTTATGCGGATGATGTGCTGCTCTATATCCAAGATATGCGGCGGGGGCATGAAGAGGTTTAGACGGTCCTTGAGGAGTTCTAGGCTGCTTTGGGGTTCGAGGTGAACTGGACTAAGACCTTTCTGTTCCCCCTGAGTCCAGATTGACCGCTACATCATTGGACGGTGGGGGACTCCCACCCTGTGCGCTGGGAGCCTCACACATTTCGCTACCTTGGTATTCGTATATCTTGCTGGATTTAATAGATGGTAACCTCATGCGGGCGATAGCTTCCCTTCATCCACAACTTGCATTTTGGAGTTCACTCCCACTTACAGTGCAGGGCCGGGTATCACTTATCTCAACCCTCTGGGGTTGCAGGAGTGCAGCAGACCTGTGGCTCCGCACTTCACCGGACATCATCCCTGATTTAATGCGGTTCCAGCGCCACCTCACCAAAAAGCATGCCGGATTTTTAAATCGGAACAATAGCGCCTCTGAATGCTGTGTTTTTTCCGTTGGGAATCGGTCCTGGAAGGCAGAAGTATGCAGATGATGCAATTTTACTTATTAATTTCATTGCTTGACATCGGGAGGAGCGATTTAGGCGTCTTTCTGGGGTAAATACAAACGTATATTGGAAAGAATGCCAGTTTTCTGCCTCTAACTACAAGCGGCACATGATGTGATTCGAGGACCTCACATTAAACGCTCGATAGAACAGCAAACCAGAGATGTGGTGAGCGTGTGATGCCCGACTTGAGCTCCACAAAATGGCGATCGGGACGATCGGGACGAAACAACCGGGACACCTTTGACTGGAAGGAATGAAACAAGAGTGGCACCTTACCTTGCCCGTGGATCTCCTGAGCCATGAAGGTGGGTGCTGTTTGCTAATTTCACAACCCCTATGATGAGCGTTACCCGGCTGCCATACGTCCTGCCGGACCTTGTAATGGCTTCCCTGAAGACCGTGTTCAGCACGACCAAAGCTGTCTCATCCCCATAGCGCAGTTAAGACAATGCACTTCCAGTAGATCCCTGTATCACCCTGCATTTCTGGGCGACTACTGAACTATTGACTATTGAACTTTTTCTGACATCGGTATCCAGCATCTCCTGACATCGGGGTATCACTGAAGCCTGATCCAAAATGGCGGCCGCACAACTGAGTGCCGTAGTGCGTACATAAGTAATCTACACACCATACTGCCTGCTATTTCAGCCATAGCACCCTGAGGACTGAATCTCATACCAGAATTGAACCACACAATCAGAGC
Organism: Lissotriton helveticus; assembly: GCF_964261635.1. Taxonomy (NCBI): domain Eukaryota; kingdom Metazoa; phylum Chordata; class Amphibia; order Caudata; family Salamandridae; genus Lissotriton; species Lissotriton helveticus. The sequence goes on from NC_136065.1 coordinate 1,787,586,983, forward strand.
TGCCTCCTGAAGGTCTTTGAAGGTCTTTGAAGCTCCTTATACCCACCCATTAACCACTCACTGTCAGTACCTGCTGAGGGCTGTATAAAGAATAAAGGATACGAGCACATCAGAACAAAGGATACGCGCACATCAGCCGTTAAAATAGTGCGCCACAACCAAACCACGGAGGTCCCGGCTCACTCGCCCATCCGGAGTGAGGCCCCACACAATGGTGGTCACATGCTGTTTGTCGTTTTCGATCGTGGGAGAGCTGGTCCGCCCTCTTTGGTTGCCTCCTTGCCTGCCTGACCCTGCGCACCATCCCGCCGATGCTTTGCCAGCTCTGCTGCAGCCCTTGCCTCTTATGCGGGGACGGCCAGAGTTAGCTGACTTGTATACCAAAGATGCAGCCTTAATCCTACTTGGCCTGTGCCGTTGATCATGGGGGTCTGAACATAAGGCCCTCGTCCCCCTGCCTGATGTTAGGTATGTCACCAGCCCTGCTTATACCCTGTTGTGCCCCTGATCTTCACGTTGCCTCGATCCTCGACCGGGCTGGTGGGTCTTGTACTGTTCCGGTGCTGCCTTGCCTGCCAGAAGTTAAGCCCGAGAAGGGCCAGAACACCAAGATATCTACATGGTCGTTTCTAGAACTAATTCACCGACCCATACTCGACTAACACTCCCGTAGCCGTTACCACCAAACTTGTAAATAATGTTTTTTGTTTTTTTTAACAGGATGTGTTACTTAAACATAGAGTAAGGTACAGTAAGTCAGCTTTTGTCCTCTGCCCTCACATGCCCTTGCTCCCCACCCTGTTCTTCTGTGAACCTCTTCCCTCGCCACTTGAGACTGAACTATTTAGTCTGATGCCCGATGGAGCTACTTGGTTTAGCTATAGGGGAGATGGGCCGTGGACTCCCTCCTTGGTCGTCACCTACCCAGTCGGTCTTTAGACAGACTTCCTTTTGTCTCTACGGTTGTCTCTTCCCTTATCCTCACTTTCCCTCCTCCCCTACCCCCCACTACTTTCTCACTCCTCTCTCTCCTCCTCTAATGTATTGCTGATTGTTTGATATAATGTTTACTTGTTTGATCTTTTCCTGATATATTGTTGAACCTCATCGTTGCACTTCCTTTCGTCTCTCCTGCCGTCTCCTACCGCTTCCGCCCTCTATTTATGTCTCTCCTTCCCTCCTCTCTCAATGTATTGAGACTGAACTATTTTGTCTGGCGCCCGATGGAGCTACTTAGTTTAGCTATAGGGGAGATGGGCTGTGGATTCCCTCCTTGGTCGTCACCTACCCAGTCGGTCTTTAGACAGACTTCTTTTCGTCTCTCCTTATTCTCTCGTCCCTAGCTCCTATCCCCTCTCCCCCGAATCTCTCCCCTTGCCTGCTACTCTGCCTACCCCCCGGTCCTTTGTGTCCTTTGACTAAGCACTCCTTCTCCCCTTGTTGGGGAAAGATCCAATATTTATACTCTGGAGTCTCAGCGAACCCGCTGAGCGAGTCCACTGCGCCAAGGGAGCCACTCACACTTGAGGTATGGTATGGCACCCCTTGCCAAAGCACTCCCTCTCCCCTTTCTGGGGAAGGATCCAGTATGTAGGCCTTGGAGTCTCAGAGACTCCTCTGAGAGAGTCCACTGCACAAAGGGAGCCTCTCGCAACAGAGATAGGGAAGTGATACCACTTCCCCTGGGATCAGAGCTTACTGGACTTTGGACGTTTGCCTTCACTCGTCTACCGGTGTGTGTACCCGTCACCCTTCCCCTCCTCTTCCCATGCTGTGTCTCTCACCCTACCCTCCTCTTTCCCGCCTTCATTATCTGTCTACTTCCCCTGCTCCAACCCCTCCTCCCCTGAATCTCTCACCGTGCCTGCTTTTCCCCTTATGTATTTGTGCTTATTGTTTATCTCGACCTTACTAGTAACTATGTGGCCATGCTCTAAGAACTATGTAACCTTTGTAATGATGTAACCTGTAACTATGATCTGATGCTCATGTAAAGCGCTCTGATACCTCCGGGTCTAGCCAGCGCTATAAAAAACTTTTGAAAATAAAAATAAAATAAATAAAAAGATGGTAATGCTCCCCTCATCTTCTTTATTATATCAATAATCTCCCAATCCAAATTCTTAGCTCCACATTGTGCACTCTCCACAGCATGTTAGGAAATGTAGTTTGGAACAAGGGCAGAAGGCTTGTAGTGCTCTGCAAACTTCCGCTGCCAGTTGATAAAGGTGGTCCAGGTGCCCCTAATTTTGAACATTATTATTTGGCGGCACAACTGCAGTGGCCATCTAGATGGTAAGCGGGCCGGCACTTAGAAGAGATGGGATTACCCACACCAGACCATGCTTGTCGAACAATCCAGGAGTTGTTGCTGCCAAAGGGCAAATTTCCAACGCAGTTGAATAAGAAGGTGGAATTAAGGGTTGACTCCGGTTCATATTACACTATATCACACTATTTTACCAAGAGAGTATGCTTTTGGCAGAATGGCCCAAAAGATATCAACCCTGGTGGGTATCAGGTTGAACAAATAGACATTATTGGGTACATGTATACAGATAGAGAGTTTAGAAACAGACATATAAAGGGAAAGCTGTATGTGGCAAACCGAGTTCATCACGCTCTTTTTGCGTGATAAACTCGGAAAGACTGCTCCATGAGGGAGTCTTTAACACAACAGGGGAACATCATTACCCTAGACTCTGTGACTACTTAAACTATAAAACAACCAGTGGATTTATACAAAAAACACGTGACACGGTATTCTGTTCTGACAAAGAGTTAAAATATATTTAGGGACAGATGATTCCCCACTACAAGACTTGGACATTTCTATACAATTGTTTGGTCGCCTATGTAATCAATGATCGAAGCCTTGAAAAAGTTTCTATGAAACGAAACACGTGTCGGCTGCTGGTTCAACGCTTAAAAGGAGGATTGTCACACCAAGCTGCTTACTCCTGATTATACTGTTACTGCCTTTTAAATTTGTGATTCAAGACTCTGTTATATATTCATATTAAATTGATACGGCAAGAACTAAATTTATGTCCTGTTGGTACTTTAAATTGACTTGCTTGAACAACTGTATGTATTAAAATAAAACTGAACAAGAGTGCCGAGGTTTATATATTTATTTAACGTTTTCACTGGGTCCAATTGGGCTTCGGTGTTTTGGCACCTTAGGTAGTAGGATGTATTCCTCTTAACCTCGAGGGGCACCAATACTTGGATGCTTACATTCAATGCACAAAGAGAATAAATGTGCTACCAATTAAACCACCACTGCCATCTGTAAATACACGTGAGTAATATATATGGTAGTGATGATAAGGAGGTAGGCCCGAATAAATACTTTGAGGTAGGTGATGAGACTGGGTCGCATTTCTCACTCAAGAGGGAAAAATAAACGATCCTGGTCCTCAAGTCTAAGGCGGCGGAATCAGACAACCTCCTGGCAATAACAATAAAAAACAATGTGGACTGGTGGGCAAGCTTTCATTATGTCATCTTTCAAAAGGCCTTGGCCTCGGGGCATTTCCCAGAAAGTTTAAAAAATGTGATAATTATTCCAGTCTTTAAGAAGGATGATGCTACATTGCCTACGAATTACTGCTTAATTAGCCCTCATTTGTGGGGGGGGTTGAGGAGGGTAGAAACTTTCCTCCAAAGTGTTGTCAGGGACGTGGGGGCACCAAAATAGATTGTCACACCGGGCACCACCAGCGCTAAAGACGGCCCTGGGTATGGGGCTTAAAACAATTTAGTTGGAATTATGGTGGGCCCTCCGTACACCCTATATTGTCTACCGATAATTTATTTATTTATTTATTTATATGCAATGGTCTGCCCTTTTTTTCCATTATGGGATGGAAGTATTAACCTTAGGAGGCAAACTGGATTGGAACCTTGAAGAGGGTAAATGATTGAGAAGACTCCTCAGCATTATCACCTTCAGCTATGGTTCAAGCCATAGGGTGGAGAGCCAGCTTACGGAATGGAGTTCTTTGGTGTTTGTAGCCACACTGAGGTTTTGGCAACGATTACCAAGGAAAGGCACACTCAAAATATCACACTTCTGTAAAGCGGAGGTAGAGAAAAGTGAATTGACATGGGCTATGCAAGTAAGACATTCGTTAAATGAAATCTGTAATAGGTTGACAATAAAGCCAGATCAGTGGAGGCAGGGGCTGTGGATCGCCAAACTCGAGCTAAGCACTCTCGCATCTTACTTTGCTAGAGATGGTGACCTGCGGTACGAGGGGAAATCCTTCCATTCAACATCTGTTAAAAGGTTGGAGTGATGACAGCAGCTTCCCCTGTATTGAAGCTTTAACCAACCTTAAGCTTAGGGATGCAGTGATAAAATTTAGGGTAGGGATAAACCCATGTTACGCCAATAAGAAGATTACATCAGATGAGCAGGGTATGTGCACTTGTGGGATGAAGACAAAATATTAATGGGGCACAAATATTACTGGATTTTTTATGGGTTTTAGATGGGCAAAAAATATTTTTAAAACCAATTTTTATCAAATATGGAATTAATAATCATGATCAAGCCCTTAGTTGGTTTTTGGCTGTTAAGTGTGTAATTGGAATATTTTCAATGGCGATACAGGGGATTTGCAAAGGTTTGGTAGATAACACATGGTAGTGAGACAAAATATCGAAATTAAAATATCGATATACAATAATATCGATGTTTTAATTTCGATAGTATAGAATATCGATGTCCAAAATATCGACAGACAGAATATCGTTTTTTTAAGGTATGTATGTTACTAATATCGAATTTTACTAATATCGAAATTTTGTTTAGTGTTATGTATTTTAATGTGTTGTTTATATGTTTGTTAAACATGTTTTGTAATGTATGTTTGAAAATTTGTAAATTTGTTTACATTTTGCGTTTTAGTATCAGAGCGGGTTGTGGGTTTATAGGGGAATAGGGTATGAAGTAATTTAATAATAATTAATTAAATATATGTTTGTAAATATTTTTTATTAATACTTAATTGGTAGTTAATTAATTAATATAATTTTGTACATATTTTTAATTAATAATAAATTGGTAATTAATTAATATTAATTAGTTAATTACATTAGAGTAATTTTTTTATATATATAATTTTTTGTTATTGTTAATTAATTAATTGGGAAACAATAATATTAATTAGTAAATTAAATTATTTACAGCTAATGTGCTAATATATTTACTTTATTGTTAATTAATAATTAATTGATAATTAAATAATATTAATTATGTAATTAAATTATTTAGAGTTAATGTGCTAATATATTTAATGTGTTGTTATTGTTAATTAATAATTAATTGGTAATTAAATAATATTAATTATGTAATTAAATTATTTAGAGTTAATGTGCTAATATATTTATTTATTTGTTATTGTTAAATAATAATTAATTGGTAATTAAGAATTATTAAGTGAATAAATGATATGATTTATTTGTGTAGTGGGTTGTGTGTTTATAGGGGGATAGGGTGTGATATAATTAAATGTAATTAATTAAAGAGATTGTAATTTTCTTTGGTATTTATTGTTAATTAATTAGTAATTAATATGTGTTATTTAGTTCATTTATAATTACATCAATTTAGTAATATTAATTGTTATTAATTGATTAATTGAAATTTATATTAATTGTCTTTTTTATATGTGTAGTGTGTTGTGTGTTAAAGTGGGAGTAGTGTGGGAATTAATTTTTACCCCCATGCTATCCAACGCTTTCCCTACTGTTGCACCCTCTGGAGTGTGAATAGTAATTTTTACCCCTACGCTATCCACCGGGGAAACAACCTTTACAACGCAACTTTTACAACGCACTACCATTACAACGAAATTTTTACAATGCAAAAGCCATTACAACGCATGTGTTTACAACGCATGTTTTTACAACGCAGGTACCTTTACAACGCATACCATTACAACGTAAGTATAGGTAAGTATATAATAATATTTTAAATTTTATATGTTTTAGTTTTTTTAAGGGGTATTTTTAGGGTTCAGGGTCAGTTTTCAGTTTTTGGGTAAAAGTGTATTTTTAGTGTTCAGGGTCAGTTTTCAGTTTTTGGGTAAAGGGGTATTTTTAGGGTTCAGGGTCAGTTTTCAGTTTTTGGGTAAAGGAGTATTTTTTGGGTTCAGGGTCAGTTTTCAGTTCTTGGGTAAAAGGGTATTTTTAGGGTTCAGGGTCAGTTTTCAGTTCTTGGGTAAAGGGGTATTTTTTGGGTTCAGGGTCAGTTTTCAGTTTTTGGGTAAAGGGGTATTTTTAGGGTTCAGGGTCAGTTTTCAGTTTTTGGGTAAAGGGGTATTTTTTGGGTTCAGGGTCAGTTTTCAGTTTTTGGGTAAAGGGGTATTTTTAGGGTTCAGGGTCAGTTTTCAGTTTTTGGGTAAAGGGGTATTTTTAGGGTTCAGGGTCAGTTTTCAGTTTTTGGGTAAAGGGGTATTTTTTGGGTTCAGGGTCAGTTTTTAGTTCTTGGGTAAAGGGGTATTTTTTGGGTTCAGGGTCAGTTTTCAGTTTTTGGGTAAAGGGGTATTTTTAGGGTTCAGGGTCAGTTTTGGGTTTTTGGGTAAAAGGGTATTTTTTGGGTTCAGGGTCAGTTTTGGGTTTTTGGGTAAAGGGGTATTTTTAGGGTTCAGGGTCAGTTTTGGGTTTTTGGGTAAAAGGGTATTTTTAGGGTTCAGGGTCAGTTTTGGGTTTTTGGGTAAAGGGGTATTTTTAGGGTTCAGGGTCAGTTTTGGGTTTTTGGGGTACAGGCGTACAGGGTAAAAATAAAATAAATTTATATTTAAATTAAATCAATTAAATGAAATTAAAAAAAATAAAAATATATTAAATTATTACGTTTTTAATTTATTTTAAATGTATATGTATTAGTTTTAATTTTTTAATTATGTTTTTATTTAATATTTGTAAAATTATATGTATTTTAAAATTATTTTTACATTATTATTTATACATTTAAAAAACGATATTTTTAATTTCGATATTTTTGTACTACGATATTAATTTTTCGATATTTTTGTACTTACCTTTATGAAGATATGACTCCGATATTTTTGATTTCGATATTTTTGTGTCGATTTTTTGTATGTCGATATTCTGTCTGTCGATATTATGTCAGACATTCGGCACACATATGGTAATCAATGGGTTTTTTCAAGATCCCTCAACCTCGATTTACATCTTTTACTTCATCCAATGTATTATTTATTGGTTGTGTCATTTTTAACCCTATTATTGTATGTACTTTCCTATGATGTATTTGTGGTAGTGTTTTTAGACTACGATCTAAATAAACAAAGCTTTTTGACTGACTGACTGACAGTACCAAGCTCATTCCTTCTTGGGTGAAAGATTATGGTGAGCAGTGGAATCTTAGGAGGGATGCAAAGTATGGCACACATGGGTTACAGAAAGGAGTGTCGGCAAACATGAAGGGTGCAGAGGTTTTATGTTGATAAAGGAAGAAGAAGAGGTGAGTGGATTGAGAATCGATACAAACCAGCACAAAGTCTGTACAAGTGGTAATCATTTAAGAGTAAATGGAAGTTACGTAGAAATGGTAATGGTGGTACAGGAAATGGTAATAGTGGTAGCTCCAATCAATGAAGAGCTCCTAGAATAAGGAGACCCCCCAATAAATGTGCAAGAGTTTGTGAGGTTAAACAGAACAACATTCCTTGTCATTCATAATTTGTGTTGCTGTTCAAATGTTATTTTACCTTTGCCTCACGAATATATTATCTTGTGTCCAGTATAATTACTATATTATTTTTTTTACTATGGTATGAGTTTAAAAAAAAAAAGATTATAGCTATTAATAATTTGTGTTTAACTTATTTATAGTGGGATGTTTGTTTTAGGTTTTGTTTCACTTGTATTTACAGCTTATATTGATACGGGAGAGAGATATGTTGTGACCTTTTCTCATGTCTGGCTTATAAAATGGAATGTTCTTTGATGGCCTAACACAAAATGACAGGGTCAGCCTGCAGAATGTGATGAGGGGCCAGAGTCCCCTACATCTTAGAGATATTCATTGGCCTTCGGCTGCATAGCGGACCCCCTTGTAGTGATGAGGCCCCCCTGCACCTTTGGGGCCTGTGTTACGCCCTAGAGATGAATTCCTCTTTCCTCAAATGTAGTCACTTGTCTATGAAAAACACAAAGCTCTGAGCTTATGTCTCAATATGTCCAGCTGGAACAGAGTAGATAGGCGTGGAATACTAGCAGGAGGAGAAAGTGCACCTCCACAACACTCTACCCTCCACGGGTCCCATGAGGTCAGGTGAGACTCATTAATATCAGGCATACCGTTTCAGCACAGCCACTTATTGTGAGGTCACATTCTGGGAAACCTCCGAAATGGTGATACAACAAATCAGATGCAAATTTCAAGGTGCAAATTCAGAATCCCATTGGATGCAAGTACATCTATTTGCCATGAGAATCTCCTTTCCAGACAGGGAACAAAGAGTGATAAAAGCATGAGAGGCCATCCATGAGGCAACCCAACAGTGCAAGGTGATGAGACTACGTGATGGGTCACATCTATTACAGGAGTTGGTGATAGAAGTATTTGCGTACAAGAATTAAGGTGGAACTTCCCATCAATCATTAGCAGCAGGTGTTCATTTTAATAATACCTGTGAATGAGAGCGTCTGACGTGAAGGAACTGGATTAAATTGTGAGGGGCTAGGTGTCTCACTGGAGTGGTACCTCATGCTCTTACAAGGTCAGTGAAAGATGAGTGGAGGTTACAGACAGAGTTAAGACTTGGGTTCTGCTTCTCCAGAAGCACTTATTGATTATTTCAGCATTTGACCTAGTACGTGTCCAGGGCTATAACGGCCTAAGGCAACGAGCATGTGCCAGAGACCTATCAGGAAATCTTGGATTTCTGAATAGGGTGTACGGAGCAGGGCATGCGCAACCGATGCAAATGCTATGCTGAAGTGAGGAAAATGCACAAGTCCTTGTGTGTTAATTAACATGGTGCACACAGAGAAATACAAACTTATGATAGCAAAATGATGCCTGCTTAATGTAACATGGAGTCTGACAAGTATAGTACAGATCAACCAGAAAGCACATGCAGAACCATGGATAGCATGTTGCTCATGTATCACACAGAAAAACCATTGAAATTCTATCTAAGTCCTGTAAAAAGGAGCTGATTAGAGCACATGGCTTTGTGCCATGGAATCTCGCTAGTCCTTTCTGGTTGCACCCTACTCTGGATTCATTCGTTGTTTTTTTTTATAAATAAAATAACATGGAGTCGAACAAGTATAGTACAGATCAACCAGAAAGCACATGCAGAACCATGGATAGCATGTTGCTCATGTATCACACAGAACAACTATTGAAATTCTATCTAAGTCCTGTAAAAGGGAGGTGATTAGAGCACATGGCTTTGTAACATGGAATTTCGCTGGTCCTTTCTGGTTGCACCCTACTCTGGATTCCTTAGTTGCTCCAGTTTCCAGTAACTGAGATGTCACATGAATATGAACTGCAATAAGTAGATTATCTATTATATACAATTGCCAGAAATTACAGAATTTGTGAATTTATTTCTGGTTTGGTCTCCAGTGTCTTACAAACATTCATTGTATGGAGAAATTATTTATTTAATAATTATTGGATTCCTCTAAGGCACACAGCGGTCTCCACCTTGAATGGTCCCACAGGTCGTGTGTGTCTTTATCAGTGAATAATGCATTAATTACAGGTATTTGTGTTTGACCCCAAGGTCACAGGTACATATCCCAATGGATCAATATAGCTTGTTCACCCTCAAGAGAGTGATAAAAATGAGCACCATTCAGTTGTTTTTTGTTGTTGTTGCAGATTTATATAGCGCAAACTCGACCCGAAAGGTATTGGAGCGCTTCACATGAGCACCGGTTACATTACACAAGGACACGTTTATTTTTTTGGTGGGCACGGGGAGATTAAGTGATTTGCCCACAATCACAGGATGTGGACACGACCCAGAGGATCGAACCTTGGTTTCCCAGCTCCAAAGTCGGCAGTCTAGCTGTCAGACCACATCCTCTAACAAACATGTTTACTAGGTTTATGTACCCTGTAGTAAAGACACACTACAGGAAGATAGGGTTACGTAGAATTTATTAAGTGACTATCATCAGGTGCTCCCAGCTGGGCGGCATATCGTCTCACAACATTCCAAAGCTGCCTCCAGGCTGACAGCTCGGGCAAAACCATCTGGGGGAAAGGGGAGGGGGGGAACGTCGGGGAGGGAGAAACCATTTCTAAGTTACAACACATCTTCCTCCCTAGGGGAACGGGAGAGGAGAGGAAAGAGACGGACTGGGGGAACAGTGAAATACAGTAACCAGTGGTCCGCCCAGCGGACTCTTTCCTAGGTCAAGATATAGGTAACTGATGCAAGGCTAACCTACTCTAACACGAGAGCTCACCTCATGCTATACTGCCTGTGCCAGGACGGGGTGGTCCTTTTCCTGTGACTTTCCCTTCGCTGCCCCAGTTCCAGCCCTCTGTCGCCCGACTCTGCTATATCCTCCCCTAACAAATCTCTCTTGGTAGTGACAGGGACAACCCTATCTTGACTCCACACTCTACCATCCTGCATCACTACTACATTGCTCTTGACCTCCCTTATCCTCTCTGGGGCGTAGAACCTGTCCTCACTTTTCCCCACTCTGTCTGGCCTCCTGATGTACACCCACTGTCCTCTACTGAGGTTCTTTTCTTTAGCACCCGACTTCCTGTCGTACCACTCTTTGTACTTGTCTTGCTTGTCTTCAATTCTCCTCTTCATATCCTCCGGATCTACTTCGAGATGACTTTCTCTCCCCATCCACTGTGGGGACAGCTTTGATCCTGCCTTTCTTCCTCTCATTAGCTCGAAAGGTGAGCGTCCTGTGGTGGAGTTGGGGGTGGTATGGTAGGCCCATAAAGTTTCCATTACAGCATCTTCCATGTTTTTTCCTGACTTTCCTGCCAGCTTGATGCTCTCCTTCAGTAAGCGGTTCGCCCTTTCCACTTTGCCGTTAGCCTTGGGACAGTACAACGGCGTGCGGATATGGGAAATAGAACAGTCTTTTAAGAATTCCTTCATTTCATCCTTGATCAGCTGGACCCTGTTGTCCGTTATTAACGTTGCGGGGATCCCCTCTATCGAGAACACTTCTTTCAGGAAACGTATCAAGGACTTTGTGTTGATGTTCACTACAATTTTGTGAGTTATCCAGTTGGAATAGTAGTCTATCAATACCAATAGATACACATCTTGTGAGCCTCTTCCATGAATGGGTCCCGTGATATCAAATCCCAGTTTTTTCCATGGAGCCAACGGTACTTCCACTGGAATCAAAGGAGAACGCTTGGTTACTTTAGACTTGTCACTAATGCTGCATGCGTAACAATCTCGTACCTTCTCCTCCATCTCTCGGTCCATCTCCGGGAACCAATAGTCTGCTCTTAATCTAGATTTGCACAAGCTTCTGCCCAGATGACCTTCATGGGCTAAGGTGATGACCTGCTGCCTCACTCCCTCAGGTGGAACCAGTTTTCCCGACTTCATGACAAAATTCGCCTCTACTGAGAGATCATCTTTTACATTCCAATACGGTTGGATTTCCCTTTCCAACTCTTTGCACTTCTGTGGCAACCCATGACTATGTACTTCTTCACTTTCCTCAATGTCTCATCTTTTTCCATATGGTTCTCCCAATCTTCCTTCGTCACAGCTGCTACACTTATCTCCAAGATGGTGTCCTCCACCTTTTCCTCATCAGTTTCGCTGTGAACCGGAGCCCTTGAGAGGAAATCCTCCACTCTGTTCTGTTGTCCTGGTATGTATACTGCTCGAAAATTATATCCCTGTAGGCCCAAGACCCACTTAGCAATGCGCGGGGTCATTTCCTCCATATTCTTCTTGGTGAACAGAGGAACCAACGGCTTGTGGTCCGTATGCACCTCGAATGGTACTCCCCACACGTAGAACTTGAAGTGTTTGATGGCCCAGTATGCAGCAAGTGCCTCCTTTTCTACTGTAGAATAGTTTGCTTCCGGGGAAGTAAGAGTTCTTGATGCGAAAGCAATTACCTTTACTTGCTTCTCTTCTCTCTGCGATAGGGTTGCTCCTATTCCCCTGTTGCTGGCATCGGTGGTTATTATTATTTATTTTTCCTGATCAAATTTGCCAATGAAGGGTGCCTGAATAATGGCATTTTTTATGTCTCTGAACGCCTTTTCTTGCTTCTCACCCCACTCGAAAATGCTGTCTTTCTTCACCAATTCTCTCAAAGCATGAGTTCTGATAGCAAAGTCTTTAATGAACTTCGCCATGTACTCTGCCAGACCCAGAAATGACAACAATTCCTCTTTGTTAGTTGGCGTAGGTGCATCTCTGACGGCATTGACCAAATCACATTTCGGTTTGATCCCTTCTTCGGATATGGTATGGCCCAAGTAATCCACTGAGCTCACACCCAATTTACATTTGCTCAACCTGGTGGTGAACCCTACTTCCTTCAGCCTCCTTAGCACACCTTTTAAGTTCTCGCTATGTTCCTCCTCATTTGAGCCATAGATAAGTATGTCATCCTGGAAGCACATTGTTTTTCTGCATTCCCTGAGGATGTGCTGCATCACACGCTGGAAGGCCGCTGCCGCCGACGCCAAGCCGAACGGCATCCGTAGAAATTTGAAATTGCCAAACGGAGTTGTGAACGCTGTCAGAGACTGTGACTCGGGGTGTAGCTCTATCTGATAGTAGGCCGAGGACAAATCCAGCACACTAAAGAATCTGGCCCCCTGTATGGTACTCAACATCTCTCCAATTCTCGGGACGGGGTACCGGTCTATCAGAATGTTGGCATTCAAGTCTCTTAGGTCTACACACAACCTTATGTTCTTTCCTCCATCCTTGGTCGTGCCAACCAAGAAGAGGTCTCTATTTCCTTGATAACCCCTTGGCTGACCAATTTGTCCAAATCGATTTTCAAAGGCTCTTTCATTCGTAGGGGAATGGAACGTGTTTTGTGTATAGCTGGCACTGCCCCTTCTTTGAGTGTTATTCTGTGCATATAGTTCTTTAGCATCCCCCAGCTTTTCACTAAACACCTCCTTGAACTCCTGGGTGAGATCTTCTGCAACACTGGGGGGTTCTACTAATAGCAATTGTTCACTGTTGTTAGGGTCTAGCTTGATTCCTAGTTCCTTCTGATGTTTCCAACCCAAAAGATTAGAACCTCTCATGGAGACATACACTTTTCCTACCGTGTGCCTATCTTTAAAAGTTATTCTCATCTTTGTCATACCCTCTAGCGGTATACGCTCCTTGAAGTATCCTACTGGATTTATGTCAGCTTCCTCTAGCACCACTCCTCGTCCTGCAAACTTCTCTTCAAAAACTCCCTCTTGTCTATAAGTGTGTACGGAGAGCATGAATCAGCAAAAACAACACTTTTTTCCCCATCCAAAGTAATTTCACATTTAGGATATTCATTACATTCATTTTCCTCATCATCCCCCACCTGGAATATATAAGTTTTCTCTCTCCCATCCTCAATTTCTTCATTTTCCACCATATGTACTGTTGGGTTGAAATTCTTACACACTTTAGAAAAATGCCCCCTTTTGTTGCATTTCCTACACAGAGTATCCCTGGCAGGACACTTCCAGTTGTTTGCTAGGTGACTTGGGCTACCACATTTGTAACAAAATAATCCCTGCGGGTTGTTGCGCTGACTAACCTTAGCCTTCTCTCCTACTTTACAAATAGTCTCCCCATCGTGTGCCCCTCTGCTCTCAATTTGTTCCCTTATGGCTCCCTCATGTATTTTCATCTCTTTCATACACATGGCGGTGTGCTCTAACCCTTTAGCTATACTCAATGCCTCTCCCAGGTCAGGATTCCTAGTAAGAAGTTCCTCTTGTATCCTTGAGTCATTCGTGCACCTCACAATCTGGTCTCTTATCATAGAGTCAGTCAACGCCCCGAATTCACACGTAGCAGATAAACCCTTCAGCACCGCTACATAATTTGTGGCTTTTTCATCTTTCTTTTGGGCCCTTATGTAGAATTTGTGCCTCTCCAACACAACATTTAGTTTAACTTTAAAATGTTCTTCCAGTTTCATTAAGGTATACTCATAGACATTTACCCCTTCAACTTCCTCTTGTTCATCATCTACTTGCCTACCAGTTATGTCCTCAAAAACTTTTCTCCCATGTATGCCTAAATTATGCAACAAAATATGTTGTTTCCTCACATTGTTATAATTACCTCCTCCTATTGCTATAAGATAGGACTTGAAAATCCCTTCCCATCTTTTCCATAGTATTTCCGGCTCCCCCAGCTCATTTAGGAAAGGTGGGGGCTGGCTCATTCCTGCACCTGCCATGGCCATCCACCAGATGAACCTCTGATACTCTACACTGATAAATAAAAGTAAACCTGTGGCTGGAGGAAGAGGGGAAAAGGGATTCAGTACTTTAGGTCAATGGATAAAATTTTATATGGGCACTAAACATCAATAAATGAATGTGTGTTACCACCACCCCGAAAAACGAGCATATCAAAGTAAGAACTTAATACTGGCTTTCACATCACTTTGCTGAGGAAACAATACGAGTCCTCTTTCTGTCTCTTCGTTTCCCACTGTCCTTAGTTCTGGGCGGGAACTTCCTGTGGTGAGCGTCGTCGCCTCCCAGAGCCTCGCCGAGAAGAACACAGTTCCGCTACGCTTAGATGCTCCTTGCACTGTGCCCCCCGAACCGCCGTGAAGAGACAGAGATAGAAGGTAGACTGCTTCTGACAAATCCTGTCTTCGACGGGACGGAGACTGAGGTAAAAACGCGCCCCTCTGGCACTGCTCACACGGCCACGCTCAGCTCCACCTCGCTAGCGCTGACTGCTGCCGTTTTCTCCTCACAAGCTCACCGCCTGCCCCTCCTCACAGAAACGGTAACGGAGCCACCGCCATAGCAAGCCTGAACGTCTCTCAGCACACCACAGCTCACCTTAATCAAGTCCTTTCAGGAGCGGTAGCAGAACCTCCTACAGGCGAACAAGAACCACTCGCGGCGCATCGCGCTGCCGGCACCGGCTCCCGCTCAACTAGCGGCCCACACTGTGGTCTTGCCTGGGTTTCCGCTTACTTCTTCAATTCTCTCGTTTCCTGTTAGTAAGCCAGAAGGTGGTGTCGAGACGCGATGCTGTATTGAAACGCTGCTGTGATGCCGGGGGAGGTTTCTCACATGGGGTAAGTTGATCTACGTTGCCAGCTCTGCCGTCCCAGTATCAATTGCTCCAGGGGGGTGCACCACGCTGACCTTGGCTCAGCTCCTTGACCCTCGTCGCCAGAAAGTGTAGTAAAGACACACTACACGAAGATAGGGTTACGTAGAATTTATTAAGTGACTATCATCGGGTGCTCCCAGCTGGGCGGCATATCGTCTCACAACATTCCAAAGCTGCCTCCAGGCTGACAGCTCGGGCAAAACCATCTGGGGGAAAGGGGAGGGGGGGAACGTCGGGGAGGGAGAAACCATTTCTAAGTTACAACATACCCCTTGGGGTAAATGTATGCTTTATAGATAAACGTCATATGATACTATGTTATTTATCTGTTGTGCATGAAGAAACATGATGAAGGTCTGAGGACAAATGCTCCAGAAACGTTCCTCTCTGCCAGACTGTTTGACGGGCGGCTGAGCCTGACTGGTCTGTTAGAGGTACCATCTGCCTCAATGCAGCCGAAACCTTGACATCTATATAGAGTTGAGGAGTACTGATATTTTTTTACCTTGTCTCATGTCTTTCAGCTCATGATCTCATAAATCTGTGAGATTAGAAGTGTCCACAGAGCGGAGAGTGCGTGTGTTGACTGGATAATGGACTGTGTGTGAGTGTGAAGTGAAATGTAAAATGCATTTTGGATGATAACTGGGGCAGTTGAGTTTTCGATGCAGTGGTGGAAGTTGACTGTGGAGGTCAGAACAGGAAGACGTGTTTTCAGTTGCTCTTGTTTATTTATTTATTTATAAAGTTTTATATAGCGTGAACTTGATCCCGAATGTAAATGTAAATGTATTTGAGCTTGTAAAGCGCACTGCTACCCGTCCGTAGGTTTCCTGGCGCTGTATAACTCTGGGGAACCCGTTCTGGCTTTCCCTGTGGGATGGTCCCTGCTGGGAGTCCCCAAGGTGGAGCCAGGCATCCCCGGAATTGATGGGGCCGTTGTGGAGATTAGGCAAGCTAATGCCCAGAGTTGCCGAGTGGAACCCCTGATTAGAGTAAGCACCGAAGCGAGAATTATCGAGTCCGCTGACCCAAGTCCACGACCCTGCCGCGTCGGGAATTGAACCCTGGTCCCGGGCCGACTTCTGCTCCCGGGTCTGCCGCCTCTAACCAGTGAGCCACACCACTCCACTAAGGAAGGATATCAGAGCGCTTTACAGTTAGAGGGAGAGGAAGGAAAAAGATCACAACAAGACTAAAATGGTGAAACAATATGCATAGAAACATATGGTGCAAACATGACAGATCCTATTTAATTCAGGATTAATGCAGAGTGGGCTAGTCAATGATAAGATGACATCAATGGAGTGATGATACATAATGATGTAAGGGGGCGAATACAATTGTAACAAACAGAATTATTAGCCAATGCTGTAGTATTTACAGAGCGATTGGGGTCCATCGTGTTAAGGTAAGAACTTATTCATGAGGAATCTTTTTGCTTCCACTTTGAAGGCAACCTTGGAGGAGATTCTACGAATTTCCAGTGGAAGAGAGTTCCAAATTTTGGTGCAGCGCCAGAGAAGGCTCGTTGGCATGTTCTCTTTTTGCGGAAGATCTGAGGTTTCAAGAGGAGGGAGTTAGCACTCCTAGACGGTCTACCCCCTCCTGATAGTACTAGTTTTTGCGCAAGGTAGTTGGGGGTTTTGAAGTGGAGGGCTTTGTGGGATAGGCAGGCAATCTTCAGTTGAATTCTAGCTTCAAAGGGCAGCCAGTTTGAAGATTTTAAGACCGGGGAGATGTGGGCATTTCGCTTGGTGTTCGTGATCAATCTGGCCGCCGCGTTCAGTGAAGCCTATAGGGGGGCCAGAGTGTATTTGGGGAGGCCACATAACGTAGCACTGCCATAGTCCAACTTCGGAAGAACGATCGCTTGGACCACTTGCTTGAAGTCAGATTGAGCTAGGAAGGGTTTGAGATTCCTGAGTGTTCTCAACAAGTGGTTAGCACCCTTGCACACATTGCTAATATGGGTCTTCATATTCAGATGCTTGTCCAGGGTGATTCCTAGAGATTTAGCTGAATCAATAATGCGGGGGAGCAGTTGAAAGCGTCGAGTTGGTTCATCCAGAGGTCTATTTTAGGAGTGTGTTTCAGGGGAGAAATGAAGAGGAATTCTGTTTTGGATGTATTTAACAGGAGGTGGTTCTCCATTAACCAGTTTTGGGTAGTCAGTGGGGTAGAGTTGAGTGAAGTGATGTCATCCGGGGAGGAGATTTTCAGATAGAGTTGGGTGTCGTCTGCATACATGTGGAAGCGAATGTCCAATGATGTTAGAACATTAGCTAAGGGTTCAAGGAAAGAAATGAAGAGAATGGGAGATAGGGAGGACCTTGGGGAACCCCCATGTTGACTGGGGATGGCAGGGGATGTTATTGAACCCTTGCACTTCCAGTAAACTGTAGACAGGCTTTACCTTTGAATAATAATAATAATAACAATAATAATAATAATAAAGGGTTTATGAAGCGCATGGTGACGCCTTCTTGGCGTGTCCCCGCGCTATGGAGATGAGAAAAGTGCAGTGAAGATAAGCTCCTCTCTATAGCTTGTAGAGGTGGGTTTTTAAAAGTTTTCTAAACTTAGCTTCAGTTTCAACTATCCTAAGGCCAACAGGAAGACGATTCCAGTTATTGGCTGCTAGCACTCTGAAAGATCTGCCTCCCAGTTTAGCCTTTTTTACACGGGGAATCCTTAGTAGGCCAGTGCCCTTAGAGCGAAGCGCCCTATTTGGCTCATAGATGTGGACAAGATCCTGAAGATACTGCGGAGCCCTGTGGCACATTAGGAGTGCTTTAAACAAGATTCTCTTCCTGATCGGGAGCCAGTGCAAAGCAGCAAGAGCAGGTTTAGATGCAGCTCTTTTGGGGAGTTTTAGGACCAGACGTGCTGCAGTATTTTGGAGTACCTGCAGACGTCCCAGGCTTTTTTCAGTCGTGCCTAGAAATAGCACATTACCATAGTCTATGGGGGAGGTTACCAAGGCTTGAGTCATGGTCCGTCTGGCCTCCAACGGAAGTAGATCCAGGGTGCGGTTGAGAGTTTTTAGCACCCCAAAGCATTTTCCCACTAATCTATGAATGTGACCATCATAGGAAAGTTTGGGATCGACCCATATACCCAGAATTTTTGCCTCTTTACAGGGGCTGGGTATAGGGCCTAGGCAAGTAGTGGTAGATTTATCACTCTTCAGCATAACAGAGGTTATATCTTCTAACAAGTCATTCCTAGCTCCACAAAGCGAGCTCTGTGTACCAAAGATCTAAACAGGTCATTTTATACGTTTTATTCTCTCTCCTCAACAGAATTTTGTTTTTAGAAGTTGCTGTCTCAATTCTGGAAGCCTGGTGTGATGTCAGTCTGCGAGCTGGGCACACCCATCCCTACATATGGTAACAGCAGGAAATAAAACACGGGTAAATCTACCTATCTTGCTTGTCTCAAGGATGAACTTGCAAAAGGGGACAGTCCTGGTCCCAGCGAGCCCTGGGTCTATGTATACTCGTATACATACTGTGAATGTATTCTGGGCATGATTGTCCTGTATGTCTGAAGTATGTGCCCTGTAAGGTGAGCTGCCATGGTGGACAGAAGAAAGGGCAGGGAATGCTGGACAGCCACCCTCCTTGCAGCTTTCAGTAGCCAGGCCTTGATATAACTTGCAGTTTGCACTGGTGGTGAGGTTAAGTCTATTATTAAATGTCTTCTTTAAAGAACATGCCTAGACAAAAGCAATTAGAAAGAAGATGTGGTGGTTAGATGCAGATGTCCAAGGAGATCAGGCAGTTATAGGACCCACATACAGCTACAATTTAGCTTGATCCTACACATGAACTCCGTTGCAGGTCTGCCAGGCGTCACACATACCATGTGACACTAACACAATCTGCACTGATCCTGGCAACCATATAGAGCAGTGATTTATGCACATACTTTCAATATGTTTATAGCTAACAGTCTTGGGGAGATTTAAGTCATCCTTATAGAGCACTGAAGGAATGAATCTGCCAGACCAAGGAAGGAACACATCTGCAGACGAATGTTCTTAAACTGCACTTTCTGTTACTGTACTCTTAATCAGTTCAGTTCGGCTTGCTCAAGAAAATGAGAAACTATTTGGAATAGATTTATTGTGGGCTTGGCTCTTCCCAGAGTCGTTTTAGTCTCTCATCTCAAGCTAGCCTCTTCTTCTTCGTGTATCATTCCACCTCCTATAGAGTGCTTGCATTTCAATCCATGAGGGACTAACTTACGTCTGAAAAACTCCACAGTTATCACGCATTCAATGTTTTATCTCACACCTGTACTGCACACAGGAAATAATTCGTTTTTTAACTGCGGTGTTTTTTTTATGTTTATGGCTGGAGTCGAGTGCGAGTTATTACCACCCAACCACCTTAATACCATTGTCACTACAACCACCACAAACGCATTTGTGTATCCCTGTGCTTGCATTCTTTACCATTCATTGGCTTTGGCCATTCTTGTTGTTCATGTGCATGATCAGCTCAGTTTTGTCACAGGTCAGCTGATATTTAAAGGCAGAGCCTCAAAGAACAAAACTCTGCAGGTAATAGGCGGCATAATATTCTCAATTTACAGGGTACTATAGAAAAAGCTAAATGAGTTCTTGTTTATAAAGGTTTTCGCTTCATGCAAGAATGGTGTTAGTTACTTTGAAATGGAAAACGTTGACATGATATTTGTTTGGTGACAACCCTTGCTACGGTGCCCGCGCAGGAGTTTTTTTTCCAAACAGACTTTAATACCTTGGGTATGAAAGTAGGAAAAGGAGTATTAAACAGGGTCTTCAAAAGGAGGACTAGGCTTAATTTAAATAACAATTTAAATAAACTGTTGAGGGCTAAATGGACAATAGCAGGCCTACAGGGAAGGTATTTGAAAGAGTACCAACAATAGGACACACGAACAGTTGCAGCCATTAGTAAAAAAAAAAAAAAAATGTGTTTAAAAAAGATTTACAAACAAACAGAAAGCAACAACACTTAAGTTATTCGTTGTCGCGAGTAAGTAGATCATTAAATCTTGTTTTTGTATTTTGCATTCTGGCACTTGTGGCTAAGCATTTTCAACAGAATAAAACAAATTAAAGCTCAGAATACACTAAGACAAAACAGCACTGGTTGACATACTCACATTTTTCACAGGGTAAGTTGAGCTCCTCCTTGTGAGGATGGAGTACATAACATCAAGTTGCGCGTTTGATTACAGCACATTTTTCCCTGCTCCACAGAACTAACCGTCTAAATTTCACCTTGATCAGTTCATTATCCCAGGTCAGGTGTTAGTAGTTGATGCAATCATTTTTTTCTTTTGCAGTCTAGTACTTGCAGTTTGGAAATATGTATTACTTACAAAACAACAACAAAAAGGCCTTTGAATGTAAAAGAAAAAGAGGGCTGGTGATCTGAGCATTGAGCTACTATGCAATAAAATGTCACTCAGTGTGTCACTCGAGTTACACACAAGTAACACATAGACACACTTAAAACATCAAAGCATCACACATGCAGGCAGGTAATTTGGCAGCTATGTGGTGTTACGAAGTAGACGGTCCAAAACCTCTCAGCAACAGAATGGTAAGCGGGCCAGGCTTGGTGGCTTTATTTGGCGGTTGCATGTACCAATAGATACAGGCTCCCTTCCAAGGATGACATGGCCCGCGTATACATGCTTCGGGTGTGGCATATATTTGTTTTTCTGAGACTGTACACCAATCGTGGCCCAGGGTGCGACTAGTTCCAGGACGTCGATTCCTTTCTTGATTTTCAGTAGATGATGACCGCAATCCGTTGCCAAGGACAATGTGTGATATCAAAGGCCTAACTGGCAAATCTTCATTTCATTAGTCAAAATGGTTGGATGCAAGGCACTATATAACGAGGAGGTTCTGGGTCATCCAGTTTATAACCAGAAATTTGCTTAACAAATATTGGCTGTATATCCAAGAAATGGGATCTTGCAGCAATCCAATTGTTTCTGACTGAGTTCATCAAGAGGTCAATTGCATTACAAGTGACACAAATCATGGTGCACTTTAAGGGCTAAATCCTTAAGAGGGTTGGAGGAACGCCAGGATATCCAACCGGTCTAGGGGGAAGTCAGTGAGTTAGTGTACATTTGTATAGGACACACATCAAAACAAATCTGCTTCAACACTGGTTATCACATAGAAACACATCATGCCTCCAATGGTTATTTAGTTGGCTGTCATGCATAAAATAGCGGGATGCTATAAGAACTCTAGCACACCAAAAAAAGAGGATGAAAGACAACACATGGGGGCACTTAACTGCTTATCCTCTGGAATGCATGGATTCTGCCAAAATATAATAAATGCCACCCCTCACAAGAGATCGGCAGCCCTGCCTGCTGCTACCTTGCTAGGAGATGCTAATGTCTTCGGTGTGTTTGCAGATTTCAGCATAATCCAGATACATTGATTGTTTGACTTAACTTATTGTGAAAACTTCTAGCAATCTAGTAAAGGTGTGGCAAGTATTGAATGGGACACAGTACCCAATCATGAGGCACGCAAACCAGAATTAACCAAACCTTGATGTGTCGTTCTAATATTTTTCTTTGTGAAGCCTTGAAGGCCAAATGCTAAAAAAGAATGAGAAATACCTGTTGGCATATCTTCGTTATAAGTAATCTTTTGTAACAAATTTTGACCTACTTTATAGATATACATTTTATCCATAGGCAGTACTTGCTAAATACATTATGTAAATGTATGTGTGCATAAATGTCATCCAATGTCATTTTGTTTTTTAAAACGACAAACAGAATGCATATATAAACACATATCACACATAATCACTAAAAACGTGTATTAGGGGGTGTTTATGGTTGTCTCATAATGTCAGTAAATACCCACCAATAAAAAGAAAAAAACACAAACATTCACCGAAGAGCTTTAGTTGAAGTGACATGCAGGTTTAAATCTAAAATCTTAAACCCATTGACAAATCCCCACTTACGGTGAGCTACGTCAATGCACTGATCGTGATCTCACTGTCATTTATCACTGGTGCCCCAGGGTCACTGTATTTCGATAAGTAAGGTTTCTCCTTTTAAGCACTCGACTCACTTAGGGTAGCGAGGGCTAGCAGTCATGGCTTACTCTACGAGGCGGGACGGGTTACAAACTGGAGGTACAATATGACAGAGTAAAACAACACTCAAGAACTTCAGAGGACAAACAGTGCTAGAACTCCCATGAAGAATAGGATCTTAGATACAGACAGGGACTGTAGGTCTGTTACATCTAAGACACACAAACTAAATAAAAACAGAAGGTGCTAGAGATATGACATATGCATAGCGGTGAAATTCAAGGAGATAGATGTTCAATTAACATGGCTGCCAGAGATCTTGCAGCCACAGGTCACAGTACATTGTGCACAAGGACGGAGTGGGTATATACATGTTAGAAACTCAACTAGTCTTCAAGTCTCTGCAAAGAGACTTGGGACCCTTTGCTGGATTGGACTTCGTGCTACTAGGACCTTTGCTCTTCGCAGGGGAAGCCGCCGGGGAATCTGTGGAGCTGCTGTGTTGACAGAGGAGTGTTGGGGTATCTGCTCAGGGCTGCGAGCGTTCTGCAGGGACTACATCTCCCAGTAGTCCCTGCCTGGCCAATTTAGATCACCTGGCCCGCTCTCCCTGTTAGCCCCGCCCCCTGTGCACAGATCGTGCAAAAGAGACTCCCTGCCTCTTACTAGTGGGACCCTTTGCTGGATTGGACTTCGTGCTACTAGGACCTTTGCTCTTGGACTCCTGGTTCTGGGCTGCTGACCTGCTTCTACACTACTGCTTGCCGGACCCGCTTCGCAGGGGAAGCCGCCAGGGAATCTGTGGAGCTGCTGTGTTGACAGAGGAGTGTTGGGGCATCTGCTCAGGGCTGCGAGCGTTCTGCAGGGACTACATCTCCCAGTAGTCCCTGCCTGGCCAATTTAGATCACCTGGCCCGCTCTCCCCATTAGCCCCGCCCTCTGTGCATCACACTTAACCTATAATAGTGGTCTCTACTTCTGCTGTGCGGGAGCGTCCCGGGAGAAGCCCGGGACAAGGGCGGGATCGTCTGTGGCCGTCCGTGGTCGGGCGAGGTTGGGTTGGGCCATTCCCCCTGGTTAATTTTGTACACATTATTATTGGTGTTAGTATAATTCTTTTATTGTCATAGTACTAATTAAAACTGCAATGCCTCTACGCTCCGGTAAGGAACGTACAGTACAATTGCAGACTGCTAAGGGGGTGGTTTCAGGTCCATTAGACGCATTCATTACTCGAGCTACTGGGATCTTAGAAAAAGAGATAGCGATGGCCGAGAAAAGGCTTTCTATTGACTTAGTTAGTGGGAAGCGTTCCTCTCTGGGTAGGTTGGCACTAATACCCAGCCCCATTGCACAAGCCCCGAGTAACAGTCTACATTTGGTTACAGCAGAGGTGCACCGCGAGGGGGAAGGGGAGGGCATCCCACCCTCCGTGGGGGAAACTGATTCGTATCTGGATGATACCCAAGACAGCAGGGGAATTGGAAATGAAAATGAAAGTGTGCTCTTGGCCAGTAATTCTGAGTCGGACCCACTGGGGGACGAGGACCTGTTGAGAATTGTACCTCGCAAAAGGAAAAGGCGTTT
Source organism: Lissotriton helveticus (assembly GCF_964261635.1). NCBI lineage: Eukaryota > Metazoa > Chordata > Amphibia > Caudata > Salamandridae > Lissotriton > Lissotriton helveticus. The sequence continues at coordinate 1,787,610,975 of NC_136065.1, forward strand.
GGGCCATCAGGGGGGGGGGAGCTTTCAAGATTTCAAAGACCATTGATCTGGCCCACACTAGCGCCCCAAACCCCGAGGCCCTTCCTACTCTCTGTCCTGCCCTGGTACCAATAGATCCCTCCCATATCCCCTTTGGTTCCTCTGACCCATGTCCAATTTGTTTTAGTAGTGATGAAAGCTTATTGGTAAAAATGGAGGCTATGATCAAAACTCTTTTACTTCCTGTACTTGAGAGAACAAGGTTGATGACCTCTAAACTGGATGTACTTGAGTCCATTGTAAATACTAATACTGGTTTACTACATAAGTTTACTAGCCCCAAAAATGCCGCGGGGAATCCTTGTTCCTCTACGATCAATACAAAGGGCCAGAAAATTGCACCAACTGGTAAAACTGTAACCTCCGTGACCACTGGCTTAGCATCAAATTATCCTGACCCTAAAACAAATAAAGATTCAGTGGCGGGGGGATCCTCTAGGGTTAAGGATTGTACTCCGGTTGTAGGCTCTTTGTTGCAGGTGTCAAAGAAAGCCACCTCCAAATCTAATCCCCAACGAACACCGGCGTTACGGCCGCAAGACCGTGCAAAGGGTGCTCCTAGTACATCGTCCCAGTCCACCACAGGGCAGGCAGCTAAAGTGAGCATGAATTCTACCACCCCCTTAGGGAAACCTAACAAGCGGGCTCACCCTCGCACAGACCTACCCCCTGAAGCAACCCGGCATACGATAGTTTTAACTGGTGTAGCACAACTTAGGGAGGGTGCCAACGAATCCTATGGGGACCTTCATAACAAAGTGGTATTCTGGTTAAACAAAAATCGCCCCCTTCCCCCATCATCCGTGACTGAAATCTTGTTTGTGAGGAGAGTTGAATGGGTGGGTCACGGCAGTAAGGACTTAGAGGGGGATTGTATCATTATATCTTTTAAAGATCCCTGGGTGGTAGATTTCTTACGTAGGGAAGCAAGGTTTGCAAGATTGGGGGATGTGCAGACCTTAGGCCTTGACTATTTTTATCCAAGACGATTCTGTGAGTTTCCTCCGAGACATCTACCCTCAAGATTGCCAGTCAGGAGGCACCAAGCTGATAGAACACCCTACCTCCCGCAGTACCCATTATTGTTTAACCGCTTTGAGCCCCTCTCTGGCCTGGAGGCCATTGATTGACTCTACCCGGTTGCAGGGAATGAAAAGGTTATGAGGAATCGGGTGAGCGAGGAAGACGGAGCTGGTTTGGAGATGCCACAGGGGGTTGTTGGGAAAGAGAGAATGGAGGTGCTGGATCCAGGGAAGAAATCTGAAATACTTACAGGGGGTGTGATAGAAGGTGCAGGTGGGGTGGGGTTCGAGCAGGGGGACACTAGCAAGGTGGTAGTGGCTCGAGATGCGACTAAGGTGGAGAGTCATCAAGTGAGCTTAGTTGCACCCATGGCAGTGGACCGGAGTGGGCCATGTAGCGTAACAACAATACAGGAAACACTTAAATTAGCTTCTTGGAATGTGGCAGGGATTAAGGGGCGGATGGATTCTGAGGATTGGTTAGAATATATTGATACATTTGATGTTTTATTATTTCAAGAAACCTGGGCACCGGATCCAATTTATAGGGCTGGGTTTTTAAATTTTTACAAACCAGCTATAAGGGGCAGTAAAGGTCGGGCATCAGGAGGGCTCGTGACATGGGTTAAGCAGGCAATGGGATACCATCCAACTGAAATATTTGCGGATCACCCAGATCTCTTGGGCATTAAATTAAGCAAGGATGGCTACCAGGATCTTATAGTCATCAACATCTATGCACGCGGCCAACCGGGTGGCCGTTGCCCTAGCATTGTAGACTTTGTGGACATATATCTCGAAGGGTTAGGGAGAGACAAGATATTTGTTCTAGCTGGGGATTTCAACTGTACTTTTGAGCCCCTCTATGTTGTAGGGGATAATTGGGGGTTAGCAGAGGATGTGGTTTGGAAGATCCCAGAACTGTCCGTTGATAAAATCACAAAAGGAACTGAGGCAGCTCTACATTGGATGGGCTTGTGCCTGAATTGGGGGCTAAGAGCTACAAATGGCCGTACTGCCTCTGATCAGGGAGGCAATTCCACCTTTGACAATGGGCTAAGGAAAAGCCGTATAGATTACATCTTGTTGAAGATGGAATATTGGCCACTTCTGATAGATATGGAGGTAGTACCCCGCCCTGAAAGCGATCATAATCCTTTGTCACTTAGTCTGAGACTTCCGGGTACATGTGGAAGGATTCCACCAGTTGTTCACTCGACAGGGGACACTATCCTGACCAACGATAGAAGAAGGCTTAAATGGACAAGGATTGTGGGGGAAGAGTCTATTCTGGATAGCATTACGAATGTGGTTTCCAAGACTGCTAACGACATTTCAACCCTTGTTACCATTAGGGGTGATATTGATAATATTTGTGAACTCCATGAACAATGCTTCGCCCAGCTCAAGGTCCTTCTAACGCTGCCGCCAACCAAAGGCACCCTAAAGGTGCATACCTCCCGGCAGAAATGGTACAACAAGCAATGTAGGGAGGCCCATAGAAGATTAGTGAAAGCAGTTAAGTCCAGGATTTTGAGTGACATAAAGGAAACTAGGGCACAGTATAAAAAAATCCAGTGGAAAGCAAAAAGAGAGTGGGAAGATAATTATTGGTCTGACCTTCTGCATGCCTGCACTTCCAATAACCAGATTAAGTTCTGGGAAACTGTAAAGTGGGGCAGAAATCCCGACTCCCATTTACCTACTAACCATGTATCCGCAGAAGCCTGGGTGGAGTTCTACTCTGGTCAATTCAAGGATTTGAATTTAGAATCCACTACAGGTTTACCTAGGTCACAAACTATGTTTGTCCATACAGAAGAGCTGACTTTTACAGAACACTAAAAACTGGTCACTGCTTCTGGCTCCGCTAGTTTAACAGGAAGGTTCCTGACTTTTAAGTTGGATCCCTTCCTAGAGAACTATTGGGACATTATCACTAGGCCACTTGACAAGAAACTTTACCATCAGTTTAGTGTGGGATCCTTGCCCTTGAATTCGTTCACTAAAAACTGGTCTAATGGAGCGAGCGAATATTGCTCTTGGTGCCCGGGACACAAGGAGAGTGTGGGTCATCTTCTATTTGCCTGTCCGATTTATCAAGCCCCCCGAAGTAAATGGATAAAACCCCTTTGCAAGCGACTTAAATACAAAGGGTGCACTGAGGCTATTTGGGCACTTAGAACTAACACCTCTGATGTAATTGTTGTGAGCGTAGCCAAATTCTTGGGGTGGGCTTGGGTGATTAGAACGAGAAGTAAGCAGAAATGATTAAGATCCTGTCTCTTTTTTTAATTCCAATCTTTTTTAATTTCTAGGTCAGGTTTGTCTTTGTATTGTTAGGCTGTTTAATTGTAATTTTAAAACAATGTTATACTCTATATGTATGAATTTCATGAAATTCGAATCTGTATACAGTAATTGAAGCTATAATCGTGTTTGCTGTAACACCAACTCTTATAATAATTTGTATGTCTACAACTTCACGTTTTTAAAAAAATATGTCTTTTATGATTTTATTATCGAAATAAAGACTTTAAAACCTGAAACCTGACTTGGGACAATAAACCAAGGTTATCCACAACAACATCTCCTTGGTATAAGAAACGTCTGGGGCCAGTATATAAGAAGTGGCTGATCTCTGTCAATCTTTTTAAATTGGGACAATCTCAATAGGGAATTACGGGACCCAGGAAATCAACATTAGGATTTAGGTTCTTCCCTCAACAGAGAATTAAATCAGGTTAACTTCAGAAATGAAAGGGTTAGATACATGTTTAAATCAATTCCAAAATCGCAACTAAAGTAGTAAAATTGTTCTGAGGCAAAGAGAAAGCACAGTTTCCCTCTTGGGCATGGTGGATGTATGTACAGAGACGTCTGTAGGGACAGTGCATAAGAGGCGTAGACAATATATATTTTTCAATTACACTTTAAGTTGAGGAGGGACTTGTTACTGGTCTATTTAAGTAACATCTTCAGTTGAAAACAAACAGTCAATGGGCCTTAGAGCACTAGACAGCAAGGAGAAAGATAATTTGCAGCATCTTCACTACAATCTCCAAAAGGACACCGACAAGTCCACGAACACGTTTCCTAACTCATCACAGAACTCCATCCATTTGAGGAGCATGGCATTCAAACTATAGAGTACATGAAACATGTACTTTGCCAAATATCAGAGGTGTCCAAAGCAGCTGTGATCAGATGTGGCTAAAACGCACATGGTCAGAATCAGAGGCATGCAAAATGTACTTGGCTAGAATTAGATGAGGCCAGATATTTTAGGACCACAATCAGATGGGCCCAAAATTTGCTGCATCAAAATTGGTCTGACCTAATCCTCTCTGTGCCGCAATCAGTCCCTGCTAGATTCTTCTGGGTAATGATTGGTCCCTTCAAGATGCCTCTACTACAGGTTCTTACTGAAAGTAGGGCCTCAAAAGCTAGGCCACTCAAGGTAAGGATCGGTCATAGCCAAGCCACATTACACCAGAATCCATTGCAGTCAAACATGCATAACCAGAATCTGAGGTTGAAACGCATTACCCAGCACCAGAATTGGAAAATGCAAAAGCATCTAGGGACAAAATTCTGATATGGCCAAACAGGGTCACAATTAATCGTATTTGCTGGATCAAAATCAGTCCTAGCGGGTTGGGCTCCTCTATGCCACAATTGGTTCCAACCAGGCACTTCTGGATAGAACTCTTCTTGACCCAAAGGCCTGGGGCATGATGGGTAGGGTATTACCATGCACAGTTGTGCAAATGCAGTGGACTATCAATGCCAATTATGCAAAATGTTTTAATGCAAACTTGAGACAATCAACGTACCAATTTACAAAACAAGGCAACTTCACTTCACAATATTAATCACGAACTAAAATTCCTGACTGTAACTAGCCCTGATGAGTTTACCAGGTAGCTTTGACTACACGTTATGTACCATCTACATCCTGGTATTACCAAGCGCTTTAAATGGGCAGGTACCGTCAGGTACTGCGTACATGAACCTCTTGAATTTGAAAAAGACAGAATACCAGGAATTCTTAGCAGGGATACGTTTCTTTTCAAGGGAGAGTACCTACATACCTGAGAATCAAACAAGTACTGTGGGATAGTGTTATGTTATGTTAAGGGGATTTTGTATAGCGCACTGTCACCGGAGGTATCATGGCGCTGAAAGGGTGCTGAGGAAACAGAGGGAATTTAGCGGGATTGTGGGAAAAGCCAGGTTTTTAGTGATTTGCGAAATTGAATGAGAGTACCGGAAGTCCTAACTGAGAGGGGAAGAGAGTTCCAAAGTTTGGGGCCGAGAAAGGCAAATCTTCGACCCCCAGATCTACAGAGTTTGAAAGGAGGGACCACCAGAAGATGTAAGTGAAGTGATCTAAGGTTACGTGAGGGACAGTAGGGGCAGATAAGGGATTTCAGAAAGGCGGGACAGGAACCAGAGAGAGATTTGAAAATAAGACAGCCAACCTTGAAGGCAGCCCTTAGGCTAACCGGGAGCCAATGTAGCTTGATAAGGAGGGGTTTGGCGGACTGCCACTTCAGAATCCCGAGGGCCAGTCTCGCCGCCTGGTTTTGAATGACTTGCAACCTATTGATGGAGCATTTGGGCAAGCCGTGATAGATGGAATTTGAAAAATCCAGGCGGGAGAGAACAAGGGCCATGATGACTTGAAGCAAGGCATCGGGAGTAAGAAGGTAGGCCACCTTCCTGATCCTGCGCAGTTGGAACATGCAGGAGGAAACCACTGTCCCCACCTGCGGCCCCAGAGAGAGCCCAGCGTCAATAGTGACCCCGAGGCTTTTCACCGAGGTTACCGGGGAGGGAGGAGAGCCAAGCTCTGTCGGCCAGAAATGTGGACCCCAGTGGACGGCGCTCTTACCCGGCAGGAGGAGCTCCGTCTTACCGGGGTTCAATTTCAGCTGGTTCTGACACATCCACTGAAAGATATGGGACATGACTGCCTGAAAAGTAGGAATAGAAGAGGGAGAGTTAAGAGAGAAAATGAGTTGTAGGTCGTCCGCGTAATTGAAGACGCGGACGTCCCACTGCCTCAGAGAAGAGAGAAGAGGGCGAAGATAGAGATTGAAAAGAAGAGGGGATAGAGAGGAGCCCTGAGGGACCCCACAAGGCAGATGTTCCATAGGGGCCCTAAATGTACCTAGGCTGAGGGACTGGGATCTCCCCATAAGGAAAGATTTCACCCAGGCCAGCGCCAGGCCCTGGATGCCGGCCTGTTCGTCACGGTGGAGAAGGATGTTATGGTCCACCGTGTCGAAAGCGGCCGACAGATCTAATAAAACCAGGGCCTGGGAGGTACCCTTGTCAGCTCCGTCTCTCAAGGTGTCTAGGACAGCCAGGATCACAGCCTCCGTAGAATGACCAGGGCGGAAGCCGGCCTGGTTGGCCTCGAGAAAGATGGAACTCTCGATGAACCCCGAGAGACAGGCAGTGACATGGGCTTCCAAGATTTTTGAGAAAAAAGGTAAGAGAGAGATAGGACGATAGTTTGCCGGGACGGCAGGGTCGGCTCCAGGCTTCTTCAACAGAGGCACTAGAACGGCCTCCTTGAAGGAGCTGGGTACCGTCCCGGAAAGAAGAGAAGAATTGAGCAGAGGAAGGATACAGTCGGGTAGAGAATGGCAGATGTCGCTAAGTATGGAAGGTGGACAGTGGTCGTCAGGGGAGCCAGACTTGATCCGGGCAGCCAGGTTGGCTAGAGATCTAGCGTCTAGTGGGGGAAGCTGGGTGATAGAGAAAGCATTATGAGGGGGTGTGATGGGAACAGCATCCAATGAAGTGACCGGGATAGTGCCCTTAATCAAAACAATCTTCTGTAAAAAAAAAGGTGCTAAGTGCATTGCAAGATTCCTGGGTAGGGGCCTGGGACAAAAGCGTTCTGGCGTCAGACGTGAACTCGTCCAGAACTCTAAAGATCTCCTTCGACTTACAGGGAGCTGACAGGATACGCTCGGAGACATAGGCTTTCTTGGCTGCAGAGATAGCAGATTTGTACCTATTACGAGCTGCCACATAGATATCTCTACTTGACAGGCAGTAGTCTCTTCTCCATCTGCGTTCGAATTGACGAAGTTCTAACTGTAAAGTTTTGAGGAGTGGAGTAAACCATTTATGAGAATGGTTATGACGAGAGTGAGGGAACTTGATTAGTGGGGCAAAGATATCGCTGGCTGATATGAGCCAGTTAGAGACTTGCCCATCTAGCTCATTAATGTCAGGGTTATTGGGGGGAGGCGGACGAGTGTGAGACAGATGAGTTAACAGTTTGGAAGAGTCGACGGCCTTCCACTTACGAGCCATGCCACCCTCCCGCGAAGGGATCCTGACCTGACCAGCCATCGAGATGGTGGTATCGATAAGGCGGTGGTCCGACCACACGCAAGGTGTAATAAGCGGGTGGGAGGGCTTCACCCCATAGACCCAGATATGATCAAGTATATGGCCACCACTATGGGTGGGGGAGGTGACTAGCTGGCTGAAGTTCAGGCTCGAGAGACCTTCAAACAATTCGAGGGCGTGGGGGCCAGCGTCCCTGTGCTGAAACCAATAATTAAAGTCCCCAGCAATAACTATGCGAGGAGAGGAGGTAGCAATGCTAGCAAGCTGCTCAATAAACAGTGCGGGGAAAGAGGGCATGGATTGTGGGGGGCGGTAAAGTACCATAAAGGTAACAGCGCCCACCTCAGTTCCAAGACTGAAGACAAGATTATCTACATCGGGAAAAATCATGGAAGTGGGGGTGATAACCTGAATATCCTTACGTATTACCGCCGCGACCCCTCCTCCAGGGCGACCCCCATGGCGGTTGGTGTTAAGCAGGCAGTAGTCAGGAGGTAATGCTGCCAGTATGTCCGGGAGGGAGTCGTCCGTAAGCCAGGTCTCAGAAAGTAGAAGAACGTCAGGTCTTTCAGTCGTAAGTAGATGGAAAATATCAGTTTGATGCCTGACTAAAGAACGAGTGTTCAAATATAGTAGGCGGATCTGCGACTCAGGAATAGTGAGGGAAGTGGGAGGAGTGAGTGGGCCAAGGTGGGGGGGTAGATTACCAGTGATTCCTAAAGTAGTGATCCGCGTCCAGGTGTCAAACGATAGGGGGCAGTCAGCAGCTCGAAGGTGCATCAGGGCGTAATGGCATCTCTGTATTTCATTTTCAAGCACTGCAGAGAGCAGAGTCAAGAATCACAGTCAAACCAGGACCACCATCTACCTTCTGACTGTATAAGTGTTTGTGGTATTTGTATTCCACAAACCTAGCCGAAAGGCAATGGACTGCTTCAAAGGCAAAGATACAGTCAACGTGTGATTGGAGGAGTAGCATAGTTCTAATAGTGGACGTGGACAGTTACTGCGCCATGATGTGGTGTTCTTTTTCTCCTGAACTGGAGCAGTGTGAAGGCGTTAGTGATGGCTACTGGATATCGTTCTAGACCATGGGTGCATAGCAGGAGAAATCTGATTACCTTTTATTTTCCATTTTTCACTCGATCTCAAGTTTGAAGCTGTGCTGGCCAGAGATGTGCCAAGAGTCACTGCAGGTGGTGAGCTTGTCAGCCAGATTTGCGGGGGTGTTGGAATAGAAACGTCCATTTTTTTAATGGCCTCTGAGCTGATGTCTAAACACTGGAAGTAGGACTATAAAAGAGATGAGACATTGGGGGGATCGATCTCAGCCCCCCCGGATCACACAGCGAGATCAAGTGGGACGCCAGGATTAGAAATCGACTCTATATTGTCCCATGTAACTCTAACTTCCCTTGCCTCTCCACCATCCATAAGTGCAGCTTGACATTACTCGGTATATCTCAGGGCGGTCTTCAGCCTACACAATCCATTCAATGAATTACACCCCCTCACACCACGCAGCAGCTGCTGTTGCCCCTACAGAACCTGAGACACCCCAGTATTTGTTTTGGGGTTAGTAAACGGAATCACTGCCTGAGGTTTAGTCCCGGTATTATTCTGGGAGAAAACTACTTTTTGGTTTAAACAGTATACAGACTTGAAGTAACCAGACATATGACTACTGCTCTGTTCACTTGATAAATGAAAAAGATCAATAAAATTTGCATTCTAAATACAGGGGTACTGAACTATTTTTAAACCGAGTGTTCCAAGCGCCCAATCTCCGCTCCTCTCCCGCCCCCACGTACAAAAAAAATAACCCCCCTGCACATCTGTTTTCACTCAGAGCGCTGCTCCTTTCTCTCCTCACACACGCACTACACAGCTCTATTTCCTTTCCAAAAGAAGGAAGCAGAAAAAAAATTAAATGAGAAAAGAGGCAAGCTGAATCCTTAAATTGTGCAAAAAAAACTACATAAATCAGGATGTTTCAGCCCCCTCTCTGTCGCCCTTACGGACTGTCCGGCTGCAAACAAGCGGGCAGAACTGGAAGTTTCTCCCCTCACCTGGGTCTGTCGAGGCGCCGGTGATGACGAGCAGGCAGAGGGCGCCGAGGAGCGTGCCCCATGGGGGCGGGGTGTGGGGGCGCCGCCGGAGGTGCATGCCCGTGGAGAAATCTGGCGGGTGGCGGGGGCTGTGTCGGCTGTCCTTCGCCCCCGTTCTTGCCCGGCAGTCTGCTTCTCGGGATGGAGGGCTGGAAGGAGGAGGAGAGGCCGAGATGAAGAGTGTGCGTGTGTGAAGTAAATGCCAAAGATCCAGGGGAGGGGCAGACGTTGCATCAGCAGGGGCAGCCCCCCCCCCCTGACTTGGTGGGCTGGACCCGGGGGGAGGAGGGAGAGACGGCGGAAAAAAGGCTGAATTCTTCCCAAAACTTTCCCTCCTCCTTTGTGGTCTCCTGGCGTGAGGAGGTGGGGTTCTTAAATGGGCATACTTCGGACCAACGTGTAATCTTGGGTGAGGGTCAACCTCTGCTCTTCATTCTGTGTACTTAAGTGCGAGCCGGTTTACAGTCTACTGTGCTTTCGGAAAGCGATGTGGCCTAGCGGTTGGAGCTGCAGACTTTAGCAAGGGGGGAACTAGGTTCGACTCCTGGCATCCCCTCAACATCCTGTGAAGCTGGCAAAATCACGTAATCTCCCCGTGCCTAATAAGAGAGGCGCTTATGTAAAACGCTCCAATGCCCTTGAGCTAAAATCGCATTATACAAAACAAAATCCTAGCCTAACCTGTGGTATGACTTTACTCCTATCTCAAAGTTGTTCTCATTTACTTAGCAGCCTGTTCGTAGCCTCCTCTTTTACCCCTTCACTATCCTTCTCAATCCAAATAACTGACTGACATATCCACCACTCAATTTACTTTCATATTTCACTTTACTAATTCACCACTAACGCTGTATGGGTACCAGAGTAGCGTGCTACTCGCCGAAAAAGCTCCTCAACCATCATCAGGGGTAGCAAGTGCTATATAAATGCAAACCTTTTCCCCCTCTCTATCCTTCTCAATCCAAATAACTAACATATCCACCACTTAAATTACTTTAATATTTTCATTATACTAATTCACCACTAATCCTTCATGGGTTCCGAAGTAGCGTGCTACTCTCCGAAAAACAGCGCCAACACAATATCAAAGATAGCAAGTGCTATATCAAGGCAAACCTTTTTCCCTCTTCTATCCCTCCACTATCCTTCAATCCAAATAACTGACTAGCATATCCATCACTTAATCACTTTCGTATTTCACTATACTAATTTATTTTATTTTAAAGGTTTTATATAGCGCTGGCTAGACCCGGAGGTATCAGAGCGCTTTACATGAGCATCAGATCATAGTTACAGGTTACATCGTTACAAAGGTTACACAGTTAATAGAGCATGGCAACATAGTTACTTGTAAGGTCAAGATAAACAATAAGCACAAATACGTAAGGGGAAAAGCAGGCAAGGTGAAAGATTCAGGGGAGAGGGGAAGGAGCTGGGGAAGTAGACAGGTAATGAAGGCGGGAAAGAGGAGGGGAGGGTGAAGGACATCGCATGGAAAGAGGAGGGGAAGGGCGACGGGGACACAAACCGGTAGACGAGTCAAAGCAATGTCCAAAGTCCAGTAAGCTGTGATCCCAGGGGAAGTGGTATCACTTCCCTATCTCGGTTGCTGGAGGCTCCCTTTACGCAGTGGACTCTCTCAGAGGGGTCTCTGAGACTCCAAGGCCTACATACTGGATCCGTCCCCAAAAAGGGGAGAGGGAGTGCTTTGGCAAGGGGTGCCATATCATACCTCAGCTGTGAGTAGCTCCCTTGGCACAGTGGACTCTCTCAGCGGGTACGCTGAGACCCCAGAGTATAAATATTGGATCTTTCCCTAACAAGGGGAGGAGTGCTTAATCCTTTATGGGTTTCATTGTAGCCTGCTACACGTCGAAAAAGCACTTTGACGCCTCATCTTGGGTAGTAAGCGATATATAATTACAATACAATACAACTCTAACTCTTCAATTGTGTCTTGTACACTAAAATCGTGCACACCACCAGTACACAATAACAAATTCATACACATACTTTTTTCAGTCAACTGGGAGTCTTTACCCGAACACGTACACTCCGAAACACTCTTACATTCCATCAAATGAATTCTCTCTGCACACCAAAGAATTTCACGCTCACTCGGACTCTTCAGTAGTACTGAATGAAAACTACGGTGTAGCTATACAGAAACTTTCGGACGATGTAAATATCAGGTGGGCAACTAGAACCAAATTTCAGGGGGGAAAGCCTAATTCTTCCAGCCATAGGCAGAGTGGCTCTTAGAAGGGTTGAAAACACAACAAAAGCTCATTAAAAAGTAAATGGTCTTTTAAAAACCTATGAAGTACTCAGGTGTGGCTGCAATTAGAGGGTCGCCAGTCCGCGAAGCTGTCTCAGCCGGGCTGACACACATGACGGGGGGCTGAAGTCCGGATTGCACGCCTGATCAATATATCAAACTGCCACTATCATTAATAGGTCATATCGCTAAAATAAAAATGATGGTGCCGCCTAGATTTGTATTTTTATTCCAAAACGTACCAATTTCCTTAGCGAACACCCTATTTCGTTGCCTGCGCACCTTTCCAATCAAGCTAGCTTGGACAGGCAAACAGCCGAGAGTGCGGTGGGACTCACTTACATTGCCTTACGAATCGAGTGGACTAGATGCTCCTAATGTTTGGTACATTGCCCTCGAGATATTCCACACTCATACTTAGATGTTGGATTTAAAATGTTATCTCTGTAATGCATGTGATTACAATGCCCTATTTGCTATGTTTGAACCCCTGTTCTCGTAAAGTTAGCATGCATGGCGCCATCTTTATTGACGCCATGTTGTTTCATAACCAAGATCAAGTGTATGTCTGTGTAATGCTCGCCTCTACCAGAAGACCACTCCGCCCCTCTGGCTTGTACTTCTCAAGGTTGGAGCTTCGCTGAACTAATGAATGTACTGCTCATTGTTGCATACTTTTAGCATTAGGTGTACTTGTTCTCACAGCTTTACATGGTAGAGAGCTGCTGCATGGCCTTGAGATTGGGATAACATGTTCTCCGCACAGTGGCACAGCTCATTCTATGTGCCTTCCATTGTTCCCCGTGGCCTGAGCTGGAAAATTCCGGTTTGGGCGGGTCTTTAGAGGTGTTGGAATTGTATAACTGATGTGACCATGTGAAGGGAGACCAGACCTCTCAGCAGTCCTCTTAGGAGACTGGTCAGATTGGGCTCAGCTGCAGCATATTTGTAATAAACTAACAGGTTTGTATTCTCTGCTGTCTGACCTACTCTTCATTATTTGGGAAGGCATATAGGTGGTTGTGAGTGACCTGGGTGACCCGATTTGGGTCACTTCCTTCATTTGGCGTCCGAACAGGAACTCCATCGGATGCCCCATCCTCACCCATAACCGGGTGTTAGGAGGACGGGCTACGTCTGGTCGGACGGGCAGATCAGGGTACGCTGCACGATAGAGCCTCGCACTTGCAGCTGCCCGCCTGTCTGTTCAGGCGGCGCCTCGTCTAGTGGTCATCCCGGTTGGGGTCCTAATAGGCGTAACCCTGTAGAAAAATACAAACTGGGGGGGCACTACCAACCAGAATATAAGATCCTTAATTATTGCCCGGCGATGTCGCCTCTTGAACCCACCAAGAAGTTAAACCATTGAAGAGGCAGGCGCTGGAGACTGGAAGGCAGGAAACAAGGTTTTTATTCTCTCCGGAGGAGAACACAACGAAACGGACAGAAGGTATCGTTCAGAGGTGCTCTAACTTACGTTTGAGGCCTGGCCCCTTATATACAGTGTTTTATGGTTTTATTGCAGTTTACATATATGTGACAAAGCTTTGATATACGGAAAGACATACCCGGAATCCCCCTTTGGGGCCCGTTCCCACACACATTTACAGTTGAAATCCCCACCCTAATCACAACAGGTGATGAGCATCTCGCAGCTGGATAATCCGCCGAGTCACAGAATGTGGGGAGTTTGATTGGATCTCATGGGGTGGGGGCTTTGATCAACCCGGGGATTTCTTTGATGGGGGAAGCTTTCTATTGTACGGGGAGGGGCGAGGGTGGTATCGGCAGAGCTGGGTGTCGGCCTGGGAACGGGGAGGACAAAACGGGCACACGAGGAAAAAGGGGGTTTGCATCTAAGGGCCGGAGATCATGAAAGGAAAGCAGGGAGGTGTCGCGCTGGGAACAGGATGAGGGCCGGGGGCAGAGCAGCGCCGAAGAGGGGTTTATGACTCCAGGCAGGTGCAAGCAGGGGGGTGGTCAGCGGGCAGGCTTAGCGAAGGCAAAGGGCTATGTCAGGGGCCAGCGGCATGCAAAAGGGTTGGTTCTGATCGGGGCATCTTAAAATGGCGGGCGCGCACGACAAAAGTGTGGCATCAGGGGAAGAGGCAAGATGGCGCAGATAATGTTCACCAAAACGCACTAATTTTCCACAGTCCCTCCTTTAACATATTCAAGACATCTTGTTGGTTCATTTTCTACTCGGGTCTATTGTGGTGAGCATGAGAGAGAGAACGGTAGGAAACCCAAGATAAAGAGTTGTAAACAATACTTTTTGAGGTTTCTAGTTTTTAGGAGGTGCATCTATTTGATGAACTTTGATAAATTTGTTCAGCAGGAAAGTCATAGGAATGAAATACAAAAACGGCGAGCAGCAAGTACATATCATAACGTAAACTGGCAGGTTAATACATATTTCGGATTCGGATTGGAGCAGGATCAATACAATGGTGGCTGGGAGAGAAATGAGGCGTAGAAAGAAACGGTGGTTTGAGGATGTCAAATGTTCGAAGTTTACGAGTTCTCATTGTTCTTTGTGGTCTTTCGTTGGCGCTGTTGAGCACCGGCGGTGGAGCTACAAGTCCGGCTCTGTTCTAAGTTCTGCGTTGCAGGGCACGACCCTTTCCTCGCGTTTCTGGTCGGAAAGGTCCTTTTCGCCCCGTGTCCTTTGAGGTGATTGTCAGAAAGTTCCGATGGAAGAAGAGCGTTCAAGACAGTCCATAGGGTAGGTCAGAGGAAAAAGGGGGATGGAGCAAGGCCAAATTAGGAACAAACTAGGGGAACGAGAGACTTCAAATAGGCGGGCGTGTGACGGAATTCGGAGAGCGGGGACTTGTCGACAGGCACTGGACGTCGAGCAGGGGCATCAGGTCGACCCTTTCTTTTCATGCTGTCGAAAACAGTGCCTCGTCCTGCAGCTCTTTTCAGTCGTGGTCTCGCCTTGGCTAATGTCGCAGGTGTCCCTTAGTCTGCAGTCGGGCCTCGTGCTCCCACATCCGGTCCTTCTCTCCTCCAACAGCAGTACCCTTAAACAAGTTTGAAAAGACAGTTTTTTAGAAAATTTTCGGATGAAGATAATCAAAAAGTCTATTTCTCTCCCAGCTCCAGGCAAAGAATGAAAATGTCCGTCATTTTTAACGTTCACAACTGGCATATGAATGACCGGTGGCGGACCTGCTGGATTTACTATGACCTTCCTTCATAATCATTTATTACAGGCATGACGGTTCATCTGATGGTAACCCACCTTCGGGAGACAAATCTGGCAAAGATATGCCGTTCTCTAGAGTTTCACATTTACAAAAGGGTACAGTGAGTCGTCAACATGGTACTACACAGGTATTTTGCTGAGAGACGAACATGGCTAAACATTTCCTTTCTATCGGTGCATCCTGTTTTTCAACTACTGCGGGGTTCATTTTGATGATTTCTTTACCTTGGTCTAGTCTGTTAACCTTGTAAAACATCATTCTGGGTCCTACGTAACCTTTTACAGCCCGGTTACTTAACTAGGAAGGACAGGGGTTTTATGGGAGACAACCAGGGACATAGACAGGGGAGGCAACGGGGGTGATCGTTTTTCTGGTTTCGGTATTGCGACGATTCGGGGAGGGGAGGGTCGCGTATTCTGAGGTCCTTGTTTTATACTATAGGAGCCGTTGACATGTAGTTCCCTTATTTCGGGCCAGATTAGGGAACCTCTGTTGTCTTACCTGTCCTTTCCCTTACGGCCCAACCTGGGTTCATTGACTTCTAGCGGAAAAGGAGAGGTAATGACGCGGCCTCAGGGTGATTGCATTAAAGACAAATGTTTGTGCAAATACTGACGGTATTTGAAGCCAATTAGGTGGTGTGCTAGGGGTGGCGATCTGCCAATTTCGGGGCTAACCACTCGGGAGAGTGGTAGTGCAAAAAGAGAGAGAGAGAGAGAGAGAGAGAGAGAGAGAGAGAGAGAGAGAGAGTGTGCAACGGCAGGCCAAATAGTGCACGTGCAACGGAGAGGGCGGCAGTGCATTCAAGAAAGGCTATTTAGTGCATTACACAGTAAAGGGTATTCACGAGTCCACGTTAGAATCTTGTAATCATGCAGTTTGAGCATTAGACAGGGTAGAGGGGACGTGCTTTGGGAAAAGGAAGGAAGAAAAAAGGAGGTACCATTTTGTCGCACTTTCTCGCATTCTCGGTCCTTTGACCAGTTGGGTCAATGCTTCAGTCACACACACACACACATTCCCTCACAGTTTCGCATCATACGTGACATGGGTTCATTCTTCCGGTCTGGTTTAAGGGTGGTCACTTTTTATCAGGTTGTGCTAATTTTTCGGGCTTGTTCGATACGTGAGTAGTTTGCAGGCGTGCTTGGGCACCACCCTGCGGCGCTAGTCCGTTTCGTGTATTTAGGCATGGCAAGGTCTCAGATCTTCGCCACACCTCGGCTGTAATTTCTGACGTAACCTGCAGAGGGAGGAAAAGAGGGGGGGTGGGGGAGACAGCATTCGCGCGCATTCAAATACATGGATTCATAAGTCCTTTACTTACCTCTTACTCGTCTTTTCCTCCTTGGGGCAGGGTCCCCGGGGATATGGTTTTCGGAGTCGAGGGGGGGTAGTGTGTTCATGTAGGGCGTGTGCGGGGAAACATAAAAAGGAAACCAGAGGTGCCTAGTGCGAGGTATCTAGTCAAAGGATATATCTCACTATCGGGATCCTTAAACCTCTTTCGACGCCGTGGCGTTCTAAAGTTCTTCGGTTCTTGGGTCCCTGCTACTTCGGAACGTTGTACTTTACAATATTTACATTATTTCATTTCACCCTCCTTTTACATTCCCTCATTTACACCATTCGTTTTACCCATCCTTGGAAGTCACGGTCTTCCTCTACGCGAGAGTTCATGAGTCAGTCGCGTACTTTTAATGCGGAGCGTCGGGTTGTCGATCCGATCCGTCCTCCAAGGCCGGGCAACCATCTTCCTTTAACCTTAAAGAGAGAGCAGAGTAGGGTGCACAGAAAAAGAACTTTCCTACCCATCCCATATTGTTTTAAAATAAAACATGCAATACCCGTCCATAGTTTCAAAGACTTTAATTTGCAAATTCATTTCAGCATATGGATTAGGAGGGTGTGGTCGTATTTGGTCGGTCGTGGCAATGGCTAAAGTGCGTACAGTGGGGGGGGTGTCGTTTGCAACAGTAAAAAAACATCGGAAAGTTTTACTCATTCATTTGTAAGAGACTAAAACGTCTATTAATTGGCCGTGGGTTCGGGGGCATATATTTTCATAATTTAGAAACATAATCATAACAGTTGTAATCAGATTTCCTATATGCATACCGTACGTACGCATCGTAAATGAGGTTTACATCAGTTATAAAAATATAATACATTGTATATTCGTAATCAACATTTGTAACGGGGATCCTTTCATACTGTTCGTCGAGTGAGCTCTCCTTGTCTTTTCTAGCCAAGTGTACAAAGGATCACAAAAATCTCAGAACATCAAGTTTATATTAGTGCGAAGGAACACCACGAGGTGTTCGTAAGTTCCGATTGATACCAGCGCCATTTTGGGCGGGGCCGGCACAGTCCGGAAGCAGCATCAGGGGGAAATGTTTCCATTACTGGCAGTTTGGACCAGAGTCCTTTTCGGCGGTTCTGGACCAGAGTCCTTTTCGGCAGTTCTAGAATTCACGCTAACAGAAGGTGTGGCAATGTCATGTTTGTTTCGTTGGCGATCGAAGCAGCCGTCCCTTACCGGAAACCTGCTAAGGCCGAAGGCTCCGCCGGGGACCTTTGCATGATCTTCAAGGCTGCGGAGATGCTGTCGGAGATGGGGGCTCGTGCTCCATGGGACAAATGTTCGAGTTGTATGGCTGGCCAAAGTTACTCTAGTGGCCGGGGCCCGCCTTCCAGCGGATCCAGACGCCATTTTGAGGCCCTACAGGGGCCACTCTCGTCGAGTTTGCAAGAATGGAAGAGACCCTTTGGAGTGAAGGGAAGAGGTCCCTGTTTTGTGAGAGCGGGACGTTCAGCTGGGGTGCAGCTGTGATGCCCCCACCTGGGGGGGGGCGAGGGAGACTCGTTCACATCGTCTCCTTCTCCCGGTGCACTCCATGCCGCTCCTTTTCATCGCCCTGCATGAAGGCCTCTCCACATCCGGTGTTCCCCAAGCGTCACCATTGTACGTTCGGTGCTGCGCAAATACTGGGGTGCCACCATTGTGTGTTCGGTGCTGCGCAAGTACTGGGGTGCCGCCATGGTGTGTTCGGTGCTGCGCAAGTATGGGCACCATCGCCTGACTGGGGGTGTTCGGCGCCGGGCTGGGGGCTGGGAAACCTCCTACCGGTGGAGGTGGGAGAGGCTCGTCCGCGTCGCCTCTCCCTCCCAGCCCAACTTGGACAAATTGTTGTGGAGGTACGTGCAGGACATCCCGCCGTCCAGGACTGCTGCGGCCGTGACGGAAGAGAAAAGGAAGAGGTGCCTCGCTCTCCTCTTGACATGTGGCGGGACTACCTTAGTCTTTCCAGGCCCGTTGCGGCCGGCCAAAGAGACATGTGGCGGGACTACCTGCAAATGCCCAGGCTGCGGGCTCCCGCCTCTCCTCCGGCTCCCCCATACGTTAAGATTTCCTGACCAAGAGTTGGCGGCGGGGCTCGCCTTATATGGGTTGCCGTTGGTTGGGCGTAGCCGTAACCCTGCCCTATTTTGGAAGGTTCCAGAATGGGGGGGGGCGAATGTTCTGTTTGACTTTCATTTTCTACAGTTTATCGTTATTATTCCTTGTTTGTTGTGTTAAATTAAAAGTTCAAGTTTATTAATGTTCTACGGATTTTGTTTTATCATTTCTTTCTTTCCAGGTTGCTTTTATGCTAAGTTTCTGCTAACAGGGGTCGAGTAACACGGAAACACGTGTAGAGGGGTGACGCAGATTTGTACATTTACATACACACGAACTCAGACGGGGGACAGTACAAGTACGACATACAAAGACCCAAGACAAATATAAAAACAGTTATCGGTCATAATTATCTCTTTCCGTCTGTAAGTTTTTAAACGAGGCTGGGTTCCCGTCTTGACCTTGCCCGACCTAGGAGAACTTGATCATGCCGCTGAGATTTTCCTGGCGAAATCTGTGCCATCGGGCATAATCAAACGTGGTGGTTCTGTCTGGCCTGTCTATGTAAGTCGGGTTCTTCTCTGTCTCGCGCCTTTTCTCGTACTGTCGGTCTGTCGTTCCTGTCGGTCCTCTGCTCCTACTCGCGCTCAGTAGAGTCGGGCATTGGGCTTTCCAGTGTCCGACATACCTACAAAAAGCGCATTGGTCTGACCCTAAGTCTGGTCGTCCTTGGTATAGTGTCGGGGGGTAAGTTGTGGGTAGCGGTGTCCTGGGGTTGTCCTGTCGGTATATTTCCCTACTTGGTTTATCCTCGTCTTTTCTCTGTCGTTTCGTAGCCTCTCTGCGCCACATACCGAGACTGTCGAGCATAATTGGCGTCGTCTTATTATTTCGAAGGGCTATTTCTAACGTTTCTATTTTATCAAGGTCGAAGGATCCTGCCAGTGGCCACTGTTTGTCTTGGCTATCTTCGGTATACCTGTGCCATAATTTATTATAAGCTATGGTAACTAACCCATAGTTTATGAACATGTCCTTATTAGGGGTGCCTTCTAGTGGAGCCATATGGTCCACCTCTAACACCCGGTCCGGGCTAAACAGGCTATTTATCAATGGGGAGAAGACAGACATGACGGCTCGTAACGAGGGACTAAAAAGTCAGCACTGCCTATCTTATCACTAGGTGCAAAGACTAGACAGAATATTTCTATTCTACGTTGTTTGCAGGCAGTGAATACCTCATGGATCCCAAAAAAAACCAATAGACCAACAAAATAACAATGGGGAGAATGAGTAGGACCGCAAAGATCTGCGTCACCTACCCTTTTCACTATCTGCAAAAAGGATGGTCTCTTCCCTGCTTGCAGACAGAGAATCTCCAGGAAACAATAGTTTGTGAACAACAGTTCAGTTTCAAGCAATTATTGAGTGGGGGAGAAAAAGAACAAGCACGGCTGCTACCCTACTTATCCTCCACTGCTTGCAAAGGGAGAGAGAGCCTGTTGCTTCTCCGTTTGCAGACAGTGAATCTCTAAATAAAAATAAACAAGGCAATACTAGTATTTTGAACAATCAAGCGATCAAAACAAATTTCGCAATTAGTCGTGGCAACACGACCTTACCCGGACCATGTGGACAGTTTCTTGTCTTCCGAATCCAGCGCCCGATCGTCCTCTTTTTCTCGTATTTCTCACGGCACTCCTGATGGTTCCCAGTCAGGACCGTAGATCACTCGAGAGAGGTCTGTTCGGAACTAGTGAAGTTCGGATGATCGGCTGCCAGACGAGGGTCTATTGGGCAAGAGCTCTCCCGATCGTTGCAGTCGTTCACTCTGTCGTCGGGACCTCTCCCACTGGATCCACGAGTCGCTGATGGGCCCCACGCTTGGGACGCCAATTGTAGAAAAATACAAACTGGGGGGGCACTACCAACCAGAATATAAGATCCTTAATTATTGCCCGGCGATGTCGCCTCTTGAACCCACCAAGAAGTTAAACCATTGAAGAGGCAGGCGCTGGAGACTGGAAGGCAGGAAACAAGGTTTTTATTCTCTCCGGAGGAGAACACAACGAAACGGACAGAAGGTATCGTTCAGAGGTGCTCTAACTTACGTTTGAGGCCTGGCCCCTTATATACAGTGTTTTATGGTTTTATTGCAGTTTACATATATGTGACAAAGCTTTGATATACGGAAAGACATACCCGGAATCCCCCTTTGGGGCCCGTTCCCACACACATTTACAGTTGAAATCCCCACCCTAATCACAACAGGTGATGAGCATCGCGCAGCTGGATAATCCGCCGAGTCACAGAATGTGGGGAGTTTGATTGGATCTCATGGGGTGGGGGCTTTGATCAACCCGGGGATTTCTTTGATGGGGGAAGCTTTCTATTGTACGGGGAGGGGCGAGGGTGGTATCGGCAGAGCTGGGTGTCGGCCTGGGAACGGGGAGGACAAAACGGGCACACGAGGAAAAAGGGGGTTTGCATCTAAGGGCCGGAGATCATGAAAGGAAAGCAGGGAGGTGTCGCGCTGGGAACAGGATGAGGGCCGGGGGCAGAGCAGCGCCGAAGAGGGGTTTATGACTCCAGGCAGGTGCAAGCAGGGGGGTGGTCAGCGGGCAGGCTTAGCGAAGGCAAAGGGCTATGTCAGGGGCCAGCGGCATGCAAAAGGGTTGGTTCTGATCGGGGCATCTTAAAATGGCGGGCGCGCACGACAAAAGTGTGGCATCAGGGGAAGAGGCAAGATGGCGCAGATAATGTTCACCAAAACGCACTAATTTTCCACAGTCCCTCCTTTAACATATTCAAGACATCTTGTTGGTTCATTTTCTACTCGGGTCTATTGTGGTGAGCATGAGAGAGAGAACGGTAGGAAACCCAAGATAAAGAGTTGTAAACAATACTTTTTGAGGTTTCTAGTTTTTAGGAGGTGCATCTATTTGGTGAACTTTGATAAATTTGTTCAGCAGGAAAGTCATAGGAATGAAATACAAAAACGGCGAGCAGCAAGTACATATCATAACGTAAACTGGCAGGTTAATACATATTTCGGATTCGGATTGGAGCAGGATCAATACAATGGTGCAAGCAGGGGGGTGGTCAGCGGGCAGGCTTAGCGAAGGCAAAGGGCTATGTCAGGGGCCAGCGGCATGCAAAAGGGTTGGTTCTGATCGGGGCATCTTAAAATGGCGGGCGCGCACGACAAAAGTGTGGCATCAGGGGAAGAGGCAAGATGGCGCAGATAATGTTCACCAAAACGCACTAATTTTCCACACCCTTATAGCAGGCCGTTTGGTCCAGAAGGGTCAGCAGTGCAGAATAACTTTGTTCGACCTGTGTGTGCACCAGGTGAGTTTGTCTTGATTTTCTTCTTGGTACATACGGCGCCGCATTGAATACGTTTGGATGTTGTCTGGATACCCTTTTTCTTTGTTTGGTTTGCATCATTAGCAGGTCTGCGGACCATTTAGGAGACACATGGTGTCTGTGTGGATTATTGGCCAGGCGACCTGGTAATTTTGTTATTCTTGGAGAACAGAACAGCCTGGATTTGGGTGGTGTTTGGGACTTGCGAGGTGGAGTCTAATTTGAGCAATTGGTGGGGTCAGGTGACCGACCCTTGGGTTTTGAGCGTGTTTAGCAAATATAAGTTGTGAATTCACTCTTTTACGCTTTAGGAGATGCCTTGTTTCAGCAGGTTTTGTTGTTTTGGATGCCGTTGTTGCTCCTCTGATGCTCGGTTGGAAGAAAAGCAACCTGCGCCTCCGGAAGGCCCTGCAAATTTCGACATGTACGTGAAGCGTAGCCCTGGCCCTATTATGCTTAGTACACTGTGGCACACGTATACTAGGCTAGTTCCATATCGAGGAAGAAACTAAAAGACATTGCACTTGCTCAATTAGAAGAACGACGTTTGATGGACGAAGTTCATAAACCATCAGTTCAACATTGTATAACTGTACAAACTTCCCTTTCAATTGAGCCCTACCTAACCCACAACTTTACAACATACGAAAGATTTCTCCTGATTAGGTTTCGATTGAATATGTTCCACCACCTAGTCTCTTTCCCTGAAAGTAACAACTGGGACCGGGAGTTAACACCTTGCCCGTGTGATGAGTCTTCTAACCAGTCTAAGATTGATACACTTTTCTTTTGTAAATATTATAGTGGGCACAGGAAAATCTGGTTGATTCCTCTATTGAAAGTAATGGGATTTAGGCGTTGTCGTCCAGCCTTGTTAGCACTACAGTTCTTGACCAATGAATGGTCATCGAAGTACATAGTAAAATTTTAGAAATATGTCCGCCGCCACCGTTTTAATCTGTAATTCCCATAAAGGTCTTTTGCTGTGTCAACTATGTACCCTTTATGCTAAGGTGTTCTTTTAGACAATATGTTGTAACGGCCCAAAATGTTTTTACATTTATTTTTAACTAAGCAAGGGGTTCGCCCATTTTATGCTTGTGTTCTTAAAGGTTTTTATATCCGGCTTTCTTAAACTTGTATTAGGAAATGTGTTGACTATTTTAGTCTCCGAAATGAATTTCGTACTGTAAAATGCTTTTATGTTTTTTTTGTCAAAAGCCGAATAAAGAAATACTGACTGACATATGTCGCCACTTAGATTGGGTTATGGGAACTGTGTTTTAATGGTGTTGCCCCTCAAATGATCTCTGACATTCGGGATAGTGTGTATACGACTGGGATGGCTCCTAATGATGTTTGTAGTAATGTTAGCATGTTAATTAGCTACAGAGGCAGGTTGATCCAAAGGAGTCCGATTGCGGTGTCCCAGTTCCCTATGAGGGAGGTACATTCCATTTATCACCCTGAGATACCGGAGTTTACGAAACGCGCAAAAGCACTAGTTACTTACCTTCGGTAACGATATATCTGTAAGAAACAGTAGTTAGTGTTAGATTCCTTACCTTAGAATATCCCCAGGCGACAGACTGGACCCGGAAAGTTTTTGTCAGCAGTACCCCTGCGCTTCGGTAGGAGTCGTCTTCGGCTCCTCGTCCGTCGTCGGCGTCGTGATCGCTGAGATGATGTCGTCGGAGTACTTAGACGCCGCCCTCGCACGCTGAAGTCAGTTCTGTACATAGCTTTCCGCGCCAGGAACGCAGAGCCATGCAAGAAACCGACACTGGTGTCATGAAAATGGATGTATGACGTTACAACGCATACTTTTACAACACCTACCTTTACAACGCGGTTTTTACCACGCATACCATTACAACGCATAGCGCTTTGGGGTGCTGGATAGTGAATAGTTTAATTTACTATTCCAACTCCAGTCCCCGTGGATAGTAGGGAAGGTTATTGGATAGTAAATTTACCTATTCCCTATCCTAGAGCGCCCCCCAGAGCAATGCGTTGTAATAGTTTGCGTTGTAAAAGTTGCGTTGTAATGGTAGGTCGTTGTAAAAGTTTAGTTGTAAAGGTTGTATACCCATGAAAATAGGGCCTTCAAAGGGAGATACCTTAACCCTAGATATTGGTTCGCAGAACGGGGAGGATGGGTGGGGCGGTAAGTAATCTAACACTAACTACTGTTTCTTACAGATATATATCATTACCGAAGGTAAGTAACTTGTGCATATGAAAGAAACAGGTTAGTGTTAGATTCCTTACCTTAGAATAGATACCCCAGCAATACCAACCCCAGTGGTGGGTCTGCGAACCAAGATCACACCAGGAAGTCCTGGAGAACGGAACGGCCGAAAAAGCCATCTCTCCGGACTTGGCTGTCCAGGTAGTAATGCTTAGCAAACGTGTGCAGCGAGGCCCACGTTGCTGCCTGACAGATGTCCTGCAAGGGGACTCCCCGACCCAGGACAGTAGTAGCCGCCGTGGCCCAAGTGGAATGGGCGCGCAGCCCCACAGGAGGCTTCTTTTTCGCCAAGGAATAACAGACCTTGATGCACAAAACGACCCACCGAGAGATGGTCCGCTTGTGCACCGCCCGTCCCTCCTTAGCGCCCATGTAACCCACAAAGAGCTGGTCGTTCACCCGGAACTGGTGTGTGCGGTCTAGATAAAAGGAGAGCGCACGTTTTGGGTCCAGACGGTGGAGCCTCTCTTCCTCTTTCGAGGGATGCGGAGGCGGAAAGAAGGTGGGCAAGGTGATGGATTGCCCGATGGGAAAGGCCGTAACCACCTTGGGCAAGAAAGAAGGACGTGTCCTCAGAACAACTTTGTCCGGATGGACAGAGAGGAAAGGAGGCTTAGAAGACAAGGCATGGAGCTCACTCACTCTTCTGGCAGAGGTGATGGCAACCAGGAAAGCAGTTTTAAGAGTCAGAAGACGAAGAGGACAATTATGAAGTGGCTCAAAGGGAGAGCACATCAGATAAGTAAGTACCAAGTTCAAGTCCCACTGAGGCATCACAAAAGGAACAGGAGGGAACATGTGTGTGATGCCTTTCAAGAACGTATTTACAACAGGGGACTTGAAAAGAGAAGGCTGATCAGGAAGCCTTAAAAAGGCTGAAATGGCCGAGAGATAGACTTTGATAGTGCCCAGAGCAGAGCCCTGCTGGGCAAGAGAAAGAAGGAAGAGGAGAACCTCTGAAAGAGGGACAGAAAGCGGATCCACAGCTTTTGCTGTGCACTATGCCACAAATTTGTTCCACCTGCAGACGTATACCGTTTTAGTGGAGGGAGTGAAACGCTCAAGCGCACTGTCTGCTTTGTCACCAAAAAGGCAACGACCATCAAAGTGCATGTCCATGAGCATGGATTGGACATCCCCCAAAAAATTGGCGGGCCTCAGCCAGGCCTGGCGACGAATCGCCTCCATCGTGGAAATCGCTCTGCCCACTGAGTCTGTGGTATCAAGTCCACATCTGATGGAATAACATGCTGCATCTCGCCCCTCAGCAAGAGTGTGGGTGAGCCGTGCCTGGGCCTCCTCCGGACACTGGGGCAGCACGTCCGCAACTATATCCCACAAAGAGTGGGTGTTGATAGACCGCAACCTAAGACTAAGTGAGGAGAACAGTTTCTTCCCAAACTGGTCAAACCTTTTGGGTTCCCGATCTGGAGGGGCAGTCGGGAATGCGGTCTGGGACGTAGAGGCCTGGATCACCAGGCACTTGGGGGTGGAGTGTACGGACAGAAAGCAGGGGGCGCCCGGATGTTGGGCGGTGGCATTGGCACTGTGGAGGACTTGGACTAGGTGCCCATCAGAACGTGTGTGAGGGCTTCATTGAACGGCAGCAGAGGCTCCGAAGAGCTTACTGGCGGCAGAAGCACCTCGGTGAGGAGATTAGTCCTCACGGCCACAGCAGGGAGCTCAAAAGACAACGCCTTGGCTGCCCTGCGCAATACCACACCATAGGTAGCACCCTCCTCCGTAGCCACGGAGGGAGGAGAAATGAAGCCAGTGTCAGGTGAAGTGTCAAGGCCACTGGCACCCCCTAGCTCTTCTGCCCAGTCCTGACTCAACTGGCACTGCTGTGCCAGAGGGTCCTCAGACCCCTCCCAGTCCTCCCCTTCATCCGTGTCCTGATAAACAGTCAGGAATGACGGAGCCGGGTAATAGATGAATTACACCCATCGACGCCGGAGACGGCGCAGAGCGACGCTGGAACCGGACCGGGGCTAAAACATGGGACGCGTCGTCCGAGGACAGCACCGGGAGTGACACCATCGGGGTCGGCACCAGCGGAGGAGTCGTGAGGTCAACTGGCGTCGACCGAGATCCAGGCCTGGATCCCCCAGGGCCCTGCGACATCGGGACCGAAGTCGACGACGGCGCCAGGGCCAAAGCCGCCGGCTCGCTAAGCCCCATCGTCGGGTCTGTAGGGCCCGAAGGCGCGCCGACTGGCCTCGACGGAGGGAAGTGTGTCCTCATGACCATGAGGAAATCACGTATCTCCTCCGGCGTCGCATGCAGTCCAGGGACCAGAGGGTATGGGACCGGACGCAATGCCGGCGGGTGGTGCCACCCGAACCCTCAGCCGAGTCGCGCGACCGGCGAGGGGAGTCAGAAGAGCGATGTCGCTTCTTCAACTTCTTTTTAGAGTGCCTCAACTTACCTGAATGTGAGGACTTGGAGCCCGACGAACGGTGCGGGCTCCAGCTCCGCGACCGGCCCCTCAACTTCCTCCTCGGGCTGCCGGAGCTCGAGTAGCTCCCGCCTAGTCTTCGACATCAAGGCCCGGCAGTCGGGGCACGACTTGTCGTCGTGGTCGGCCCCTAGGCAGTAGAGACACCGGCAGTGAGGGTCAGTCACCGACATCAGGCGGTGACAGGCGTCGCACGGTTTGAATCCAGGCATCCCTACCGGCACCAGGAGTCGAATCGACTCAAAAAAGACAGCCAAAATAGGCCAAAAAGTTAGTTAAAAAGTGACTAGGGTACTAGCTCTTCCCCGATCTGTGCTTGCTGGCGTGGAAAAAAGAAGAACTGACGTCAGCGCGTGAGGGCGGCGTCTAAGTACTCCGACGACGTCATCCCGGCGATCACGACGACAGATGCGGAGCCGCAGACGACGCCTACTGACGCGCAGGGGTACTGCTGACAAAAACTTTTCGGATCCAGTCTGACGCCTGGGGATATTCTAAGGTAAGGAATCTAACACTAACCTGTTTCTTTCAGATTGAGGTTGTTAGACAGCGGGTGGGAGACCGTTTTCAGGAGCAGTGGGTTAATATTCCTTGGAAAAGGAGTGAGGTCTTATCTCTTAAGACCCAGTTACCGGATCCTCAAAAGAATCCGACTGCCTATTACAAAGAATTGATGAAGGCTGCATCCTCGTCAGTGATGACGCTGGCCGACATAGAGATGTTTTTTGGTTTACTAGTGCCGGTTGATATCTGGCGGCAGGTACACAAGCAGGACCAGGTAGTGGAGTTGGGTGGCACTTGGAATGAGATCAGAGCATGGGATCAGGAGAGGAAGCCTGGTGACAAACCTAAAGCTGAGATACTAGCGTTGCCGGGCCGGATCATTACGTATATGCACTCCTTGATCCAACCGAAGCAGGTGGATTGGGATAAGTTGACGGCCTGACGCCAGAAGGATGAAAGTGTGTCTGATTTTTTCACTAGGTTTGAAGGGGTGTTCTTGGACTTTAGTGGGCTGGATTCGTCGATGGAGGGAGGTATTTGACTGTTAGCAGGTTTGTTACAAACTTGCTTCCTGAGATTGCGACTCAGTTGCAGGCATCGGAAAGCACTTGGAGTACCTCCTCTCCATCAGTCATTTTAGGCATGGCCCAGTATTATGAGTATAGGGAGAATGCAGAGAAGGAGCGGGTCAAGAAGAAAAACAAAGACTTGAAAACCAAGGTATTGATGCAGCAGGTATCCCGGGGTGGTGGTAGAGTCAGAGGTATTGGTCCGGCTCGGCAGTTGCCCCGCACCAGCCGAAACGCTATGCCCCTGAGGTCTAAAGGGTGTGTGTACTGTAAAGAGGTGGGGCATTGGCGCAGTGAGTGTCCAACGCTGTTACAGAGAGTTGAGGCTCTGAGAGAGCGGGGCTCACGGGGAAGAGCCAGGGGAGCAGGTGAATATTGGATGAACAGGGAGGGTGAGTACCAGCCAGGGCGGTCAGAGCAGAACTATATTGATGAGGGGGCAACAATATTACCATGATGATTATGATTTGGATGATGTGACAGGACTTAGCCAGGACAGCCAGGGACAGGGTGGGGGACAAGTCCAGATACCTGTTGACCATGTCACCGCTGATTTGCAGGGCTCTGCAAAACAATTCTTAGTGGATACAGGTGCAATGAATAGCTATGTTTATCGTTCACTGGTCCCCGGGCAATTCTGTGTGGCCTAAATGATGTTTAAGTAGGTTTTCAGGCGTATCAGTTGTGAGCGCCATCTCCGAGCCTCTGGCTATGACTATTGGTCCCTTTACCGTAGACTCACCTTTCCTATTCACATCGAATTGTGGAAAAAATGTGATGGGTTGTGTGAGAAAGTGGCTCTATAATTTCTGGATAGAATGGAGTACAGTGTGTATAGAGTCCACCAACCCCAGAGGTATAACAGAGGTAAAAGTTAGAACTGACCTTACTCTCCAAAGTGGTAGCTTGGTCGAGCAGTAAGGCAGTACCAGAGGACAGTGTAAAGCATTTGTTGTACACACTCAGTCAGCAAAAGGTTTCACACACTCAAGGACAGAACTCCAGGCCAATTGTTTTTATATCCACAGATATAGATGTTTTATTTTTAGAACCAACAGTTATAAAAATATACTTTTCTCGTTATGAGTACTCTCATGTAATTACTTTGCAAAGGAGCAATAAAGTTTGTGCACACAATTAATACAGTATTGACAGTAAGCAACACAATCCTAAAACACACTATAGCATTGAGCTCAATGAGTTTTCCACATGTAAGTACAGTTGATTACTATAAAGATTATTTTAGTAGTCCCAGGACCAGATCCTAGATTCAGTCCTGGGGTCTAAGCTGAAACCAGATTAGCAAAAACGTTTTAGTTACTGTAGTGAATTTTCTTGAATATAAAGCGGTTTTAAAAGTTCACACTTAGGGGGCATGGCTTGACCGGCGAACATGGCGGTCGTCTAGAGCTTGAGCTCCGACCAGCCTGACTTTATCCTGCACATATATCCTCGCCCTGGGCTTCCATAAGGGCTCTTTGTCCACGAGTCGGTTGCAGGACTAGTGGGGCACACTCAGTGGCGACATCAGCCGGGTGGAGGCTCTGGGGCCGCAGCTACGACTTGAAGACGCCGAGGCCTGTGAAGCCGGGGCCTCAGGTTTGGAGCTGCCCGGCTCGGGAGCGACTGTCGGCGGCAGCGGAGAGAGTGGTGGAGCGCCGGGGCTTGGCCCGCGGCCAGGAAGATTTGTGGGGGGTCCCACACACACAGCAGTGACTGTGCCTGGCACGCTGGAGCCGTGCCCCACATCGTGCTGTGGGGGCGAACGTTGGAGGAGCCACCCCCGAGGGAGACAGCCGCCATTTCGGGCAGGGGGTCGGCGGAGGAGCCACCAGGCTGCGTGGCACTAGCGGGCAGAGGGAAGCCCTGGCGGGTGAGAGGTGAGCTGCCGGCTAGCCCAGATCGTCGGGAGCCGGGCGGCGACGGCGAAGGCCTAGCACGGCAGTGATCCCAGTGAGGAGCCGGACCCGGCCTGCATAGCCCGGCGGAATCCCCGTGGCGGGGGTGAGTGAGGGATAGCCAGGGATCTGGTTTCTCGGGGGCTAGATCGGGCCCCGGTGGGGAGGACAAGCGGCACCCACCACAGCTAGCGGCAAAGCCGGGACCTTCATTTTGGTGTGGCCTGACGGGGGTGAGCTTGCCAGAGGCTGCAGTGAGGCCCGAGAACCCTCCAAGGCACTAGAGTGACCTGTACCACCACCCGCACCGTTGATGGTCTACTCGGGAGTGTGGTGCCCAGCACTGCGGAGGAGCCCCTGAGCCCTGGAAAGGTCGGTCAGAGACCCTGTGAGCCTTGAGGTCTGGGCGATCAGGCGTGGCCTGCGCAGCCGGGACCTCGATTTTGGCGTGGCCTGGCGGAAGCGGATCCGTCGGCGGCTGCAGCGAGGGAGGCACTGCCTGGGGGTTCGCCCCGGGCACAGGAGTGTATCATGCCATCGCCCTCGCCACTTGGGGCCTACCGGAAGGTGCTGTGAGAAGTTGGCCTGATATATGATGCTCACTAGTTCTAGTGATCACCTTGTATCAGTCCAAACAACCCTTATGGTGATTGGTTGTAAGTCAACCTTATAGACCAGCTATCCTAATGGTAGCATGGACAAAGCAGTCTTAGGCTAAACTCTTTTGGCATGTGAAGCCAGCTGTTTTACCACAACATAACCCCTTGAATACCAGATGAAAGGACACCACACAGGTTGTTATGAAAATAAACAGTATATTTATTAGTAACAAACACCTCTGAACTCTTTATGAGGTCAGAGGGTTAAGCACATGACAATCTCTTTGGAAAAATACGATAAGTTGCACAAAATTACAATGGTGCCCTAGGGGCACGGCAAACCATATACTAAGTAAATGGTATAAGGAAATCGATAGAAGGAATGGAGCTGTCCAGAGGCTGTAGGATCGTTGGGACCACGCTACCCTAACTTTAGGTAAGTAATAGGATGCCCACGGGACGCGGGTGCAGAGTGTGAACTCACACGCGAGATGCGTAACAACGTCTATGGACAGTACAGTTCAAGAAAAAGGTGAGTACGGACAATCCTGACGAGTTAGGACTAAAACGACTGTGGAACTGGACACTAGGAGAGTCAATCTACTCTTGAGCACCAAAATGCTCTAGTTACCTCACCCACGGGCTGCGGGTGCATAGGTGCAAAGTCGTGTCGGGTTCCGGCGTTGAAGTCTATGGAGCCTGGAAGAAAAGATGCTGCAGGCGACCGGGAGGAAGATGT
Source organism: Lissotriton helveticus (assembly GCF_964261635.1). Taxonomy (NCBI): domain Eukaryota; kingdom Metazoa; phylum Chordata; class Amphibia; order Caudata; family Salamandridae; genus Lissotriton; species Lissotriton helveticus. The sequence goes on from NC_136065.1 coordinate 1,787,641,796, forward strand.
CCGGTGTGATCCAAGGGTGGATCAGAGATGCTGAGAACCTGAAAGCAGACAGAAGGGGACAATGTTCAAAGTCACTAGCCAGTGACTGCAGTGGAACCAGGAAGGAACAAGATGTCGTCGTTGCGATCAGGTGAAGGGTGGACGCTTGTCTCTGCAGCCACGCGGACCAGGAGGTGTCTTCGACGACCAGGATGGAGGCACGAGCTGTCCCACGCAGGCTCTCGCTGTCGGCGGTGTCGGATCCGGATTTGGAGTCAACAGGCCTTGGCAAAGGCAACCCTCGAGGTGAGTGGAATCGGCGTCTGGAGTGGACCAGGAGGGTCCAGGGTGCTCCTCTTTTGGAAGGGAGCAAGGGCCAGTCTGGAGCAACCAGGCCAGCAGTGTAGTTTTCAAAGTTCGTCGTCTAGGAGGCCACTAGACAGCCGGCAAGTGACCAGACAACGCGTCGAGCAGCAAACAAGCAGAAGGGCCCCACGCAGATCTCGTGGAAGCTGGAGGGCTGATCTTCGGTGCAGGAGCTGCTCGGGCTGGGGCTTCTTAATCCCCAAAGCACTTGGTCGAGTTTACCTCGGGAGTCGTGCTGGAAGTCTCCAAGATGGCCGGTCCCACGTGTCTCGTCGCACCCACGGATCTCAGCTGTGCTGCAGATGTGAGTTGAGGTTGGCGAGGTCTGGGAATCAGGGTCTCATCGGGCTCTGAAGTCTGGATCCTCGAGGGAAGACGACAAAGTGAAGCCGCTGGACGCTTGATGGTGCCTGCAGTTGCAGGGTGGACACTCCTTGCCCACAAGGGAGATTTCTTCAGTCTTCTGTTGTAGAAAGTCGAAGTCCAGAGTTTCTTCTTGTAGAGTTTCAGTTCAGGATTAATCTAATTTGGAATGGGACCAGCTCCTACCTTTATCCTGCTAAAGGGGGCTGTACTACAACTAGGTCCCTCCCCTGGGTGGGACCAGGAAGGGGGGTGGTTACACCCCCTATCCTTTGTCCGTTTTCGCGCCAGAGCTGGGGCAGGGATGCCCCAGCAACTGGTTTGAACCGGTGTATGCACAGGACACCCTGTGTGCCCCAGGCATGTCTCATTCCTTTCAGGCCTGTCCTACCCAATAGACAAAATCCTGTCTGGGGTGGTGCTAGCACCTCCCAAGGCAGGAAACCCTTTGTCCAAGCCTCCCTCGCTGGAAGGACTCCCAGCAGCAGGAGGTCAGACTTGTGTCTGTGGTGGCAGCATCCATTTTGTGATGCCAAGGCTCGAGTTAACTTTAACCGGGGTTCACAGTTACATACATGTCGTGTCCCTCTAGAAGGGTGGAATGCTTCGAAGACCGGTGGTGAGTGGCATGCACCCTGTTGGGGACCTCGGGGGTCAGATCGGGCCCCGGTGGGAGGGAATCTACGACATCTTGGGGCCGGAGGAGAGCCGTGGAGGGTCAATTTGGCGGGGCGTGCCTTGCCAAGGGTCCCAGGGATAGTTGAACACACGGCTGGTGGCTGGTCTGGTGAGGCTCGGTGCCAGTGCATGAGGGGGCAGACACCATCCTGATAACTGCTGATTACGGCCGTGACTTACCCTCCAGGCTTAGACTGTAGTCTGTGATACTCAAGCTACCGTGGAGTGTTCGTTATATGTACTGCGTTGCCTGTGAGCCATGACGCGAGGAGGAGCCGGAGGGGGACAGGGCAAACAGGGGCCCATTGATAAATTTACAGAGGCGGTGGGTTCCAGTGGCCCCTCGACGCCTGCGCCCGAAAATGCAGCGCTGCTTGCCGCGAACACGCAATCAAGAGACATGCTAGACGCTAAGATAGGAGCAGTCGGGGCCGACGTTACCCGTCTCCGCCAGGACCTGCGGAATGCAGTGGAGTGTATTACAGGTGCGGAGATTCGCATAACGGAGGTAGAAGACGACGTGTCTATCCTTAAACGGAAAGTCGCAGACATGGAGAAGGTGCAGAAGGGCCTGGTCCAGAGGGTGGAGGACTCAGAAGGACGGGCCCGACGCAACAACCTGCGCTTCGTTGGTTTTCCGGAAGGGTGTGAGGGAGATAAGGTGGAGTCCTTCATAGCGCGGTGGCTGGAGAGCTGGATCCCGGCGGATGCCCTGTCCAGGTGCTTTGTGGTGGAGAGAGCGAATCGGGCGCTGGTGCAGAAGCCCCTGGTCGGAGCGCGCCCGAGGCCGATCATTGCCAAATTCCTGAACTATGCAGACCGGGATGTCATCCTGCGGCAGGCGAGAATACGGGGTGCACTTACACATGACAACGCCAACATCATGATCTTCCCAGTCTACACGAGGCTGGTGCAGCAGCAGCGCCAGTCCTTCCTTGCGGCCAAGGCCCGCCTTCGCGGCCTAAAGCTCCAATATGCGCTACTCTATCCGGCGAGGCTGCGGGTGGTTTACAAGTCCCAAACGCTGTTCTTTGACACTCCAGAGGAAGTGTTCCAATGGACTGATGAGACAGTGAAAATTCGGATCAATACTGCCAAAGAAGGAGAATCGGACTCTTCCTCGAGTGGGATTGCCAAGGGGGGTCTCCGGAGTCAGCGTCGGCATCGCAGAAGATCACGATCAGGCAGGAGATCGCGCTCGGGCTCTGCCACGCGCCGAGATGACCCGACACAGGACCAGTGAGGAAAGTCAGGAAAATGGTCAGGCGATTTAGTCGATGTTTCTTAAGTAATTTTGCCCGGCGTTAAACGCCTCTAATACCATACAAAGTTTATCAAATAAAGAGGCAGGCGCTGGAGACAGGAAGACAGGAAACAAGTTTTATTCCGACGGAGCAGAACACATCAGATCGGACAACAAGGTATCGTCTCGAGGTGCTCTCTTTAGCCTCTCTGAGGCCTGGCCTTTTATACACTGGTTTACGACATGTGACCATTCTTTATTACAATAAAGACATTGTGAAGTAATGAAAAATGACATCCCCGGTATCCCCCCAGTTCCGGCTCATTCCAACACGTGGCTACAGTAGAGGTCCTCACCCCCCCCCCCCATACTATAGGAGGGGGCTATCACGCAGCTGAGTGTTTCGCCGATTCCTTTGGAATGTGTGCGCCTGATCGAATCTCAAGGGATGGGGAGGTCATGATCAATAGTAGCTCCTTTGAAGAGGGGCGAGTGCATACAGTAGTGGGCAATAAACTGTATCCTCAGGCCAAGGGATGACCAGCGATCCGTGCAGACAATCGGGCTCAGAGGAAGGGGTCATCAAAGGAGGGGTATTCATGGAAGGAAAGGAGGTGTTGGTCAGGCGCGGGGTGTGATTCCCAGAGACAGAGTCATGCGGAAGAGGAGGGTTCATGACTTGTGCATGTGAGCGCGGGGGCAGCCAGGGTGCATGGAGGATGCTTGCAGGGTCAGGGAAGTGTGCTGATGATCGATCGTGAACAGGGAGACCATGGTACCTAAAATGGCTGTCGTGTATGTTCATACGTGAGTCTGAGGAATGGGCAAGATGGCGCAGATGATGTTCAGTTCACGAACTAAAATTCCACAGTCCTCCCTTTTAACATGTCTCGCCAGCTTGTGAATTCGGATCTATCCCCATAAGACCACGTATTTCGATCTCATAGAGGGGACTCATGTGCTCAGTTCTAAAGTCCAAAGTCTTAGGGCACATACAGTTAGAAATGAGTGAACACAAAGGTGGCAAACATTGAATACCTAAGCAACACCCACACAGTATCACGACTGGTATCAGTATAAATGTAAACAACCTCCATCCCCAGTCCTTCAAAGTGTTCCAAAACCAACTTCCAAGCGACCATCCTTCTTGCTCCTGGTGAACCTCTGAGGATAGTCTGTGGAGGTGTTCGATTGCTTTGTAGACCGAAGGCGAGTTATCTGGCACGTAGGTGCAACAGCTGGAGCCGATGATGCGGCATGCTGCTCCACGGTCGGCCAGAACCACATCTAGGACAAGGCGGTTCTGAAGAGCCACTAGGCGGACTGCCTGAAGCTCAGCCGTGTTGTTAGAGAGGATGCCAGCCGTGATGTTAATGGTTGTTTCCACTGCCTGAGTCAGGTGTCAGATAGCGCGGCTATTTGCCATTGGGCCCCACAGAGGAACAAGTCCCTTCACCGCATCCAGGAACTGTGCTCCGGAGGAGTCGGCTTGTCCAATGTCTCCGGCACGCTTTTGCCGGTGATGGTAGGCTGGGGCCACATACGTGGGGGGAAGAATGAAGGCGATGTAGCACGTACCCCTCCAACCTTTCGGGAGCCAAGTGTAAGCTTTGATGCCACAAACAAAGTACATTTTCGGAGAATCAACAAAGGAGGGGGGATCAACTGAGACCAATGTTCTGGTGATACGGCAGGAACTGTGACCCACCAGCTGTGTTCCCTGGCCTTCGAGGCACACGAGACCTGTGACATTAATGACGGACATGGCCACAGTCAGAGTGGCAGCCGTTTGCTTCCGCAGGTGGGAGAAGGTGGGTCTAGCTGGATTGTGGAGCACTTGCATCTCGACTCGTTCTTTGGCAGGGATGTTCATATGAAAGGCGGAACCTGAGGTCACAGGACAAAAGGGGGCAGATGTCCTTCCTGTTTTGTTCAGCCAGAACCCATAGTAGAAATGTGACACTGTTTGACCAGAAGCGGCGTTGACCTTGTGGCTTTCCTGCAAGAGGATCAACCAGGCGAGGCAGGAGCCATGAACTGAGAAAGGAGAAGGGATGAAGGGGATGGAGTGTCCAGTGGCATGCGGGAGCAACCTGCAGATCCAGCAGTTCGTGGCATTTGCAGCAAGGTTGTGCTGGTGCAATAGTTGCACGAAGGAATTGTTCCAGAACTCTTTACGCCTTTCTCGGAGCTGAGGCGAAAGGGAGATCAGGTGAGGCTCTTTCATGGTGGTTGGCTGTGCAGTGGTCAGCAATATCTGATGAGCGGGTGTGCTGTCCTCCAAGATCCAGAAGGAAGTCATGAGGAGGAGGCAAAGGAGGAAGAGAATGAAGAAGGCGATTGTCTTTGATTCGTGCAAATTGTCAGTCTTTGGGTTCCTGTAGTGGGTATTTCCTGTTGCTTTCATCATCTTCTTATCTGGCGCTTCCATCATCTTCTTATCTGGCGCTTCCATCATCTTCAAGGTGCTCGGTAGTGGGCAGAACCACAGGCTTTGTTTAGCTTCTCTCCGGGTAACCCTTGGTTGTTTTAGGTCACCGTTCTGAGATTTTAACTTAGTCCGTGGTCTACTTAGCCGAAGCTCCCTCCTTTCGACGCAGGAAATACCCTTCCCGGGATGGCACAGTGGGATCAGAGAATTTTGCAAGTTCAAGTGCCTCGGTATCAGGATAGCAGTTCAACGATGGTCGGTCTTTGTTCAGGAGCTCTTCTTGGGTGTCGACGTTCTCTGTCGTGGCCAGGGTCGAGGAGACCTTCTTGCAGTGGTGGGCGTGCAGCCAGTGCCTTTTTCCCTCCACTCGAAGAGCCGTCCGAGTGGTGATCAGTACTTGCCAGGGGCCCGTCCACCGGGGTTCCAGACTCTTTGCCAGTTGAAAATTCCGGACTAAAACATAATCTCCCGGTTGGATATCGTGACCGGGACCCCTGGAAGCATCGGGGATGGCCTGCTGCACCTGTTGATGAATGACAGACAACGTTTTAGTTAATTTGCACAAATAATCTGACAGCAGGACGTCGGGGACGTCGTGAATGGAGGTCGGTTTGGGGGCAGTCCAGAGGTTCATTGGTCGCCCAAACACAACCTTGTAGGGGGTCAAGTGGTGCTTAGTGGGAGTGGAGCGCATCGATAGCAATGCCAGTGGGAGGGCATCTGGCCACTTAAGCCCTGTGGTGGCCACTATTTTTGACAGTTTCAGTTTCAGTGTAGCATTGTGTCGCTCAACTAGGCCAGCGGATTGGGGGTGGAAGACCGCATGGAACCTCTGTTTTACTCCCAGCCCCTTCAAGATTAGTTGGATAACTTCAGCTATGAAGTGGGGGCCATTGTCGCTCCATAAAATTCGACAAAGGCCGTAGCGAGGGAAAAACTCTTTCAGTAGTACTCTGGCAGTAGTCATGGCAGTGTTATCACGGGTTGGATAGGCTTCCACCCATTTGCTGAAGGCGCATACAATGACTAATACGTACTTCAAGCCTTGGCATCTCTCCAACTGGATGTAATCCATCTGGAGGACCTCGAAGGGGTGGTCGGGGATCCCAAACCCTCCCCGGGGTACTACAGTCCCTTTCCCGGGGTTGTGTTGTAGGCAGATAAGGCACTGCTGGACCAGGCGTTTGGCTGAGTCGGGGATTTTGTTGTTGTGCCAGACTTTGGAAATGAGTTCAATCATGGGGGCAGAACCTATGTGTGCAGGAGAGTGTGCCATAGTCAGTATGGGAATCAAGTATGAGTCAGGCAGCAACCATTTGTTAGTGTCTTTTGTCCGCCAGCAGCCTTCATCGTCCTTCAGACCCACCCGTGCCCATTCAGTCAGTTCGTGAGGTGTGCTGGCCGACTGGATGTCCCTAATCGTTTCCCTAGCGTCAGTCCATTTTTCTGCTTGTGACCTGGTCACATATATGCGTGTCGTTGTCCTATTCTCAGCTGTGGTTCGGGCAGTGATGTCGGCCAGTGCGTTTCCCTGTCCAACTAAGTCTGTCACCTTCTTGTGTGCCTGGCATTTGATCACTGCTAATCGTTTGGGGAGGAGGACTGCTTCAATCAGGGCGGAGACTAGATCTCCGTGAAGGATGGGCGTGCCGTGGGACGTCAGGAATCCCCTTTCCCTCCACAAGAGCCCAAAATGATGAACCACCCCGAAGGCATACTGGCTGTCCGTGTAAATGTTTGTCGTGGTTCCTGCTGCTATGATACATGCTCGTGTGAGGGCAATTAGCTCTGCCGCCTGTGCGGATCGTTGCGTGATGCGGGCTGTTTCAACTACTGTTAGGGCTGTCGTCACCGCATAGGCAGCTGAAGTGGTGCCGTCTGGGAGTTTGATACAAGAGCCGTCTACCCATAGCTCTCCATCAGGGTCTGTAAAAGCAATGTCTCGGAGGTCAATTCTACTCCTGTTCTGTTCGTCCGTGAGGGTCACACAGTCGTGTATAGGGGGCGCATCGGGGTCATTTTCAGGCAAGGGCAACAGTGTGGCAGGATTCAAAGTTGTGCATCTCTTCAGAGTGATGTGGGGTGCAAGTAGAGTCAATTCGTACCCCGTCAGTCGTGCACTAGGCAGGTGTTGAGTCTTGGTCTGGTTCAAAAGGGTGTCAACTGCGTGGGGTACCAACACCGTGAGAGAGTTTGAAAGTACAATACCCTCACTCTGACGGATAGAGACAGCAGCGGCGGCTACTGCTCAAAGGCAGGCAGGTAAAGCTCTGGCGACTGGGTCAAGAGTGGCAGAGAAGTAGGCACAAGGGCGTTGTTTGGAGCCGATGGGCTGAGTTAGAACAGACAATGCGCATCCCTCCCTTTTGTGAGTGAAGAGAGAGAAGGGCTTGGAGTAATCTGGTGTTCCTAGGACGGGTGCCGAGCAAAGGGCATCCCGCAACTCCTTTAAGGACGCTTGGCATGCGGGTGTCCAAGGGAGTGGGAAGGGAACATCTTTGGCCAACAGGGAAAGTAGGGGCTTTATAATGAGACTGAAATTTGGTAACCATTGTCGGCAAAAAGAGGTAAGGCCCACCAATGAACGGACTTGCTTCTGTGTTTTTGGGATGGGGGTGTCTAGGATGGTCTGGGTTCGGTCGGGTGTAAGTTTCCTCCCTTCTTTGGACAGGAGATGGCCTAGGTATGTCACTTGAGGTTGGCAGAATTGCAGTTTCTTTTTGGAGACTTTGTGGCCATTCTCCGCAAGAAAGTGCAAGAGTTGGATAGTGGCCGTGATTGGAAGTGGAGTGGTGTCGGCCGCCAAAAGGATATCATCGACATATTGGATCAACACCACTCCATCTGGTAGCTGGACGGCGTCCAGCTGTCTTTTGAGGGCCTGGCTGTAAATGCTGGGACTTTCAGTGTAGCCCTGGGGAGCTCTACAAAATCGGTACGAACGGTTTTTTAAGGTGAAGCCGAAGAGATAACGGCTGTCTGGATGGATGGGGATAGAGAAAAATGCATTCTTGAGATCAATAACGGTGAAGGTGGTGGCAGTGGACGGGATGAGGGTCAGAATGGTGGTGATGTCTGAGACTACGGGGTACTGTGGCACCACCACTTTGTTGACTTCTCGCAGGTCGATGATGAAGCGGTACGCTTTCTCATCTCCCTCACCTTGCTTCTTAACAATGGGTAGGATAGGGCTGTTGCAGACATTACTAACCACTTCCTCTACCACTCCTGCATCTACCAGGGACTGAATAATCGCTACCAATGCCTTCTCGCCTTCGGGCGATATCCGGTACTGTGGGAGTTTCGGGAGTATTGCGTCTGTTCGAACAGTTATGTGCACAGGGTCGATCATCATTCGTCCTACATCCGAGTCGTTTCTGGCCCATAGGTACAGGGGTAGGGTGTCGAGCAAGGTTAGGTCAGCATCAGTTATAGAGTACATATGTCGTGCGGGGCGGGATCTGGACATGCTCGGGTTGTCGTACAGGATGACTCGGACTCCATCTGGGGAACACCTAATAGTAGCTCGGAAATGTTTTAGTAAATCAATACCCATAATGGCGTCAGGGGAGTTGGAGGAGAGCAGAAATGTTGTGTCAGTGGGGTTGTTTCCTAGGTCAAAGGAGATAGGTACAGACAGGGGATTAGTGGAGGGCGTTCCATCGAAACCTATCGATGTAATGTGTGAGCCAGACAAGGGTGCCCTTGAAATCAGTCGCTTTGATAATACACTACGTGTCGCTCCAGTGTCCACCAAGAATGGAGACTTTGTACCCAGGACCTTAGCGGTGACGTAAGGACCTTGCTGGTCAACACAGAGCTCGACTGGATCCCTCCCTTGCCCCTGGCAGTCCTATGCGAAGTCGGGGGTGTTCTCACTGTCAGATAGTTGGTACTGGTTCTGTCGGGGACGGTCAAATGTGTTCGATCTTCCTGGTCTGTCTCTGTTGGGGTCGTTTGTGTATCCCCGTCCCTGTCCTCTAGTCCTGGGGCCATTCATCATGTCCCTCGTTTCTTTATTTTTAATTAGTTCCAGAAGAGCCGGGCATTGAGACTTCCAATGCCCGAATCCTCTGCAAAATGCACACTGATTATCTTCTATATCCCTACGTCCAGAGTAGGGAGTGGGTGTGCGGTCCTTTGGGGGTGGATTTCTAGGGGCGATTGATTGATAGCTCCCCCTGTGTAGTTCTTTCCCGACTGCCACCCCTTGTATCTGAGCTATCATCACCCTTTCTTTCAAATCTTTCTTCTTTCTCTCGGTTGCCCTATCATTCTCATTCTTTTGGTGTTCGTAGTACTGAGCCATTTGGAGGATAGCGGCGGGTTTGGAGGCCCCCCAACTACTCTCGCTCATTTGTAACTTTTCGGAAACCTCTCGTGACAGACCCTTTACGTAGTTTTGCACAAATAGGTGTTGTCCGGTTGCGGTGGTCATGTCTTGGCCACTGTAGTCGGAGAACACCGTTTCAAATCGGGAGAAGTATTCTGATACATCTTCCTGGGGTTTCTGACGGCAAGCCGTGACTATTGACCAATCTACCTTTTTCTCTGGGATCAAGGTTTTTAGCTTCTGAACTATTTTGTCCGGAAGTTCCAGTATGTCTTTTATCGGTTTCCTTCCAGGCTCTCGTCGTCTATCTAGCTCACTGAGTTGATTCCAGGTATGTCCGAACAGATCTGTGTGTTCGGCTTTCCGGATTTGCTTCCACACGTCAGCCGGTAGACATAACCCGAAAAACAAATCAATGTCTGCTAGAGTCATTATCGTTGAGCCCAAGGCTGTACCTAATTCGGTGTAAAATGCTGTCGGGTTTTTCCTCAAATCAGGCAGGGTTTGCCTAAAGGTTAAAATATCTTGTCGATCCCATGGTTGGTAAACCCAATTGTACACAACCCTTCCTTTTGCATCTGCGTGGTTGATATCGTCGTTTGTTCCCTGACCTCTTGGGGGAACCCAGTAGGGGGCGGCTTCTCTGATAGGCATCATAGTGTTGGTTACTTCTAATGGGGACTCAGCCGTTTCAGGGACTGTGATCTTAACCTCTGGTTTCTGTTCCGTGAGGTGGCGGAAGACTTCAAGCGTTTGCATGAAAAGGTCCGTCACATCGCGTTCAGTCCCATCTCCAACATCGATCTTTCTATATAGAGTCGTCAGCTTAGCAGGACCCTTAGTTTGATACCTATCCTCATATGCGTTCAGGGTGTGGTAGCTGAACCGTAAAATGAAATGCCGTCTATGGCTACCGGCATGTGAATTGTGCATATCCATCGTATATTCTTCGCTCTCTTTCCGTTCTACCAATGTCTTTGCTATCTTGTCAATCCCAACCCGCTCATCTTTGCTCAACCTATTTGGTCTGGCCGTTAGCTGCTTGCTAGTCTCGAGTTCATCCGATGTTGTTACCAATGTGGCTGGTGCGAAGGCCGTAAGAGCCGGGGCACTAGCGCTAGAGTCACCCTCGCCCGCACTCAGAACTGGTAGGTGCTGTGCCAGAGGCTGGCAGGGGGCATAAGGAGGGGGCATGTAGATAATCGGAGGACCTAGCAGTAACTCGTCGTTTGCCCGTTGTTTGGAGGGCATCTCCGGGTAGAGCGTAGAGGGGGTCCTAACAGGGCATTGGCCTGTCGACCCTGATTCTTGCGTTTGTCTAACTTCCTCTCTCCTTCTTATTTCTTCATCTAGTTCCTTCGCTGCCAGGTGGGCTGCCTTTTGTAACTCTTTCCCTATTCTTGCTTCTTCTCTTTTCCTTCGTTGTTCTGCTTCTTTGCGCCACATGCCGATACTATCGAGCATGGTGGGTGTTGCCTTATTTATTCTAACAGCTGCTTCTAGCGCTTTTATTTTATGTTCATCGAAGGAACCTATCAGTGGCCACTGACTTTCGGGGTCCTTTTTTGTATATTTATGCCATAACTTACTATAAGCTATAGCGACTAGTCCTTGTTTAATGAACATGTCCTTATTAGGGGTGCCTTCCAATGGAGCTGGATGGTTCATCTCTAATAAGCGGTCCGGGTTGTTCCAACTACCAATCAGTGGGGAGAAGACAGGCATGACAGATTACAACGGGGGACAAAGGTCCGCACTACCTATCTCTCACTGTTTGCAAAGACTAGACAGAATATGGCTATTCTACGTTATTTGCAAGCAGAGAACCTCAAAAGAACTATACTCCAAACAATCTATGTTCGGACAATCAATCAATGGGGAGAAAAATAGGTACGACAGATTACAATGGGGGACAAAAGTCCGCGTTACCTACCCTTCACTATCCGCAAAGGGAGATAGAATATTCCTATTCCTCCCCGTTTGCAGGCAGCGAATATCTCAAAGAGCGACAATGCAAATACTAGTATTTCAATCAATCAAACAATCAATCAATTCGCAATTCGTCGTGTGTCACGACCTTACCCGGACCGCATGGACAGTTTCTTGTCTTCCGCTTCCAGCGCCCGATCGTCCTCTACTCTCTGCTGCTACCGCGGCACTCCTGATGGTTCCCAGTCAGGACCGTAGATCACTCGGGAGAGGTCTGCTTGGAACCAGTGAAGTTCGGATGATCGGCTGTCAGACGAGGGTCTATCGGACAGGAGCTCTCCCGATCGTTGCAGTCGTTCACTCTGTCGTCGGGACCTCTCCCACTGGATCCACGTGTCACTGATGGGCCCCACACTTGGGACGCCAATTGAGGAAAGTCAGGAAAATGGTCAGGCGATTTAGTCGATGTTTCTTAAGTAATTTTGCCCGGCGTTAAACGCCTCTAATACCATACGAAGTTTATCAAATAAAGAGGCAGGCGCTGGAGACAGGAAGACAGGAAACAAGTTTTATTCCGACGGAGCAGAACACATCAGATCGGACAACAAGGTATCGTCTCGAGGTGCTCTCTTTAGCCTCTCTGAGGCCTGGCCTTTTATACACTGGTTTACGACATGTGACCATTCTTTATTACAATAAAGACATTGTGAAGTAATGAAAAATGACATCCCCGGTATCCCCCCAGTTCCGGCTCATTCCAACACGTGGCTACAGTAGAGGTCCTCACCCCCCCACCCCCATACAATAGGAGGGGGCTATCACGCAGCTGAGTGTTTCGCCGATTCCTTTGGAATGTGTGCGCCTGATCGAATCTCAAGGGATGGGGAGGTCATGATCAGTAGTAGCTCCTTTGAAGAGGGGCGAGTGCATACAGTAGTGGGCAATAAACTGTATCCTCAGGCCAAGGGATGACCAGCGATCCGTGCAGACAATCGGGCTCAGAGGAAGGGGTCATCAAAGGAGGGGTATTCATGGAAGGAAAGGAGGTGTTGGTCAGGCGCGGGGTGTGATTCCCAGAGACAGAGTCATGCGGAAGAGGAGGGTTCATGACTTGTGCATGTGAGCGCGGGGGCAGCCAGGGTGCATGGGGGATGCTTGCAGGGTCAGGGAAGTGTGCTGATGATCGACCAGCGGCCGGATCCGTCTTGATGACGGAGAGACTTAAATGTTAAATACAGTTTATGGTGTTTAAGGGAGCTCAGGTGCAACGTTAACTTAGGCTAGGAGCCCGTCCTGTTCAGTAGGGTAGGGTGGGAGTGACAGCCTAGTCTACATGGGTTGTTACTGGGGGATCCATTGGAGGATGTGGTGCTTGCTCCCCCGTTGGGGGCTAGGCCGCGATCCGTCCGCGACAGGTACTTCCATGTTGGGGAGGTGCGGGGTGGGGGGAGGGTGGTGGGGATGGGAGTTGTTGAGGTTTCGGGGGGGGTGAGGTCTTGTTTGCGTGCGCTCTACTGCCTCCTGATTGCCTTGTACCATGCCAGTTGGGTATTGAAACTGCCGGTTCTGTATATGCTGTCTTGCTCAAATGTCTAATGCTGCGGAGGGAGGGCGGGTAGGCCCGGGGTTGCTAAGAATCATGAGCTGGAATGTGAGGGGGATGCTCAACAAAATTAAATGGGGGGCTGTATTCCAGTATGCCAAAAGGGTGGGTGTGGATGTACTACTGTTGCAGGAAACCCCTCTTCTTGGCACCAAAGCACTGTGTCTGCAGCGTTCAGGGTTTACACTGGCGTTTCACTCTGGATTCACGAGGGGCTCAAGGGGGGTGGCGGTTCTTATACATCGAAGGGTGCCATACATACATAAGCGCGCCTGGACCGATACACAGGGTAGATACGTAGTGGTGCAGGGTGATATAGGCGGAGACAGGGTGACCCTCGGCAGCGTGTATGCCCCACCACCGCTCCAGTGGTCCCTGGTTGAGAAGGTTCTATCCCTGTGGGGCGAGGTGCCTGACTCTTTGTCCATGGTAGGGGGGACTGGAATGATGTCATGGATAGGGGCAGCGATAGATGGCGGAGTGGGGCAGCGGCTCCTGATCAGGGGGGTGTGGGAACCACCACTAGACTGGCTGCCTTAGTTACAGGGCTCGACTGGTTGGACGCTTGGCGATAGAAACATGGCGCAAGAAGGGACTACACATACTTTTCCGCGGCGCGAGAATCGTTTTCTAGACTGGACTATATCTTTATCCCGAGGGCGCGTGCCTCCAGCATAGTCTCGGCGGAGATTCTGCCGCGGGCCCTATCGGACCACTCGCCGATGCTTGCCTCGCTACGTGTGGGCCCGGCCGCTCAGCCGTTTCGGTGGCGCATGTGGCCTGGCACTTGACCCTAGACGACTATAAAGCGCATCTCACGGTCGAACTAGATCACTACCTAACGGTGAATAAAGGGTCCGTGGACTCCACGACTACTCTATGGGAGACCATGAAGCCCCCGTTACGAGGTGTGGATATATCTTGGTGCGCGGCGGCCCGGAGGGAGAGGCGCAGTGACCTGGTGCGGCGAGAGGCAGAGTTGGAGGTGCTGGAGCGTGGGGCTCGAGAGGCGGATGGTGGGCTGGCGAGACGACAGCTGGCGCAGCAGCAATACGCCTCGGTTCTTATGGATGAGGCGCGACAGGCCTGGTTGGCAACCTGCAGTCGGATCTACCAGTGGGGTGACAAGTCCAGCAAAATACTGCACCGTCTATGCCAAGGTACTCTGCAAGCCCAGCCGTTGCCCCGGATTGCGACCCCTGAGGGGGAGCCCATGCTAGATCCCGCGGAGATTGCGGAAAGCTTTGCCGGGTACTATGAGACGTTGTATGCAGCCCGGGAGTGCCTGGAGGCCAGCACTGTTCAGTGCTTTATCGATGACCTCCCGCCGAGGGCCGTCTCAGATGAGGTGAGGGACCTGTTGGACCGACCCCTGTCTGACGACGAACTAGGTGCCACCCTGGAAGAGCTGAACCCGGGCAAGGCTCCGGGTCCTAATGGATTTCCCTGCGAATTCTTTCGGAAATTCTCGGTCCAGCTAGGCCCGCTCCTTCGGCCGGTGATAGAGGAATCGTGCAAGACCGGGGCGCTCCCACCGGACTGGCGTCATGCAGAGGTTGTGGTCTTTTTGAAGCCCGGGAGACCCCCTGGGAGTCATGCCTCCTACCGTCCCATATCGCTCCTGAACACCGAAGCCAAAGTCTTAGCGAAGGCCCTTGCCACCAGGCTCAAGCCGTACATTACGGACTTGATCCACCCGGATCATGCTGGGTTTATGCCACAGCGGGCTACCCGCCACAATATCAGACGGGCTCAGGTAGCGGTCTCGGCTTGGAAAGGTCTAGGGGAGCCGGCCGCGCTGTTCCTTGCAGATATGGACAGGGCTTTTGATTCCCTCAGCTGGACGTATCTCTTTGCTCTGCTGCGCCGTCTGAATCTTGGCCCGCGCTTTCTGGCGTATGTCCAATTACTTTATCCAGACCTTACGGCATTGGTGCGTGTTGGAGGCACGGTGTCCCGCCCGTTTCTGGTCCAAAGGGGGACGCGGCAGGGCTGTCCCCTCTCCCCGTACTTATTTGCGCTTGCCATGGAGCCTCTGGCGGCGTGGGTGCGCATCGATGCCCAACTCAAGGGCTTCCGTTGGTCGCCAGGCCTCACGGATAAAATAGCATTGTACGCCGACGAAGTCCTGTTTTTTCTCACCGACTTGGACCGCTCCGGGCCGCGACTGTTGCGCATCTTACAAATTTTGGTGAGACCTCCGGCCTCTACATGAACCCGGGCAAATCTATGCTGTGGCCGCTGGGTGGTCAGCGGAACGTTGGGGACTGGGCTGCAGGCCTCCAGGTGGCGTCGGGCGGTGTGAAATACCTGGGGGTTTTCCTATCTGAAGATGCGGCACTCTCCTGGGACCACAACATCACCCCGGTGTGGGATCGGGTACGTGAGGATATGAAGGTTTGGGCGTGGATGCCGCTTTCTATACTCGGCAGATCTGCTATTTTTAAAATGGTGGCGCTCCCACGCCTTGTGTATGAACTGTAGAATCACCCCCATGCGATCCCACCCCGCTGGTTTAGGCAGCTCAACTCGGCCCTGAGCGGATTTCTGTGGGAGGGGGGTGTAGCTCGGGTGGCTCTACGGACACGCTTTTTGTCGACATTTACCGGAGGCCTGGAGACGTCGGACATGCACTCGTATTATCAAGCGGCGCATCTACTGGTTTTGAACGATTGGTGGTATGGCGACAAGGGCGACCCGGCCTACGCGGTTGAGAGACATTTAATGGGCACAGCGTCCTTGCATATGCTGCTGTATGCGGCACCTCTCCGGAGAACCCTTCCTTCGGCCACGCAGGTGGTCTTTCATGAGGCAGGCACTGCGGGGGATGGGCTGGTGGAATGTCCTTACGCAGGAAACCCCCCTTTGGCGCAATGGTCGGCTCCCCCAGCTGAACGCCTTGATGGGCTTCAGGGGATGGGACGCCATAGGCATTTCAACCCTGGGCGATGTACTGTCCGGCGATACCCTTAAATCCTTTACGAACCTGCAGGAGGAATTTGGGATGCCCCGCTCCCAGTTTTACAAGTACCTCCAGTTTCGCCATGCCCTGGCACCCTCCTTGGTGGGCCTGGAACAGATCACCGAATTCAGTCCCTTAGAAGCCAAAATCTTCATGGGGGAACTGCCTGACAAGAAGCTTTTGCGTATCTATCAGACGCTGGTGCGCCACTGCTCCTCGGACCTAAGTGGCCTTAAAGCCCACTGGGAGCGGGACGTCGGGGACTTGGACAAGGAAGACTGGGTGGAGGCCCTTGAAAGTCTTAGGGGGGCGGCAATCTCCAAGCGCCAGCGACTTATTCAGTTCCGTTATCTGCACCGCACATACTTACCCGCAGGTAAAGTACAGTCGCGTTACTTTTGTAATCCAGCACTGGTCTCCTGGGGGCAGCACTGGGGTCTTAACTTAAAACAGATAGGTAATTGTGTTTCAGTATTTCGTATTATTTTTAAAGAATATTTCAAGTTTTCAAAAGTAGACACTTAAAAGAAAATTCATAGAAAAGCAGACAATGGGTTCCTATGGAGAAAATACAGATTACTAGTAAACCTGGTACGGATTACTTTTACGGTTCAGTACTGGGCTGAAAGGTACAGTACTGACTTCTCCCCTGATCACAGGTGAGTATTTCGGAATTCGGAATTCTGCTGATTTTATATGAATATTGGATATCTGGATAGACTGCGCTCTTGAGGCGGAAGCCGAGAGCATTTTTAACAATTTTAAAAACTTTGTCCTGTGTATAATTGTCACCTTATCTTGTGTGCACTCGTTCCTAGACACCTCAGGTCGGTCATATGCAAGCGGATCTAGCGCTGCTCTGGCCCCCACCACCTACATTTCCCCCACGCCGTCATCTCGGCGAAGACCGAGGCCACGCCCCTTTTTGAGGCCATGCCCCCTGACGTCACCTATAAAGCGCTGAATACAAGCGCCAGGCACCTGGATAGACTGCGCTCTTGAGGCGGAAGCCGAGAGCATTTTTAACAATTTTAAAAACTTTGTCCTGTGTATAATTGTCACCTTATCTTGTGTGCACTCGTTCCTAGACACCTCAGGTCGGTCATATGCAAGCGGATCTAGCGCTGCTCTGGCCCCCACCACCTACATTTCCCCCACGCCGTCATCTCGGCGAAGACCGAGGCCACGCCCCTTTTTGAGGCCACGCCCCCGACGTCGCCTTCCTTGCCTACAAATCATGTGCGTCTCGCGGACGCGCAGCGGACGAGCGCAGCGGGCGCGCCGCCAGCGCGCCAAAGGCGAGCCCGTCTGCGCCCGTCCGCGTCCGACCGGGGCCAGGGGCGATACCCCCTGCAAGTCCTGCCCAACACCCGCAGATGCTCATTCGCTATTCTCGCAGTGAACTGCTAACTCTCCAGAAAGATAACAAAGGCACTAAAAGACACCAATGTACCCGCACGATGCCAGGCTCCACTTATGGACCCATCTCGTGCCTTGCATGTCACTGGTCCAGTATGACTCCAACGCCATCATATAGCCATTCACCCCATATGAACAACAACCTTGCACTGAACTGCCTATATTTCAATGCTAGATCTTTACCGGGACATGCCCTAGATATCTGGGAGCTAATCACGTCTAAGACACCGGACCTAGTTTTCGTAACAGAAACCTGGCTATCTGAGTCTAGCGCCCCAGACCTGGCAATTGCTATTCCCCCCAACTACAAAATCATCTCTAAAGATAGAGCCGGGAAAAAGAGAGGAGGCGGGGTTGCTGTTATATTCAGAGAGCATTTAACCTGCCTGACTGAACCAATGACCGCCTATATTGAACATGAAATCTTACCGTTCAAAATACTCTTGGATGGTTTCACTATGCTAGCAGGCGCAGTGGTTTACAACCCCCCAGGACAACAAACAAGCATCGGCGCAAATCTATTACAACAACTCCTGCCAATATGTTTAAAACATAAAAACTACATGATAGTCGGTGATTTTAACATTCATTACAAAAAAACTGAGGCCCCAGGATCTTCCCAACTGAAATCTGATATGGAAATTCTTCAACTCAAGCAGTGGATTGTGGGGCCTACGCACTCTGCTGGCCACACATTAGACCTATTATTTACCAATATTAATTCTACCAGCCTTAAAGAGACCAACCCGCTGCCTTGGTCAGACCACTTTCTTATAGCTTTCTCTCTCACTCTTCCTGGGCGACCCCCCAAAACCAAGACCGCTCAACAGATATCTAAACGGGCTTGGAGGCTGATTAACGAAGCGAACTTTGACTCTAACTTCCCAAAAGACAAAGTCATATTCCCGGAGGATTCTTCTATCTGCCTAAATGCCGCCTTACTTGAAGAGGGTATATTGCAAACATTAAATACACTAGCCCCGCTGAGAAAAGCCAGAACCAAAGCCACATCAGAGAAATGGTACACCCCTAGCTTAAAAAACCTAAAAAAATCCTGCCAAATAAAGGAACATCTATGGAGGCAGTCCAAAGATGGTGAAGCCAGACTAAATTACGTTAACACACGGAAACAGTATATTCTTGCCATAAAACAAGCAAAAAAGGACTATTTCACACAACGCATCCAAGACAACTGTAACTCAACAAAAGAGTTATTCAAAATAGTTAAAGAACTCAGTAAACCCTCCAGTACCTCACAAACACTCACCCCCTCAACAGAGGCCTGTGAACGCATCAGTACATTCTTTTTGGAAAAAATCAGAAAAATCTACTCCCCTTTCATTCCTCAAAACATCAATCCGCCCGACACCTCCTCCATAACTGTTCCCCCGTTAGAAACACGCACAGATCTTTCAGATCTAGATATTGGGCCTCATCTTACCAGCTTTGAGCCATTCTCAACTAAGGAGGTCCTTGCAGTGTTAAACACAATTAAATATGGATCCCCCTCAGACCCCTGTCCCCACTTTGTGTTCTCGAAAATTGCATCCACGCTCTGTCCTTCAATTACCCACCTTTTTAATAAATCATTAACCACAGCCACTTTCCCCCACGCCTGGAAGCACGCGTGTGTTACCCCTTTATTAAAGAAAGCAGGAACCGACATCCTAAACCCCGAGAACTATAGACTTATATCACAGCTTCCCTTTCTCTCTAAAGCCTTGGAGAAACTGGTCAACATACAGCTGACCAGATATTTGGAGAATAACTCTCTCCTAGACCTGTCTCAGACTGGGTTCAGAGCCAATAACAGTACCGAAGCAACGTTGTTGGCAGTGTCAGACAGTATCAGATCCTCCACCGATCAAGGTGGAGCGGTGGCACTGATATTGCTTGACCTGTCAGCAGCGTTCGATACGGTCTCCCACGACTGCTTGCTTCACACACTCCGAAGTAAGGGAGTCCAATCTAAGGCTTTGGATTGGCTACATTCCTTCTTGTCCACTCGCACCCAGTCTGTACACATGGGACAGTTTCACTCCAGACCAGACACCATCAGCTGTGGAGTGCCGCAAGGCGCCTCCCTGAGCCCCACCCTTTTCAATGTCTATGTTTCATCTCTAGCCGACATTGGGAGGAAGTGGGGCATTGGAGTCTGCTCATATGCAGACGACACTCAGCTGGTGGTGACTATGGACGAAGGCCCTGAGGTCATTAAAACCAAATTACATAACTGTCTGGGAGAAATGGCTCAATGGATGCACAAGCATTCCCTGAAATTGAATGCTGGGAAATCGGAGATTTTATTGTTTGGAGGAGCAAAACACGTGTGGGATGCCACATGGTGGCCTCCCTCACTAGGAACGGCCCCCTCTCCCAGTCAACATGCCAGGAACCTGGGGATCATCATGGATGATGCACTTTCCATGAAAGACCATGTTAGATCACTCTGCGGAAAAGGTTTTGCCATACTCAAACTCCTTGCCAAAATATTCCCTTGGCTACCCTTGGACTGTAGACGGTCTGTCACCCAAGCCCTATTGGTCAGCCACCTGGACTACGGCAACGCACTTTTTAACGGGATGAATGACCAGTTATTTTCACGCCTACAGATTGTGCAAAACCAGGCGGCTAAACTTATTCTCAACAAAGGTAAACGTGACTCAGCATCGGAGTGCTTGAGTAAACTTCACTGGCTCCCGATGCGTCAGAGGGCTGCCTTCAAAATACTCAGCCATGCTCACAAAACTCTACATGGAACAGGCCCTTCGATACTTCAGGGAAGGATCGAATTCTACAGACCCAACAGAAACCTGCGATCATGCCAATCTGCTTTAGCGAAGCCTAAACGTATTTATAAGGCCAGAACAGGTGGACGTTCCTTTTCCCACCTGGCAGCCAAAAGGTGGAACGAGCTCCCTTCAGACCTAAGGCACACCACCAACTATCTTCAGTTCAGAAGGAATCTTAAAACATATCTCTTTCCCAAGCCGTAAGTTTCAGCATACACCTCAGCTCGACTAGCGGAGGTCGACACAGGGGACAACCGGGAAGAAGCGGACACGGGAGTCCCCGTAGACACGACGAAACAACGGACCACCCCGGAGAGCTGACTAAGAGCGGGCTTTGCTGTAACCGGAGCGCTCCTACCTCCCCCGCAGCCCAGAGAAAGGTAGGAGGCGAATTCCCGACCCGGAGTTACCCACCTAGCCCCCTTTTCGGACCGACACATCTAGCGGTAGTCAGCAACGTCAATCACCAGCACGATGCTGACACAGGAGTCCCCACAATCTCGGTGATAACCTAGTCTGCATAGGCTATCTTACCGATGTCTGGTTCCCCACTCACACCGGAGAGCACATCCCTCCCTCCCCGTTAACCCATGAATCAAGATAGGAGCCACCTCACTTACCACTAACGTGAGAAGCCCCGGACCGGTCCCAGGAATACTACGCGACTCAATGAGCTGCGAAAAACAGTTTACCAAGGCAGCCATCAGATCGTCGACATGCCAAGAAGAGGAGACCTACCCTAAATGGTCTTTTTCCCCAGAATAATAATAGTTCCAACGAGAGAAGCTCCCGTCCACCGTCATGCTCCACTTCACTCGGGATGCCTGTCCTCAAGATGGCCGCCACCCCACACCAGTCCCAGCAATCTCGGCACTGTAAGGTGCTCAGAGCAACTAATTAACTCGAACAACTTGCCGATTGGATCACAACACCCATAGTGGGCGAAAGAAGGGGACAGGCCCTTGAATGCCCCATGGGTGGCCTTACCCCTTCACCGATCTGTGTCCAGGGCTGCCTGACCCCAAAATGGCCGCCAACTACGACTGTTAGTAGTAACTAAAGACGCCCTCCCTCCGGACCTCCTAAAGAGCAGGAGACGATTTGACTTTCTCCCCCTACATAGATGCAGAAGAAGATTGCAACAGGAGAGAATTAGTCTACCTACCCTCTGTATATGCTAACCAAAACTTCTCAGCCCCAGGCTAGAGTGCCACCATGCTGGGCATTAGTTTAGCAGAAGACTGCAGCACGACCCCCCCCCCCCGCCGCAGAGCCCACTACCCACATTATTCCTCTAGAGCAGCCCGAGCTCTCTACCGATATTCCAGTCCTCACAGCCGTGCTGGCTCCGGGCATATTGTTTCCCAGATAACAAACAGCTCTTCTCCCAGTTGGAGAACACAGCTCCTCCTCCCCACTCCCCCTCTGACCCCCCCCCTATTAGATCTTCACTACCACTGGCAGGCGGCCTCCACCCCGGATGGTCCGAACTAGCTGACTGCACTCTTAACTGAAGCCCTCAGTACCCCCTCACTTTAGACAGTACCACCTCCTTCCTCAACCTAACCAAGATGCCCCCAGCCATACATCTGGTCGAAAACCCTAGCCTAACCTCGAACTACCTAACTCCCCACAGTCAAAACACTTTCGCTATTTCTTTCCCCGTACGCTCTCTATCAAAGCAAAAAAACTCCTGAAACTCAAAACTATCAGACAATTCCCAGAAACTCTTATCGTAGACACGTACCACTGCCCAGCTAGAGGGCAGCTTAAAATGGACATCATCTTTTACACAGTCAGACCGGAACACTGGATCAACAGCCTTAATGCCCACCTCCTAGTCGCCAAAACCACCATCCCAGCACTCAGCCGCAAACTTACCATCTCCCTTCTAAAACACCAGTCCCTCACCGGCTCCATTTCCGTAACCATTTTTGACAACTGCACCATCCTGATACAGGCAAAAAATGAGAACCTTGAGTTCTTTGACTCCCTTTTCCTCACGCTAAAGAAGACCCCCTCTTTCACCCCACCACAAGCAGGGAACGCTCGTCCAGCTAAACTCCAACCCCTAACAAGTCACAGGACCCAGCTCGAACATCCCCACCCACCCACCCCCCGCCTGCTAATGCCAACCAACACCAAATGTCCTCCGGTTTGAAGATGCCTACCGCCGTCCAAATCTACCCACCCTCCACTCAGACTCAACACACAACAGTAGAGCCCCACTCCCTTCTCCTCCCAAAAAGTCACCTGAACACGACCCCTTACACCCCGACAGCGCAACCCACCACCATACTAGAGACTACTCCC
Source organism: Lissotriton helveticus (assembly GCF_964261635.1). NCBI lineage: Eukaryota > Metazoa > Chordata > Amphibia > Caudata > Salamandridae > Lissotriton > Lissotriton helveticus. The sequence continues at coordinate 1,787,664,207 of NC_136065.1, forward strand.
ACCACCGTCCAATTCCACCCCACCACCAAGCTTAATCATCACTCTAGAGTAGATCCCCTTCCACTCCCCCTTGGGAGTCCTCCCACAGCCGCTATACCACACACCCCTAACTATGATAGTCAGATCACTAGAGAAGAGCCCCATTCTCATTCCCATCCACAATGGCTTCCCGGCCCCCACGCCCAACCACTCACAGTGCAGCCTACCACCCAACTAGACAGTTCTCTTCCTCCCCCCTCAAACCCCCCCAGAAATATCTTCACCCGTGGTTCGCCCACATATATCCCACAGGATGAGTCGGCACACTCCACCCCTAAGACGACCCACATCCTCCCTCCCACCACCCACTCCATTAACCAATCGCATCGTGACAGCTCCCGGGCAGCTCATACCGAAACCTCAGAGTCATTTCCTCCACGCCCGCCGCTCCATACCAGTAACATCGCTACACGCGCGCCCACTTCTACCCACACAAATAATATATCGTACCGCCTCACCCTTCTGGAAGCCCAGCTCGAAACGCTGGTCCGAGGCATGAACGATACCCTTTCCTCCCTAGCCAGAATCGATTTGCCCTCCCAACAGCCCGCTCACCCCCCTACACCCGCCCTCCCCAGACTGCCCAAATCACCCAATTCGCCTCCTCCCATCCCGACCCTCACCCCCACCAGATCCCTCCCACACGCAACCATACCAGAGGCAGAGAAGCGAACAGAGAGACCGAGAAGAGCGAAACCCTCCCTCTCCCCCAGGAAGTGATCACACTCGCCTCATCCTACGACCACCGACCAGAGCACCTCACAGCATTCACAGAGAGGGACTCCACCCACCCTTACTCAGGTCCCCAGGCTGATCTCCTCTCCCAAGTCCTCTATTCAAGTAATTACAGGAATGGGCAGGGATCATCCCCCCCCTAGATCCCCCAGATCCCCGACATACCTAACCTCTCTAACCAGGGCCCAACCCAGCAAGTAGCTGCCCGATGAAGAACCCCGCATCAGATGCTTGCTCATCAACAGCAGATCTGCCTCCAAACACGCAACAGAATTAGCAGAAGCTATCCTCTCTCATGATATTGATGTAGCCTTTATCACAGAAACCTGGCTCAACTCCCTGTCAGCCCCCATCATGGACATGCTGGTCCCACCAGGATTTTCAATCACTCAAAAAGACCGCCTCAAGCAGAGAGGTGGAGGTGTAGCCATCATACACAAGACTAACCTCGCTATCACGGAAAGCTCATCATGCTTGTATAGCTCCTTTGAATGCCTCTCTATCAACATCAAATCCTGCGCAAAGAGCTCAATACTTTGCCATCTCTTCTACCACCCAACATGCAATTCTAAGGAATTCGGTTTGCAACTCTCTGACCTAATCACCCAATGTGTGCTCAATAACGCCAACTACATAATCCTGGGCGATCTCAACATTAGATGGAACGAAACAGACAACCCGCTCATCCAATCCCTCAACAGCCTTCTGATAGGAAACGATCTCACACAACACTGCTCTGAAGAAACACACTACAGAGGAGCGATACTTGACGCAATCATTGCGGACAAACACACAATCACCATTGACTATATCATTCCAGTAGACTGGTCAGACCACCACTTAATTCTGTTCCATATCAACCAACCAGCTCCAACTCGACACACAAATCAAGCTCCTTCCAAATGGATCAGGAATATTGCCCAAGTCCCACAGAACATTCTAGAAGAAGAATTAAGCACTCTTCTCCCGAACACAACGGAGCACCTCTCAACCACAGACCTCACCTCCCTCTACCACTCCAATCTTGACCGCCTGGCGCCCTTGAAACTTAAAAAAGACAGAAACATTCCATCGAGATCCTGGTTCACCTCTGACATCAATGATGAAAGAAGACTTCTCAGATCCCTTGAAAGAATCTGGAGGAGCAATCCCTCCACCCATCACCGCGAACAACTCAAGACAGCTCGCAGAAACTACAACAAACTTATCAAGGACAAAAAATCTTCTTTCTTCTGCTCCGCACTAGATAATGCTAAAAACCGCCCCAAAGAGCTCTTCAACATCATCAGAAGCCAAACATCCAAACCTATCACAGCCGACTCAGTGTCCTCCAAAGAACAATGCGACAACTTTGCCAGCTTTTTTAACGATAAAATCACCAAGATCGACCTCTCCCTCATTTCAAACCCCTCCTTTCTCAGGGAGACCAAGACCCCGTCACTGACTGATAACACCTTATCAATCCCACCCACTCAATGGTCCATCTTCACGCCGATTCGGGAAGCAGAGATCGTCACCCTGATCGCAAACGCAAAACCATCATCCCACTCCTTGGATCAGCTTCCTACTAATCTGACCAAAATCCTAAAACACTCCCTAGCCCCAATTTGGTGCAAAATCATCAACAACTCGCTGAGCTCGGAAATATCCCTGACTGCCTCAAGATCGGCCAAGTGACGCCGTTGCTAAAAAAACCAGGGTTGGACTCGGAAGACATGAACAACTTTAGACCTGTGTCAAACCTTCCTCTCTTATCCAAAACACTGGAAAAATGCGTTCTCCCACAGTTAACCCAACACTTAGAGAACATCAAGCTCCTTGACCCCCATCAATCGGGTTTTAGAAAGGGATGCAGCACGGAAACTGCCATCCTAAACGTCATAGACGATCTACACAAATCACTTGACTCAGACCAATGCTGCCTTCTCATTCTCCTTGACCTATCGGCCGCGTTTGATACTGTTGACCACACATTGCTCCTAAAAGTCCTCCAAGAAAGAGCAGGTCTGGAAATGACGGTACTTAACTGGTTTTCCTCCTTTATACACAATCGCTCATAAAGAGTAAAAATCAAAAACTTTGAATCCGATCCCCTACCAGTCAGTAGAGGAGTCCCACAAGGATCAGTACTCTCCCCCCAACTCTTCAATATCTACATGGAACCCATCACCACAATACTCAGGAATTCAAACATCCCCTTCCACCTCTACGCCGATGACACGCAGCTCTATCTGGAAACCACCTCTATGGCCGACATTCTCAAACTTAATGACACGCTCAAAGACGTTCAACAATGGCTCACACAGAACCACTTGAAGCTGAATCAAGAAAAAACTGAAGTTCTAATCATCTCCAACAGAAACGAAAATCCCCAAATTGAAGAATGGCTCAAAGCCATCGATGCCCTCAATGGCACCCTCAAGCCGAAAGATTCGGTCAAGTCCCTAGGTATCACCCTAGACCCCAAACTAGACATGAAAAAACACATTGCGTGCTCCGCCAAAAGTGCCTTCCTCAATCTGAAACTTCTCTACAAAATAAAACCCTTCCTGCCCCCAAAGGACCTTTAACAGGCCACTCAAGCACTGGTGCTTTCCAGAATTGACTATGGAATCGCAGCCCTGACCGGATCAGCTAAATCACACTTAGACCCACTGAAAACCACCCTCAATGCCGCGGCTAGAATGGTCAGAGGAACCAAGAAATTCGATCACATTTCTCCTGCGCTCAAGGAACTGAAATGGCTCCCCATTGAACAACGAGCCAACTTTCGAACAGCATGTCTCACGCACAAAGCCCTTCACACAGGCAAACCAGAATACCTGGCCGCGAAACTCAAAAGGGCTGGACAGTCCAGAAACCTCAGAAGCTCCAACACGCTTCTTCTCATTCCCTTGAAATCGCGGAAACGCAAAACTATAAATAAATCCTTTGCGGGCAATGCACCCCGGATCTGGAACAACATCCCTCCCCACATCAGAATGACCTCCCATGTCCAGAAATACAAGACTTTACTCAAAGCCCTCTTCCTTGAGTCCTCCTGAACTGAATGAGGATGATCAAAGTACCCCTCACCCTTTGAGTCCCTAAGATCTGTATGACTATGTTATGTACAATGCCCTCAAGTTGTCCAGATGTGGAGTCCTCCTTCGCCGCTAAGACACATTGCTGTACCTGCTGTAAAGCGCTCTGATACCCTTGGGTCCCGCTAGCGCTATACAAAACTTTTAATAAATAAATAAATACTTAAAAAGATTTTTCGAGTCAAACCAGTCAATGTTATCCTATGGCAGGAAAGTGAGTCATCGGTTTCCAGGTGATCACTCGACTGGTGAAGTTAAGGTTCTGGGCATAGACTCAGGGGTCCCCTAGGGTCAGGTAGGTACAGTTAGTACACCCTCAGCGGCACAGGGGCAGCCGGGTACAGAGGTAGTAAGGACCAATGTTATCCAATGAGAGGCGGGGGGCCTTCGGTTGGTGGCTGATGGCTAGCAGGCCACGCGGATGTGGGAGCTGGGCTCCTGGTCACTTGCTCAGGGTAAATGCGGAAGTAGAATAGGGTACAGGTTGCACTGCCAGGGGCACTCGGGTGGCTGGGTGCAGGGTGCTTTTGAGCCGTTGGGCGCTCAATGTTATCCAATGAGGATCTTGAAAAGGGAACAAAGGCTGCAGGCTCAGGGACGGTGGATCTTCAGGAGCGACCAACACTTCAAGGGGTAAGTTGGGATCTTGGAGGATAGGTAGGCACCCAGGAGTTGGGCACGGGGCTGTGGGGCGCCGGGTGCAGGGGTGTCTTTTGAGGTCGGGAAATCTTACCCCCTGCTGGTCGCGATCGGATGTGTCCTTTGTCCTGAGGCTGCAGGCGTCGTCGGGGTCGTTGAGGAGGGTCCTTGGGCACTGGATTCCGAGTCAGAATCGCCAGGGGATGTCCTCACGGTCTTGGTTCACTCCAGCACAGGCCAGGGTTGGCGGGTGCAAAGGGTGCAGGGACTGATGCCAGGACTTGTTACTTGCTTTGAGCAGTACCACTGCTCGTGGGAGACCTAGGTAGTCAGAGTGACAAGGCAGTCAGGTCCTCCGGGGTTTTTGAGGTTGCTGACCACTGGAGACGCCGGGATTTAGCAGGATCAGGTTCGAGGATCGACAGGCCGGTAGGGCTGGGGCCAAATCAGTTGGTGTCGTCCTCTTCTTAGCAGCTGCACGGCAGGTCTTCTTGTTTCTTGTTCTTCTTGTTTCGGTATCTGGATCTGAGGCAGGAAGGTTCAGGGAGCCCCTAAATACTAAATTTAGGGGCGTTACAGGTAGGGCAAGGGCAGAGACCAATGGGTCCCTGTCCTGGGGTGAGTACACCCCCTAGCCTGCTCCTCTCCTGTGGGAGGGGGGAAGGAGACTAGCTGGAATTGGGCAGGGCTCCCCATCTACAAGATGGCCAGAGCCCGGGGTCATGCTTCACCTCGCCTCCTTCACCTGAGGGGTGGAGTTGGCAAAGGTTGGCATATCCCCCTTCCTGACGTAGTTGTTCCCGCCAGAGTGGGGGTAGAATGGGTGGGGGCCAGTTCCTGGGTACAGTAAATGGTCTGAAGAAGCTCTCAGAGGCGGCATGCCTTTGAAGCTTCCCCCTGTCCATCCTGGGGGAGGAGACATAGCACCTCGCCCAGGATGTGCATTGTTGCAGGCCCAGGAGAGCGAGGGGGCTCTCCACCCAGGGGTTCAGCAACATGTCTGCTCTGTGGCAGCCTCTGCAGCCACTCAGCCCAGATGTGGGTTGTAGGTTAGGTTTCAGGGGGCATCTCTATGATGCTCTCTGTCTCTGTAGTGCATTTTACATTAAATCCCACACTGGTATCAGTGTGGGTTTAATGTGCAGAGAAGTTTGATATCAAACTTGTCAGTGTTCAGTGTAGCCATTATGGGGCTGTGGAGTTCGTAATGACAACCTCCCAGCACCATATACTCTTAATGGCATCACTGTACTTACAATGCCCAGAAGTGGCCCTGGGTACTGTAGGGGCACAGGGCTCATGCACCCGTGCCCACACAACTGGCATAGGGCACCCAGCTAGAGGGGTGGCTGATGTATGCCAGGGCAGTGGGGTTGTGGGCATAGCACACAGGGATGTGTGCCATGTCGACTCTTTGTTTAGTTCTTCACCTAGACACTCAGCCTGCAAAGGCAGTGTGTGGGTGTCAAGGTACAGGGCCCCTAAGGGTGGCACAATAAGTGCTGCAGCCCTTAGAGGTCTTCTCTGGTCACACTGCCCTGTGTACCTAGGGTACCATTTACTAGATGATATGTGGCCAGAGATGCCAATTGGGTTTAGGCTTTAGTATAATTTTTAGGGAAGAAACACAGGCCCTGGGTACCTGATTGGCAGGGACCCAGGGCACACCTAGGAAAAGTGCATCAGGTATTAGGCAAAAAGTGGGGGGGGGTATTACAACAGGAACTCACTTTCTCACAGGTTGAGACCTATTGAGGAAGTTACATGCAACCATTTCGTGCTCTCCAGGTGTCGTCTTTATAACGATTGGACTAAGTGTAGTGACTTCTAAGCAGTACTTGTCCAAAGACGAGCCCCGCTGGAGTTTAGGGAGCTGCTGACGACATTATGGGCTACGGGTGACACAGATGTAGGACTGTTAAAGATACCTCCGGTTTCCATCAGGGTTAAGGACAATGCTGTTCTCCCTCGCCTTCCTGAGTAATTAAATATGCATGCTGGGGAACGGGCGGTGCTGAAGATTATACATGATTTGATTGCGTCTGGTATGGTTGAGGAAACAAGTGCAAATGTGTGCAATAGCCCTATTCTGACGATTTTACAAAGGCCACCCTTCAGTTCCCCAGATGACCACCCTGATATTTATCGTTTCGTGATCGATTTGCATGCTGTGAACAAGATAGTGGTTCCCCAGTTCCTTGTCGTTCCTGACATCATTTCCGTCCTGACAATGGTCCCCCCACCGCTACCTATTTCTCTGTTATTGACTTGAAGAATGCTTTCTTTAGTATTCCCATAAATCCAGACAGTAGGCACCCATTCGGTTTTTCCTTGGCTGGCAGAAGGTTTAGATTCTGTTGAGCTCCTCAGGGCTTTACTGAGAGTCCTAGTATATATAGCCAAGCCCTGAAAGCCAGGACAGCCAGGGACAGGGTGGGGGACAAGTCCAGATACCTGTTGACCAGCGCGGACCCCATGTCACCTCTGATTTGCAGGGCTCTGCGAAACAATTCTTGATGGATACAGGTGCAATGAATAGCTATGTTTCTCGTTCACTGGTCCCCGGGCAGTTCTGTCTGGCCTAAATAATGTTTAAGTAGGCTTTTCAGGCATATCAGTTGTGAGGGCCATCTCCGTCCCTCTGGCTATGACTATTGGTCCCTTTACCGTAGACTCACCTTTCCTATTCACATCGAATTGTGGAAAAAATGTGATGGATTTAGACCTATTGAGGAAGTTACATGCAACCATTTTGTGCTCTCCAGGTGTCGTCTTTATGACGATTGGACTAAGTTTAGTGACTTCTAAGCAGTGCTTGTCCAAAGACGAGCCCCGCTGGAGTTTAGGGAGGTGCTGACGACATTATGGGCTACGGGTGACACAGATGTAGGACTGTTAAAGATATCTCCGGTTTCCATCAGGGTTAAGGACAATGCTGTTCTCCCTCACCTTTCCCAGTTATAAAATACCGCAGGCAGGGGAACGGGCGGTGCTGAAGATTATACAGGATTTGATTGCGTCTGGTATGGTTGAGGAAACAAGTGCAAATGTGTGCAATAGCCCTATTCTGCCGATGCTAAAAAGGCCACCCTTCCGTTCCCCAGCTGACCACCCTGATGTTTATCGTTTCGTGATCTATTTGCATGCTGTGAACAAGATAGTGGTTCCCCAGTTACCTGTCGTTCCTGACATCACTGCCGTCCTGACAATGATTCCCCCCACCGCTACCTATTTCTCCGTTATTGACTTGAAGAATGCTTTCTTTAGTATTCCCATAAACCCAGACAGTGGGCACCTATTCGGTTTTTCCTTGGCTGGCAGAAGGTTTAGATTCTGTTGATCTTCTCAGGGCTTTACTGAGAGTCCTAGTATATATAGCCAAGCCCTGAAAGCCCAGTTGGACTCCCTCACTCTTCCCTCGGGTAATGTACTGCTCCAGTATGTGGATGACATCCTCATTGCCTCCGACGTGGAAGAAGGATGCAAACAGAGTACAGGTAAATTGTTCAACAATTTGGCACATCATGGACATAAAGTGTCCCTTTCTAAATGTCAGTATTGTCGACAGGAGGTCTCCTATCTAGGTCACCTACTGTTGAAGGAGGGAAGGAGACTAACACCTGAGCGTGTGGCTGCTATAACTAAGATGCCTGTCCCTAAGACGCAACGGGATATACATGCTTTTATAGGTATTACTTTGTAGTGTCGCCACTGGATCCCTAACTTCGCCTTATTAACAAAGCCCTTGTTGCAACTTACCACTAAAGATGTGCATGAACACCTGCCCTGGATGCATGCCTTGGATCTCTCCCTGCCTACCGCGGGAGCACTTAGCTTGCCTTTGTTTTTAACCCCACCACCCTCACTTGCTCGCGCTTTTTGCGCTTTTTAAACTTTTTTTTCCTTACCTTGTCTCAGGGGGCCCTGTCCTCGACCCCCTGTCCTGCGCAGCCGATTTGGACGCTGCTGCGGCCCCGCACTCAATTTCCTGCCGCCTCCAGCGGACGCTCCCCCGGCCACGCCCACTCTCTGGCCACGCCCACTCTTGTAGCTACATAGGAGCTGACTACAAGCTCGCAGTCGATTGGATCTCTCCCTGCCTACCGCGGGAGCACTTAGCTTGCCTTTGTTTTTAACCCCACCACCCTCACTTGCTCGCGCTTTTTGCGCTTTTTAAACTTTTTTTTCCTTACCTTGTCTCAGGGGGCCCTGTCCTCGACCCCCTGTCCCGCGCAGCCGATTTGGACGCTGCTGCGGCCCCGCACTCAATTTCCTGCCGCCTCCAGCGGACGCTCCCCCGGCCACGCCCACTCTCTGGCCACGCCCACTCTTGTAGCTACATAGGAGCTGACTACAAGCTCGCAGTCGATTGGATCTCTCCCTGCCTACCGCGGGAGCACTTAGCTTGCCTTTGTTTTTAACCCCACCACCCTCACTTGCTCGCGCTTTTTGCGCTTTTTAAACTTTTTTTTCCTTACCTTGTCTCAGGGGGCCCTGTCCTCGACCCCCTGTCCCGCGCAGCCGATTTGAACGCTGCTGCGGCCCCGCACTCAATTTCCTGCCGCCTCCAGCGGACGCTCCCCCGGCCACGCCCACTCTCTGGCCACGCCCACTCTTGTAGCTACATAGGAGCTGACTACAAGCTCGCAGTCGATTGGATCTCTCCCTGCCTACCGCGGGAGCACTTAGCTTGCCTTTGTTTTTAACCCCACCACCCTCACTTGCTCGCGCTTTTTGCGCTTTTTAAACTTTTTTTTCCTTACCTTGTCTCAGGGGGCCCTGTCCTCGACCCCCTGTCCCGCGCAGCCGATTTGGACGCTGCTGCGGCCCCGCACTCAATTTCCTGCCGCCTCCAGCGGACGCTCCCCCGGCCACGCCCACTCTCTGGCCACGCCCACTCTTGTAGCTACATAGGAGCTGACTACAAGCTCGCAGTCGATTGGATCTCTCCCTGCCTACCGCGGGAGCACTTAGCTTGCCTTTGTTTTTAACCCCACCACCCTCACTTGCTCGCGCTTTTTGCGCTTTTTAAACTTTTTTTTCCTTACCTTGTCTCAGGGGGCCCTGTCCTCGACCCCCTGTCCCGCGCAGCCGATTTGGACGCTGCTGCGGCCCCGCACTCAATTTCCTGCCGCCTCCAGCGGACGCTCCCCCGGCCACGCCCACTCTCTGGCCACGCCCACTCTTGTAGCTACATAGGAGCTGACTACAAGCTCGCAGTCGATTGGATCTCTCCCTGCCTACCGCGGGAGCACTTAGCTTGCCTTTGTTTTTAACCCCACCACCCTCACTTGCTCGCGCTTTTTGCGCTTTTTAAACTTTTTTTTTCCTTACCTTGTCTCAGGGGGCCCTGTCCTCGACCCCCTGTCCCGCGCAGCCGATTTGGACGCTGCTGCGGCCCCGCACTCAATTTCCTGCCGCCTCCAGCGGACGCTCCCCCGGCCACGCCCACTCTCTGGCCACGCCCTTTGGCTGCACTATAAATCATGTGATTCTACCGTTCGCGCAGCGGACGGGCACAGCGGGCGCGCCGTTTGCGCGCCGAAGGCGCGCCTAAGGCAAGCCCGTCTGCGCCCGTCCGCGACGGGCCGGGACCAGGGGCCACAGACCCTGCCCGTTCTCTGGTATATTCTTCGGCACAACTCTCCTCTATCCCTGCCTCTATCTCCCTTACCCCCTCTGTAGCCTTACACTTATCTTCCCACGGCATCTATGTTTCCCCTCCCTCTGGTTCGACCCCGTCCTCATCCCCTTCTTTAATCTCTTCTGTGCCTCCTCCTATGCCCTTCCCTGCTCGAGTCTCCCCCGGTTCCCCCGCTGCCTCTGCTATTCTCCTCAACACGCGTTCTGCTGTCAAAAACCAAGTAGCTCTCTTTAATTTGTTGGACACCGACCCTCCGGATTTTCTTTTTCTCACTGAAACTTGGTTTTCCTCTCATTCACTCCCAGACCTTCTTGCTATTCTCCCCGCCTCTCACTATGCCCTCCGCGCTGACCGCCTTGATGGCAGAGCTGGGGGCGGCGTGGCGATGATAGCTCGCCGCACCCTGCAGTTCCAACTCCTTTCACACCCCTGTATCTCTGGCGTTGAGCTTCTGGTGGCCCGCTCCCTAAATCTTCCGGTACCCCTTACGGTGATCCTTCTTTATCGCCCTCCTCACAACATGCCCTCCTTTGTATCTTCTCTCCAGGATCTCCTGGCCACCCTGGCCGTAAATAACTCCTCACTAATTCTGCTTGGGGACTTTAATTTTTGGCCGGGTGACCCGCGGGAGGATTCTTCCTCCAAGGATTTCTCTGCCACTCTTCGTTGCCTTAATTTTTTATCGCACATCTCGACTCCTACCCACACCCATGGACACATTCTCGACCAGATTTGGTCCTTACGGTGTAACCCCACAGTCTCTTCGATCTGCCCTTGTGTTTGGTCTGACCATTCTTTGATCTCTTTCTCCATCCCCTTGGCTCAACCTGAGAAAGCTCGTCTGCCCAAAAACATCTGGGCTCGGAGCTGGAATAAGGTTGATCTTAATGATCTCTCTTCTTCCCTGTCTCTATCGGCCCCTACCCTGACCGACCTTTCTGTGGAAAATCAGGCGGATGCTATCCGCACTTGGCTTTCTTCGGCTTGCGACCAGGCCGCCCCTCTTAAAAAGATCAGAGCGGCCCGCCTTCACGACGCCCATAAGTGGTTCTCCAGCGACCTCAGATCCCTGAAATCAGAGCTCAGGCGGTCTGAACGTCGCTGGCGTTGTGACTACTGTCCCACTCTTCGTTTGAACTATAAGGCTCTTCTTCTAAAATACAAGTCAGCCATCCTAGCCGCCAAGTCGAAATATTTTTCGGACCGCGTTGCCCTTTCGGCAAATAAATCTCGCGAGATTTTCACACTGGTCCGCAGCCTTGCCACATCTGACCATGCAGGTCTCTCTCCTGCCCCCTCTCAATCTCTTTGTCATTCCTTGAATGACTTTTTTATCAATAAAATTATCAACATTAAGGCCAACATTCCGACCGTGCCCTATCCTGACGTGCCGGATCACTCCCCTCCCTCCCCTTCTGTTTTGGACCACTTTAAGCCTATTACACCAGAGCTCTTTCTTGACCTTCTGGTTAAGGTCAAGTCTGGCTCGCCGGCGGACTGTGCTCCTGCCCGTATTCTTAGAACCCTCTACACTAGCTGTCCCACCCCCCCTCTTACCTTTCTTAACTCCTGCTTGGCTTTGGGCTCTGTCCCCTCTTCTTTTAAGTCCGCCATCGTGCTTCCTATCCTGAAGAAAGCCGGCCTGGACCCTTCCCTTCCATCGAACTTCAGGCCGATCTCTCTTCTTCCCTACCTAGGGAAAATTCTTGAGAGCCATGTGACATCTTGTCTCTCTTCCTACATAGAGGAGAATAACATCCTGGCCTCTCACCAGGCTGGCTTTCGACCAGGCCACTCAACCGAGTGCGTGGTCCTTGCGGTCCTGGATGAATTGAAGGGCAAGGCCGACAGTAATCTTCCCCAGGCTTTAGTCCTGTTGGATCTGTCCGCTGCGTTTGACACGGTCGATCATGCCATCCTTCTTGACCGTGTCAGCGCAGCGGGCATACAGGGCTTTGCCCTCTCCTGGATCACCTCCTTCCTTCAGGGACGGTCGCAGGCTGTCCATCTCTCTCACTTTTCGGCGCCCCCCCTTCCCGTCACTTGTGGTGTACCTCAAGGCTCTTCTTTGTCTCCTCTTCTTTTTAATCTCTACATCCGCCCTCTTATTTCCTCGCTTCTTGAGCTGGGGGTCTCGGTGTACAATTACGCGGACGACCTCCAGCTCGTCTTTGACCTCTCTTCCCCCCCTCACTCCCTTTCTAAGCTCAGCTCTACCCTTGTCTTTATTTCTCAGTGGATGAGCCTCAATCATTTGAAGCTCAACCCTGACAAGACTGAGCTTGTTCTCACTGGTGGCCCTTCTAATCCCTGGTCCTCAGTCCATTGGCCCCTTTCTTTTGGTCCCCCTCCTTCTCCTGTTTCTGCCGTCCGGACTTTGGGCATCAAGATCAGCAATGATCTTTCCATGCACGCGCACATCAGCTCTGTTGTATCCTCCTGTTTTCTTTCCCTCCGTCTCATCCGCAAAATCTCCCGGTTTTTTTCTGTTGATGCCCTCAAACTCATCATCACTGCTCTTATCACTTCCTGCCTGGATTATGGCAATGGCCTGTATGTCGGCATTCCAGCCTACGAGACTCGCCGTCTCCAGGCCATCCAGAACCAGGCGGCCCGGCTGGTTCTTCGTCTTCCTAAGTTTTCCCACATCACCCCTGCCCTTAAAACCCTCCACTGGCTCCCCGTTCATTTCAGGTCCCAGTTCAAACTCGCCTGCTTGGCCTTTCGGGCGCATGCCCGTTCTGCTCCTCACTTCATTAACTCTCTGATTTTCTCTCACGTTCCCACCCGCACTCTTCGGTCCTCATCCCTTTCTCTTCTTCACGTCCCCCGCTTCCGCAAATCCCGCACAGGTGGCACACGCTTTTCTGTGCGGGCTCCTCAGATTTGGAACACTCTCCCTCTCTCTATCCGCTCTATTCCTATCTTCTCTCATTTTCGTAAAGCCCTTAAAACTTTCTTCTTTCTCCAGGCTTTCCCAGAATAAACCCCTCTTTTCCGTGCCCTCTGGTTAGACATTGAGTTGATCCCCAGCGCCAGGAAGCCGCTTGGCCACAGTGCGCTTTAGAAGTACCTTTTTCATTTCATTTCATTTCATGATTGTCAGCATTCTTTTGAGCAGTTAAAGATAGCGCTTGGCTCGGCACCTGTGCTTGGCTCCCCGGACTACCAGAAGCCGTTCGTGTTGTATGTACATGAAAGGACTGGCTGCGCACTCTCTGTCTTAACACAGACCTTTGGAGGTAAGTAAAGGCCATGTGCTTATTTCTCTGCTTTGCTAGACAATGTCGTCAGGGTCTTCCCGAGTTGTCTGAGAGCAGCCGCACCAGTGGTCAATTCTATTTGGCAATCGGCAGGGCTCTTTCTTGACACTGATCTCACAGTAATGGTTCTGCATGCTGTGGACATACTTTTGAACAGAACAAAGACACAGCACCTTACCAGTGCACGTCTGCCTGGCTATGAGCTGACCCTGTTTGCACCACACGTCACCATAAAACGGTGTGCCACTCTGAACCCAGCCACATTACTACCCCTCTGTTCTAAGAGTGAGGAGGTGGATGTGCATGACTGCATTTACCGCATGGAGGAAGAGACGAAGGGACGGGTAGGCCTGACTGATGTTCCCCTATCTCATGGGTACTCATATTACGGCCTGGCAAGCCTTCCTTGGCAGACCGCGGACCTTGCAGATATGTACCTGTGTTTAAAAAAAAAATTAAATAGTGTTAGCAAACTCCGCAGCAGTGCGGACTCAGAGACTCTGCTCTGTGGGGGGCCCTGGGGATTCCTTTTTTTTTCTTCTTTATCTTATCAAAATTTATAAATATGTTTGATAGTGTACATACAAAAGAAATTTCATTAGATCAAATGCAGAAACATGAAAAAGGTGCAGTCAACTCTTACCTATAGTTCATGAATACAAATGTCTGTTCCTCAATAAATCAAACTTTGAACAATTGTCATGCTAGAACAAATTGTCATTGCACAAACACACATTGTTTCGGTCTTCTTTCGAGTGAATCTGTTAGACTATCTTCAGGACAAAATAGTGCTGCATGTGACAATGAACCCTGGAAGGACATGTCTTGTTATTTATTTATTTATTTTTTAATTTTATTTAATTTAGACTTTTCTGGTACAAAAGATATACATTTCATTATGCCATAAAACATGATCATTAAAAAAAATAGCAAAGTCATGACATGTAAAACCCGGATCAAGTGGTAAATAAATACATAGCATAGAATCAGTTTTTGCACGGAGGGATAAAAGAAAGAGATAAAACACCTGACAAATATATACAGAATGTGTAAAAAGTTTAGCACAACCACAACTATAAAAGTCTACTCAATTCCTAGATTAGTATATGAGCACTAACACGATTAACAATTTATCAATTTATAATCTGGAATCCCTCCAACCTTTGAGTGGTGCCCAGATATTCATACCCATTTCCCGTTTTTTTCCCCCTTATGTTTATACAAACAGGAATCTATGGGCCAGATGTAGGAGCCCAAATACCGGTCGGTAACGGCCTATTTCGGCTGTTACCGACCAGTATTTAAGAATTGCCATGTAGGGGGCCAATTTTAAAGATTCGGTAAAATTACCGAATCGGTAAAATACAGATTCGGTATTTTTACCGATTCGGTAAATTCTAGATGTAGGTGGGACTCTTCTGAGTCCCAAAGGCCTTACAGATTCGGTATTTTACCACCCAATCCAATTGGGTGGTAAAATACCGAATCCAGGTGTGTGTGCACATGTGTGCATGCACACCTATGCCATGTGACAGACAGACATTCCCCTAGGGCATGTCTGTGTGCCATATGGCACACATGCCTGTATTTGGAGTGCTAGAGGGTGTCAAAGTGACACCCCCTGCACCCTTGCTGAAATCGGTATTTACCGAATCGGTAAATACTGATTCGGTATTGCCTATTGATTCCTATGGGCTTAAAGGCCCATAGGAATCAATGGGCAATACCGAATCGGTATTTACCGATTCGGTAAATACCGATTTTTACAGATTCGGTAATTCAATTACCGAATTTACCTAAATCTCCCACCTTCTATTTTACCGATTCATAAATACCGAATTGGTAAAATTCGGTATTTATGAGTCGGTAAAATAGAATTACCTACATCTAGCCCTATATTGTGCATACCCAACAATCTGGCGAGCCACATTTGGAAGGACGGAGCTGTAGTGTCCTTCCAGCCAGCGGAGATAAGAATCCGGAGCACCGCAACCGAAATGAATACCAGAGCTATTTAAATAGTGTTAGCAAACACCGCAGCAGCGCAGACTCGGATACTCTGCTCTGTGGGGGCCCCAGGGGATTCCAGGGATTGTCAGTCAGTGGAGATGCAGGGGCGCTAAGAGGTGAAATACAACAAAGCCTCATTAACATGTAAATGGTCTTTTAAAGACCTGTAAAGTACTCGGGTGCGGCAATGTGTGTGTGCTGAAGAAGCTGTCTCAGCCCGAGCTGAGGGCTGACACACACACACACACACACACACATGGGGTGAGATGACAGAGGGTGAGGAAGGGAGAGGAAGACAGAGGGAGAGGGAGGGAGACAGAGGGAGAGGTAGGGAGACAGAGGGAGAGGGAGGGTGACAGAGGGAGGGAGACAGGGAGGAAGGGGAAGGGAGACAGAGAGAGAGAGGCAGAGAGGGAGGGAGACAGACAAGGAGGGAGACAGGGAGGGAGGGAGGGGGAGAGACAGGGAGGGAGAGACAGGGAGGGAGACAGAGGGAGGGAGAGGGAAGGAGACAGACAGACAGACAGGGAGGGAGACAGAGGGACACAGAGGGAGGGAGACACAGAGAGGAGAGAAACAGGGAGGGAGACAGAGAGAGGGAGAGAGACAGGGAGGAAAACAGAGGGAGGGAGACAGACAGACAAGGAGAGAGAGAGGGAGGAAGACAGGGACACAGAGGGAGGGAGACACAAAGGGAGGGAGACACGGAGAGGGAGAGAGACAGGGAGGGAGAGAGACAGGGAGGGAGACAGAGGGAGGGAGACAGAGGGAGGGAGAGAGAGACAGGGAGGGAGACCGAGGGAGAGAGGGAGACAGAGGGAGGGAGACAGAGGGAGGGAGACAGAGGGAGAGAGACAGAGGGATGGACGGAGACAGAGGGAGGGACAGAGACAGAGGGACAGAGACCGAGGGACGGAGACAGAGGGAGGGCGACAGAGACAGGGAGACAGAGAGGGAGGGAAACAGAGAGGGAGGGAAACATAGAGGGAGGGAAACTGAGAGGGAGGGAAACAGAGGGAGGGAGACAGGGAGGGAGGAAGGCGACAGAGGGAGGAGGGTGACAGAGGGAAGAGTACCACAGAGGGAGAGAGACAGAGGGAGAGAGACAGAGGGAGGGAGACAGAGGGAGGGAGACAGAGGGAGGGAGACAGAGGGAGGGAGACAGGGAGGGAGACAGAGGGAGGGAGAGACAGAGAGGGAGACAGAGAGGGATACAGAGACAGAGACAGAGACAGAGAGGCAGGAGGGCGAAGAGAGATAGAGGGAATGAGACAGAGGGAGGGAGAGGGAGGGAGGGAGAGAGAGAAAGATGTGTGTATGCTGGGTCTGGTGGCTCAGTAGACGAAGGCATCTGTTGCGGGGACCTGTGTTCAACCTCATGGTCAAAAATTTTTTTTCTTTAGCCACGCCCCCTCCCCCTCTGACCCCGCCCCCCGGTGCGGCCCTTGGCCACAAACCACACTCTAAATTTGGGCCCCGAGAGAAAGTTTGTGAGTACCCATGCCCTATCTGAACCCCAAGGGGAGCTATATGTCGTTCACTCTTATTTCAAGTTACCAGATGGCACAACAACGGCAGCTTATGCTATAACCACCTTATGCACTGTAGATGAGACATCACAGGTTCCCTACCAATCAGCACAAGCTGCAGAGCTTGTGGCTCTTTTTCGTGCCTGTATAAGTGAGAGATTGGCTGTCAATATATATACTGACAGCCAGTATGCATTTGGCGTGGCACATAATTTTGGGTGACTTTGGGTAGAGTGGGGGTTCTTGACATTACATGGCATGAAGATCCAACATGGCCCCCTAATGCACAGGCTCTTTTCAGCTTTGACACTTCCCTAGAGACTAGCATTAGTGAAGTGCAGTGCTCATAGGGCAATCGCAGATGATGTTGGGAGGGGGGAATGCGTTTGCAGACCAGACAGCAAAGGAGACAGCCCTAACTAAAATGAAGAGGATATTTGTGGCAGGCCAAAGCTAGGTGGGTGCCTGAGAATGGGATGTTTGAGGATACCCTAGAAAATGTGAAGGAGATCTAAAGTGAAACGACAATTGAGAAGTTAGCAATATGGCAGCAGAGCAAAGCTAATTTGGATGAGGATGGGTGTTGGACGTACAAATCCGGGAAGCAGAGATGGATGCTACCGGACGCATATGCCCTCCCTGTGGTCACTATGGCACATGGGCCAACACACATTAGCACGAAAGGAATCTGCAAGCTGCTAGACCCCGTATGGTGCAATGATAACATCCCCATGGTTGCCTCACACCTGGTCAAGTATTGCATGGTTTTCTTGACGCATAATCCTGGAGAGGGTACTCCCATTCCTGTTGGCTGTTTTGCACTCCGTCATTCCCGTTTGAGGATCTCCAGATGGATTACATTGAGATGGAAAGGGTTAACAACTTAAAGTATGTATTGGTGGTTGTCTATGCATTCAGTAAATGGGTTGAGACTTACCCCACTAAAGAGAACACCGCCACGGCAACAGCGAAGTTACTCTTGAAAGAGTTCTTCCCGCGTTTTGGGATACCCCTCTTGATCTGGAGTGATAACAGCAGCCACTTTAATGCCAAGGTCATCCAGTTGGTGTGCAATGGGTTGCGCATCAGACGGAAGTTTCATGCAGCGAACCACCTCCAGTCAGCAGGATTGGTTGAGATATACAATGGTATTCTCATGTTGAAAATGGCTGAGATCAAAGAGAGTACAGGATTGAAGTGGCCCGATGCTCTGCCCCTAGCATTAATGTCTGCAGGAGTCATGGCACACTCTAGAACAGGATTGTCCCCTTACAAGGTCGTGTTTGGCCGCCTGGCGAATGTTTGGAACGTCCCGCAACCTCGTAAGTTCTCTGAAATAAAGTACCCCTTATTGATCGATTACCCTTATGACTTGACCAAAAATCTGCGTTCACCAGCAGGTTGCAGAGGCCCTGCAGCAGCATCCAGAGGCTCCTGGTCACGATATTCGGCCCGGGGACTGGATCCTGATTCGCAATTTTCAGAGGAGCAGCTTGGAGCCATGCTGGAAGGGACCCCTCCAGATCCTTTTACCTACTAGGATTGCTGTGAATGTCAACTGTCGGAAAAACTGGATACACAGCACTCCCTGCAAACGGGTGCCCCTTCTCCTGCCCTATGACCAGTGGGTTATGGATGGTATTGGAGAATGTGAAGGAGAACACGTACGATAGTTCATTCCCTTTTCGGAAGCTCAGCTCACGTGGGCACCGTCGGAGGAAGAGAGTAATGCAGTGCTGACGGAAGCGGTGCCACCTGAAATTAAGGCCATCCAGGAGCCCTAGCCTGTTGGCTCACCTTTGGTTGAGACACGTCCAGCAGAGACCCATAAGCTAATTCACTTGAGACTGCATTGATGAAGAATTGAGTGTGAGTACTATGCATGTAGTACAAATGTTAGTTTAGGGATGGAGTGATTGGTGCGGTACTTGAACATTCACCGACCAGGGTCGAGAGGACTGAGTTTTCGAGGAGAAGGAGTTCTGCCCTGCTACGTGGGATCTGGATACGAGCTGGACGAACAGCTCCAACGCTGGTGCTCAAAAGTGGCAATGATAAACGAACAATACATTGTTTTCCTTTTACTGTTTTAAAACTTTTTATTTCAGCTTGCCTCCAAGTGTATTTTCTGTTAGGCATAGAAGATACTTTTGGGCGCCCCATTAAGGAGGAGGAGCAGCCGTTTGCGGCTTCGCGTCCGGACCTGTTTGGTCCACCTGGTCTGTTAGAAGAAAAGTTGTGTTTGTGCTTATTATACTGATCTCGCTGATATTGGTACTTGAGGTGACATACTACCTTGAAGAGAAATACCCTGCACATGTTTTGATTGGCACAACGCCTGTCCCCCATGAGCATATCTTTGTCACCTTGGTTCCTCACAAGGATGAGCATAGAAAGTCTTATAAAGATAATGTCTTTATTCAAACATTGCATCAGGCGCATGCTGCTTATAACAGGACAAAGTGTTGGGTATATGGTCTATTGTCTTCTGTAACACTTAAAAGCGAGAATTTATTATCCATGCCCTTGTGATATGTTAATAGCTGTGAGGGGTGGTTTGTTTTATTGAGTATGATCCATAACTTTCTCCAGGTTGACACATTGGAACGAAAAAGTACTAGTGAAGTTCTCATACCTCGATGCAGAAATGGCGTTTTCAGCATAGAGTTTCCCCAGATGCCCCCACAGGCCGAGAGCCGTACGTCAGGTTATTTTTAAGCTCTTGCATGCAGGCATACAAGGGAGTGAAAGGAGGGAATTGGTCTCAGGTAGAGATGGATAATATCCTACAGTTTAATTCAGCAGAATACTACCAGTTTTTCCAGGCCCGCAACATTACAGAGGACAAACTAATACCTGTCAGTGGTGGATGTTATGGCCCCTTCCTGTGTCCAGGGAACAGGAGACATAGAGGTGGGGGAGAGCAGGTGTAATATTACCTATGAATTGAGGGTTACGAAAAGTCCACCCCTGATCCCACCACGTTATGTTCATTTTGTTTGTGGTCACCGTGGTTATGTTTGGCTTCCTGAAGGGTGGTCGGAGAGGTGTTACCTTTCCTACCTTTTGCCACCGCTATATATAGCTCCTCCCAATTACCATAGGGATCATTGTCTGCCACTAAGAGAACAATGTGTTCCCCGGACTAAGAGAATGATTAACACTGATGACATTGATCAGACAGACACCACGTTGCAACAGTTCACGGATGCCATGAAAGGTATCATACCTATTTGGGGCCCCACTGCCAACAGTCTCAACATTAGACGACTTACAAGGGTGGTGGAAGGAGTCATTAACACGACTGCAGGAATATTGACTAATATCACTGTGGAGGTTCAGGCTACGAGACTTGTTGCTCCGCAGAACTGTTTGGTTTTAGACGTTATCTTGGCTGATTAGGGTGGGGCCTGTTGCATCATAGGTAGTAGCTGCTGCCTATACATGCCAGACCACACCCCAACTGTATACACTGCCATACAGAATCTGCATATGATAGCATCAAAAATACACCAAGATAATGGTTCCTGGTCATTCACAGGATGGTTCCGGGGTTTAGTAGCCACTTGGGGGTGGAAGATTCTTACTTTCCTCATTGCTATAGTTGGTGTTATACTGGCATGTTGCCTGTGTATCCACTGTGCTCCTGTTTGCTGTACCTGCTGTGCATCAATTTTCAAACAACGTTCCAAGCCCCCGCGGAAAGATTCTAATGCAAGGGTAATGATGTTGCAAGGTATCCAGGATTTATTAAATGTGGATAAAGGGATTTTTTAATATTAACTGCAGACGGGCCATTCTTTGTTTCTCTCCTGCCAGCTTAAGAATTGTTAAGACCTGATGGCGCCAATAAAGCTTATTAGCATTAATGCTAAAAGGAGGGTCTGTTGGGTTTGAAATGTTATCTTTGTAATGCGTGTGATTACAAGGCCCTATTTGCTATGTTTGAACCCCTGTTCTTGTAAAGTTAGCATGCACGGCGCCATCTTTATTGACGCCATGTTGTTCCATAACCAAGATCTAGTGTCTGTCTCTGCAATGCTCGCCTCTGTAAGAAGGCCACCCCACCCCCTTGTTGTATGGCGTTTTAGATTCCGAATGGATTTTCCCGATTCATGCCCTTATGTAGGTACAATTCACGTTGGCCTTATATAGGCATAGAAATCAAGCTCTTATTTAGGCACAGCCTCTGCAACCCAAATACAGGCATGGCTACTTCCATCTGTTCACCAAACGTCACAACGATTTCTTGGAAAACCAGCTTAAGCCGTTAGGGACTTCCGCTTGCTAGAATATTGATTTCTCCAAGAACTCAGTTGGTTTACAATGAACATCTATTCCATAGGGGTTCATTCATGACATTCATATGCCCAACTCTACGTCAAACATGGCATTCCTAAACACCTTCAAGGTATAAATATACCTTCGCTTGCTATAGTAACGCACGGTGGTTCGGTGCAGTTCGACGACCTACTTGCCCGACGCAGCTTGCTAGAGCAAGTGCCGAAGGAAGCCGACTCTCCAGCTGACGCACTGATCAGGAAGCTGCCCTCCTCTGACGAGAAATTCAGCTCCAGTGTTCCTGACTCCCCTTGCGGGGTGTTGGGAAATCGAGTCCCGAGACAGAGATACCAGACCTCCTTCATTCTAAGGTATTGAGCTGATTAGAACCTAGAGAAACCTTTGGCAAATTCTTGGCAAAACTAAACCTATGCTAAAGACCATACTTACTTCTTCCCTCGTACTAAACCTAGGTTAGGTACATTGGGGTAGGCATATTTTAGAAGCAAGAGTTGAGTATTTTAGCCTGTGTTATTTATGTATGCATTTTTATATGGCTTAGAAACCATACAATGCTCTTACAGTATTATTTCAAATTACTGTTTACCTTGTACGCATTATACTTTGCATTCTGCCTAACGATTGTAGCAGTTCACCCCTCTTGCATGAGAAAGAAGACTGTTCAATGAACCCTTTTTATTGAAACGCCCGTCTCTCTATTTCTGTGCACCCTCTGTAGAAACTAAACATGCATGATTGATTGAGTGAAATACTTATCTATTATTTCCACGGCTCTGAAGATAGTTATTCCAGTCCTAGGGTAACAAAGTTGTCATGTATATGCGGTTGTCAGAAACTAATCGCTTCTTGTGTATTCAAGAAAGTTTCTAGTGACCTCTGAGCTAGCTGGCACTTACTATTAAGTTTAGTATATTCGATAGAGACCTCCTGACCTAAGTCCTACGTCATATCTATAGGATATACTATTCCAATGCGCAGAGCCTATTGGGAATATAGGAACTACACTACATGGTGCCCAACGTTTGGTAAGGCACTAATTTAACGCTAGATACTAAAGTAACTCAGTCGTGCTTTTCTCAGAGACCCCTTTTTCCGTAATACTCCATTAGACGTCTGGAGTGGGTAAAAGGATATTATCTGCGGTAGCGGAGTAGGACGAGAAATCCTATGTATTAGCTTTTTGGTTTGTTCAACGTTGAAGGATACAGTGTTCCAAAATATTGTGCACCTTATCTTTGTTTCCTTGAAACTAGCTCTGCAAACTTTCAGTCAACAAAATGCCGGATAGCGACAACAACACCGAAGCCGGTGGAGCTGCGGCTGATCCAGCCACTGCAGCTTCAGACTACACAGGTTTCCAAGAAACCGACGATGATGCGATAATCATTCCTCCAAATTTAAGGAGAGCCATCACTATAAAACTTATAAAAAATGAACTATCAGCAAGAGGTGGTAGGGCAGTTTTTGTGATAGAGGCACATGAATATCACCAGACGGAGAAATTCTATTCATGGATAGTCTTCCCTGAAGCAGACCCAAGAACAAATGTGTTTCACTTCTACAAAGAAGATGAACCACCAACGGAGTACATTCCCTTCGAGGACATTGAAATGCACTAACATACCAGGAGCATGCACTCTAGTTTAAAGGCGCCCTAAAACATATAAATCACATTACCAGGTTCGGTTCACTAGGTAGACCAGCAGCAACATGGTTAGCTTTAGCCAACTACAGACCTGACCCAGACATTGAATCAATGTCGGATGAACAATTACTTAGTAAAATACAAAAATTAATAGAATTACACAGTTACAGGTCTTTACTAAAAACACTCCTACTCCTTCTAAAAAGAAGTGGGAAAACACTAAACAAACTTTTAAAGAGGAGCGTTCTGATTCCAGGGGTAGAACTCCTCAAAAGAAGCCCTCTGAAAGGAGGTATAACCTCAGGAATAGGGATAATTTGAGAAAACATGATAGATATCAAGATACTGATACACGTTCCTCTCGTACCTTTCAGACTTCGTCACAGAAGAGGACGGTCAGAACACAAGGAAGAACGCGTGGAGTCCAAAGACGATCAACACGTTCAAGAAAGCAAGAAACCTCAATTCACCAAGAAGAAGGTAGAAGGTCTAAAAATCAGACATGCCGAGGATCTTGAGGACACAACTCAGGAACGGGGAATGGGCTCAGACAGCGCAGCAGAAGTCACCATAGCTCACAAGAACTTGAAGGATCATCTGGAGACAGTGTACTTGAATGAATTCATTCAAGTTGAAACTGCAGATACCAGGGTTAGTTGTCCACATAAGTTATATGAAATAACACCCCAGATGGAGAGAGACATATCAAGAAAAGTGAGAGCTATGACATTCTTCTAGCTGAACAAGACTGGCCGCCAGAATTTGTCAGGGAGTGCCCACATGGCGAAGACATCATTATGCCTGCCATTTCCAACTACATTCCAATTCATTTAAAATGCACCTATGCCAGGAAATGGGTAGTTACCCAAGCTCCCGCATTATATACAAATCACGTAGGATGGGATGAGGATTTTCCTCACCATAAAATACAATTAAAAAATCAACCAACTGCACAAAGGCAGTATCCAGTTAAGCAAGAAGCTAAAAAACAGGTCAGGGAGATATTAGATCAACTTGAATACCAAGGGGTAATTGAAACATGCACCTCCTCAATGAACAATCCTCTGTTTCCTGTGCCCAAACCAGACAATACGTATCGTCTAGTATTGGATTACAGACACTTAAACTCTTGTTGCAAAACTTTTGCAGTACAAAATGCACATAGTGCAGCATTAATGAATAACATTGTGCATAAAAAATACAAAACCACTTTAGATATTTCTAACGGGGTCTTCTGTCAAAACATTGCACCAGAAAGTAGGTATTTGACCGCTTTCTCAATTATGGGGACACAGAGTCACTTCTGTCGTCTCTCTCAGGGATTTATGAATAGTCCTGGGTTATTTTCAGAAAGAGTAACAGAGTTACTACAGACATATGATGATGAAGCCTTATCATATGTCGATGACATCTATCTAACAGACGATGACTTGGACAGGCACTTGAACAGGGTGAACACCATCATACTTGGCTTCGCCTCTAAAGGGTATAAATTCAATTTTAAGAAATCGAGAATTGCCCACCTCAACGTCCTTTTTCTGCGATATGAACTATCAAGTAAAGGCAAAAGCCTGGCAGCAAACTTTCTAGAGAAATGTGCGCTGCTCCAACCTCCAAAAAAGCTGAAAAACGTACAGTCAATTCTAGGTTTCCTTAATTTCGGAAGAACATACATTCTAAACTACACAGAAAGGGTTATATCTCTCTACGAATGAATCAAACCTGATTTTAAACCAGTTAATTGGACACAAAAACACACTGAAATTTTGCGTTCACTCCCCAAACAGACATGTTAGCAACAAAACATTTGCAAACACGTGTAAACATACGCAACTTAGTGATCCGAATCATTCCAGGACATTTATCGAAGGTGAAAAAGCACCAATAGCTTACAAATCACACTTGTACACACATGCAGAAATGAAGTTTACTTCAACAGAAAAAATTCTGACAGCTGTTCAAACTGCTGTAGCAAAAGACAGCCCTCGCACAGGATAAGCGCATTATGGTAGTTACACCTGTACCTGCCTTAGAGGCAGTGACAAAAGCGAGCATTCCAAATGCTAAAGCTTTACATCCAAGAAGGATACAATGGGTTAATTCTCTTGCTGCAACAGACGAATACATTTTTGATCCATATTTGAAAACACAAGCATTTCTACAATACGAACAAGAATGTCCTCTGCCTGCTGAAATTCTGCCTCTAGAGCAGTATGAATGTATAATGTATACTGACAGATGAGCACAGCCCGCTACGGGGGGGGGGGCGGGGGGAACAAGCTTATAGTGCTGCCTGCGTGATCGTTAAAGGCCGTTGGTGCGATGGAAAATTCCGACCAATGGTCACTAAAATACAATCTCTAAAAGATTGTACAGCTCAGTGAGCTGAACTACAAGCATTCAAGATGGCACTTGAGAATACGGACCACTAATGGCCCACACTCATAGTGTGCAATTCGTATTATTGTGTTCAATCTTACAATAAATATTTGCTAAATTGGCTTCAAAACGGTTTCAAAGGTGCAAAAGGTGTCAAAATCAAGCATAAAATGCTTTGGGAACAAGTAGTTCAGTTACGACAAGGACTACAAAACACTCACGTGATACATAGGCTGAGTCATCAATGTCATGGCGTTCACGTTGTAGGGAATTCATTGGCTGATGAAGCCGCAAAGGCAGCTGTGCAAACGGCTTCCGTAGCTGCAATCACTCGTTCAAAAACGAAAATAAACGGCAAAATATTGCTAGCTGTAAATGCCACAAGCAAAGGCAGCTGTGCAGCGTTACCTAATACGTTTCTACTTAAATACTCATAAATAATTGATGCAAACTCCGTACCTTTTGCTTGAATCCCCGGACTGGGGCATAGGGTAATTCCAAACAGGAGACGTAGAGTAGCATGGATATACGAAGCACATTTGGGAGAGGGTCTGATACATCAAGGGATCTCTAAAACAAGATTAATTGTTAAAGAGACGTACTGGTGGCCAGGAATGCATTCTCACATTCATATGTTTGTCGTTGACTGCATAAACTGCAATAGAGATCGCAGCACAGAATGCTGCCAGATACCGGACTATAGCATAGTCAGCCCAGTACAGACACCATTGTTAGACAGCATTAGACTTTCTACACGCAGATGTCCCTGTGGACAAATGCGGTCCCATAAATATTAAGACAAGGTTCATTTGGATGTGGCCTCAGCGCTCGGCTGACGTTCAAACTGTTTTTTGCGAGTCTTTATCGCCACATACGCAGTAGGCAAGCTATATTCTGACCAGTGTCCTGTGTTTAGCTCTCAAGCTTACAAGGAGGCCATGGCCAAATTGGGCGTTGCCAGTCAAAAAAAGATCGGTTAAAAACCATAAAAGCAAAAATTGGGCGTTGCATTGCGGTACTCTAGTCCTTTCCATCCTGAGGGAAATTCGGTAGTGGAGAGAAAAAACCGGGACATAGAGCAAACTATAACAGCTAGGGTATTAGGCTCGGGTGACAGGTGGGTCAAACATCTAATAAGTGTCCAACGTAGTCTTAACAATCTGCCAAGAAGTTCTCTCGGGGGTATCACTCCATATGAAGTCCTTTTTGGGAACCAGAATGTTAGTGTCAGACCTCGATTGGCAGACTTCAGTGGTAGACGAAAAACCCTTTGATATTAAAGACCGTTTGGCTGTTTTACAGGACTTAAATGAAATAAGAATGAAATAAAGTAACGTGTTCCTGAAGCCAACCACCACGGAAGAGAAACCGACCGTCACAGCAAGGCCTGTCTGGATCTTAAAGCTTGGTGATCTAGTCAGAAAAAGATCGTGGACAAGAGGGAATTTGGGCCTTCTTACAGACAACCAGTACCTGTCTTAGCAATCAAGAACAGTATTACTGCCTCCCCTTGCTGGTAAAAAGGAGAACAGGTTTGTGTCCATCGACCTGGTCAAACCACATCATGTGACCGATCATAAGCAGTAGGCCAAGTGGACTCCACCAATGTAGCAGACGCCCAGATCTGGCTACTATCCAAGAGGTTCAAACTGAGAGACTCATCACCTTTGAAGGATCTGCAGTGAGAAATGAAAGACTAAGCAACAAAGCTATGGAACTTGTATCTCTTGAAAACCAAATAACAGTTTGTCAAGAAACACCTGTCTACAACGAAGTAGCATCTGACTATACAAATGTAACAAGTGAACGAGTGGTTCCAGCGATTTCAACGAATCCTGATGCAATCCCTACAATTCACAGAACTGGCTCTGGCTATTTCATTAACTTTGATACGTTTTCCGAGGATCCGAGCAAACCTGAAAATGTGCCAGTAAAAAGAACTTTTAAAGAACAAGCAACAGACCTTTTTTATCACCTGGGAAAGCCTTATCTGGTTTCACCATGGACTAAACTTTGGATTGTGTTGGGTGTACATTTTCTTCTAATTTGGTTGACTCGGGGGCGTGGCTAAGATGGCAGTGTGAGCGAACGTGCCTCACGGAGCTCCTGCCGCTGACCGCTAGTACGATTCAGAAAAGGGGGTGGTGATGAACAGAGTGTCTGAATTAAGCAGACCACTCTTACCCAGTCCAAAGATCAGGGCTTGATCCATCAACATTATTTAGCTCACTGCCCCATCCCAGCTCAGAACCTGGCTATATGCAAATTAGTCTGTCCCTGGCCCAGTGCATCATGGGAACAGGGCAGACCAAACTACCAAGCCAATTCTTCACCAGAAAGGAGACAAGCTACCGGGGACCGGTTTCTGGCATTTCAGCCTCGTCAGCCCGGCTTGCTTGAATCCTGATGGAGCAGTGAGCAAGGGACTCATGTCTGAGTAAACCCTGCCACACCTATAGTGGCCAAAAACGATTCAGAAAAGGGGGCGGTGATGAACAGAGTGTCTGAATTAATCAGACCACTCTTACCCAGTCCAAAGATCAGGGCTTGATCCATTAACATTATTTAGCTCACTGCCCCATCCCAGCTCAGAACCTGGCTATATGCAAATTAGTCTGTCCCTGGCCCAGTGCATCATGGGAACAGGGCAGACCAAACTACCAAGCCAATTCTTCACCAGAAAGGAGACAAGCTACCGGGGACCGGTTTCTGGCATTTCAGCCTCGTCGGCCCGGCTTGCTTGAATCCTGATGGAGCAGTGAGCAAGGGACTCATGTCTGAGTATACCCTGCCACACCTATAGTGGCCAAAAACGATTCAGAAAAGGGGGTGGTGATGAACAGAGTGTCTGAATTAAGCAGACCACTCTTACCCAGTCCAAAGATCAGGGCTTGATCCATCAACATTATTTAGCTCACTGCCCCATCCCAGCTCAGAACCTGGCTATATGCAAATTAGTCTGTCCCTGGCCCAGTGCATCATGGGAACAGGGCAGACCAAACTACCAAGCCAATTCTTCACCAGAAAGGAGACAAGCTACCGGGGACCGGTTTCTGGCATTTCAGCCTCGTCGGCCCGGCTTGCTTGAATCCTGATGGAGCAGTGAGCAAGGGACTCATGTCTGAGTATACCCTGCCACACCTATAGTGGCCAAAAACGATTCAGAAAAGGGGGTGGTGATGAACAGAGTGTCTGAATTAAGCATACCACTCTTACCCAGTCCAAAGATCAGGGCTTGATCCATCAACATTATTTAGCTCACTGCCCCATCCCAGCTCAGAACCTGGCTATATGCAAATTAGTCTGTCCCTGGCCCAGTGCATCATGGGAACAGGGCAGACCAAACTACCAAGCCAATTCTTCACCAGAAAGGAGACAAGCTACCGGGGACCGGTTTCTGGCATTTCAGCCTCGTCGGCCCGGCTTGCTTGAATCCTGATGGAGCAGTGAGCAAGGGACTCATGTCTGAGTATATCCTGCCACACCTATAGTGGCCAAAAACGATTCAGAAAAGGGGGTGGTGATGAACAGAGTGTCTGAATTAAGCAGACCACTCTTACCCAGTCCAAAGATCAGGGCTTGATCCATCAACATTATTTAGCTCACTGCCCCATCCCAGCTCAGAACCTGGCTATATGCAAATTAGTCTGTCCCTGGCCCAGTGCATCATGGGAACAGGGCAGACCAAACTACCAAGCCAATTCTTCACCAGAAAGGAGACAAGCTACCGGGGACCGGTTTCTGGCATTTCAGCCTCGTCGGCCCGGCTTGCTTGAATCCTGATGGAGCAGTGAGCAAGGGACTCATGTCTGAGTATACCCTGCCACACCTATAGTGGCCAAAAACGATTCAGAAAAGGGGGTGGTGATGAACAGAGTGTCTGAATTAAGCAGACCACTCTTACCCAGTCCAAAGATCAGGGCTTGATCCATCAACATTATTTAGCTCACTGCCCCATCCCAGCTCAGAACCTGGCTATATGCAAATTAGTCTGTCCCTGGCCCAGTGCATCATGGGAACAGGGCAGACCAAACTACCAAGCCAATTCTTCACCAGAAAGGAGACAAGCTACCGGGGACCGGTTTCTGGCATTTCAGCCTCGTCGGCCCGGCTTGCTTGAATCCTGATGGAGCAGTGAGCAAGGGACTCATGTCTGAGTATACCCTGCCACACCTATAGTGGCCAAAAACGATTCAGAAAAGGGGGTGGTGATGAACAGAGTGTCTGAATTAAGCAGACCACTCTTACCCAGTCCAAAGATCAGGGCTTGAGCCATCAACATTAAACGGTGTTGGATCTAGCCCTGATCTCTTGACTGGGTGAGAGTACTCTGCTTAATTCAGAGATTCTGTCCATCACCACCCCTTGTTGTAAATAATTTTGTCCACCCTAAGCGTGGAAGGGTATACTCAGATGTGAGTCCCTTGCTCATTGCACCATCAGGATTCAAGCAAGCCGGGCCGAAGACACCTGAAATGGCAGAAACCGGTCCCCGGAAGCTTGTTTCCTTCCCAGTGTAAGAATTGGCTGTTGTAGTCTGGTCTGCCCTGTTCCCATGATGCACTGGGCCAGGGACAGACTAATTTGCATACAGCCAGGTTCTGAAACTGGGATGGTGCAATGAGCTAAAAAACGGTGTTGGATCTAGCCCTGATCTCTTGACTGGGTGAGAGTACTCTGCTTAATTCAGAGACTCTGTCCATCACCACCCCTTGTTGTAAATAATTTTGTCCACCCTAAGCGTGGAAGGGTATACTCAGATGTGAGTCCCTTGCTCATTGCACCATCAGGATTCAAGCAAGCCGGGCCGAAGACGCCTGAAATGGCGGAAACCGGTCCCCGGAAGCTTGTTTCCTTCCCAGTGTAAGAATTGGCTGTTGTAGTCTGGTCTGCCCTGTTCCCATGATGCACTGGGCCAGGGACAGACTAATTTGCATACAGCCAGGTTCTGAAACTGGGATGGTGCAATGAGCTAAAAAACGGTGTTGGATCTAGCCCTGATCTCTTGACTGGGTGAGAGTACTCTGCTTAATTCAGAGACTCTGTCCATCACCACCCCTTGTTGACCGCTAGTACAGCACATTATATAGCACCTTCTCCCTCGTATTTGGGTCCCCCGGTGAGCGACTGCTGCCCAAACGGTCCTGTTGCCGGCGAGGTGGTTTACGGGCCGTTCGGGGCTCCGGCGGCCGAAGAGAGACGTGGCCCGGCCGGGCCTGGCGGAGTGTGAGAGCGGAGGGGCGTGACTGACGCTGCCAGTGCAGAGCGCCCGGCTTGTGAGAGCCTCGGCGGGGGCTGCGCTATGCGAGAGACATGCGTAGGTGGTTGGTCCGGCCCACGCGATCTGCACGTGAGGCCCCCGGGGCGGCTTTGCCCGGAGGCTACTGCGGACCTACCGCCGGTGTTTGGGACCGGCTGTGGAGGTCGAGGCCGTTACTGACGCTGGCCAGCTGAGGAGGAGGCAGGACCTGAGGTGAGGAGTGGAGCAAGGGCGCGGTGATCACCCGACGGGAGCCCGGACGGCCGCGTGGACTGCAGAGCCAGCGGGACCCGGCGGTATGGTGCTGGACTCCCCCGCTGGACCTCTGGAGCAGTAATTCGGGCGGAGGGGGTGCCGGAGGTGGAGGGGGGTCCCCCCCACGTGTGCTGCGGCCTGGAAGGTGAATTGGAGGCAGCCAGAGTGACTGTGAGTGGGTGACCACCATCTTGGACAGTAGGCTGGGCGGCGGGCCTTCCTCGGTGGGGCACCCCGGGAGTCAGTGTGTGGACACAGCATAGAGTGCTGGGACCGTCGGGAGTCCACCCCTCGGGATGGTGTGGCCTGCGTCAGGACTGGTGGCCGGAGCCCTAGCCGGGTGGCTGCGGCGTGTGTCAGATCAGAGGGGCGCGAACCCAGTGGGGCAGGGCAGACGTTTTCCTACCGCACGAGTGGGCCCGGGGAGCCTCCTGTGGGTCTTGCGGGGAGGCCCTTTGAGCAATCGGTGGGCACTGCGCGAGTGGGGGAAGTGCTGGGCCTTCTCACGTGTCTTTGGCCCAGATCCACCCCACCGTATAGCACCAGCGGTGGCCCGGTGGTGGTCCCCCCGGGTCATGTCCACAGCAAGGGTCCGGAAGGACAGGACCATCAAGGACCTTTTCACCCCTACCACGATGGGGAAGAGGACGGATCCTGCGGCGTCGAGTCAACGAGCTGGCGCGGACAAGACAGCCGCCAGCACGCCTACCTCTGGAGCGGGGAGCGCTGAGGATCCCATCACCAAGGCATTTTTAGAATCCCTCTTCAGCGGCCTGAGGGAAGACATCCATGCTCTGAAGAAGGAACTGCAGGAGGAGATTAGAGTGGTTTGTCACGATATAGACGCTATTGGAGAAAGGGTGGCGGACCTGGAGACCAAAGGCGAGGGGCGCGACATCGAAATGGAGGCTCTTCAGCAGGAAATCATCCGTATACATGACCAACAGGTGGACCTTCAATCCCATGTGGAAGACCTAGAGAATCGCTCCCGGCGGCACAACATTAGGATTCGAGGGGTGAAACAGACGTCAGACACAGAGGATCTCTTCCACTTCAGGCAAGGCCTCTTCAACCACGTCCTGGGAAGGCCGGCGGACTCGGCCCTCCGCCTCGATAAGGCGCACCGGGCGGGCCTTCCCAGGGCAGCATCTGCCCTGCCGGCTGACATTTTAGTTTGCGTGCAGGACCTCCGCACCAAAGAGGAGATCCTTACTAGGGCCCGGCAGATGGGAACTATTTCTTACGGCACCCACTCACCGTCTTTATACCAGGACTTGGCGGCCATTACCCTTGAAAAACGCAGGTCCTTCAAACCGGTCACTGCGGAGCTGAGACGACGCAACATCTCATACAGCTGGGGCCATCCCTTCCGCCTGGTGTTCAAGTTGGACAATAAGGTCTGCCAGCTGCGGTCCTTCCGGGAAGCATGCCGTCTCCTGGGCATTGAGGAGCCGAAGGAGGAGGAAGGGACGTCTGTCCGAGGAGCGACTGGGATGGACAACGCCGGGCGGTGGCAACAGCAACGACGAAGGCGCAGGCCGAAACGTCCTCCGGCGATGGAGATCAAGGAAGGCCAACGGTCGGCGGTGGAGACCGCAGCGATGGAATTGGCGAACCCTGACAGCGGCTGAACACAGACTCGGTCGCTCTGTGGAGTCCCTGGGGGGGGGGCTAGGACGGGGTGAGATGATCGGCGGCGGGAGGTGTGACGACCGATACGACCCTTTCCCCCTGCTTCCGATCGTTCCTGTGCTGCGGCACTAGTGGATGATGGATACGACTGTTTCTTCTACCATACATCCCAGGATGATGGACAATACCATACATCCCAGGATGATGGAGAATACTGTTGACTATATCCTTACTGTTTGAGGGGGTTCACCTGTTCAGAGGGGGGCAGGGCGGGTGTGGGGTTGGGTAGTTGAGGTTGGGGGGGTGGTTCCAGGTCCAAGTATGAATGTCGCTATGATTGGTGAGCTGCGACGCGGAGGGAGGGGGATCGGGGGTGCATATGCTCTCCCACATAGAGGGATACAGAGCCTGGAATTCTTGACTGACCATGCCTCCAACTGAATTGCGCCTACTTACCCTGAACGTCCAGGGCTTAAATAACCCGATGAAGAGGCGAGCGGTCCTCTCTTTCTTGGAGAATTCAAAGGCGGACATCTGTCTTCTTCAAGAAACGCACCTGTTGGCCAAGGACTGCTTCAGACTGAAGTCGCGATGCTTTCCGCTCCAGTACTTCTCCTCGGGGCCTAGTAAGTCAGAGGGGGTGGCGATCCTGGTGGCCCAGCATTTTAGAGGGAAGGTCGGGCAGAAGGTGGCGGAAATAAGAGGTAGATTGCTCTCCTATAATTTCTCTCTAGGAGGTTCCTCCTTTACCGTTAGTTCAGTCTATGCACCTAATGAAGGCCAGGAGAAGTTCTTTCACCAGACACTTACTGAAGCTGCAGCGGCGCCTGATAGGCATGTTTTGGTCAGGGGGTACTTGAACCTGGTGTTTGATGCCCACCTAGATAGATCAGGGCAACGCACTACACAGGCAGGCACTCTTTCACGGGAGGGGCAGGCCAGGCTGGAGGAATTGGGGTTGACTGACCTTTGGCGCAGCTTTCACCCAGGAACCCGAGACTATTCCTACTACTCCAATGCCCACAAAACGTACGCACGGTTGGATTACTTCCTGACTTCTAGATCACTCACAGCGCTGGCGACAAAGGCAGAATATGGGGCTGCGGCACTCTCCGATCATGCACCGCTGACGGCGGTGTTCTCCTTCCCGCTGGTGTCGGGGGTCTCACGTTGCTGGAGATTGCGCGATACATTGCTACACCGCGCTGACAACGTGAAGAAGATCACTGAGGTTATCAAAGACTTTCTAACACATAATCACACCTCGGACACATCACTGGCCACACATTGGGCGGCGCTCAAGGCGGTTCTCCGCGGGGAGTTTATAGCGATTTCAGCGGCAGAAAACTCAGAGAGAGCGCGTAAAGGCGAGGAGCTGTCGCTACGGACCAGGGAACTGGAACAGATGCACCAGAGGACGGGAGCGCCTCGGGTGTGGCGACAACTCCGCCAAGTACGACAGCAACTGGCGGCCTTAGACCAGGACAGGGCAGAGTTTGCGGCGTTGAGGACACGGCACTTATATTATACCGGAGGGGACAGGTGCGGCCGTCTGTTGGGTCGAGCGCTCCGGGAAATTCAGCAGCGGCACACGGTACAGGAGATCGCCACACCAGACGGTAGGCGCGTCACGGCAGATTGCGACATTGCGATGGCGTTCAGCGACTTTTACGCTTCCCTCTATGCGGGGGCGAGGCTCGACCCCGCGATCAGCCAGACCTTTCTGGAGTCTGTTCCCCTTCCGGCCCTGTCAAAGGATCAGGCAGAACGGCTAGACAGTAACATCCGTCCCGAAGAAGTAATCTCGGCGATTTCACGCCTTAAATTGGCCAAGGCGCCGGGCCCGGATGGGTTTACAGCTCTTTTTTATAAAACATTCTGCCCTCAGGTGGCGCCACTGTTGACAACATTGTTCAACTCCTTCGAGAAGCCGGGGCCGATCCCGCGGGACCTGCTGGACGCCATCATTTCGGTCATCCCTAAGCCAGGGAAGGACCGTGCACAGTGTGGGGCATATCGCCCCATATCTCTCCTTAATGTTGATCTTAAAATATACACGGGCATATTGGCTGCCCGGCTGGCCCCGCTGTTGCAGGGGCTGATCGATCCGGACCAAGCGGGTTTCGTTCCGGAACGCCAAACGACTGACAACACTAAGAGAGCTTTACATCTGATTGAAAAGGCGATGCGTACCGGCGGGGAGTATATGCTGCTCGGAATCGACGCCGAGAAGGCCTTTGATCGGGTCCATTGGCCGTATCTAGAGAGTGTCCAGATAAAGGCGGGATTCGGAGTGAAGTTCAGGACCTGGGTACTGAATTGCTATACCTTCCCCATGGCGGTGGTGAGGGTCAACGGATGCTCATCTCCGAGTTTCCCCATTGAACGAGGAACGCGACAGGGATATCCGCTGTCGCCTTTGTTGTTTGCGTTGTATATGGAGCCGCTGGCTCAGACATTGCGACTTGACCCGAGAGTACAGGGAATTAGGTTTGGCGCATTCACGCACGCGATAAGCCTATATGCGGATGACATTCTGCTCTCGTTGGGTTCCCCTAGAACTTCAATGCCGGCGTGTGTGGAGATCCTGGAGTCCTTTGCTGAGGCGGCGGGTTTTAAGGCTAATATGGGGAAATCGGAGGAATTGGATCTCTCCTTAGATGGACAGATGCGGGCCCATCTGCAGGCCGACTTCCCCTTCCGGTGGGCCTCGGAGGCGATCCCTTACTTGGGAATTCAGTTGGCAGACACTCTTTCTGGTACGGCACGAATCAACTATGCCAGGCTGCGGCAGACGATACGGGCGGAGCTCGGTAGGTGGAGGCATCTTCCTCTGTCCTGGCTCGGCAAGGTGGCGGCCGTTAAGATGACCGTTCTGCCGTTCTTTCACGCTCTCCCGCTCCGTCCCCCGGAGGGCTGGATCAAGCAGACACAGTCCGATCTCGCTCAATTCATCTGGAATGGCAAACGTCCGAGAATGAAACTCAGGCTGGCCATGTTATCGCCAGAGCAGGGAGGACTGGGCCTTCCGGACCTGCGGCTCTACTACCAGGCGGCACAGCTCCGGATATTGGTGGAATGGAGCAGGTGGGAGTCGGAAAAACACTGGCTCTTTCAGGGTCAGGCGGTGGCGGGCCGGACGCTACAGGAGGTCCCCTTCCTCCGTAAAGTGCATCGGCCCCCTAACTTATATGCTTCATTCATCACGCGAGTGCCCATGGAGGTATGGGACCAGACCAATGTGAGTCACGACCTGACCACATTTCCTTCCCCGCTCACACCACTGATAGGCAACACTGAGTTTGGGCCAGGATGCGATGCACAGGCCTTTGCCAACTGGCGCCCAGCAGGGTGCAGAACTCTGTACCATCTATACACGAGTGAAGGGATTGCATCCTTTGATCATTTGCGGCGGGAATATGGTTTACCGGAGACGGAGCGGTTACGCTATTTGCAGGCGCGGCACTGGGCACTTAATGCCCAGGTGCGATCGGAGGCGAATCGGAAACTCAGTACTTATGAACACTGGTTGCTCACACGTAAGACGGATAAACGTCTCATCTCGGACCTGTACCACATGCTGCTGGCAAGGTATGCCCGGATACATAATCCTAGTAGGGACCGATGGGAGAGGGAGCTTGGAAGGGCACTCACCAATAAGGAATGGGAGGACATTTATTACCGGGCACATCACTTGGCATACCACATGGGGTTGACAGACACCTTTACAAAACTAGCGACATACTGGTATTACACACCAGAGAGACTGCATGAGATGGACCCGGCTAGGGAGGCTACTTGCTGGCGGGGGTGTGGTGAAAGGGGCACGTTGGTACACCTGTTGTGGGATTGCACTCAAATCCGGGGTTACTGGAAATCGGTGTTGGACGAGGTAGACACACACTTTGACACTGAGATCCCAAGGTTCCCCGCCTACGTGTTGTTGGGTCTACTGAATGCTCTGACATACCCACTGAAATCCCGTAGGGGGAGACTGATGGCTATTGCCTTAGGCTCCGCTGTCCAGAACAATCTCTCTCTATGGCGCACCGCACATACTCCCACCTTCCAGGGCTGGCTGTATCGCCTTGGGGCAGTGCTTGGCATGGAAAAACTGTCCTTAATCAAAGCTGGGGAAGTTTCCAAATATACAGAATTGTGCAACCCTTCCTGGCCTTGTTTGCCACCGAGTTAAGAGAGGTAACTTGCCCCCGATATTTGCGTATACTTCGCCTGTCACATGTTCCATCTTGAGGGGCTTTAGTGTGGATGGCTGTTTGTGATGTTCATATGCTTGGGGATCATGGACCTGGAACGGGGTGGGGGGGTGGGTAGGTTGAGGGATGGTTGGGGGGCAGGGGAGGGGGTAGGGACAGGGTATTGTTTTTTCCCCCATTGTTGCTGACTCAGTCCTATAGCGCTTCCTGATATGGGAGAGCACCAAAATGCGTTGGGGTTGTACTGTGCTTGCGGTCATAGCTTTTTAATGCCTTTATCGCTTTGTAACATAGATTTGACCCGTGATGCATTCTTGTTCTTGTATGAGCTGCTTCTTTTTTCAATAAAAAGATTTAATACTAATTTGGTTGACTCTGGTGATAACTTTGAGAATACTGATAAATGGAAGATATGTAAAAATGGACACAGCAAGTAAGAACATCAACTTCTCCTCAAGCCACACAAATCATCTCATTGTGAACAAAGAGACTTGTCATCAGTGAACATCACAGGCGTTCCTATACCAGGGGGTATAGCTTGGGACAGAACTGATTATAACATTTTTGGCCCTGCGGATCTGTTGAAGATTCCACACCAGTTCAAGATTTCCTTGAATGACTTTGTTTCATCTAGTACCTTTTCTGATGATTGGGTCTTCGAGAGTGTTAATAATATGATGTCAGACTTAGAAATGTCTGCTGTTTTTACAAATTATGAATACTAAGAAGGTTCATCAGATTATGAACAAATGTATTGTTAAAATGACCATGGTAATCAGTTCTTGCACAAATCTGCAAACCCTAGAAATGTATTTATGTATAACCAATGGGATCACTGTCCTAGGCCACCAAAGGGTAGCTCAAAACATTTAATGGAAAATGTCCATACTTTTCAGGTTTTAATGTATCCAATCCAGAATCATTTTACTTTAAAAATGTCAACAAGACAGAATTGAAAAGTATGTTGACAAATACCAAACACATTTATTCTGCAGCCTTTTATGCTCAGCTGTCTACACTAGGTTTCGACTTTTGGAAAGACAACATTTAGACGAAAACTGTCTGGGGCACAAAAGATTGGCAAGTGCAGGGGATAGACGCTTTATTTAGAGCCTGCATCATCCCTGAGCAAATTATGTTTTTGAATGACACTGTCCAACAGACGTCTTGTCTTGGGTTAGCCAAGATAAAAGACCTAAACAATCCGTCTACACCTACACCTGCTAGTGATAACACTTCAGAGGGGAAGGTCGACGTACATACAATTTTGCTTCACAACAGAACAGATCCAGATTGGAAAAAAAGGGTTAATCTGGCCCACAGACACAAACATCTGTCAAGATAGATTTCTAAATAAGACACAGAGGTTCACATTCACTAGGCCAGATCCAAGATATGTTCAGAGACAGCATCCAGGAATAGTAACAACATACAGTGTAGGGAAGCTGTGCCTTGATGGGTTACATAGATCTACACTTAAGGATGTTAAACAACACTTATCTTTACTTAAAGATGGCGCTGATCTTAGGGAATTCTTGCTAGGACCAAGAACACCGCATCATAAACGTTTTATATATGCCGGTATCTATGCTGCTTATAATGAAGCATGAAAGATTACGCAAGCAGAGACTGCAGAACGAATACGAGAAATTGATCGTATTCATTTAGAGAAAACTCTCTCTGTGGTTGACAATGGGTTAACGACTCTGTTGTCCAGGATATATTCTTTAGACAGGATAGTGTCATCATGGAACAGGACTTGGTCATGTTGCAACATGGTCAGTCGCAATTATGTTCTATCATGCTATTAGGCTGGACGTTGTGAAACCTTCGTTCAGGCTATGTGTCTTGGCGTTTAATCAATACTACATCACTGTTTTTAGAATTCAATCTCACTGATAAACAGATCAAATTGGCACAGAGGGGAGCAGAGGGGAGAAGACTATATGGTGCTGAGCATTGAAAAACTGGAAAGATTGCCATTTACTGTCGCTGAAAAGCCAGCTACAGAATGGATTATACACGGAACAATCACTCTGCCTGTTACAATTTTCCATGTTCAATATTGCCTAAAACACAAAGCAGCAGGCACATATATTAATGTTGGGTAAAGAATACATCAAGACATCCTGGGAATTACCATACACTTACAGATGTTGAAGTGAGGGTCTTGAAGTGTTTCTTAGCGAGGAAAAACTGTGAAAATGCACTAAGCGGTTCCCTCCTTTGTCAGGGTATTAGCCTACACGGGGATTGCGATGGTTCCTTGAACAACTTATCCTGCCACCTGCAAGGTTCTCCGGTTGCGGTGATTTATCCACTTTTTGGACAACTTTCAAATGGAAGTTACATTATGTTGAACGATCACAGCTGCTGTGGCATGTTGCCAGGAATACCATATCTAGTAATTGTGTCAGACAGGGTCACTTGCTGTATGCAAGTATTGTTTCCTAAAACGAAGACAGACTGGGAGTCGCCTTTATGGCCTTCACTGAACATCTCTTCTATACGAATCGAGACTTTAAGCAGAATGAAAGCCATTCTTTTACAAAAAACTGTGCCACTGACCTCGGCCAAAGAAACCTATGATCTGCAAGTAGCAAGGACTTCTGCAGAGATACATGCCCTCTTAATTACAAATTGCCCTATACATTTCTCGGAAATGTTAAGTCGTATCTTAAACATGTCTGATTCGAGTGGTATTGTACATGTATTTAAAACAGTATTTTCTGGACTGTTAGCACCTTTTGAAGCAGTCCTAGGAATATTTCCAAAGTTCGTGCACTCTGTGTTTGGCGGATTGCTTCTCATTTTGGGACTCGCTGCAGGGATACTATTTTTCCTCCTACTGCTGCAATAAGGCAAGTAATTCCACATACGACACCCAGTTCTCCATGGAGACAACTCTACTGGCGATGAAAAGTTGTGAGCCCATCGTCCACATTTTGGGACTACCTCGTCTAAGAGAATTGAATACCACATGGTTTCTGTCATTCAGACCAATTTGGCAAGATTGCATATTACCTGTTCTACGCTGCCTGCTATGCGGAGAAGAATGCGTGTTAGACACCTGTCTCACACTCCCATCAGTCATGCCAATGGATGTTGATACTTTGCTTGAACCAGTAATGGCCCATGCACTGTGTTGTCCCCAGTGGCTACCACTTCTGATGACGGCATTCGTTGAGATCTCACA
The DNA here is from genome assembly GCF_964261635.1 of Lissotriton helveticus. Classification (NCBI taxonomy): domain Eukaryota; kingdom Metazoa; phylum Chordata; class Amphibia; order Caudata; family Salamandridae; genus Lissotriton; species Lissotriton helveticus. The sequence continues at coordinate 1,787,704,035 of NC_136065.1, forward strand.
GACACAAAATGCTACTGCTGAGGTACGAGAAACAACAGGCACACAGGTACCCTCCAACTCGAACATTGCTAATGCGACCAATGCTGACGGCGATGCTTCACATCTATGTGCGGTTAATCTTCTTAACGAGGTAATCCAACTTTCACCTACAATGGTAGACAACATTTTTACAGACTTAGAAGATTTTATGTTTTCTCCAAACACTAACACTGACTTTTGACTTGGTACACCGTGTCCTGAGAGACTCTGAATTCGACCTTCATTTTTTCAACACAAAGTTCTAACTTTGGAACTTTTTTTTTCTGTGATCATAAATTTTTCCAAATTTATATTTTTCGTTTTTTGGCACAATCTGCTTAAAGTAGAACTATTCATAGAGAACTAGGATTCTTTGAAAAACTTCCAGAGACAATATTTGGCCATGTCCTCATGCCAACTGTTATATGTAATATGACATGAAATGGTTTCGACACCTTTTTTTCTGTATTGACGAGCCATTTCATGAATGTATTTTTGTGATTCATTCAAGATAGCATTTTCAACTGTCACCTATATGCTTCGAACGAAACATTGCTTAAATGCGTACAGCACTAATGCTCATTTTGTGTGCAACCGGTACCATTGCATTTTTATGTATTTTGGGTGGGTTTTAAACACTTGTTGTATAGATAGTATTTAGATATGTTTTTTCATGTTTAGAACTTAGTATTTAGTAGATGTCGTACATAAGAAAGTGGAGTGGGTGTTGTATGGCGTTTTAGATTCCGAATGGATTTTCCCGATTCATGCCCTCACATAGGTACAATTCACGTTGCCCTTATATAGGCATAGAAGCCAAGCCCTTATTTAGGCATAGCCCATGCAACCCAAATACAGGCATGGCTACTTCCATCCGTTCACCAAACGTCGCAACGATTTCTTGGAAAAATAGCTTAAGCCGTTAGGAACTTCCCCTTGCTTGAATATTGATTTCTCTAAGAACTCAGTTAGTTTACAATGAACATCTATTCTCTAGGGGTTCATTCATGACGTTCATATGCCCGGCTCTACGTCAAACATGGCATTCCTAAACACCTTCAAGGTATAAATATACCTTCTCTTGCTTTACCAACGCACGGTGGTTCGGTGCAGTTCGACGACCTACTTGCCCAACGCAGCCCGCTACAGCAAGTGCCGAAGGAAGCCGACTCTCCAGCTGACGCACTGATCAGGAAGCTGCCCTCCTCTGCCGAGAAATCCAGCTCCAATGTTTCTGACTCCCCTTGCTGGGTGTTGGGAAATCAAGTCCCGAGACAGAGATACCAGACCTCCTTCATTCAAAGGTATGGAGCTGATTAGAACCTAGAGAAATCTTTGGCAAAACCAAACCTATCCTAAAGACCATACTTACTTCTTCCCTCATATTAGACCTAGGTTAGGTACATTGGGGTAGGCTTATTTTAGAAGCACCAGTTGAGTATTTTAGCCTGTGTTATTTATGCATGTATTTTTATATGTCTTAGAAACCATACAATGCTCTTACAGTATTATTTCATTATACTGTTTACGCTGTACGCATTATACTTTGCATTCTGCCTAACGATTGTAGCAGTTCACCTCTCTTGCATGAGAAAGAAGACTGTTAAATATACCCTTTTTATTGAAACGCCTGTCTCTCTATTTCTGTGCTCCCTCTGTAGAAACGAAGCATGCACGATTGACTGAGTGAAATACTTATCTAGTGTTTCCACGACTCTGAAGATAGTTATTCCAGTCCTAGGGAAAGAAAGTTGTCATGTTTATGCGGTTGTCAGAAACTAATCAAACTCCCTATTGACATGCGACAAAACACCAATCTTCTTTCCTTTAGGAAAGCACTTAAGACACATTTTTTTCGGGAGGTTTAGCCTCCTGTCTGCATGTCTTAAAGGCATTGCTTTCTGTCACCTACAGTGAGTTAAACGCAGAGATACCCCTCCGGGGGTCGAGTCCAACGCTATAGAAGCAAATAAAATTTAAAAAAAAATAATCCCTTCTTGTGTATTCAAGAACGTTTCTAGTGACCTCTGAGCTAGCTGGTACTCACTATTAAGTTTAGTATATTCGATAGAGACCTACTGACCTAAGTCCTACGTCATATCTATAGGATATACTATTGCAATGCGCAGAGCCTATTGGGAATATAGGAACTACACTACCTGGGAGTGAAAGGAGGGAATTGGTCTCAGGTAGAGATGGATAATATCCTACAGTTTAATTTGGCAGAATACTACCAGTTTTCTCAGGCCCGCAACGTTACCGAGGACAAACTAATACCTCTGTCAGTGGTGGATGTTATAGCCCCTTTCTGTGTCCAGGGAACAGGAGACAGAGGTGGGGGAGAGCAGGTGTAATATATCTATGATTTGAGGGTTACGAAAAGTCCACTGCTGATCCCACCACGTAATATTCATTTTGTTTGTGGGCACCGTGGTTATGTTTGGCTTCCTGAAGGGTGGTTGGAGAGATGTTACCTTTCCTACCTTTTGCCACCGGTATGTATAGCTCCTCCCAATTACCATAGGGATCATTCCTTGCCACTAAGAGAACAATGTGTTCGCCGGACTAAGAGAATGATTAACACTGATGACATTGATCAGACAGACACCACGTTGCAGCAGTTCACGGATGCCATGAAAGGTATCATACCTATTTGGGGCTCATTGCCAACAGTCTCAACATTAGACGACTTACAAGGGTGGTGGAAAGAGTCATTAACACGACTGCAGGGATATTGACTAATATCACTGTGGAAGTTAAGGCTACAAGACTTGTTGCTCTTCAGAACCGTATGGTTTTAGATGTTATCTTGGCTGATCGGGGTGGGGCCTGTTGCGTCATAGGTAGTAGCTGCTGCCTATACATGCCAGATCACGCCCCCACTGTATACACTGCCATACAGACTCTGCATAAGATAGCATCAGAAATACACCAAGATAAAGGTTCCTGGTCATTCACAGGATGGTTCCGGGGTTTATTTGCCACTTGGGGGAGGAGGATTCTTACTTTCCTCATTGCTATAGTTGGTGTAATACTGGCATGTTGCCTGTGTATCCACTGTGTTCCTCTTTGCTGTACCTGCTGTGCATCAATTTTCAAACAACGCCCCAAGCCCCCGCGGCAAGATTCTAATGCAAGGGTAATGATGTTGCAAGGTATCCAGGATTTATTAAATGTGGATGAAGGGATTTTTAAATATTAACTGCAGACGTGCCTTTCTTTGTTTCTCTCCTGCCAGCTTTAGAATTGTTAAGACCCGATGGCGCTAATAAAACTTCTTAGCATTCATGCTAAAAGGAGGGTCTGTTGGATTTGAAATGTTATCTTTGTAATGCGTGTGATTACAAGGCCCTATCTGCTATGTTTGAACCCCTGTTCTTGTAAAGTTAGCATGCATAGCGCCATCTTTATTGACGCCATGTTGTTCCATAACCAAGATCGAGTGTCTGTCTCTGTAATGCTCGCCTCTGCAAGAAGGCCACCCCGCCTCCTGGCTTGTACTTCTTAAGGTTGGCGCTTCACTGTACTAATACATATACTGTTCATTGTTACATACTTTTACCATTGGATATACTCGTTCTCACAGCTTTACAAGGTAGAGAGCTGATGCATGGCCTTGAGATTGAGATAACATGTTCTTCGCACACTGGCACAGCTCCTTTTATGTGCCTTCCATTGTTCACCGTGGCCTGAGCTGGAAAATTCTGGTTTCGGCTGGTCTCTAGAGGTGTTGGAATTGTATAACTGATGTGGCCATGTGGAAGGAGACCAGACCCCTCGGCAGTCCTTTTCGGAGTAGTCAAATTGGGCTCCGCTGCAGCGTATTTGCAATAAACTAACTGGTTTGTATTCTCTGCTGTCTGACTGACTCTTTATTATTTGGGAAGGCATATAGGTGGTCGTGAGTGACCAGGGTGATTCAATTCGGGTCACTTCCTTCATAGAGAGAGACGCAGGTGCCCCAATCTCCCTGCCGCAGACCTTTTTCCGTGCCCCAACCAGGTGACGTGGTGTATTCGACTGCCTTGCGACCACGACTTAAGCATGGTGTGCGCTGCTAAGTAGGCAAGCAGCTGAACTGTTATACTCCCCACAGGTTCCACTACAGAGGTGCCGGTGGTTCCTAATGGGTCAAGAGACTGGGGCAAGGAAAGAACTGCAGATTTAAGGGATACCTACGATGGGAGACTTTTTCACTGACAGAGAAATACTAAGTTGGGAAACAACACAAGAACAAAATCCCCACATTGTTTTATTACATTTTTTATTTTACCGAGTTTTATTTAGCGCAAACTTGATCCGAATCGGGTATCACAGCGCTTGACAAAGCACCAGTTGCGTTACATGAGAACACAGTCATTTTTTGTTAGGCACGGGGAGATTAAGTGATTTGCCCAGAATCACAGGATGTTCAGTGTCGTCGCCGAGACTCGACCCAGTTCCCCAGATTCGAGGACGACCGCCCTAGCCGTTAGGCCAACTCCTCTCCCCAGATGACGACACTAGCTAAATTCCACTACTACCGTGCCAGGCACATGTACAAGGGCTATTAGGGGAGGATGTGTAGGAACTTCAGAGTATGAACGCACTTACACCGCTAATACAGACAGAAATACCATTCACGCTAATTACGAAATTCTATGCTACCACGCAGGAGGCGCGCAAACCGCCCATACTGAAGGTGAGAATGGATTGGCAAAGAGACCTAGGAGATCCTATTAGCAACACAGATTGGCAATGCTGCTGCTCCAGGACAAAAACCATATCATTAAACAGTCAGCACAGGCTTATACATTTTAAATTCCTACAAAGGGATTATTACACCCCCGAAAGACAATGGAAATATGGGCTGAGGGAAAACGCGAACTCTTGGAGATGGAGGGAGGAACACTCAGGATTTATACTCACAGCCTGGTACTGTCCAGCAATATACGAATACTGGTGCAAGATATTTGGAGATTTAGGTGAAATCACGGGCACAACACTAGAACCTGACCCAAAAGTAGCATTACTAGGATATGACCTGGACATTCAGCGTACTGTTCGACCACTGATTGCTAGTGGACTACATTTAGCCAAGCGGAGGGTGGCTATGATGTGGGGAACAGGCCCGGCCCCGAAATAAGGGGACTGGCACACAGATATGCTATATTGTTACACTCAAACTGATGCATTCAGATGAACTGCTCCCCCCAAAGAGCTGACCTAAAAGCTGCTGGGGTCCTACCAAGCTTACTTAGTAAGCAAGGAGACTGGTGTAGAGGACAGGGACATAAACCAGGTATAGAGAGTCTGAGGTGAAAAGGTTTCAAATGAACAGCACCAATGTCAAGCCAAGTATTACCCCCCTGCTAATGTAGTGTTCTCAGTACACACAGTTACCTACAAGGTGACATAATGGAAATAACACTGTTAATGTACTGTACCTGCACCAACTCATGTTAACAATGTAAATCACTATGTGTGAGAAAGTGCCATCTTTCTTGCATGGTATTCCCCCACTTTTTGCTGATTTGCTGATGTACTTTGACTGAGTGTGCCCTGGGCTCCTGCCAATCAGGTGCCCAGGGCCTGTGTTCCTTCCCTAAAACTGTGTTGAAACCTAAACCCAATTGGCATCTCTGGCAACATGTCAGCCCCTGGTAAATGGTACCCTAGGTACCCAGGGCCCTGTGACCATAGAAGGCCCCTAAGGGCTGCAGCACTTATTGTGCCACCCTTAGAGGCCCTGTACCCTGACACACACACACTGCCTTTGCAGGCTGAGTGTCTGGGTGCAGAACAAGACAAAGAGTCCACATGGCACACATCCCTGTGTGCCATGCCCACATTAACACTGCCCTGGCATACCTCAGTCACCTCTCTAGCTGGATGCCGTATGCCAGTGGTGTGGGTACAGCTGCATGAGCCCTGTACCCCTACAGTAACCCAGGTCCATTCCTGGGCACTGTAAGAACAGTGCTGCCATTAAGAGTATATGGTGCTGGGAGGTCATCATCACAAACTCCACAGCACCATGATGGCTACACTTAAGACTGAGAAGTTTGGTATTAAACTTCTCAGCACATTAAACCCACACTGATGCCAGTGTGGGAAATAATGTAAAATGCATGACAGAGGGCAACTTAGAGTTGCCCCCTGAAACTAACCAACAACCTGTGTCCTGACTGAGAGGCTGTCTAGGCTGCCACCCAGCAAACATGTTGCTGGACCCCTGGGTAGAGAGCCAACCACTCTCGTGGGACTGTAACAATGCACATCCTGGGGCGAGGTGCTAGGCCTCCGCACCCAGGATGGGCAGGGAGAGATTCAACGGCATACCGCCTTTGTGAGCTTCTCCAGGCCACTTGCTGTACTCAGCAACTGGCCCCCACTGGTTGTGACCCACACTCTGGCGGGAAGACAGGCGGGATAACCTAAGTGAGGTAAGGGGGTTTGCCAGCCTCTGCCAACCCCACCCCTCAGGTGAGGGGGGGGCGAGGTGAAGTACAACTCGGGGCTCTCGCCCTCTTGAGGATGGGGAGCCCTACCCAATCAGAGACAGGCTCCTGCCCCCCTCCCACTGGAGAGTGGCAGGATAGGGGGTGTACTCACCCCAGGGAAGGGACCCATTTGTCCCTGACCTCCCCCTACCTGTAACACCCCTAAATTTAGTATTTAAGGGCACCCTTAACCTTCCTTCCTCAGATCCCGATTCCAAAACAAGACGAAGAACAAGAAGCTCTGCCGTGCAGCTGTGAACAAGAGGACGACACCAACTGACTTGGCCCCAGCCCTACAGGCCTGTCGAACCTGCTCCTGCTAATTGCCGGCATCTCCTGTGGTCAGCAACCTCGAAAACCCCGGAGGACTTGACTGCCTTGCTCATCCAAAGTCTGGGACTCCCACGAGCAGTGGTTCTGCTCAAACAGCAACAACCCCTGGTGCCAGCCAGGACCCGCGAATCCAGCACACTCTGCACCAGCCGAGCCTGGCCTGTGCCTGAGTGAACAAAGACCACAAGGACATTCCCAAGGCGATTGTGACCACGAATCCAGCACCCAAGGACCCTCCTTTATGCTCGTGACGACGCCTGCGGCCTCACAACCAGGGACCCCTCCAACCACGACCAGCTAAGGGTACGATTTCCAGACACCAAAAGACAACCCTGCAGGCGGCGCCCCACGGTCCCCTAAGCCCAACTCCTGGGTGGCTACCTAACCTACAGCTTCCCAACTTACCTCTCGAAGTGGTGGTCGCACCTGAAGAATCTCCGTCCCCGAGCTTGCAGCCTTTGTGCGTTTTGCAGCTTTCCCGTTGAAATACATTGGGGCCCGACAGCCCAAAAGCATCCTGCAACCAGCCGCCCGAGTGCCACTGGAATTGCAGCATCTGTCCTATTCTACTTCCCCACTTGCCCTGTGTAAGTGACCAGGAGCTCAGCTCCCACAGCCGCGTGGCCAATCTGCTAGCAGCCACCAACAAAAGGCCCCCTACCCATCATAGGCTATCGTCGGGCTTACTCACTCTGCACCCAGCTGCCCCTGTGCCGCTGAGGGTGTACCAACTGTACCTACCTGACCCTGGGAGACCCCTGAGTCTTACCCCAGAACCTTAACTCTGCCAGTCGAGTACTTACCCAAGGACCGATAACTTGATTTTCTCCATAAGGTAACATTGGCTGGTTTTCACTTGGAAATTCTTCTAAGTGTTGCATTTTGAAACTTTGAAATATTTACTAAAAATCATCCGATCAACAAAAACTAAATTACTCACCTGTTACCAGGAGAGATCCCAGTGCTGGATCTTTGTGGCCAGCACTGACCCTAAAAAGTAATTACAACTGTTATTTTCCGATAACCTGATTTTCTCCCATAGGATAACATTGCCTGGTTTTTACCAGAAATTCTTCTAAGTGTCGATTTTTTAAACATACAAGTATTCCTTAAAAAACACCTGTGTAACAAAAACGATTTCTTTCAACTGTTTACAGAAGATGCACCAGGGCTGAATCCAGGATCCAGCCTTGAGTAAGAAAAACGTATGCAAAGTAATTGATATTGCCCTTTACTTAAAACTAAACTCCCATTGAGCTCAATGTTATTTTTGTGTTAAGCTTATGTTGCATATTGCAACAATTGTATCTATTGCATTTAAAATCCTATTGCTCATTGAAAGTATTCAATTGCAACATCTTATTATGAGAAAGTATTTTTACAACTACTTGTGGTTCTAAAATAAAACAATATATTGAGGAAGTGAGTTCCTGTTGCAGTACCCCTCCACTTTTTGCCTGATGCCTGATGCACGTTTTGATATCAAATTTCTCAGCACATTAAACCCACACTGATGCCAGTGTGGGATGTAATGTAAAATGCACTACAGAGGGCATCTTAGAGATGCCCCCTGAAACCTAACCTACAATCCACGTCTGGACTGAGTGGCTACAGAGGCTGCCACACAGCAGACATGTTGCTGTACCCATGGGTGGAGAGCCCCCCGCTCTCCTGGGCCTGCAACAATGCACATCCTGGGCGAGGTGCATGCCGCCTCTGAGAGCTTCTCCAGACCATTTGCTGTACCCAGCAACTGGCCCCCACCCGTACTACCCCCACTCTGGCGGGAAAAACTAAGTCAGGAAGGGGGGTGTGCCAACCTTTCCCAACTCCACCCCTCAGGTGGAGGAGGCGAGGTGAAGCGCGACCCCGGGCTCCGGCCATCTTGTAGATGGGGAACCCTGCCCAATCCCAGCTAGGCTCCTGCCCCCCTCCCACAGGAGAGGAGCAGGCTAGGGGTGTACTCACCCCAGGACAGGGAACCATTGGTCCCTGCACTTGCCCTACCTGTAATTCCCCTTAACTTGGTATTTAGGGGCTCCCTGAACCTTCCTTCCTCAGATCCAGATACCGAAACAAGAAAGAAGAACAAGAAACAAGAAGACCAGCGCTGGATTATAAAAGTAACGCAACCGTACTTTACCTGCAACCTGAATTTTCTCCCATTGAATAACATTGTCAGATATACATTGAAAAGTTTTTAAGCGTGAACTTTTAAAACAGCTTTATATTCATGAAAATTCACTACAGTAACTAAAACGTTTTTGCTAATCTGGCTTCAGCTTAGACCCCAGGACCGAATCTAGGATCTGGTCCTGGGACTACTAAAGTAATCTGTATAATAATCAACTGTTCTTACATGTGGAAAACTCATTGAGCTCAATGCTATAGTGTGTTTTAGGATTGTGTTGCTTACTGTCAATACTGTAATAATTGTGTGCACAAACTTTATTGCTCCTTTGCAAAGTACTTACATGAGAGTACTTATAACGAGAAAAGTATATTTTTATAACTGTTGGTTCTAAAAATAAAACAACTATATCTGTGGATATAAAAACAATTGGCCTGGAGTTCAGTCCTTGATTGTGTGAAACCTTTTGCTGACTGAGTGAGTATAACAAATGCTTTACACTGTCCTCTGGTACTGCCTTACTGCATGACCAAGCTACGACTTTGGAGAGTAAGGTCAGCTCTGACTTTTACCTCTGTTATACCTCTGGGGTTGGTGGACTCTATACACACTGTACTTCATTCTAGTCCAGTATATATAGAGCCACTTTCTCACATTGGTGGATCAGCGGTGGGATACAAACGTGCATTTGTTGGACTACTTGGTTACCATCTGATCCTCTCCCTGGGGAGAGGAGTTGGCCTAACGGCTAGGGCGCTCGACCTCGGACCTGGGGGATCTGGGTTCGAGTCTCGGTAACGATGCCAAAAACCTCCTGTGATTCTGGGCAAATCACTTTATCTCCCCGTGCCTAAAATGAATGTGTGTCCGTCCTCATGTAACGTAACTGGTGCTATGTAAAGCGCTCTGATACCTGATTCGGTTCGGGTCTAGTTCGTGCTATATAAAACTCTGCAAAAAAAAAAAAATCTGATCACACAACAGAACTCATAAATTGCCTTTAGGAATTCTGAAATTGTTTTTTCCAAAATGCAAAAGTTTTGTAGGGCTTGGCCCCATTAGCATTGTAGAAAAATAAAAGTCACTATAGTCAGGGTAGAGGGTTAGAACTGTCAGGTTAGAATGCCTCAACAGAACCCAGCTATTAGTGAAGATAACACCATGGACCTGGTGATTGAGGAGCTCAACCTCACACCTTACTTACACTTGAATTTCAAGGAATTGAGGTCCTTATGCAAACTTAAAAATATACCATTAGGCCTGCATCCAACCACACTAGGGCTCCAGGAGCTCCTGGCTGAGTATGCTAAAGGCCACCCCTCTGAACATGGTGAAGACCAGACAGAAGGGGGAGAGGTATCTGAGGAGGAGGATAATTCCCTACCCCAATCATCTTTAGGGAGGAAAGGGCCCCCATACCCTTGAACTCCGGAATCAGCATCAGGGAATCTAGGGGCCACACAGGTGGACCTGGTACCAGAGAGTTCACTGGGAGAACCCCCAGTGAAGAGGACAGCTTTCTAGCAAAGTTGGCCAAAAGAGTGGATCTAGAGTCCACAATCCTGGTTCTAGAGAAAGAAAGGAAAGAGATGGGTTTAGCACTCATCAAAGGTGGCAGCAATAATAAAAATGAGGATAGGGAAGAACTTTATGACCCTAAAATCCCCAAAAGGATTGTCCCTAAATTTGAGGAAGATGATGACATCACCAAGTAGTTCACAGCTTTTGAGAGGGCTTGTGAAATAAGAAGAGTAAAGAAACCTCTCTGTGGGGGCACTCCTGTGGGAACTGTTCTCTGGTAACTGCAGAGACAGGCTTCTGACCCTCTCAGGGCCAGAGGCAGGGTCCTATGATCTCATGAAGAGCACTCTGATTGAGGTATTTGGACTCACCACTGAGGAGTACAGAATTAGATTCAGGGGGGCTCACAAAACCCAGAACCAATCCACTGGACCTCCACTGGACCGACCACCGCTGCATCCACTTCACCTTCAAGAAACCCACCATGCACCACCGCACCCAACAGATGCCTTACCTCTGCTAGAGCAAATTCACCGAAGACCAGCTAACCACCACCCTTGCCCAGAGCCCACCCGCCGACCATACCGACCCCAACACAGCCGCCCTTAACCTCAGACAGTGGATCAACGACTGCGCCAACACCCTCGCCCCAATCAAGAAACCCTCCAACAATCATACCAACAAGAAAGCCAGCTGGTTCACTGATGACCTCCGGGCCTCCAAGCAAACCTGCCGAAATCTGGAGAAGATCTGGCTCCGTGAACGAACATCGGACAGCCACGCTGCCCACAAGAATGCCACCCCCAGGCACCATCACCTCATCAGATCCGCCAAAAGGGCCTCCTTCAAAGACCGCCTAGACAACAACGCGCACAACAGCAAAGAGCTCTTCAACATCGTGAAGGAACTCTCCAACCCCAGCTTTAACACCAAACGACGTCCCACCCTCGCAAGACCTGTGTGAATCGCTGGCCACCTTCTTCCACCGCAAGATCACAGACATCCACGACAGTTTCAACGCCACGACCGCCCGACAACCACTGAGACCTGGCTTTTCGAGCAGTGACAGGATTCCCCACCCCAGGGCCTTGAGACCCTCACAGGTGAGTAGTGCGCTTTACAAATGATATGATTGATTGATTGATTGATTGATTGATTGATTGATTGATTTGGCCCCAGCCCTACTGGCCTGTCGACCCTCGAACCTGCTCCTGCTAAACCCCGGCGTCTCCAGTGGTCACCACCTCAAAAACCCCAGAGGACCTGACTTCCTTGTGACTCTGACTACCTGGGTCTCCCACGAGCAGTGGTACTGCTCAAAGCAAGTAACAAGCCCTGGCATCAGCCCGGAACCACGAACCCTGCACACTCTGCACCCGCCAAGCCTGGCCTGTGCTGGAGTGATCCAAGACCCTGAGGACATTCCCCCCGGCGATTCTGACTCTGAATCCAGTGCCCAAGGACCCAGATGACGCTTGCAGCCTCAGGACAAAGGACCCCTCCGACCGCGACCAGCAGGGGGTAAGATTTCCCGACCTCAAAAGACACCCCTTGACCCGGCGCCCCACAGCCGCCTGAGTGCCCCTGGCAGTGCAACCTGTACTCTATTCTACTTCCCCATTTGCCCTGAGCAAGTGACCAGGAGCCCAGCTCCCACAGCTGCGTGGCCTGCTAGACAGCAGCCACCAACCAAAGGCCCCCTGCCTCTCATTGGATAACATTGGGCCTAACTACCTCTTCACCTGGCCGCCCCTGTGCCGCTGAGGGTGTACTAACTGTACCTACCTGACCCTGGGGGACCCCTGAGTCTATGCCCAGGAGCTTAACTTCACCAGTCGAGTACTCACCTGAAAACCGATGACTCACTTTCCTGCCGTAGGATAACATTGACTGGTTTGACTCGAAAATCTTCTAAGTGTGAAGTTTTGAAACTTTAAAATATTCACCTAAAACAAGCCGAATATCGAAATCCGAAGTACTCACCTGTAATCAGGAGAGAAGCCAGTACTGTACCTTGTAGCCCAGTACTGAACCACAAAAGTAATCACAACCGTGTCTGCTAGTAATCTAAATTTCTGCCATAGGAAACCATTGACTGTTTTTCTATGAAATTTCTTCTAAGTGTGAAGTTTTGAAAACTGAAAATATTCATATAAAATCAGCCGAATTCCGAAATACTCACCTGTGATCAGGGGAGAAGTCAGTACTGTACCTTTCAGCCCAGTACTGAACCGTAAAAGTAATCCGTACCGGGTTTACTAGTAATCTGTATTTTCTCCATTGGAAGCCATTGTCTGCTTTTCTATTAAATTTCTTCTGTCTACTTTTGAAAACTTGAAATATTCTTTAAAAATCATACAAAATACTGAAACGCAATTACCTACCTGTTTTAAGTTAAGAACCCATTGCTGGCCCCAGGAGACCAGTGCTGGATTACAAAAGTAACGCGACCACACTTTACCTGCGACCTGAATTTTCTCCCATTGAATAACATTGTCAGATTTACATTGAAAAGTTTTTAAGTGTGAACTTTTAAAACAGCTTTATATTCATGAAAATTCACTACAGTAACTAAAACGTTTTTGCTAATCTGGTTCAGCTTAGACCCCAGGACCGAATCTAAGATCTGGTCCTGGTACTACTAAAGTAATCTGTATAGTAATCAACTGTACTTACATGTGGAAAACTTTATTGCTCCTTTGCAAAGTAATTACATGAGAGTACTCATATTTTTTTTTGTTTGGTAAATATATTTTTATTGCAGGAAGCGAAATTAAGTACAACGTTGGCGCCTGCATCGTTACGCAATCAAGTGTGGGTGGGAACCACACATCCTCTATACACGGCCATTCAGCCCACAACCCAGGGGTCGGGCGGCGTATGTCAAGTTCTTGTAGCGTGTTCCTCCCCATACATATAGTATATCTCAGGCAATATAGTAAGTCCCATCTGCTTTTTATCCAAGTGTCTCAGATCTATCCTCCTCCCTCCCTCCTCTTATCCTACCCCCCAGAGGAAGATGGTGGTGGTCATCACTATTTATTGTCCCGGTGCTTTATAGGATCAAAATCACTCCACTTCCTCTATCCCCCACCCACCACCCCGCTCGTCATCGGTAGATCAACTTGTGTATGTTCATCCCATGATAAATAGGCCGTGAGTCTGCCTTGGTGGCGTCGTGCTATGCTATTATGTCGCGTCAGTGGGATCCAGGCCGTCCCCCTCTGTGCTGTCTGTGTCAGTATGAATGTTATGGTCGCGCAGGGCCTGCACTATCGTTTCCCAAGCCTGCGCCGACTCTAGCGCTCGCTCATCCTGTCTTCGCTTCGCCTGCTGGAATCTCAGCGTGCTTTCACTCCCCGCCGATTTAAGCAGTTCATTGCACCATTTAGTGTCCGACGGACCAGCTCGCGCCTTCCAGTGTCTGGTAATTTCCCGTTTAGCTAACAGTAATCCCAAGTCGATGAATTTACTAGTAATTTTAGTTTTAGGGGTATGCGGAAACCAGTGTAAAATTCCCACAGCTGCGTCCATCTGTAACGATCTACCAGTCGCCGCGGTCAGCGTGTTTCCTACGATCGACCAATAGGAGGTCAGCACAGAGCAGGACCACAACATGTGTATTAGGTCCGCCCCGGGTGCCCTACATCTAGGACAGGCTGCCGTCTCTAGACCAAAGTACTGCTCCAGCTTCACCGGGGTCAGATAGGCTCTATGCAACACATAGAAGTGGACCAGCTGGAATCGTGCGTTCCTCGTCCCCTTCCAGGCCCTCTGCAGCAGCTGGGACCACGTGGTCTCTGGAATTTCCCTACCTATGTCCGTCTCCCATCTGGTTTTGAGGACCGTCAAGGGGGTCAATCTCCCCTCCACCATTCTGGAGTAGAGGCACGACACTGCCTTCACAGTTCCCGCAGACATCATGACATACTGGCATGCCGTTGAGATCCGCGGCTCCTCGTGACCAGTCCTACAGTGAGTCTGAATCGCTCTCGTGATTGCCGCGTGGATCAAAAAATCGCCTCTAGGGATGTCATAACGGTCCAGAAGGGCCTGGAAGGGCAGCAGCCCCCCATCCTCGTAAAGGTCGCCTACCGTCTGTACCCCCATGTCTTCCCAAACACTGAGGCGAGACCAGTCACCGCCGTGGGGCAATGCGGTGAGCATTCCCAGCGGGATCTCCGGGGCATAAGGTCGCGATCCGTCCAGTCTGCGATGTACACGGTTCCAGCAGGAACGTATGGTGCGGTCCTCTTGAGTGAGGTGTTTCAACTCTAGCGGCTGTTGCAGCGCTATGTACGATAAAACATGTCTGGGTGTGCCACTGCCCCTCAGTTCCTCCGGGCCTCGGAACTCACGCGCGACTTCTTGGGTGTAAAACTGCAACTGGGCTGCTAAATAATAAGTTTCAAAGTCCGGGGCCGCCCATCCTCCTTCCGCTCTAGGTCTCAGCAAGGTCCGAAGCGCCACCCTACGGCGGCCTGCGCCCCATAGGAATGACACTATCATGGAGTCAAGGTTCTTAAAAACAGACCTGGGGAGCCATATCGGGAGCGTTCGAAAGTAGTACAGCAATCGGGGTAGTGCCACCATCTTTAATAGTGCTACACGCCCCGCCACCGATAGGGGTAGGGTAGACCAAAAGGACATGCTACCCTTGAGTGCTCGAATGCCCCTGGAGATATTACCCTCTAGGATGTCAGCCGGGCGATGATAAACATGTACCCCCAGGTACTTAAAACAGGCCGGTTCCCATCTAATTTCTCTGTGCATATCCGGTTGGAGGCTATCGTGGCGTACTGGAAAGAGGCAGGTCTTAACCCAATTCACGCGAAGTCCCGATAACTCCCCGAAAGACGAGAGCACCGAATCCGCTCCCGTCAGGGCCGCATCAGCGTCCTCGAGGAAAAGCAACAGGTCATCAGCATATAGGGAAATGTATTGGGGGCCTAACGGAGACTGTAGTCCCCTATAGTGGGCACCTGTACGGATTGAGATAGCCAGCGGCTCCACCGCTAGGGCAAATAACAATGGGGACAACGAGCAACCCTGCCTCGTGCCCCTTTCTACTGGGTATTGCTGAGACACCAGCGGGCCCGATTTAACTCTGGCCACCGCCGAGGTGTAAATTTCATGAGAGTACTCATAACGAGAAAAGTATATTTTTATAACTGTTGGTTCTAAAAAATAAAACAACTAGAACTGTGGATATAAAAACAATTGGCCTGGAGTTCAGTCCTTGAGTGTGTGAAACCTTTTGCTGACTGAGTATGTACAACAAATGCTTTACACTGTCCTCTGGTACTGCCTTACTGCTCGACCAAGCTACCACTTTGGAGAGTAAGGTCAATTCTGACTTTTACCTCTGTTATACCTCAGGGGTTGGTGGACTCTATACAAACTGTACTTCATTCTAGTCCAGTATATATAGAGCCACTGTCTCACATATATACACAACAATTGGCCTAGAGTTCAGTTCTTGAGTGTGTGGGACCATTTGCTGACTGAGTGTGTACAAAAAATGCTTTACACTGTCCTCTGATACTGCCTTACTGCTCGACCAAGCTACCACTTTAGAGAGTAAGGTTATATCTAACTTTAGCCTCTGCCAAACCTCTGGGGACTGTGGACTCTGTGCACACTGTACCTTACTTTGGAACAGTATATACAGAGCCACTTTCTTACATTGGTGGATCAGTGGTGGGATACAAACTTGCATTTGTTGGACTACTTGGTTACCATCTGACCACACAACAGAACTCTTAAATTGCCTTTAGACTTCTGATTTTCCTAAATTAGTTTTTCCAAAATACTAAAAGTCCTGTCAGGGTCTTGCTTATATCCCCTTAGAATTTTTGAGAAATAAAAGTCATTGTAGTCAAGGGTGGAGTGTTAGAACTGTCTGGTTAGATTGTCTAAAAAGAACCCAGCTACTAGTGAAGGTAATAACATGCAGGACCTGGTTGAGGAGCTCAACCTCACACCTAACTTACACTTGTCTTCCAAGGAATTGAGGGCCTTATGCAAACGTAAAAATATACAAATGGGCCTGCATCGAACCAAACAAGGTCTCCAGGAGCTCCTGGCTGAGTATGCTCATGACCACCCCTCTGAGAATGGTGATGACCAGTCAGATGGGGAAAGGGAGGTGGATGTGAGGGATAGTGACCCCCCCCTCAATCATCCCTAGGGAAAAAAGGGACTCCATAACCTCAACTCCAAGAATCAATCTCAGGGGACCTAGAGACCACACAGGTGGACCAGGTCCCAGAGAAAACATTGGGGAACGCCCCAGTGAAGAGGACAGCTTTTTAGCAAAACTGGCCAAGAGATTAGAACTAGAGCCCAGGCTCCTGGCTCTAGAGAAAGAAAGAGATGGGTTTAGCACCCATCAATGGTGGCAGCAATATAAATAATAAGGATAAAGAGCAGTCTTACGATCTTAAAATCCCCAAAGGGATTGTCCCTAAATTTGAGGAAGGTGATGACATCACTGTAGTAAAGAATGAACGGGTGTGGGTAGTTTAATTACTTTAATAAGTTAAGCATCACATGAAGATGCCGTCAGCTTATCAGCATGGGGCTCAGCTGCTATCTCAACATTCGATAGCGAGCGCCTGAGCGGTGACAGTGGAACATTCCAAAGCGGTGGAAAGGGAGGGGAGGCTGGGCAGGGGTGAGGGGAACATTCCAAGTTACAACACATCATCCTCCCTAGGGAAAGAGGTGAGGAGGGAAGGGGGGAATAAGAACTGGGAAGGCCGGAGTGGAGGTAAGAAGGGAAACACCCCACCCACAATCATGGCCCATGGTCTTTCGCAGAAGACTCTCTGAAACACAATGGTTGGTTTACCACAGCAGATCACGATCTTATTATGTAATGTTTGTGCCAGTGAGGAGGGATCCTAGGTCTATCACTCTTTCTGTACTGTGTGACCCCACCATTGATGTCTCCACCCTCCATTCTTCTTGGGCCTGACCTAGTGTTTTCCCCCTCTGTGGGCACCACCCGATCATGGCTCCATAATCTTCCATCCTCCATGACCACTGTGTTCTTCTTTGGCATTCTGATGGTACTGGGGGCATAAAACTTTTCGCCTCCTTTTCTTAGTCTTTCCGGTTTCCTGACATGGACCCTTTGTCCTCGCTGGAACTCTCTCTCCTTGACTCCCCACTTCCTGTCGTACCATTCCTTGTATTTCCATTGATTGGTCTCGATCCTCCTCTTGACCTCTTTGGGGTCGATCTCTTCTGTTTGCTTTCTTCCCATCCAATTAGGGGTCAGCTTGGTTCCAGCTTTCCTTCCTCTCAGTAACTCGAAAGGTGTGCATCCTGTAGTAGCTTTCGGCGTGGTGTGGTATGCCCATAGCATGTCTCTTATTGCTTCCTCGATGTTATCCCCGGCCTGATTGGCAAGCTGCATGCACTCTTTCAACATGCGGTTTACTCTTTCAACCTTGCCATTTGCCTTGGGGCAATACAGTGGCGTGCGGATATGAGCTATGGAGCAGTCTTTCAGAAACTCCTTCATCTCTTCGGAGATCAGCTGCACTCCATTGTCCGTTACCAGTGTCAAAGGGATTCCCTCTCTCGAGAACACCTCCTTCATGAACTCAATGATCGACCTTGTGTTCACATTGTGGACCATCTTGCATGTTATCCAGCTTGAATAGTAATCCACCAGAACTAGTAGGTACCAATCCTGAGGTCCCTTGCCATGGATGGGACCGGCTATGTCAAAGCCTAACTTGTCCCAGGGAATCTCTGGAACTTCCACCGGTGACAATGGTGCTCGTCTAGTGACTTTTGACTTGTCACTCAGGCTGCATGCGTAGCAGTCCCGCACTTTGTCTTCCATCTCACTGTCCATTGCTGGAAACCAGTAGTCCATACGTAGTCTAGCTTTGCTCAAACTGCGGCCCAGATGACCTTCGTGTGCCAGTTCCACGATCTGGTTCCTTAAAGCCTCCGGTGGGACGAGCTTCCCGGACTTGAGTATGAAATTTCCTTCGACTGATAGATCTTCTCGCACATTCCAATATGGTTGGATTTCGTCCTCCATGTCCTTACACTTCTTTGGCCATCCAGTGAGGATATATTTCTTCACCTTCTTCATTACTTCATCTTGTTCTATCTGGGTTACCCAAACATCCTTTTCCACTGCAGCTAGACTCACCTCCAGGATGGAGTCACCATTCGACTCTTCGTCCTCCTCTCCTCCTGCTGCAACCCTGTTCTGTTGCCATGGAATATTAGTCACTCTGAAATTATATTCTTGTAGTCCCACAGCCCATTTGGCTATGCGGGGCGTCATGCTTTCCATGTCCTTCTTAGTGAAAAGTGAGACATGGGGCTTGTGGTCAGTCTGCACCTCAAACGGAATGCCCCATATGAAAAACTTGTAGTGACGGATAGCCCAATAGACCGCCAGAGCCTCCTTTTCTATGGTCGAATAGTTAGCTTCTGATGAAGTGAGGGTCCTTGATGCAAAAGCCACGATTTTGACTTTACTTCCCTCTCTTTGCGCTAATGTCGCCCCGATGCCTCTATTGCTGGCATCTGTCGAGATGATTGTGGCTCCATTGGGGTCGAATTTTCCAATGAACGGGGCTTCAATGATTGCTTTCTTTATGCTCTTCATGGACATCTCTTGTTCCTTCCCCCAAGCAAAAACACTATCTTTCTTGATCAGTTCTCTTAGAGGCTGCGATACCATGGCAAAGTCCTTGATAAATTTAGCCATGTACTCAGCAAGCCCTAAGAACGATAGTATATCCTCCTTGCTTTTGGGTGTGGGAGCGCCTCTCACTGCTCTGACCAAGTCGTACTTAGGCTTGACGCCTTCCTCTGATAAGGTGTGTCCAAGGTAATCCACCGAACTTACTCCTAGCTTGCACTTGCTTGGTTTAGTGGTGAACCCTACTTCTTTAAGTTTCTCTAACACCTTCTTTGCCATCTCATTGTGTTCTTCATCGCTACTTCCATAGATCAGTATGTCGTCTTGAAAACAGATGGTCTTCTTGCAATCTTTCAGCACATGTTGCATGACTCTTTGGAAGGCTGCGGCAGCGGACGCCAAGCCAAATGGCATTCGCTGAAACTTGAAGTTGCCAAAAGGGGTGGTGAAGGCCGTTAGAATTTGCGAATCAGGATGTAGCTTGATTTGGTAACATGCAGAAGATAGGTCTAGCACACTAAAATACTTGGCCCCCCTTATCGTGCTCAACATTTCCTTGATGCGGGGAAGTGGAAACCTATCCACCAGGATGTTTGCATTTAAATCTCTCAGGTCCACACAGAGTCTTATGCTGTTTCCTCCATCTTTCGCTGTGATCACGATCGGGGCCAGCCATGCTGAACTCTCAATTTCGGTGATAACTCCTTGACTGACCAATCTTTGAAGTTCTTGTTGGAGAGGTTCTCTCATGCGCAATGGTATGGATCTGGTTTTGTGCACTACAGGTACCGCACCCTCCTTAAGAATGATCTTGTGCATATAGTTCTTGAATACACCTAACCTTTCACTAAAAACCTCCTTAAACTCTTCTGTGAGGTCCCCCGCTATGCCTACCCGGTTGATAAGTAACACCTGCTCTTTGTTATTCGGGTCTAATTTCATGCCCAACTCTTTCTGGTGTTTCCAGCCCAATAGGGTCGAGCCACTGGTGGACACATACACTTTCCCCACCGTGTGCCTGTCTTTAAAAGAGATTCTCATTGTCACCATACCCTCTAAGGGGATTCTTCCCTTGTTGTACCCCTTGGGATTGATATCAGCTTGCATCATTCTAATGGAATGGTTTGCAAATTTATCTTCAAATACACTTTTGTCTACCAACGTGTATGGTGAACATGAATCAGCATACATACTGAACTTTACACCATCAAGTAACACATCACATTTGGGATAGATGTCAACATTATTTTCATCCTCTTCCTTCACTTGGAAGATATAAGATTTCTCCCCCTCCTCTTCCTGAGGAGACTCCTCAATGGCATGTACAGCTTTGCTGGGTGTCTTACACACTTTGGAATAGTGCCCCCACCTGTTACACTTCCTTCATTGTACATTTCTCGCCGGGCACTTCCAGTTGTTAGCCAAGTGATTAGGACTACCACATTTAAAACACACCATAGTTCCTGTCTTACTGCGAACCATCTCTTTACTCTTGTCCCCTACTTTACATATGGTTTCTCCCTCCGTGTGGATCTTGTTCTCTGCCCTCTCTTTGTTTGTCCCCTCCTGTGGTTTCATTTCCCTCATACACCGCGCGGTATGTTCTAGGCCTTTAGCTATATTGAGGGCTTCCTCTAAGTTAGGGTTCTTGGTGAGTAATTCCTCTTGTGTTTTAGTATCAGTGGTGCATCTCACGAGTTGATCTCTAATCAACTAGTCTGTGAGTTGCCCAAATTCACATGTGGCTGATAATCCTCTCAGCACTGCTATGTACGCACTCAGCCTCTCCTCCTTCTTCTGTACCCTCTTAAAAAACTTATGTCTTTCCATCACCACATTTATTTTTTCTTTGAAGTGTGACTCTAACTCCCTCAAAGTGCTCTCATAGACTTTGATACCCTCCACTACTTCCTCTTGATCATCCTCCACCAACCTCCCTGTAATGTCTTCATAAATTTTCCTACCATGTGTGCCTAAATTGTGGAGTAGTATGTGCTGTTTCCGTATGTTTGAATAATTGCTACCTCCAATGGCAATAAGATACGATTTAAATATGCCTTCCCACCTCCTCCAGGGAATAACTGGTTCTCCTAGTTCATTCAGGAAAGGTGGAGGTTGACTCATACCTGCCCCAGCCATTGCCATGAACTACCTTAAAGTTCCTGAATAAACCCTTTAAAAATAAAAAGTTTGAGGAAAGATAGCTGAAATTGAAGATGTACTTAGGAGGAAACTTCCTATGTAAACAGTCCTCAAAAATTACAATTATCCACTCACATAACACATTTTCAACAAATACAAATGTTAAACTTCCTTTTCAAAAGTCCCCTTTCTCTTTCCAAAGGTTCAGGCTGAGAAACTCAAAGAGGCACAGGTCTCCTCCCCCATTGGCGGGAACTTCCTGTGGAGGAGTGTCTCTCAAAGTGGTTCCTGTCAGAACGAAGCTGTCTGAGGCAAAAGGTGAGTCTAGGCTCCTTGCTTTGTTACATTCGTTATGCTTGCTTTTAAACAGCTGTACATGGGCAAAGTTTGACTTGGCTCCCGACCAGGAGCTGGTACGCTGGCTTGGGAGAAGGTGCGTCGTGAAAACTGCCCTTCTTTCAGACAGGTTGTAGACCCGCTGCTCTGCTCTGCAGTGTAAGCAAAAATGGCGTCACCACCGAGCAGGAGCGCCGGCACCAAATCAATACGCCGTGTGATGACAAAAACACAGCATTAGAGTTATGCGTCGGCTACCAGTTCACTAATCTCTTTCATGCTCGCCTCACTGTAACGTCAAAAAAGCGCCTCCTCTCTGCCTTAATTTACGACAAAGCAACCCCTGTGCCCGACCTGACACATGAGTTATCCTCCTTCCCGCTGCCGTAATTTACATCAAAGCACCCCTGTGCCCGACCTGACACACGAGTTGACCTCCTTCCCACTGCCTTAATTCACGTCAGAGCAACGCTTGTGCCCGACCTGACACACGGGTTAATATCCTTCCCCTCAGCTATTTTCCTTCACGCTGCATGCTCAAAGGACTCGCTAAAGCACTCCAAATATTCGCTCTGAGAAATCCTCCCAGTATACCATTAAATAAGTCCGCCCGCGCTTTAACTACAGCAGCAGTTTCACTTATCTCCCATCTGCAGATCACCCTTGACTCCGTGATTCTTCTTCCGATAAGCAAATATTTCACTCCAGGGGAACGGCATCCACTGTCCCTGGCACAGTCTCCTCACCTCGTCGCCAACAAATGTAGTAAAGAATGAACGGGTGTGGGTAGTTTAATTACTTTAATAAGTTAAGCATTACATGAAGATGCCGTCAGCTTATCAGCATGGGGCTCAGCTGCTATCTCAACATTCGATAGCGAGCGCCTGAGCGGTGACAGTGGAACATTCCAAAGCGGTGGAAAGGGAGGGGAGGCTGGGCAGGGGTGAGGGGAACATTCCAAGTTACAACAATCACCAAATGGTTCACAACCTTTGAGAGGGCTTGTGACATGAGAAAATTAAAGAAACCTCCCTGGGGGTCACTCCTGTGGGAACTGTTCTATGGTATCTGCAGAGACAGGTTTCTGACCCTCTCTGGGCCAGATGCAGGGTCTTATGACGTCATGAAGAAGACTCTGATTGAGGGATTTGGGCTCACCACTGAGGAGTATAGAATTAAATTCAGGGGGGCTCACACAACCCAGACCCAATCCTGGATTGATTTTGTAGACTACTCAGTGAAGACACTGGATGGTTGGTTAACTGGACACAATGTGCATGATTTTACTGGACTTTACAATTTGTTTATGAAGGAACATATACTAAGTAATTGCACAAATGAAAAGTTACATCAGCATTTGGTAGACCTAGGTCTAATTTCTCCCAAAGATTTGGGAAAGAAGGCAGACCATTGGGTCAAGACTAGGGTGACAAGGACAACCACCGGGGGTGACCAGAAGAAGGGGGTTACAAAACCTCCCCAGGGGAAAGGTGGTGAGAATCCCCAAAATAAAAAGTTTGAGTCTTCCAAAGGGCCCCAAAAACCTGTACAGGGGAGTGGGTCCCAAACTACTCCCTATGTGCCTCACCCCTATAGGGGGAAGAACTTTGATCCCTTAAAGGCCTGGTGTACCAACTGTAAGAAGTTGGAACACTTAACTGGAGATAAATCTTGCCCCCACAACAAAGCCCCTAAGGCAACCAGTACAGCTACACCTGGAGTGGCAAGTCTACAGATGGGATCCACAGTGTGCCAGGAGCAAATCAGGATGCACACTGAAGCAGTTCTAGTTTCAGAAGGGGAAGTTGAGTTTGCCACTGTAGCTGTGTGGCCACCCAACTTAAAGAAGTCTTTGCAATACTCCTGTGTTAATGGAAATAGGATAGAAGCTCTGAGGGATACAGGTGCCAGTGTCACTATGGTGAGAGACACACTGGTTTCTCCTGAGCAATACTTGATTGGGAAAACGTACCCAGTCACCAATGCTGACAGTGTTACCACTAATCATCCATTGGCTATGGTGACATTAGGCTGGAGGGGGGTTACTGGTATGAAACAGGTAGTGGTCTCTCAAAAGTTACCAGCTGCATGTCTGGTTGGCAATGACCTGGAACCCTCAGCCTGGGCTGAGGTTGCATTGAAAACCCATGCAGCCATGGGTATCCCTGAATTTGTGTGTGTGCAAACAAGAGCACAGAGCAAGAGGAAGGGTGGAAAAGTAGGATTGGAGCCTGAAAGTATGGCCCAGCCCACCAAGAGAAAAGGTAATAAAGACTGGGGGACCAGCTTCTGTACAGCAAACCACTCAGGACCCCTCTCCTCAGGGAGAGGACTTGGACACCCCAAAGGGAACTGAGCCTATGGAGCGTGTAACTTACCAGGTTGTACTCCTGGGCCCAGGGGGACCCTCTAGGGAAGAGCTGTACCAGGGTCAGCAAGACTGTCCCACTCTTGAAAGCCTGAGGCAGCAAGCTGTTTCAGAAGCACAGGGAGATGTCAGTGGTACTCGCAGATCTTATTGGGAAGAGGGATTACTGTATGCTGAGGCAAGAAACCCCACTCCTAGAGCCACCAGGAAGGTGGTAGTGCCACAGAAGTACAGGGAATTCCTCCTAACCTTAGTTCATGACATCCCCCTAGCTGGACATCTGGGGCAAAACAAAACTTGGGAAAGGCTAGTCGGTCACTTTTACTGGCCCCAGATGCACCAAAAGTTGAAGGAGTTTGTTAGCTCCTGTGTTACCTGTCAGGCCAGTGGCAAGTCAGGTGGCCACCCAAAGGCCCCCCTAATACTACTGCCTGTGGTGGGGGTTCCCTTTGAAAGGGTAGGTATGGACATTGTGGGTCCACTTGAACCTCCCACAGCCTCAGGGAACAAGTTCATTCTAGTAGTAGTGAATCATGTTACTAGGTACCCTGAAGCAATTCCACTTAGGACTACTACAGCTCCTGCAGTAGCTAAGGCCCTCCTGGGTGCCTTCACCAGGTTAGGGTTTCCTAAGGAGGTGGTTTCAGACAGAGGTTCCAACTTCATGTCTGCTTACCTGAAACACATCTGGAAGGAGTGTGGGGTGCATTACAAGTTTAGTACAACATACCATCCACAAACCAATGGCCGTGTTGAGAGGTTCAACAAGACATTGAAAGGCATGATCATGGGACTCCCTGAAAAACTCAAGAGGAGATTGGATGTCCTGTTGCCATGCCTGCTTTTCGCTTACAGCGAGGTGCCACAGAAGGGAATATGGGTTTCCCCCTTTGAACTTCTGTTTGGTCATCCTGTGAGGGGACTACTCTGTCTTGTAAAAGAGGGTTGGGAGAGGCCTCTTCAAGAACCCAAGCAAGACATTGTGATGGTGACTGATGAGGAACAGGAAGCAGAGAGTAAACCTCTCCCTGATCTCCTCTCCTACAGCCAAAAAGATGGGTCAGTGGATGGAGTTGTCTTTTCAGACACCTTCTCTGCCCAACAGCAGACTGACTGCAAGCATGTCTTGCAACAGTATGCTAGTCTATTTTCCCTGACCCCTGGTTTGACAAACTGGTGTACCCATGATGTGGACACTGGTGACAGGGCACCTGTCAAAAACAAGATCTATCAACAGTCAGACCAAGTCAAGGAAAGCATCGAAGCTGAAGTCAGCTGGAGTTAGGAGTTATTGAACCCTCTGAGAGCCCCTGGGCCGCCCAGTGGTTCTGGTCCCCAAGAGAAGAGGTTTTGTGTGGACTATAGAGGGCTCAACTCTGTCACCAAGGCAGATGCCCACCCTATCCCAAGAGCAGATGAGTTGATAGACAAATTGGGGGCAGCCAAATTTCTAAGTACCTTTGACTGAACTGCAGGGTACTGGCAGATTGGCATGGCCCCAGGAGCAAAAGAGAAAACAGCATTCTCCACATCTGAAGGGCACTATCAGTTCACTGTGATGCCCTTTGGTCTAAAGAATGCCCCTGCCACCTTCCAGAGGTTGGTGAATCAAGTCCTTGCTGGATTGGAGTCCTTTAGTGAAGCTTATCTTGATGATATTGCTGTCTTTAACTCCACCTGGCAGGATCACCTGATCCACCTTGGGAAGGTTTTAAAAACCCTGCAATCTGCAGGCCTAACTATCAAGGCATCCAAATGCCAGATAGGGCAGGGTACTGTGGTGTACTTGGGCCACCTTGTTGGTGGAAGCCAGGTACAGCCCAAGACCCAGGACATCCTGGACTGGGCAGCTCCAACAACCTAGACCCAAGTCAGGGCATTCCTTGGCTTGACTGGGTATTACAGGAGGTTTGTGAAGGGATATGGGTCCATTGTGACTCCCCTCACAAAACTCACCTCCGAAAGGCCAAAACTTCAGAAAGATAGCCCTTAATAGTGCCCACAGCAGAGCCTTGCTGGGCCAGAGAAAGAAGGAACAAAAGGACTTCTAAAAGAGGGGCAGAAATGGGATCCACAGCCTTTGTTGTGCGCCATGCCACAATTATTTCCACTTGCAGGCGTATACCGATTTAGTGGAGGGACGCTTGGCTGCCAGAATTATATCACAGATTTGAGGAGGCAAGTCAAAAGGAATCCACTGTTGCCACTCAATCTCCATGCATGAAGGTGGCGGCTGGACAGTTTCGGGTGGAGGACCGTCCATTGCTGCTGCGACAGAAGTTCCTCCCGAAGAGGCAGTCGGATCGGAGGATCCATGCTCATACTGAGTAGTTTCGAGCCCAGTCCGGATCCACAAGAATGACTTGGGCCCGGTCGCGCTTGATCATCTTCAGCACTCTGGGTAGAAGTGGTATAGGCAGAAAAGAGTACAATAGACTGCAGCTGCACTCGTAACGAAAAGCGTCGCCGAGCGAGTGCCGCCTTGGAAATTCCAACGTGCAGATGGGATGACATTATGCGTTCTCTTCTGTGGCGAATAGCTCTAACCAAGGCTCTCCCCACTGTTAAAAGAAATCTTGCACCACCTCCGAGTGAAGACGTCATTCGTGATCCATCATGCATCTGCGGCTGAGTTCATCTGCTCTGGCGTTCAAAGAACCTGCCAGGTGTTGAACCGTCAAGGAAATGCCTTGACGTTCCAGCCATGTCCAGAGGCGCAGAGTCTCCTGACATAGGGTCTATGACCCCACCCCGCCTTGTTTGTTGCAATACCACATGGCGGTGGTGTTGACTGTGAACACCTGCACAACTCTCCCTCTGACAGAGGGAAGGAATGCTTTCAGTGCAAGTAGGATCGCCCTGAGCTCCAGAAGGTTGATATGGAGCCTGGACTCCGCCGGAGACCAGAGTCCTCTGATCTCCGCCTCTCCCATGTTGCCACTCCATCCCAGGAGGGACGCATCCATCACCACTGTGTGCTCCGTTTGGAGAAGGGAGCGGGATCTGCCGCTGACCTAATGCTGGTTCGTGAGCCACCACTGCAACTGTTGTGCAGTGCCCTCCGAGATCTGGACATACTCTGACAGGTCCTCTTGATGCTGCGCCCACTGGAACTTCAGGTCCCACTGCAGAGCCCGCATATGCCATCTGGCATGATTGGTCAGCTTGATGCAGGAGGCTATGAGGCCCAGCAGCCTCAAGGCCATCCTGACCTAAAACCCAGGACAAGGGCCGAAAGATAGGAATCATAGCCCAAATATCCTGGACTCGTTGATCGGGTGGATAAACCTGAAACTGCGCCATGTCCAGAACCGCTCCGAGCGTCCGAGAGGGAATCAGGTGTGACTTTGGCACGTTGATGGAGAACCCCAGCACATGCAGGAAGTCGGCCGTAGTCTTGAGGTGGGAGACAACTGCCTGGGACGAGCCCACATTCAACAGCCAGTCGACCACCGCCATCACTTTCATGAACACCCGAGGGGCACTGGTAAGGCCAAAAGCACGGTGAACTGAAAGTGCTTGTGGCCTACCGTGAACCCCAGGTAACGCCGGTGGGCCGGCAGGACGAGGATATGAAGGTAAGTGTCCTGCAAGTCCAACGCTACCATCCAGTTCTGCTGGTCTAGGGCAGACAAGACCTGAGCAAGTATGAGCATCTTGAACTTTTCCTTCCAGAGGAACCGATTGACGTTCCGAAGGTCTAAAAGAGGACGCAGGCCCTTGTCCTTTTTTGGAACCAGGAAGTAGTGGGAGTAGCAACCACGACTTAGTTCTGGCGTCGGAACGCGCTCGATGGCACCCTTGGCCAAGAAGGCAGCAACTTCCTGCTGGAGAAGTGCCAAGTGATCCCCTGAGGTGGCATGGCTGGAGGGGTAGTCTCTAAGGGGAGGGAGTAGCCCCATCGGACTATCTGCAGAATCCACCTGTCCGAAGCGATGGAGCGCCAGTGGGCGAGGTGATGGCCATCCCCTTGCTTGTGGTAGGCAAGAAACACTAGACTAGGAAGATTTGGAGGCAGTGGCTGCAGGGGAGGTGGTGGACTGACCCGCCCGCTGGCCCCGTGACCCACCTCTCTGGGTCCCACATCCGCGGTTGCGCCAAGACTTTTGCTGCGCAGGACTGTGGCTCTGAAACAAATGTGTTTGGGCGCCCCTTCCTTGGTCACGAAAGGAGCGAAAAGCAGAAGGAGCTCGCTTGGCCGAAAGGCCCAAGGACTTGGCAGTTACCCGCTAGTCCTTAAAAATCTCCAATGCACTGTCTACCTTGCGGCCAAAAAGGCGAGTGCCATCCAAGGACATGTCCAACAGAGTGTTCTGGACATCCCCGTAAAAGCCAGTCATCCTTAGCCTGGTGTGGCGGCGTAGCGCCACTGTCAAGGAAATCGCTTTGCCCAGCGAGGCAGCGGTGTCAAGGCCACTACGAATCGTGAACTTGGCTGTGTCTCTCCCCTCAGCAATAGCTTGAGAGAGCACCGTCTGGGCCTCCTCCGGACACTGAGGCAGCACCTGCGCAACCGTTTCACATACAGAATGGGAATAACGGCCCAAGAGGCATGCAGTGTTTACAGGCCACAGGCCTGAACTGGTGGAAGTAAAAATGTTCTTCCCAAATTGTTCCAGTTTCTTAGATTCCCTGTCTGGAGGTGCGGAAGGGAATGCGCTAGAGGACGCAGAGGCTTGGACATCCAAGCTCACAGGGGTAGTGTGTTGGTAGAGAAAAAATGGGGAACACCCAGGGCCAGGGGGTGGCGTCTAGCCCCTTATTATCCACAGGAGCCCCTTTGTTGGGCCTGGACCAGGTGCCCAAAAGAACGTCAGAAAGTGTGTCATTAAAGGGCAGCACCGGCTCCGAAGAGGAAGACGCCAGCGGAAGCACTTCTGTCTGAGGTTAGTCCTGACGGCCACCATAGGGAGCTCAAGGTGGAGAGCCTCGGCCGCCCTATGCATCACCACAGAATATGTACCACCCTCCTCCGTAGCCACGGTAGGAGGAGTTAGTGTGCCAGGTTCTGGAGTAAATTCCAGGTCACCTGCATCCTCCATTCCCTCTTCTCAGTCCGGGTTTAACTCGCACTGGGCTGCGAGAGGGTCCTCAGACCCCTCCCAGTCCTCCCCATCCTCCACAACCTGCCGGGCAGGCAGAAAAGAAGGAGGTGGATGGACGATTGGCACCGGTCCGGCACCGTCACCACGTCGGGGTGGAAGCCGGGGACCACGTCGGTCAGGAATCAGGCCAACGCCGGCACCGTTGGTGGAGGTCGTACTAGGCCAACCAACATCGGCTGGGATCCAAGCATGGATCCATGGGGGTCTCTCAGCGTCGAGACCGGAATCGTCCACGACAGCGGGCTGGAGCCGACGACGTTGAAGAGCGAGGACCGCCAGGGCCCGAAGGCGTGCCGACGGGCCAAAGACGCGTGCCATGGCTGACAGGAACTCCTGCAGCTGGGCCGGAGTCGCCGATGGACCCGGAAAAGGCAAGTAGGCCATCGGCAATTGCGTAGGCTCCGCGGGCAGTGCCCGAAGGCGTGCAGACAAGCCAAAGACGCATGCCATGGCTGACAGGAACTCCTGCAGCTGGGCCGGAGTCGCCGATGGACCCGGAAAAGGCGAGTAGGCCATCGGCAATTGCGTAGGCTCCGCGGGCAGCGCCACCTGCACCCTCAGCCGTGTCGTGCGATAGGTTAGGGGAATACGAAGAGCGACATCGCTTCTTCGACTTCTTGTACTTCGCCTTACCTGACTCAGAGTGCGAACACTTCGTCGAACGATGGTGATGGCGGCTCCGCAACCGGTCCCTCGACCTCCCACGGGACTGGGACCTTGAACGGCGCAGAGCAGACTTCCGGTCCTCCAGCAACTTTTGGGATCGCTCCCGCTAAGTTTTCGGAGCCAGGGCCCGGCATTCGGGGCACGATTCGGAGTCGTGGCCGTGCCCCAGACAGTAGAGACACTCACTGTGCGGATCCTTCACCAACATCTTGCGGGGACAAGCCATGCAGGACTTAAAACCGGGCATCCCTACACACCAGGAGACAAAGACTCAAAAACACAGCGACAAAAGTCCCAAAAAAGTCAGTAAAAAATTGACTGGGGGTACCACTCTCTCCGGATCTGTGCTTGCTGGTGTGGAAAAAGAAAGAACTGACGTCAGCACGCGTCTAAGTAGCTCCAGCGACATCATCTCGGCAACTATGATGCCAACAACGTACGCGTAGCCGTAGGACGAAGCCTACCGACGCACAGGGATACTGCTCACGAAAGCTTTCCGAACCCAGTCTGATGCCTGGGGGTTATGTTAAGGTAAGGAATCTATCACTAACATGTTTCTTTCAGTTAGATTTAGTTATTTCAATGTAATATTGTATTGCTCTCTTTACATCTAATGTGTGAAGAGCACGTTCTGCCACTGAGTCTGGTTGAGGGAAAAACACGGGTAACTCAACAGACTGGTTGAGATGAAAGGCAGAAACTACTTTGGGTAAGAGTTTGGGATTTGTCCTTAGAACCACTTTGTTTTGATGAATTTGTAAAAATGGTTCTTGTATGGATAGTGCCTGGAGTTCACCAACTCTTCTAAGAGATGTGATGGCTATAAGGAAGGCTACTTTCCAAGTGAGAAATTGTAATTCACATGTGTGCAGAGGTTCAAATGGTGGGCCCACGAGTATTGTAAGGACTATGTTAAGATTTCACACTGGAGAAGGAGGAAGTCTAGGAGGAATGATTCTTGAGTCCTTCCACAAAGGCTTTGATAGCAGGCACTCGAAACAAAGACAAGTGTTGTCTGTTTTGTAGGTAAGCAGCGATTGCAGCAAGATGTAATCGTATAGATGTATCTAACGCTGTAGGTGTAACAGATAGCAAATTATATTTTGGATTGGAACATCTAGTGGACTGATTTGATTGTTTGTACTGTAAATTACAAATCGTTTCCACTTTGCTGCATTGCATGCTCTTGTGGTAGGATGTCTAGCCTCTTTACTTCATGCAGTTTGGCGGGAGATTAACACTTTCCATGCTCATGACGAGCTCAGCTCATCATGAGGCACGGTTGAGGTGTGCTCATGACGAGCTGAGCTCGTCATGACCGTTGGAACCTTCACACGCGGGGATAATTTCCCCACTGTGCTGAACGTTCTAAAACGGGTGTGGTCGTGACGAGCTCAGTTCGTCATGAGTGCAGGTTCACTGTGCCTCATGACGAGCCGAGCTCGTCACAAGCACAGCGGCACCGCGCGCGGAACCCCCCCCCCACACAGCAGGTGAAAACGCACCGCAACGAAGGGGTTAAGGTATCCAAACTATGATTTCAGGTGCAAAATCCCAAGGTTGAGTTGATTGGGATCTGGATGTCTTATCTCTCCATGGTTGAGTGAGAAGCTTGGGAGTGAGGTGTAGTTTTTGATGAGGAACTACTGATAGTTCCAACAGGGTTGTGAACCAGGGTTGTCGAGCCCATGTGGAAGCAACTAGGATCGTGAGGGATTGTTGCTTGAGCTTCCGTACCACTAATGGAATTAGCGGGAGAGGTGGAAAAGCGTAAGCAAGTTTCCCTGACCAATTCATCCATAGCGCATTGCCTTTGGACAATGGATGTGGATACCTGGACGCTAAGTTTGGGCATTTTTTGTTGAGGTGTGTGGTGAACAGATCTATCTCTGGATAGCCCCACATCTAGAAGAATCAGAGGGGAACTTGAGGATGTAGTTCCCATTCGTGAATCTGTTGTCTTTGACGACTGAGCAGATCTGCGATATGATTGTTTACACCTGGAAGGTGTTCTGCAAGGAGATATATCTTTTGAGGCATAGCCCATCTCCATATGCTTTGAGCTAGATGTGAAAGCTGTAGTGTGTCTCCCCCTGTTTTTGTATGTGGTACATTGCTGTCATGTTATCTGTACGAACTAAGACAGCTACTAGACTACTAGACTACTAGATGTACTTGGAAAGCTTTCAATGCCAGAAAAATTGCTAGTAGTTCTAGGTGGTTTATGTGGAGTTGTTTTTGTTGTAAGGTCCATATGCCCTGAATGGTATGTTTTTGAACATGAGCTCCCCAATCAGTGAGGGATGTGTCTGCTGTTAGCACTACCTATGGAACCGGGTCAACGAATGGCCGCCCCTTGGAAAGGGTTTTTGTATTCTACCACTGCAGAGAGTGATGGGTGCAGCCGTCCACCTACACCAGATCTGTTAACTGACCTTGAGCCTGGTTCCACTGATGTGCTAAGCATTCCTGTAGGGGACACATTTGTATGCTTGCATAAGGGACTATTAGACTGCAAGAAGCCATAATTCCTATCAACTGCATGAACACTCTTGCTGGTAGTGAGTCTTGAGGCAGAAACGGTGATATTATATTTTGCATGTTGCGTACCTTGACTGGGTTGGGATATGCTAGAGCTTTGCACGCATCTATTGTAGCTCCTGCTTTCTTGTTGGATGGTTGGAGGTGAGACCTTGAGATTTATAATGAATCCCAAGTTGTGAAGCAGTTGAATAGTTTTGTGGGTGTGGTGTACGCAGCTGTTTTGTGATCTGGCTTTTATTAGCCAGTCGTCCAGGTAAGGGAAGATCTGAATGTGTTGTCTTCTTAAATGAGCTGCAACTACTGCGAGGCACTTGGTGAAGACTGTGGGTGCTGGAGTTACCCCGAAGGGGAAAACTTTGAATTGATAGTGGTGTCCGTCCACCACAAACCTGAGATATTTTCTGTGAGCTGGGTGAATGGGAATATGGAAGACTGCGTCCTTTAAATCCAGAGTGGATAGAAGGTCGTCTTGCTGTAGCAATGGGAGCACCTGTTGGAGGGTGACCATATGGAAGTGATCTGATAGAATGTACAGATTTACCTGTCTGAGGTCTAGTATAGGCCTGAGTGAGCCATCCTTTTTTGGAATTAAAAAATACAGAGAGTACACCCCGTTCCCTTGATTATGCAATGGCACTAGTTCTATTGCTTGTTTTTGTAACAGAGAAAGAACTTGTTTCAAAAGGGTGAGATGTTCTTGCGACATTACACGTTGTTTTGGAAGAATATTTGGGGGAGTAAGTTCCAGGCAGAAAGCATACTGGATAATTTGTCTTACCCACTTATCTGAGGTGATTGAATTCCAGACAGGTAGGCACTGTGAGAAACGTCCCCCGAAAGGAGTGGAATAGTCGGGGTAGTGGAGAGAAGTCACTTTTTGTTGACAGGGGAAGTGCGGATGGAGTTACCTCTGCCTCTTCCCTTATTATTATTGCCTCGGTAGTTGCCTCGAAAATATCCTCTGGAAGAAGGGGATTGGCTCTTATAAGAGGAGGATGGATTATCTGTGGACACTGCTTTTGAGCCACCCCTATAAAAGGAGCGGCAAAAGGAGCCTGCGCTGGAAGGCAATTGTAGAGCCCCCATGGACTTTGCAGTTTCAGTATCTTTTTTCATCTTTTCCAGGGACGTGTTGACAGCTGGCCCGAAAAGATGTTTATCGAAAGGCTGATTAAGTATGGAGGATTGTACCTCCTGCTTGATTCCGGAGATTCGAAGCCAAGCGTGTCTGCGCAATAGTACGCTAGTGTTGATGGCACAAGATGCTGTGTCTGCCGCATCTAGTGCGCATTTACTAGAAGTGTTGGTAATGAGCTTACCTTCCTGAATGGAATGAAGTCATTGGCTTTGCTTTTATACTCATCTGGTAAGTGTTGCATGAGTTTTTCCATCTAAGCTTGACTAAGTCAACTGTCTGTACCTTGGTATTCCAAAATCTCTGACCCAGCGCCTGCAAGTGGTCCAAAATGCGGCTGCCAGAGCCATCACAAGATCAAGTCCTAGAACCTGTATGACCCCGGTTCTTAAATCCTTGCACTGGCTCCGCATCAAAGAGCGGATTGACTTTAAGGCCTTGACCATCTTTTTCAAAGCCTTACACAAGGTTGGTGCTGAGTACCTTAATAAACGAGTCAACCATTACTCCACATCCAGACCCTTGTGGTCTTCAAACACTAATTTGCCCACTGTGCCCAAAACACGTCTTTCTGGGTGTAAAATTATGGAACAGCTTGCTGAATCCCTTAGGCTTGACCCGAATTTACTTTCTTTTAGAAAGAGCTTGAAGACATGGCTGTTCAATTAATAAATGGCTTCTTTCACTCCTCTCATCGCTGCTTAAGCGCCAGGACACTCTTGCTTGAGTAATCTGTGCACTCTACTAAATACCCGTTTTTATTTGATTTCATGTCAGGGGTGATTTCAGCGTGGAAGATTTTGGGCTGAGAATCTTTTGGCGCCAAATGTTTTCAGTCAGAATGTTTTGGTTTTAGCTTGTTTGGGCTCTAAACCTTTGAGAGTATTAGGTTTCGGCTCCAAGTTTTTAGGTATTGATTTCCTCTCCGAGGCCTTAGGTTTGGAGGCTTTCGGCTTCGAGGCTTTGTCTTTGGAGGCTTTCGGCTCCAGGGTTTTTTCTATGGAGGCTTTCGGCTCTGAGGGCTTTGGTGTGGAAGGTTTCTTCGGTACCGGAGTGGTGGAGATTGGCAAAGTCTTGGGTTGATGTTTGGGTGCCGAGGATGTTGGTTCGGCACCGTAATGGGTTTGGCTCGAGACAGAAGGCTTGTGTTTCTGTTTCATACCCGAGCTAGAGGGCGGGTCATTTGAAACTTTTTAATGGTGTTGACCTGAGCCCGAAGGTGATACCGGAGCCTTAGATTTTGGGTGACTGGATACATGGAGATCAGTACTCACAGTACTTTGACCCGAAGTGATGTCCAGTTCTTCCTCCATGTCATAATCGTCTTTGGACACGGAGACCAATTCTTCCTCGGCTTCGAGAGCTGGGTGGTGGGAATTTGGATCTTCGCCGCAGATGTCTGGTACGGAGCCGCTGCCGTGTTGCATCTCATGACGTCGAGCCAGATGATCACGAATGGTCTTCTTGGTTCAGAATGATCGACACGCTTCACAGTCATTTTGTTCGTGTTCCGGGGATAAGCAGAGGTTGCAACCCTTGTGGAGGTCGGTGCGTGGAAACTTAGCACGACACCCAGGACATAGCTTGAATGGAGTTCGTTCCATAGACTGCTGGCATGGTCGGCACGGGTAGACTCGACGGCCCCACCCCAAAGTTCCAGATCAAGAGTTTTCTCAGTTTGAACGATATGCGTGGAATGGGAAACTGCGATCAAAGACAATACAGTCGAGGGTAGAGGATTGCGCGTCGAAAGGGTTAGAAAACAATACCGAACCGAGCGCATCAATACACATCCGAACCCGATGGCGGAAAAAACAATCTGGGGATGGAGTCGACATCCATGCGCACTATCACCGAAAGGAGGAGTCACCTACCTAGTGACTGCAAAGACTTCTTCGAACAAAAACAAAGTGCAAACATCCGAACCCAACACCAGGTGGCGATCTATGCTAAAGCATATGATCTACAGCTCATATGCCTCGAACATAGTGTTATCGGTTTTATGGTAAGTATTTGGTAGAGGGAGTTGAGGTTCTGGGGTAGACTCCAGGTTCCCCTGGGTCAAGGATGCACTTGTTACACCCTAAGCGACACTATGGTGGCCCGGTGCTGAGGTCCAATGTTATCCAATGGGGGATAGAGGGCCTCCTGTTGGTGGCTGCTGACAAGCAGGCCACTTGGTTGTGGGAGCAAAATTCCTGGACTTTAGCTCAGGGCAAATAAAGTAGCACCAAAAGTCCACCATCAGCGGCTCTAGGGCGGCCGGGTGCAGGGTGCTGTTTCGACGTCGGACGCCCTGTTTTCATGGGGAACCTCAGGTTTGCAAAGGCACTGCTGGCTTGGGGACGAAGGTCTTCTGGGTGCGACCACCACTTTGAGAGGTAAGTTGGGAAGTTAGGGGTTGGTTAGGCACCGCCGGCTTGGGCACATAAGGGCGTGGGGCGTCGAGTGCAGGGGTGCCTTTTGGGGTCGGATCTTCTTACCAGCTAATGGTCCCATTTGGGGGGACCTTCTGGATTTTAACTTCAGGCGTCGGCTGGAAGCTTGAGGCAGAGCAGGGATCGCCGGATCTCGGGTCAGAATCACTGGGGAGACCTCCTTGTGGTGTTTGCCCACTCGAGCTTGGGTCGTGGATGGTGGGTGCAGAGTGGGGCGGATTCGTGGTGTTCAGCCGGAGCCAGAGGGTGCAGATGAACAGATCCGGTATTCATGGGAGACAAAGTCTTTGTTTATTGAAGGCAGGCCGGTCCTCCGGAGTTTTCGAGGTTGCTGGCTTCAGGACACACCGGGTTTTCGCAGGAGCAGGCTCGAGGGAGAGACAGGCCGGGAGGGCTGGGGTCAAGTCAGTGGGTATCTTCCTCTTGTTAGCTGCTGCACGGCTGGTCGGTCCTTCTTCTTGTAGTTTCTTCTAGTCTGAGGAAGCCAGGTAAACGGGTGCCCCTAAATACTGGATTTAAGGGTGTTACAGGTAGGTAAAAGGCAGAGACCAATAGGTCCCTTCCCTGGGGTGGGTACACCGCCAATTATGCCACCCTCCAGTGGAAGGGGGGTATGAGCCTGTCCCTGGTGGGCTGCATCCCCCCATCTGCAAGATGGCGGGGACTGGGAGTTGTGCTTTACCTCACCTCCCCTACCTGAGGGGTGGAGTTGGCAGAGGTGGGCACACCTCTCTACCTCTCTTGTTTTTCACGCCGGTTCTCCTGCCCAAAGTGGGGTCAGTTACTGAAAGCAGCAAATGGCCTGGGGAAGCTCACAATGACGTCAAGCTTTTGAAGCTTACCCTTCGTGAACCCTGCCCATCCTGGGGGAGGAGGCTTTGCACCTCGTCCCAGGATCTGCATTGTTTCAGGCCCCAGAGAGCATCAGGCTCTCGACCCAGGGGTCCAGAAACATGTCTGGTGGTGGCAGCTGAAAGCGGCCACTCAGCCTGGACAGTTGTGGGTTAGTTTTCAGGGGGCATCTCCAGGATGCCCTCTGTGTGCATTTTCATTAAATCTCATACTGGCATCAGTGTGGGTTTAATGTGCTGAGAAGTCTGATACCAAATGTCTTAGTTTTCAGTGTAGCCATTATGGTGCAGTGGAGTTCATAATGACAAACGTCCAGCACCAAATACTCTTAATGACAGCACTGCACTTTCAATGTCTAAAAATGGACTTAGATACTGTAGAGATACAAGTCTCAATGACCTGACCTGTACCCTCCGCACTGGTATAGTGCACCCAGATAGAGGGGTGACTGATCTATGCCGGGGCAGTAGGTTGTAGGCATGGAACAGGGATGTGTGCCATGTCGACTCTTCACTTTGTGCTGCACCAAAACACGTAGCCTGCAAAGGCAGTGTGTGTGTGTGGGTACAGGACCTCTAAGGGTGGCACAATAAGTACTGCAGCCCTTAGAGGCCTTCTTTGTTCACAGTGCCCTGGATACCTGTGGTACCATTTACCAGGGGCTGACTTGTGGTCAGAGATACCAATTGGGTTGAGCCTTCAATGTAGTTTTAGGGAAACAACATAGGCCCTCGGTACCTGATTAGCAGGGGCCCAGGAGACAGTCGGTCAAAGCACATAAGCAATTCAGCAAAAAGTGGAGGCAACCATGCAGAAAGAGGGCACTTTCTCACTGGGGTGGACCAGTGGCAGTGTGGAGTCACACACACCAACTGGCAAGCAGATGTACTGCAGCAAAATTTCCGCACCCAGTCTGACACCTAGGGAATATTCAAAAGGTGAAGAATCTGAAGCTGGATAGTGCCTCTGCCAGAAAGAGAATTACCAAAGGTAAGTAACTATGTTGTAATCATTTTCTCCTAAATGCTACTGAGGCTATAAAAATACCATGAAGTGATCCAAGTGCATCTGGCACAAGTATTACTCCCTAGCAGCTAAACTCGCTTATGCCAAAGCATTATCTCTGCCTGAAAATGAGGTATACATGACTCGTCTCTCAAGTTATCAGGATAGGAATACACAGCCCATGTATTCCTATCAATGAATTTTCTTTTCCAGGATGCTCACAGCCTAATGAACAAGTTACTTACTTTCGGTAAAGAATTATCTGGTAGAGACAATATCTAGCTGCAGATTCCTTATCTTTGAATTTTCCAAGCAGTATCCGGAAACTTTTGTGCAAGCAGGACTCTTGCACGTCGGGTGGCTCCATTTGGCTCCCAGTCATCAGCATTGTTAGCGTTGGTTATGAAGTTGCAGTCACCTATATAAGCGCTATCGAAGTGCGTGGACATCAGTAACTTTTCACTTTTCCATGCCAGAAGCACAGAACCATGAAGTGAACTGACGTGTGTGTGTCACAACAAGGGCTCTAAAAAGGGAGCAACCATAGCACTTACAAATGAGTCAGCAGAGTGGGGAGGCATGGGTGGGTCTGTAAGGAATCTGCAGCTAGATATTCTCTCTACTAGATAAGGTGTTGCCGAAAGTAAGTAACTTGTTCATCTGATAGAGACTTCTAGCTACCGATTCCTTCCCTCTGAATTAGATAACCAAGCGATACCATCCAGGGGGTAGGCTGCGGACCAATTTTTATATAAAAAATTCCTGAAGGACCAAACGGACAAAATACCCATCCCTGCGAACCAGACAGTCCAGGCAGTAGTGCTTGGCATACGTGGGCAGAGATGCCCAATGTAGCTGCCTGACGGATGTCCAGGACTGGGACACCCTTAGCCAACGACATTGTTGCAACCTTTCCCCTGGTGGAATGAGCTCTTAAGCCCTCAGGGGGCTGCTTTTTAGCCAAGGCGTAGCAGATCTTAATGCAGAGAATGACCCAGCGAGATATGATCAGTTTCTGCACTGCCGGATATTTTTTAGTTCACACGTAACTCACAAAAAGTTGGTAGTCCACCTGGAATTCTTTTGTGCAGTCAAGGGTAAATGACAACGCTTTTTTTTGGGCCCAGACGATGAAGATGTTCCTCTTCCTTAGAGGGATGTGGGGGAGAAAAAAGATGGGCTATGTGATGTATTGACCCAGATGAAATAGGGTCACCAAGAATGAAGCACAGGTGTGAAGCACCACCTTATCCATAAAAGCCATCAAGTAGGGAGGCTTGCTTGACAAAGCCGGCAACTCGCTCACACTCCACGCAGATGGTATTGCCACTAGAACTGCTGCTTACCATTGAGAATGCCTGAGGGGACAATTATGTAACGGCTCAAAAAGAACACACACGAGAAATGTGAGGACCAATTGAAGGTCCTACTGCGGCATGACAAAGGGCGTAGGTGGAAACATATGAACAAGCCCATTTAAGAACCTATTAACAATAGGGGACTTGAATAAAGAGGGTTGGTCTGGCAGCCGCAAAAAAAAGCAGAAAGATAACCCTTGGGAGTACCCAAGGCAGAGCCCTGCTAGGCAACAGTAAGAATTAAATGAAGAATAAGAGAAGCAGAAAGAGGGTCAGTAGACCTTCCTGTACAATATTTTACACATTTTTGCCAACAGCGGGCATATACCGTCTTAGTGGAGGGCCGCATGGCTACCAAAGCACAAGTTACTACTTGTGTAACAATATATCTGTAAGAGACATTAGTTAGTGATAGATTCCTTACCTTAGAATATCCCCAGGTGTCAGACTGGATACGGAAAGCCTTGCTAGCCGTACCCCTGCGCGTCAGTAGGTGGCATCGTGCATCGGAGCTTCTTAGAGGGACTCAGTGTGACTTCGGCACATTGGAGAACCCCAGCAAGTGCTGGGGTTGAAGGTGGGTGACAACTACCTGGGGCGAGCCCGCCTTCAACAACCAGTTGTCAAGGTAAGGGAAGACTGATACTCTTAGGGGGGTGGGAGCGCACCAGACACGCCCCAACGTAATTACCTCTTGCATGATGGTTCATGTAGTTCATAATTTCTCGCTCAATTCAATTCAAAGTGTTCATAGCACTTTGAATTGAATTGAGCGAGAAATTATGAACTACATGAACCATCATGCAAGAGGTAATTACGTTGGGGCGTGTCTGGTGCGCTCCCACCCCCCTAGGAGTACAAAGATTGGCTCTCACGAGCCGCCGAGCTGACGAGCTCGGGAGCCTGCGCCTTCATGCTATGAGTGGAACTGGTCCTGAGATATGAGGCAGCACGCCCTGCAACCTATGAACTTTGCTTTTTTTCCTACTGACGATTGAGGAATCATGAAACACGTGTCTAGGGATATGAATTGAAACTAATAATACAGCACTGGCTATGAACACTTTGAATTGAATTGAGCGAGAAATTATGAACTACATGAACCATCATGCAAGAGGTAATTACGTTGGGGCGTGTCTGGTGCGCTCCCACCCCCCTAAGAGTACAAAGATTGTCGCTCATGAGCCGCCAAGCTGATGAGCTCGGGAGCCTGCGCCTTCATGCTGTGAGTGGACCTGGTCCTGAGAGATGAGGCAGCACGCCCTGCAACCTATGAACTTTGCTTTTTTCCCTACTGACGATTGAGGAATCATGAAACACGTGTCTAGGGATACGAATTGAAACTAATAATACAGCACTGGCTATGAACACTTTGAATTGAATTGAGCGAGAAATTATGAACTACATGAACCATCATGCAAGAGGTAATTACGTTGGGGCGTGTCTGGTGCGCTCCCACTCCCCTAAGAGTACAAAGATTGGCTCTCACGAGCCGTCGAGCTGACGAGCTCGGGAGCCTGCGCCTTCATGCTGTGAGTGGAACTGGTCCTGAGAGATGAGGCAGCACGCCCTACAACCTATGAACTTTGCTTTTTTCCCTACTGACGATTGAGGAATCATGAAACACGTGTCTAGGGATACAAATTGAAACTAATAATACAGCACTGGCTATGAACACTTTGAATTGAATTGAGCGAGAAATTATGAACAACATGAACCATCATGCAAGAGGTAATTACGTTGGGGCGTGTCTGGTGCGCTCCCACCCCCCCTAAGAGTACAAAGATTGGCTCCCACGAGCCGCCGAGCTGACGAGCTCGGGAGCCTGCGCCTTCATGCTGTGAGTGGAACTGGTCCTGAGAGATGAGGCAGCACGGCCTGCAACCTATGAACTTTGCTTTTTTCCCTACTGACGATTGAGGAATCATGAAACACGTGTCTAGGGATACGAATTGAAACTAATAATACAGCACTGGCTATGAACACATTGAATTGAATTGAGCGAGAAATTATGAACTACATGAGCCATCATGCAAGAGCTAATTACGTTGGGGCGTGTCTGGTGCGCTCCCACCCCCCTAAGAGTACAAAGATTGGCTCTCACAAACCGTCGAGCTGACGAGCTCGGGAGCCTGCGCCTTCATGCTGTGAGGGGAACTGGTCCTGAGAGATGAGGCAGCACGCCCTGCAACCTATGAACTTTGCTTTTTTCCCTACTGACGATTGAGGAATCATGAAACACGTGTCTAGGGATACGAATTGAAACTAATAATACAGCACTGGCTATGAACACTGAATTGAATTGAGCGAGAAATTATGAACTACATGAACCATCATGCAAGAGGTAATTACATTGGGGCATGTCTGGTGCGCTCCCACCCCCCTAAGAGTACAAAGATTGGCTCTCACGAGCCGCCGAGCTGACGAGCTCGGGAGCCTGCACCTTCATGCTGTGAGTGGACCTGGTCCTGAGAGATGAGGCAGCACGCCCTGCAACCTATGAACTTTGCTTTTTCCCTACTGTCAATTGAGGAATCATGAAACACGTGTCTAGGGATACGAATTAAAACTAATAATACAGCACTGACTATGAACACTTTGAATTGAATCGAGCGAGAAATTATGAACTACATGAACCATCATGCAAGAGGTAATTACATTGGGGCGTGTCTGGTGCGCTCCCACCCGCCTAAGAGTACAAAGATTGGCTCTCACGAGCCGCCGAGCTGACGAGCTCGGGAGCCTGCGCCTTCATGCTGTGAGTGGAACTGGTCCTGAGAGATGAGGCAGCACGCCCTGCAACCTATGAACTTTGCTTTTTTTCCCTACTGACGATTGAGGAATCATGAAACACGTGTCTAGGGATACGAATTGAAACTAATAATACAGCACTGGCTATGAACACTTTGAATTGAATTGAGCGAGAAATTATGAACTACATGAACCATCATGCAAGAGGTAATTACGTTGGGGCGTGTCTGGTGCGCTCCCACTCCCCTAAGAGTACAAAGATTGGCTCTCACGAGCCGTCGAGCTGACGAGCTCGGGAGCCTGCGCCTTCATGCTGTGAGTGGAACTGGTCCTGAGAGATGAGGCAGCACGCCCTACAACCTATGAACTTTGCTTTTTTCCCTACTGACGATTGAGGAATCATGAAACACGTGTCTAGGGATACGAATTGAAACTAATATTACAGCACTGGCTATGAACACTTTGAATTGAATTGAGCGAGAAATTATGAACAACATGAACCATCATGCAAGAGGTAATTACGTTGGGGCGTGTCTGGTGCGCTCCCACCCCCCCTAAGAGTACAAAGATTGGCTCTCACGAGCCGCCGAGCTGACGAGCTCGGGAGCCTGCGCCTTCATGCTGTGAGTGGAACTGGTCCTGAGAGATGAGGCAGCACGGCCTGCAACCTATGAACTTTGCTTTTTTCCCTGCTGACGATTGAGGAATCATGAAACACGTGTCTAGGGATACGAATTGAAACTAATAATACAGCACTGGCTATGAACACTTTGAATTGAATTGAGCGAGAAATTATGAACTACATGAGCCATCATGCAAGAGCTAATTACGTTGGGGCGTGTCTGGTGCGCTCCCACCCCCCTAAGAGTACAAAGATTGGCTCTCACGAGCCGTCGAGCTGACGAGCTCGGGAGCCTGCGCCTTCATGCTGTGAGGGGAACTGGTCCTGAGAGATGAGGCAGCACGCCCTGCAACCTATGAACTTTGCTTTTTTCCCTACTGACGATTGAGGAATCATGAAACACGTGTCTAGGGATACGAATTGAAACTAATAATACAGCACTGGCTATGAACACTGAATTGAATTGAGCGAGAAATTATGAACTACATGAACCATCATGCAAGAGGTAATTACGTTGGGGCATGTCTGGTGCGCTCCCACCCCCCTAAGAGTACAAAGATTGGCTCTCACGAGCCGCCGAGCTGACGAGCTCGGGAGCCTGCACCTTCATGCTGTGAGTGGACCTGGTCCTGAGAGATGAGGCAGCACGCCCTGCAACCTATGAACTTTGCTTTTTTCCCTACTGACGATTGAGGAATCATGAAACACGTGTCTAGGGATACGAATTGAAACTAATAATACAGCACTGGCTATGAACACTTTGAATTGAATTGAGCGAGAAATTATGAACTACATGAGCCATCATGCAAGAGCTAATTACGTTGGGGCGTGTCTGGTGCGCTCCCACCCCCCTAAGAGTACAAAGATTGGCTCTCACGAGCCGTCGAGCTGACGAGCTCGGGAGCCTGCGCCTTCATGCTGTGAGGGGAACTGGTCCTGAGAGATGAGGCAGCACGCCCTGCAACCTATGAACTTTGCTTTTTTCCCTACTGACGATTGAGGAATCATGAAACACGTGTCTAGGGATACGAATTGAAACTAATAATACAGCACTGGCTATGAACACTGAATTGAATTGAGCGAGAAATTATGAACTACATGAACCATCATGCAAGAGGTAATTACGTTGGGGCATGTCTGGTGCGCTCCCACCCCCCTAAGAGTACAAAGATTGGCTCTCACGAGCCGCCGAGCTGACGAGCTCGGGAGCCTGCACCTTCATGCTGTGAGTGGACCTGGTCCTGAGAGATGAGGCAGCACGCCCTGCAACCTATGAACTTTGCTTTTTTCCCTACTGACGATTGAGGAATCATGAAACACGTGTCTAGGGATACGAATTGAAACTAATAATACAGCACTGGCTATTAACACTTTGAATTGAATTGAGCGAGAAATTATGAACTACATGAACCATCATGCAAGAGGTAATTACGTTAAGGCGTGTCTGGTGCGCTCCCACCCCCCTAAGAGTACAAAGATTGGCTCTCACGAGCCGCCGAGCTGACGAGCTCGGGAGCCTGCGCCTTCATGCTGTGAGTGTAACTGGTCCTGAGAGATGAGGCAGCACGCCCTGCAACCTATGAACTTTGCTTTTTTCCCTACTGACGATTGAGGAATCATGAAACACGTGTCTAGGGATACGAATTGAAACTAATATTACAGCACTGGCTATGAACACTTTGAATTGAATTGAGCGAGAAATTATGAACCATCATGCAAGAGGTAATTACGTTGTGGCGTGTCTGGTGCGCTCCCACCCCCCTAAGAGTACAAAGATTGGCTCTCACGAGCCGACGAGCTCGGGAGCCTGCGCCTTCATGCTGTGAGTGAAACTGGTCCTGAGAGATGAGGCAGCACGCCCTGCAACCTATGAACTTTGCGTTTTTCCCTACTGACGATTGAGGAATCATGAAACACGTGTCTAGGAATACGAATTGAAACTAATAATACAGCACTGGCTATGAACACTTTGAATTGAATTGAGCGAGAAATTATGAACTACATGAACCATCATGCAAGAGATAATTACGTTGGGGCGTGAATGGTGCGCTCCCACCCCCTAAGAGTACAAAGATTGGCTCTCACCAGCCGCTGAGCTGACGAGCTCGGGAGCCTGCGCCTTCATGCTGTGAGTGGAACTGGTCCTGAGAGATGAGGCAGCACGCCCTGCAACCTATGAACTTTGCTTTTTTCCCTACTGACGATTGAGGAATCATGAAACACGTGTCTAGGGATACGAATTGAAACTAATAATACAGCACTGTCTATGAGCACTTTGAATTTAATTGAGCGAGAAATTATGAACTACATGAACCATCATGCAAGAGGTAATTACGTTGGGGCGTGTCTGGTGCACTGCCACCCGCCTAAGAGTACAAAGATTGGCTCTCACGATAGAGGGGAGTGGGGGCGTGTCTGGTGCGCT
Organism: Lissotriton helveticus; assembly: GCF_964261635.1. Lineage (NCBI taxonomy): Eukaryota > Metazoa > Chordata > Amphibia > Caudata > Salamandridae > Lissotriton > Lissotriton helveticus. The sequence goes on from NC_136065.1 coordinate 1,787,748,944, forward strand.
CCCACTCCCCATAAGAGTAAAAAGATTGGCTCTCATGAGCCGTCGAGCTGACGAGCTCGGGAGCCTGCGCCTTCATGCTGTGAGTGGAACTGGTCGTGAGAGATGAGGCAGCACGCCCTACAACCTATGAACTTTGCTTTTTTCCCTACTGACGATTGAGGAATCATGAAACACGTGTCTAGGGATACGAATTGAAACTAATAATACAGCACTGGCTATGAACAATTTGAATTGAATTGAGCGAGAAATTATGAACTACATGAACCATCATGCAAGAGGTAATTACGTTGGGGCGTGTCTGGTGCGCTCCCACCCCCCTAAGAGTACAAAGATTGGCTCTCACGAGCCGCCGAGCTGACGAGCTCGGGAGCCTGCGCCTTCATTCTGTGAGTGGAACTGGTCCTGAGAGATGAGGCAGCACGCCCTGCAACCTATGAACTTTGCTTTTTTCCCTACTGACGATTGAGGAATCATGAAACACGTGTCTAGGGATACGAATTGAAACTAATAATACAGCACTGGCTATGAACACTGAATTGAATTGAGCGAGAAATTATGAACTACATGAACCATCAAGCAAGAGGTAATTACGTTGGGGCGTGTCTGGTGCGCTCCCACTCCCCTAAGAGTACAAAGATTGGCTCTCACGAGCCGTCGAGCTGACGAGCTCGGGAGCCTGCGCCTTCATGCTGTGAGTGGAACTGGTCCTGAGAGATGAGGCAGCACGCCCTAAAACCTATGAACTTTGCTTTTTTCCCTACTGACGATTGAGGAATCATGAAACACGTGTCTAGTGATACGAATTGAAACTAATAATACAGCACTGGCTATGAACACTTTGAACTGAATTGAGCGAGAAATTATGAACTACATGAACCATCATGCAAGAGCTAATTACGTTGGGGTGTGTCTGGTGCGCTCCCACCCCCCTAAGAGTACAAAGATTGGCTCTCACGAGCCGCCGAGCTGACGAGCTCGGGAGCCTGCGCCTTCATGCTGTGAGTGTAACTGGTCCTGAGAGATGAGGCAGCACGCCCTTCAACCTATGAACTTTGCTTTTTTCCCTACTGACGATTGAGGAATCATGAAATACGTGTCTAGGGATACGAATTGAAACTAATATTACAGCACTGGCTATGAACACTTTGAATTGAATTGAGCGAGAAATTATGAACCATCATGCAAGAGGTAATTACGTTGGGGCGTGTCTGGTGCGCTCCCACCCCCCTAAGAGTACAAAGATTGGCTCTCACGAGCTGACGAGCTCGGGAGCCTGCGCCTTCATGCTGTGAGTGGAACTGGTCCTGAGAGATGAGGCAGCACGCCCTGCAACTTATGAACTTTGCTTTTTTCCCTACTGACGATTGAGGAATCATGAAACACGTGTCTAGGGATACGAATTGAAACTAATAATACAGCACTGGCTATGAACACTTTGAATTGAATTGAGCGAGGAATTATGAACTACATGAACCATCATGCAAGAGGTAATTACGTTGGGGCGTGTCTGGTGCGCTCCCACCCGCCTAAGAGTACAAAGATTGGCTCTCAACAGCCGCCGAGCTGACGAGCTCGGGAGCCTGCGCCTTCATGCTGTGAGTGGAACTGGTCCTGAGAGATGAGGCAGCACGCCCTGCAACCTATGAACTTTGCTTTTTTCCCTACTGACGATTGAGGAATCATGAAACACGTGTCTAGGGATACGAATTGAAACTAATAATACAGCACTGGCTATGAACACTTTGAATTGAATTGAGCGAGAAATTATGAACTACATGAACCATCATGCAAGAGGTAATTACGTTGGGGCGTGTCTGGTGCGCTCCCACACCCCTTAGAGTACAAAGATTGGCTCTCACGAGCCGCCGAGCTGTCGAGCTCGGGAGCCTGCGCCTTCATGCTGTGAGTGGAACTGGTCCTGAGAGATGAGGCAGCACGCCCTGCAACCTATGAACTTTGCTTTTTTCCCTCCTGACGATTGAGGAATCATGAAACACGTGTCTAGGGATACGAATTGAAACTAATAATACAGCACTGGCTATGAGCACTTTGAATTTAATTGAGCGAGAAATTATGAACTACATGAACCATCATGCAAGAGGTAATTACGTTGGGGCGTGTCTGGTGCGCTCCCACCCGCCTAAGAGTACAAAGATTGGCTCTCACAAGCCGCCGAGCTGACGAGCTCGGGAGCCTGCGCCTTCATGCTGTGAGTGGAACTGGTCCTGAGAGATGAGGCAGCACGCCCTGCAACCTATGAACTTTGCTTTTTTCCCTACTGACGATTGAGGAATCATGAAACACGTGTCTAGGGATACGAATTGAAACTAATAATACAGCACTGGCTATGAACACTTTGAATTGAATTGAGCGAGAAATTATGAACGACATGAACCATCATGCAAGAGGTAATTACATTGGGGCGTGTCTGGTGCGCTACCTCCCCCCTAAGAGTACAAAGATTGGCTCTCACGAGCTGACGAGCTCGGGAGCCTGCACCTTCATGCTGTGAGTGGAACTGGTCCTGAGAGATGAGGCAGCACTCCCTGCAACCTATGAACTTTGCTTTTTTCCCTACTGACGATTGAGGAATCATGAAACACATGTCTAGGGATACGAATTGAAACTAATAATACAGCACTGGCTATGAACACTTTGAATTGAATTGAGCGAGAAATTATGAACTACATGAACCATCATGCAAGAGGTAATTACGTTGGGGCGTGTCTGGTGCGCTCCCACCCCCCTAAGAGTACAAAGATTGGCTCTCACGAGCCGCCGAGCTGACGAGCTCGGGAGCCTACGCCTTCATGCTGTGAGTGGAACTGGTCCTGAGAGATGAGGCAGCACGCCCTGCAACCTATGAACTTTGCTTTTTTCCCTACTGACAATTGAGGAATCATGAAACACGTGTCTAGGGATACGAATTGAAACTAATAATACAGCACTGGCTATGAACACTTTGAATTTAATTGAGCGAGAAATTATGAACTACATGAACCATCATGCAAGAGGTAATTACGTTGGGGCGTGTCTGGTGCGCTCCCACCCGCCTAAGAGTACAAAGATTGGCTCTCACGAGCCGCCGAGCTGACCAGCTCGGGAGCCTGCGCCTTCATGCTGTGAGTGGAACTGGTCCTGAGAGATGAGGCAGCACGCCCTGCAACCTATGAACTTTGCTTTTTTCCCTGCTGACGATTGAGGAATCATGAAACACGTGTCTAGGGATACGAATTGAAACTAATAATACAGCACTGGCTATGAACACTTTGAATTGAATTGAGCGAGAAATTATGAACTACATGAGCCATCATGCAAGAGCTAATTACGTTGGGGCGTGTCTGGTGCGCTCCCACCCCCCTAAGAGTACAAAGATTGGCTCTCACGAGCCGTCGAGCTGACGAGCTCGGGAGCCTGCGCCTTCATGCTGTGAGGGGAACTGGTCCTGAGAGATGAGGCAGCACGCCCTGCAACCTATGAACTTTGCTTTTTTCCCTACTGACGATTGAGGAATCATGAAACACGTGTCTAGGGATACGAATTGAAACTAATAATACAGCACTGGCTATGAACACTGAATTGAATTGAGCGAGAAATTATGAACTACATGAACCATCATGCAAGAGGTAATTACGTTGGGGCATGTCTGGTGCGCTCCCACCCCCCTAAGAGTACAAAGATTGGCTCTCACGAGCCGCCGAGCTGACGAGCTCGGGAGCCTGCACCTTCATGCTGTGAGTGGACCTGGTCCTGAGAGATGAGGCAGCACGCCCTGCAACCTATGAACTTTGCTTTTTTCCCTACTGACGATTGAGGAATCATGAAACACGTGTCTAGGGATACGAATTGAAACTAATAATACAGCACTGGCTATGAACACTTTGAATTGAATTGAGCGAGAAATTATGAACTACATGAGCCATCATGCAAGAGCTAATTACGTTGGGGCGTGTCTGGTGCGCTCCCACCCCCCTAAGAGTACAAAGATTGGCTCTCACGAGCCGTCGAGCTGACGAGCTCGGGAGCCTGCGCCTTCATGCTGTGAGGGGAACTGGTCCTGAGAGATGAGGCAGCACGCCCTGCAACCTATGAACTTTGCTTTTTTCCCTACTGACGATTGAGGAATCATGAAACACGTGTCTAGGGATACGAATTGAAACTAATAATACAGCACTGGCTATGAACACTGAATTGAATTGAGCGAGAAATTATGAACTACATGAACCATCATGCAAGAGGTAATTACGTTGGGGCATGTCTGGTGCGCTCCCACCCCCCTAAGAGTACAAAGATTGGCTCTCACGAGCCGCCGAGCTGACGAGCTCGGGAGCCTGCACCTTCATGCTGTGAGTGGACCTGGTCCTGAGAGATGAGGCAGCACGCCCTGCAACCTATGAACTTTGCTTTTTTCCCTACTGACGATTGAGGAATCATGAAACACGTGTCTAGGGATACGAATTGAAACTAATAATACAGCACTGGCTATTAACACTTTGAATTGAATTGAGCGAGAAATTATGAACTACATGAACCATCATGCAAGAGGTAATTACGTTAAGGCGTGTCTGGTGCGCTCCCACCCCCCTAAGAGTACAAAGATTGGCTCTCACGAGCCGCCGAGCTGACGAGCTCGGGAGCCTGCGCCTTCATGCTGTGAGTGTAACTGGTCCTGAGAGATGAGGCAGCACGCCCTGCAACCTATGAACTTTGCTTTTTTCCCTACTGACGATTGAGGAATCATGAAACACGTGTCTAGGGATACGAATTGAAACTAATATTACAGCACTGGCTATGAACACTTTGAATTGAATTGAGCGAGAAATTATGAACCATCATGCAAGAGGTAATTACGTTGTGGCGTGTCTGGTGCGCTCCCACCCCCCTAAGAGTACAAAGATTGGCTCTCACGAGCCGACGAGCTCGGGAGCCTGCGCCTTCATGCTGTGAGTGAAACTGGTCCTGAGAGATGAGGCAGCACGCCCTGCAACCTATGAACTTTGCGTTTTTCCCTACTGACGATTGAGGAATCATGAAACACGTGTCTAGGAATACGAATTGAAACTAATAATACAGCACTGGCTATGAACACTTTGAATTGAATTGAGCGAGAAATTATGAACTACATGAACCATCATGCAAGAGATAATTACGTTGGGGCGTGAATGGTGCGCTCCCACCCCCTAAGAGTACAAAGATTGGCTCTCACCAGCCGCTGAGCTGACGAGCTCGGGAGCCTGCGCCTTCATGCTGTGAGTGGAACTGGTCCTGAGAGATGAGGCAGCACGCCCTGCAACCTATGAACTTTGCTTTTTTCCCTACTGACGATTGAGGAATCATGAAACACGTGTCTAGGGATACGAATTAAAACTAATAATACAGCACTGTCTATGAGCACTTTGAATTTAATTGAGCGAGAAATTATGAACTACATGAACCATCATGCAAGAGGTAATTACGTTGGGGCGTGTCTGGTGCACTGCCACCCGCCTAAGAGTACAAAGATTGGCTCTCACGATAGAGGGGAGTGGGGGCGTGTCTGGTGCGCTCCCACTCCCCATAAGAGTAAAAAGATTGGCTCTCATGAGCCGTCGAGCTGACGAGCTCGGGAGCCTGCGCCTTCATGCTGTGAGTGGAACTGGTCGTGAGAGATGAGGCAGCACGCCCTACAACCTATGAACTTTGCTTTTTTCCCTACTGACGATTGAGGAATCATGAAACACGTGTCTAGGGATACGAATTGAAACTAATAATACAGCACTGGCTATGAACAATTTGAATTGAATTGAGCGAGAAATTATGAACTACATGAACCATCATGCAAGAGGTAATTACGTTGGGGCGTGTCTGGTGCGCTCCCACCCCCCTAAGAGTACAAAGATTGGCTCTCACGAGCCGCCGAGCTGACGAGCTCGGGAGCCTGCGCCTTCATTCTGTGAGTGGAACTGGTCCTGAGAGATGAGGCAGCACGCCCTGCAACCTATGAACTTTGCTTTTTTCCCTACTGACGATTGAGGAATCATGAAACACGTGTCTAGGGATACGAATTGAAACTAATAATACAGCACTGGCTATGAACACTGAATTGAATTGAGCGAGAAATTATGAACTACATGAACCATCATGCAAGAGGTAATTACGTTGGGGCGTGTCTGGTGCGCTCCCACTCCCCTAAGAGTACAAAGATTGGCTCTCACGAGCCGTCGAGCTGACGAGCTCGGGAGCCTGCGCCTTCATGCTGTGAGTGGAACTGGTCCTGAGAGATGAGGCAGCACGCCCTAAAACCTATGAACTTTGCTTTTTTCCCTACTGACGATTGAGGAATCATGAAACACGTGTCTAGTGATACGAATTGAAACTAATAATACAGCACTGGCTATGAACACTTTGAACTGAATTGAGCGAGAAATTATGAACTACATGAACCATCATGCAAGAGCTAATTACGTTGGGGTGTGTCTGGTGCGCTCCCACCCCCCTAAGAGTACAAAGATTGGCTCTCACGAGCCGCCGAGCTGACGAGCTCGGGAGCCTGCGCCTTCATGCTGTGAGTGTAACTGGTCCTGAGAGATGAGGCAGCACGCCCTTCAACCTATGAACTTTGCTTTTTTCCCTACTGACGATTGAGGAATCATGAAATACGTGTCTAGGGATACGAATTGAAACTAATATTACAGCACTGGCTATGAACACTTTGAATTGAATTGAGCGAGAAATTATGAACCATCATGCAAGAGGTAATTACGTTGGGGCGTGTCTGGTGCGCTCCCACCCCCCTAAGAGTACAAAGATTGGCTCTCACGAGCTGACGAGCTCGGGAGCCTGCGCCTTCATGCTGTGAGTGGAACTGGTCCTGAGAGATGAGGCAGCACGCCCTGCAACTTATGAACTTTGCTTTTTTCCCTACTGACGATTGAGGAATCATGAAACACGTGTCTAGGGATACGAATTGAAACTAATAATACAGCACTGGCTATGAACACTTTGAATTGAATTGAGCGAGGAATTATGAACTACATGAACCATCATGCAAGAGGTAATTACGTTGGGGCGTGTCTGGTGCGCTCCCACCCGCCTAAGAGTACAAAGATTGGCTCTCAACAGCCGCCGAGCTGACGAGCTCGGGAGCCTGCGCCTTCATGCTGTGAGTGGAACTGGTCCTGAGAGATGAGGCAGCACGCCCTGCAACCTATGAACTTTGCTTTTTTCCCTACTGACGATTGAGGAATCATGAAACACGTGTCTAGGGATACGAATTGAAACTAATAATACAGCACTGGCTATGAACACTTTGAATTGAATTGAGCGAGAAATTATGAACTACATGAACCATCATGCAAGAGGTAATTACGTTGGGGCGTGTCTGGTGCGCTCCCACACCCCTTAGAGTACAAAGATTGGCTCTCACGAGCCGCCGAGCTGTCGAGCTCGGGAGCCTGCGCCTTCATGCTGTGAGTGGAACTGGTCCTGAGAGATGAGGCAGCACGCCCTGCAACCTATGAACTTTGCTTTTTTCCCTCCTGACGATTGAGGAATCATGAAACACGTGTCTAGGGATACGAATTGAAACTAATAATACAGCACTGGCTATGAGCACTTTGAATTTAATTGAGCGAGAAATTATGAACTACATGAACCATCATGCAAGAGGTAATTACGTTGGGGCGTGTCTGGTGCGCTCCCACCCGCCTAAGAGTACAAAGATTGGCTCTCACAAGCCGCCGAGCTGACGAGCTCGGGAGCCTGCGCCTTCATGCTGTGAGTGGAACTGGTCCTGAGAGATGAGGCAGCACGCCCTGCAACCTATGAACTTTGCTTTTTTCCCTACTGACGATTGAGGAATCATGAAACACGTGTCTAGGGATACGAATTGAAACTAATAATACAGCACTGGCTATGAACACTTTGAATTGAATTGAGCGAGAAATTATGAACGACATGAACCATCATGCAAGAGGTAATTACATTGGGGCGTGTCTGGTGCGCTACCTCCCCCCTAAGAGTACAAAGATTGGCTCTCACGAGCTGACGAGCTCGGGAGCCTGCACCTTCATGCTGTGAGTGGAACTGGTCCTGAGAGATGAGGCAGCACTCCCTGCAACCTATGAACTTTGCTTTTTTCCCTACTGACGATTGAGGAATCATGAAACACATGTCTAGGGATACGAATTGAAACTAATAATACAGCACTGGCTATGAACACTTTGAATTGAATTGAGCGAGAAATTATGAACTACATGAACCATCATGCAAGAGGTAATTACGTTGGGGCGTGTCTGGTGCGCTCCCACCCCCCTAAGAGTACAAAGATTGGCTCTCACGAGCCGCCGAGCTGACGAGCTCGGGAGCCTACGCCTTCATGCTGTGAGTGGAACTGGTCCTGAGAGATGAGGCAGCACGCCCTGCAACCTATGAACTTTGCTTTTTTCCCTACTGACAATTGAGGAATCATGAAACACGTGTCTAGGGATACGAATTGAAACTAATAATACAGCACTGGCTATGAACACTTTGAATTTAATTGAGCGAGAAATTATGAACTACATGAACCATCATGCAAGAGGTAATTACGTTGGGGCGTGTCTGGTGCGCTCCCACCCGCCTAAGAGTACAAAGATTGGCTCTCACGAGCCGCCGAGCTGACCAGCTCGGGAGCCTGCGCCTTCATGCTGTGAGTGGAACTGGTCCTGAGAGATGAGGCAGCACGCCCTGCAACCTATGAACTTTGCTTTTTTCCCTACTGACGATTGAGGAATCATGAAACACGTGTCTAGGGATACGAATTGAAACTAATAATACAGCACTGGCTATTAACACTTTGAATTGAATTGAGCGAGAAATTATGAACGACATGAACCATCATGCAAGAGGTAATTACGTTGGGGCGTGTCTGGTGCGCTACCACCCCCCTAAGAGTACAAAGATTGGCTCTCACGAGCTGATGAGCTCGGGAGCCTGCACCTTCATGCTGTGAGTGGAACTGATCCTGAGAGATGAGGCAGCACGCCCTGCAACCTATGAACTTTGCTTTTTTCCCTACTGACGATTGAGGAATCATGAAACACGTGTCTAGGGATACGAATTGAAACTAATAATACAGCACTGGCTATGAACACTTTGAATTGAATTGAGCGAGAAATTATGAACTACATGAACCATCATGCAAGAGGTAATTACGTTGGGGCGTGAATGGTGCGCTCCCACCCCCCTAAGAGTACAAAGATTGGCTCTCACGAGCCGCCGAGCTGACGAGCTCGGGAGCCTGCGCCTTCATGCTGTGAGTGGAACTGATCCTGAGAGAGGAGGCAGCACGCCCTGCAACCTATGAACTTTGCTTTTTTCCCTACTGACTATTGAGGAATCATGAAACACGTGTCTGGGGATACGAATTGAAACTAATAATACAGCACTGGCTATGAAATACTTTGAATTGAATTGAGCGAGGAATTATGAACTACATGAACCATCATGCAAGAGGTAATTACGTTGGGGCATGTCTGGTGCGCTCCCACCCGCCTAAGAGTACAAAGATTGGCTCTCACCAGCCGCCGAGCTGACGAGCTCGGGAGCCTGCGCCTTCATGCTGTGAGTGGAACTGGTCCTGAGAGATGAGGCAGCACGCCCTGCAACCTATGAACTTTGCTTTTTTCCCTACTGACGATTGAGGAATCATGAAACACGTGTCTAGGGATACGAATTGAAACTAATAATACAGCACTGGCTATTAACACTTTGAATTGAATTGAGCGAGAAATTATGAACTACATGAACCATCATGCAAGAGGTAATTACGTTAAGGCGTGTCTGGTGCGCTCCCACCCCCCTAAGAGCACAAAGATTGGCTCTCACGAGCCGCCGAGCTGACGAGCTCGGGAGCCTGCGCCTTCATGCTGTGAGTGTAACTGGTCCTGAGAGATGAGGCAGCACGCCCTGCAACCTATGAACTTTGCTTTTTTCCCTACTGACGATTGAGGAATCATGAAACACGTGTCTAGGGATACGAATTGAAACTAATATTACAGCACTGGCTATGAACACTTTGAATTGAATTGAGCGAGAAATTATGAACCATCATGCAAGAGGTAATTACGTTGGGGCGTGTCTGGTGCGCTCCCACCCCCCTAAGAGTACAAAGATTGGCTCTCGCGAGCCGACGAGCTCGGGAGCCTGCGCCTTCATGCTGTGAGTGGAACTGGTCCTGAGAGATGAGGCAGCACGCCCTGCAACCTATGAACTTTGCGTTTTTCCCTACTGACGATTGAGGAATCATGAAACACGTGTCTAGGAATACGAATTGAAACTAATAATACAGCACTGGCTATGAACACTTTGAATTGAATTGAGCGAGAAATTATGAACTACATGAACCATCATGCAAGAGGTAATTACGTTGGGGCGTGAATGGTGCGCTCCCACCCCCTAAGAGTACAAAGATTGGCTCTCACCAGCCGCTGAGCTGACGAGCTCGGGAGCCTGCGCCTTCATGCTGTGAGTGGAACTGGTCCTGAGAGATGAGGCAGCACGCCCTGCAACCTATGAACTTTGCTTTTTTCCCTACTGACGATTGAGGAATCATGAAACACATGTCTAGGGATACGAATTGAAACTAATAATACAGCACTGTCTATGAGCACTTTGAATTTAATTGAGCGAGAAATTATGAACTACATGAACCATCATGCAAGAGGTAATTACGTTGGGGCGTGTCTGGTGCACTGCCACCCGCCTAAGAGTACAAAGATTGGCTCTCACGATAGAGGGGAGTGGGGGCGTGTCTGGTGCACTCCCACTCCCCATAAGAGTAAAAAGATTGGCTCTCATGAGCCGTCGAGCTGACGAGCTCGGGAGCCTGCGCCTTCATGCTGTGAGTGGAACTGGTCGTGAGAGATGAGGCAGCACGCCCTACAACCTATGAACTTTGCTTTTTTCCCTACTGACGATTGAGGAATCATGAAACACGTGTCTAGGGATACGAATTGAAACTAATAATACAGCACTGGCTATGAACAATTTGAATTGAATTGAGCGAGAAATTATGAACTACATGAACCATCATGCAAGAGGTAATTACGTTGGGGCGTGTCTGGTGCGCTCCCACCCCCCTAAGAGTACAAAGATTGGCTCTCACGAGCCGCCGAGCTGACGAGCTCGGGAGCCTGCGCCTTCATTCTGTGAGTGGAACTGGTCCTGAGAGATGAGGCAGCACGCCCTGCAACCTATGAACTTTGCTTTTTTCCCTACTGACGATTGAGGAATCATGAAACACGTGTCTAGGGATACGAATTGAAACTAATAATACAGCACTGGCTATGAACACTGAATTGAATTGAGCGAGAAATTATGAACTACATGAACCATCATGCAAGAGGTAATTACGTTGGGGCGTGTCTGGTGCGCTCCCACCCCCCTAAGAGTACAAAGATTGGCTCTCACGAGCCGCCGAGCTGACGAGCTCGGGAGCCTGCGCCTTCATGCTGTGAGTGGAACTGGTCCTGAGAGATGAGGCAGCACGCCCTGCAACCTATGAACTTTGCTTTTTTCCCTACTGACGATTGAGGAATCATGAAACACGTGTCTAGGGATACGAATTGAAACTAATAATACAGCACTGGCTATGAACAGTTTGAATTGAATTGAGCGAGAAATTATGAACTACATGAACCATCATGCAAGAGGTAATTACGTTGGGGCGTGTCTGGTGCGCTCCCACACCGCTTAGAGTACAAAGATTGGCTCTCACGAGCCGCCGAGCTGTCGAGCTCGGGAGCCTGCGCCTTCATGCTGTGAATGGAACTGGTCCTGAGAGATGAGGCAGCACGCCCTGCAACCTATGAACTTTGCTTTTTTCCCTCCTGACGATTGAGGAATCATGAAACACGTGTCTAGGGATACGAATTGAAACTAATAATACAGCACTGGCTATGAGCACTTTGAATTTAATTGAGCGAGAAATTATGAACTACATGAACCATCATGCAAGAGGTAATTACGTTGGGGCGTGTCTGGTGCGCTCCCACCCGCCTAAGAGTACAAAGATTGGCTCTCACAAGCCGCCGAGCTGACGAGCTCGGGAGCCTGCGCCTTCATGCTGTGAGTGGAACTGGTCCTGAGAGATGAGGCAGCACGCCCTGCAACCTATGAACTTTGCTTTTTTCCCTACTGACGATTGAGGAATCATGAAACACGTGTCTAGGGATACGAATTGAAACTAATAATACAGCACTGGCTATGAACACTTTGAATTGAATTGAGCGAGAAATTATGAACGACATGAACCATCATGCAAGAGGTAATTACGTTGGGGCGTGTCTGGTGCGCTACCTCCCCCCTAAGAGTACAAAGATTGGCTCTCACGAGCTGACGAGCTCGGGAGCCTGCACCTTCATGCTGTGAGTGGAACTGGTCCTGAGAGATGAGGCAGCACTCCCTGCAACCTATGAACTTTGCTTTTTTCCCTACTGACGATTGAGGAATCATGAAACACATGTCTAGGGATACGAATTGAAACTAATAATACAGCACTGGCTATGAACACTTTGAATTGAATTGAGCGAGAAATTATGAACTACATGAACCATCATGCAAGAGGTAATTACGTTGGGGCGTGTCTGGTGCGCTCCCACCCCCCTAAGAGTACAAAGATTGGCTCTCACGAGCCGCCGAGCTGACGAGCTCGGGAGCCTACGCCTTCATGCTGTGAGTGGAACTGGTCCTGAGAGATGAGGCAGCACGCCCTGCAACCTATGAACTTTGCTTTTTTCCCTACTGACAATTGAGGAATCATGAAACACGTGTCTAGGGATACGAATTGAAACTAATAATACAGCACTGGCTATGAACACTTTGAATTTAATTGAGCGAGAAATTATGAACTACATGAACCATCATGCAAGAGGTAATTACGTTGGGGCGTGTCTGGTGCGCTCCCACCCGCCTAAGAGTACAAAGATTGGCTCTCACGAGCCGCCGAGCTGACCAGCTCGGGAGCCTGCGCCTTCATGCTGTGAGTGGAACTGGTCCTGAGAGATGAGGCAGCACGCCCTGCAACCTATGAACTTTGCTTTTTTCCCTACTGACGATTGAGGAATCATGAAACACGTGTCTAGGGATACGAATTGAAACTAATAATACAGCACTGGCTATGAACACTTTGAATTGAATTGAGCGAGAAATTATGAACGACATGAACCATCATGCAAGAGGTAATTACGTTGGGGCGTGTCTGGTGCGCTACCACCCCCCTAAGAGTACAAAGATTGGCTCTCACGAGCTGATGAGCTCGGGAGCCTGCACCTTCATGCTGTGAGTGGAACTGATCCTGAGAGATGAGGCAGCACGCCCTGCAACCTATGAACTTTGCTTTTTTCCCTACTGACGATTGAGGAATCATGAAACACGTGTCTAGGGATACGAATTGAAACTAATAATACAGCACTGGCTATGAACACTTTGAATTGAATTGAGCGAGAAATTATGAACTACATGAACCATCATGCAAGAGGTAATTACGTTGGGGCGTGAATGGTGCGCTCCCACCCCCCTAAGAGTACAAAGATTGGCTCTCACGAGCCGCCGAGCTGACGAGCTCGGGAGCCTGCGCCTTCATGCTGTGAGTGGAACTGATCCTGAGAGAGGAGGCAGCACGCCCTGCAACCTATGAACTTTGCTTTTTTCCCTACTGACGATTGAGGAATCATGAAACACGTGTCTGGGGATACGAATTGAAACTAATAATACAGCACTGGGTATGAACACTTTGAATTGAATTGAGCGAGGAATTATGAACTACATGAACCATCATGCAAGAGGTAATTACGTTGGGGCATGTCTGGTGCGCTCCCACCCGCCTAAGAGTACAAAGATTGGCTCTCACCAGCCGCCGAGCTGACGAGCTCGGGAGCCTGCGCCTTCATGCTGTGAGTGGAACTGGTCCTGAGAGATGAGGCAGCACGCCCTGCAACCTATGAACTTTGCTTTTTTCCCTACTGACGATTGAGGAATCATGAAACAAGTGTCTAGGGATACGAATTGAAACTAATAATACAGCACTGGCTATTAACACTTTGAATTGAATTGAGTGAGAAATTATGAACTACATGAACCATCATGCAAGAGGTAATTACGTTAAGGCGTGTCTGGTGCGCTCCCACCCCCCTAAGAGTACAAAGATTGGCTCTCACGAGCCGCCGAGCTGACGAGCTCGGGAGCCTGCGCCTTCATGCTGTGAGTGTAACTGGTCCTGAGAGATGAGGCAGCACGCCCTGCAACCTATGAACTTTGCTTTTTTCCCTACTGACGATTGAGGAATCATGAAACACGTGTCTAGGGATACGAATTGAAACTAATATTACAGCACTGGCTATGAACACTTTGAATTGAATTGAGCGAGAAATTATGAACCATCATGCAAGAGGTAATTACGTTGGGGCGTGTCTGGTGCGCTCCCACCCCCCTAAGAGTACAAAGATTGGCTCTCACGAGCCGACGAGCTCGGGAGCCTGCGCCTTCATGCTGTGAGTGGAACTGGTCCTGAGAGATGAGGCAGCACGCCCTGCAACCTATGAACTTTGCGTTTTTCCCTACTGACGATTGAGGAATCATGAAACACGTGTCTAGGAATACGAATTGAAACTAATAATACAGCACTGGCTATGAACACTTTGAATTGAATTGAGCGAGAAATTATGAACTACATGAACCATCATGCAAGAGGTAATTACGTTGGGGCGTGAAAGGTGCGCTCCCACCCCCCTAAGAGTACAAAGATTGGCTCTAACGAGCCGCGAGCTGACGAGCTCGGGAGCCTGCGACTTCATGCTGTGAGTGGAACTGATCCTGAGAGATGAGGCAGCACGCCCTGCAACCTATGAACTTTGCTTTTTTCCCTACTGACGATTGAGGAATCATGAAACACGTGTCTAGGGATACGAATTGAAACTAATAATACAGCACTGGCTATGAACACTTTGAATTGAATTGAGCGAGGAATTATGAACTACATGAACCATCATGCAAGAGGTAATTACGTTAGGGCGTGTCTGGTGCGCTCCCACCCCCTAAGAGTACAAAGATTGGCTCTCACCAGCCGCTGAGCTGACGAGCTCGGGAGCCTGCGCCTTCATGCTGTGAGTGGAACTGGTCCTGAGAGATGAGGCAGCACGCCCTGCAACCTATGAACTTTGCTTTTTTCCCTACTGACGATTGAGGAATCATGAAACACGTGTCTAGGGATACGAATTGAAACTAATAATACAGCACTGTCTATGAGCACTTTGAATTTAATTGAGCGAGAAATTATGAACTACATGAACCATCATGCAAGAGGTAATTACGTTGGGGCGTGTCTGGTGCACTGCCACCCGCCTAAGAGTACAAAGATTGGCTCTCACGATAGAGGGGAGTGGGGGCGTGTCTGGTGCGCTCCCACTCCCCATAAGAGTAAAAAGATTGGCTCTCATGAGCCGTCGAGCTGACGAGCTCGGGAGCCTGCGCCTTCATGCTGTGAGTGGAACTGGTCGTGAGAGATGAGGCAGCACGCCCTACAACCTATGAACTTTGCTTTTTTCCCTACTGACGATTGAGGAATCATGAAACACGTGTCTAGGGATACGAATTGAAACTAATAATACAGCACTGGCTATGAACAATTTGAATTGAATTGAGCGAGAAATTATGAACTACATGAACCATCATGCAAGAGGTAATTACGTTGGGGCGTGTCTGGTGCGCTCCCACCCCCCTAAGAGTACAAAGATTGGCTCTCACGAGCCGCCGAGCTGACGAGCTCGGGAGCCTGCGCCTTCATTCTGTGAGTGGAACTGGTCCTGAGAGATGAGGCAGCACGCCCTGCAACCTATGAACTTTGCTTTTTTCCCTACTGACGATTGAGGAATCATGAAACACGTGTCTAGGGATACGAATTGAAACTAATAATACAGCACTGGCTATGAACACTGAATTGAATTGAGCGAGAAATTATGAACTACGTGAACCATCATGCAAGAGGTAATTACGTTGGGCCGTGTCTGGTGCGCTCCCACTCCCCTAAGAGTACAAAGATTGGCTCTCACGAGCTGATGAGCTCGGGAGCCTGCACCTTCATGCTGTGAATGGAACTGATCCTGAGAGATGAGGCAGCACGCCCTGCAACCTATGAACTTTGCTTTTTTCCCTACTGACGATTGAGGAATCATGAAACACGTGTCTAGGGATACGAATTGAAACTAATAATACAGCACTGGCTATGAACACTTTGAATTGAATTGAGCGAGAAATTATGAACTACATGAACCATCATGCAAGAGGTAATTACGTTGGGGCGTGAATGGTGCGCTCCCACCCCCCTAAGAGTACAAAGATTGGCTCTCACGAGCCGCCGAGCTGACGAGCTCGGGAGCCTGCGCCTTCATGCTGTGAGTGGAACTGATCCTGAGAGAGGAGGCAGCACGCCCTGCAACCTATGAACTTTGCTTTTTTCCCTACTGACGATTGAGGAATCATGAAACACGTGTCTGGGGATACGAATTGAAACTAATAATACAGCACTGGCTATGAACACTTTGAATTGAATTGAGCGAGGAATTATGAACTACATGAACCATCATGCAAGAGGTAATTACGTTGGGGCATGTCTGGGGCGCTCCCACCCGCCTAAGAGTACAAAGATTGGCTCTCACCAGCCGCCGAGCTGACGAGCTCGGGAGCCTGCGCCTTCATGCTGTGAGTGGAACTGGTCCTGAGAGATGAGGCAGCACGCCCTGCAACCTATGAACTTTGCTTTTTTCCCTACTGACGATTGAGGAATCATCAAACACGTGTCTAGGGATACGAATTGAAACTAATAATACAGCACTGGCTATGAGCACTTTGAATTTAATTGAGCGAGAAATTATGAACTACATGAACCATCATGCAAGAGGTAATTACGTTGGGGCGTGTCTGGTGCACTCCCACCCGCCTAAGAGTACAAAGATTGGCTCTCACGAGCCGACGAGCTCGGGAGCCTGCGCCTTCATGCTGTGAGTGGAACTGGTCCGGAGAGATGAGGCAGCACGCCCTGCAACTTATGAACTTTGCTTTTTTCCCTACTGACGATTGAGGAATCATGAAACACGTGTCTAGGGATACGAATTGAAACTAATAATACAGCACTGGCTATGAACACTTTGAATTGAATTGAGCGAGGAATTATGAACTACATGAACCATCATGCAAGGGGTAATTACGTTGGGGCGTGTCTGGTGCGCTCCCACCCGCCTAAGAGTACAAAGATTGGCTCTCACCAGCCGCCGAGCTGACGAGCTCGGGAGCCTGCGCCTTCATGCTGTGAGTGGAACTGGTCCGGAGAGATGAGGCAGCACGCCCTGCAACCTATGAACTTTGCTTTTTTCCCTACTGACGATTGAGGACTCATGAAACACGTGTCTAGGGATACGAATTGAAACTAATAATACAGCACTGGCTATGAGCACTTTGAATTTAATTGAGCGAGAAATTATGAACTACATGAACCATCATGCAAGAGGTAATTACGTTGGGGCGTGTCTGGTGCGCTCCCACCCGCCTAAGAGTACAAAGATTGGCTCCCACCAGCCGCCGAGCTGACGAGCTCGGGAGCCTGCGCCTTCATGCTGTGAGTGGAACTGGTCCTGAGAGATGAGGCAGCACGCCCT
Source organism: Lissotriton helveticus (assembly GCF_964261635.1). Classification (NCBI taxonomy): domain Eukaryota; kingdom Metazoa; phylum Chordata; class Amphibia; order Caudata; family Salamandridae; genus Lissotriton; species Lissotriton helveticus. The sequence continues at coordinate 1,787,766,613 of NC_136065.1, forward strand.
GCAACCTATGAACTTTGCTTTTTTCCCTACTGACGATTGAGGAATCATGAAACACGTGTCTAGGGATACGAATTGAAACTAATAATACAGCACTGGCTATGAACACTTTGAATTGAATTGAGCGAGAAATTATGAACGTCATGAACCATCATGCAAGAGGTAATTACGTTGGGGCGTGTCTGGTGCGCTACCACCCCCCTAAGAGTACAAAGATTGGCTCTCACGAGCTGATGAGCTCGGGAGCCTGCACCTTCATGCTGTGAGTGGAACTGATCCTGAGAGATGAGGCAGCACGCCCTGCAACCTATGAACTTTGCTTTTTTCCCTACTGACGATTGAGGAATCATGAAACACGTGTCTAGGGATACGAATTGAAACTAATAATACAGCACTGGCTATGAACACTTTGAATTGAATTGAGCGAGAAATTATGAACTACATGAACCATCATGCAAGAGGTAATTACGTTGGGGCGTAAATGGTGCGCTCCCACCCCCCTAAGAGTACAAAGATTGGCTCTCACGAGCCGCCGAGCTGACGAGCTCGGGAGCCTGCGCCTTCATGCTGTGAGTGGAACTGATCCTGAGAGAGGATGCAGCACGCCCTGCAACCTATGAACTTTGCTTTTTTCCCTACTGACGATTGAGGAATCATGAAACACGTGTCTAGGGATACGAATTGAAACTAATAATACAGCACTGGCTATGAACACTTTGAATTGAATTGAGCGAGGAATTATGAACTACATGAACCAACATGCAAGAGGTAATTACGTTGGGGCATGTCTGGTGCGCTTCCACCCGCCTAAGAGTACAAAGATTGGCTCTCACCAGCCGCCGAGCTGACGAGCTCGGGAGCCTGCGCCTTCATGCTGTGAGTGGAACTGGTCCTGAGAGATGAGGCAGCACGCCCTGCAACCTATGAACTTTGCTTTTTTCCCTACTGACGATTGAGGAATCATGAAACACGTGTCTAGGGATACGAATTGAAACTAATAATACAGCACTGGCTATGAGCACTTTGAATTTAATTGAGCGAGAAATTATGAACTACATGAACCATCATGCAAGAGGTAATTACGTTGGGGCGTGTCTGGTGCGTTCCCACCCGCCTAAGAGTACAAAGATTGGCTCTCACGAGCCGACGAGCTCGGGAGCCTGCGCCTTCATGCTGTGAGTGGAACTGGTCCGGAGAGATGAGGCAGCACGCCCTGCAACTTATGAACTTTGCTTTTTTCCCTACTGACGATTGAGGAATCATGAAACACGTGTCTAGGGATACGAATTGAAACTAATAATACAGCACTGGCTATGAACACTTTGAATTGAATTGAGCGAGAAATTATGAACGACATGAACCATCATGCAAGAGGTAATTACGTTGGGGAGTGTCTGGTGCGCTACCACCCCCCTAAGAGTACAAAGATTGGCTCTCACGAGCTGACGAGCTCGGGAGCCTGCACCTTCATGCTGTGAGTGGAACTGGTCCTGAGAGATGAGGCAGCACGCCCTGCAACCTATGAACTTTGCTTTTTTCCCTACTGACGATTGAGGAATCATGAAACACGTGTCTAGGAATACGAATTGAAACTAATAATACAGCACTGGCTATGAACACTTTGAATTGAATTGAGCGAGAAATTATGAACTACATGAACCATCATGCAAGAGGTAATTACGTTGGGGCGTGACTGGTGCGCTCCCACCCCCCTAAGAGTACAAAGATTGGCTCTCACGAGCCGCCGAGCTGACGAGCTCGGGAGCCTGCGCCTTCATGCTGTGAGTGGAACTGATCCTAAGAGATGAGGCAGCACGCCCTGCAACCTATGAACTTTGCTTTTTTCCCTACTGACGATTGAGGAATCATGAAACACGTGTCTAGGGATACGAATTGAAACTAAGAATACAGCACTGGCTATGAACACTTTGAATTGAATTGAACGAGGAATTATGAACTACATGAACCATCATGCAAGAGGTAATTACGTTGGGGCGTGTCTGGTGCGCTCCCACCCGCCTAAGAGTACAAAGATTGGCTCTCACCAGCCGCCGAGCTGACGAGCTCGGGAGCCTGCGCCTTCATGCTGTGAGTGGAACTGGTCCTGAGAGATGAGACAGCACGCCCTGCAACCTATGAACTTTGCTTTTTTCCCTACTGACGATTGAGGAATCATGAAACACGTGTCTAGGGATACGAATTGAAACTAATAATACAGCACTGGTTATGAGCACTTTGAATTTAATTGAGCGAGAAATTATGAACTACATGAACCATCATGCAAGAGGTAATTACGTTGGGGCGTGTCTGGTGCGCTACCACCCCCCTAAGAGTACAAAGATTGGCTCTCACGAGCTGCCGAGCTGACCAGCTCGGGAGCCTGCGCCTTCATGCTGTGAGTGGAACTGGTCCTGAGAGATGAGGCAGCACGCCCTGCAACCTATGAACTTTGCTTTTTTCCCTACTGATGATTGAGGAATCATGAAACATGTGTCTAGGAATACGAATTGAAACTAATAATACAGCACTGGCTATGAACACTTTGAATTGAATTGAGCGAGAAATTATGAACTACATGAACCATCATGCAAGAGGTAATTACGTTGGGGCGTGAAAGGTGCGCTCCCACCCCCCTAAGAGTACAAAGATTGGCTCTAACGAGCCGCCAAGCTGACGAGCTCGGGAGCCTGCGCCTTCATGCTGTGAGTGGAACTGATCCTGAGAGATGAGGCAGCACGCCCTGCAACCTATGAACTTTGCCTTTTTCCCTACTGACGATTGAGGAATCATGAAACACGTGTCTAGGGATACGAATTGAAACTAAGAATACAGCACTGGCTATGAACACTTTGAATTGAATTGAACGAGGAATTATGAACTACATGAACCATCATGCAAGAGGTAATTACGTTGGGGCGTGTCTGGTGCGCTCCCACCCGCCTAAGAGTACAAAGATTGGCTCTCACGAGCCGCCGAGCTGTCGAGCTCGGGAGCCTGCGCCTTCATGCTGTGAGTGGAACTGGTCCTGAGAGATGAGGCAGCACGCCCTGCAACCTATGAACTTTGCTTTTTTCCCTCCTGACGATTGAGGAATCATGAAACACGTGTCTAGGGATACGAATTGAAACTAATAATACAGCACTGGCTATGAGCACTTTGAATTTAATTGAGCGAGAAATTATGAACTACATGAACCATCATGCAAGAGGTAATTACGTTGGGGCGTGTCTGGTGCGCTCCCACCCGCCTAAGAGTACAAAGATTGGCTCTCACAAGCCGCCGAGCTGACGAGCTCGGGAGCCTGCGCCTTCATGCTGTGAGTGGAACTGGTCCTGAGAGATGAGGCAGCACGCCCTGCAACCTATGAACTTTGCTTTTTTCCCTACTGACGATTGAGGAATCATGAAACACGTGTCTAGGGATACGAATTGAAACTAATAATACAGCACTGGCTATGAACACTTTGAATTGAATTGAGCGAGAAATTATGAACGACATGAACCATCATGCAAGAGGTAATTACGTTGGGGCGTGTCTGGTGCGCTACCTCCCCCCTAAGAGTACAAAGATTGGCTCTCACGAGCTGACGAGCTCGGGAGCCTGCACCTTCATGCTGTGAGTGGAACTGGTCCTGAGAGATGAGGCAGCACTCCCTGCAACCTATGAACTTTGCTTTTTTCCCTACTGACGATTGAGGAATCATGAAACACATGTCTAGGGATACGAATTGAAACTAATAATACAGCACTGGCTATGAACACTTTGAATTGAATTGAGCGAGAAATTATGAACTACATGAACCATCATGCAAGAGGTAATTACGTTGGGGCGTGTCTGGTGCGCTCCCACCCCCCTAAGAGTACAAAGATTGGCTCTCACGAGCCGCCGAGCTGACGAGCTCGGGAGCCTACGCCTTCATGCTGTGAGTGGAACTGGTCCTGAGAGATGAGGCAGCACGCCCTGCAACCTATGAACTTTGCTTTTTTCCCTACTGACAATTGAGGAATCATGAAACACGTGTCTAGGGATACGAATTGAAACTAATAATACAGCACTGGCTATGAACACTTTGAATTTAATTGAGCGAGAAATTATGAACTACATGAACCATCATGCAAGAGGTAATTACGTTGGGGCGTGTCTGGTGCGCTCCCACCCGCCTAAGAGTACAAAGATTGGCTCTCACGAGCCGCCGAGCTGACCAGCTCGGGAGCCTGCGCCTTCATGCTGTGAGTGGAACTGGTCCTGAGAGATGAGGCAGCACGCCCTGCAACCTATGAACTTTGCTTTTTTCCCTACTGACGATTGAGGAATCATGAAACACGTGTCTAGGGATACGAATTGAAACTAATAATACAGCACTGGCTATGAACACTTTGAATTGAATTGAGCGAGAAATTATGAACGACATGAACCATCATGCAAGAGGTAATTACGTTGGGGCGTGTCTGGTGCGCTACCACCCCCCTAAGAGTACAAAGATTGGCTCTCATGAGCTGATGAGCTCGGGAGCCTGCACCTTCATGCTGTGAGTGGAACTGATCCTGAGAGATGAGGCAGCACGCCCTGCAACCTATGAACTTTGCTTTTTTCCCTACTGACGATTGAGGAATCATGAAACACGTGTCTAGGGATACGAATTGAAACTAATAATACAGCACTGGCTATGAACACTTTGAATTGAATTGAGCGAGAAATTATGAACTACATGAACCATCATGCAAGAGGTAATTACGTTGGGGCGTGAATGGTGCGCTCCCACCCCCCTAAGAGTACAAAGATTGGCTCTCACGAGCCGCCGAGCTGACGAGCTCGGGAGCCTGCGCCTTCATGCTGTGAGTGGAACTGATCCTGAGAGAGGAGGCAGCACGCCCTGCAACCTATGAACTTTGCTTTTTTCCCTACTGACGATTGAGGAATCATGAAACACGTGTCTGGGGATACGAATTGAAACTAATAATACAGCACTGGCTATGAACACTTTGAATTGAATTGAGCGAGGAATTATGAACTACATGAACCATCATGCAAGAGGTAATTACGTTGGGGCATGTCTGGTGCGCTCCCACCCGCCTAAGAGTACAAAGATTGGCTCTCACCAGCCGCCGAGCTGACGAGCTCGGGAGCCTGCGCCTTCATGCTGTGAGTGGAACTGGTCCTGAGAGATGAGGCAGCACGCCCTGCAACCTATGAACTTTGCTTTTTTCCCTACTGACGATTGAGGAATCATGAAACACGTGTCTAGGGATACGAATTGAAACTAATAATACAGCACTGGCTATTAACACTTTGAATTGAATTGAGCGAGAAATTATGAACTACATGAACCATCATGCAAGAGGTAATTACGTTAAGGCGTGTCTGGTGCGCTCCCACCCCCCTAAGAGTACAAAGATTGGCTCTCACGAGCCGCCGAGCTGACGAGCTCGGGAGCCTGCGCCTTCATGCTGTGAGTGTAACTGGTCCTGAGAGATGAGGCAGCACGCCCTGCAACCTATGAACTTTGCTTTTTTCCCTACTGACGATTGAGGAATCATGAAACACGTGTCTAGGGATACGAATTGAAACTAATATTACAGCACTGGCTATGAACACTTTGAATTGAATTGAGCGAGAAATTATGAACCATCATGCAAGAGGTAATTACGTTGGGGCGTGTCTGGTGCGCTCCCACCCCCCTAAGAGTACAAAGATTGGCTCTCACGAGCCGACGAGCTCGGGAGCCTGCGCCTTCATGCTGTGAGTGGAACTGGTCCTGAGAGATGAGGCAGCACGCCCTGCAACCTATGAACTTTGCTTTTTTCCCTACTGACGATTGAGGAATCATGAAACACGTGTCTAGGAATACGAATTGAAACTAATAATACAGCACTGGCTATGAACACTTTGAATTGAATTGAGCGAGAAATTATGAACTACATGAACCATCATGCAAGAGGTAATTACGTTGGGGCGTGAATGGTGCGCTCCCACCCCCTAAGAGTACAAAGATTGGCTCTCACCAGCCGCTGAGCTGACGAGCTCGGGAGCCTGCGCCTTCATGCTGTGAGTGGAACTGGTCCTGAGAGATGAGGCAGCACGCCCTGCAACCTATGAACTTTGCTTTTTTCCCTACTGACGATTGAGGAATCATGAAACACGTGTCTAGGGATACGAATTGAAACTAATAATACAGCACTGTCTATGAGCACTTTGAATTTAATTGAGCGAGAAATTATGAACTACATGAACCATCATGCAAGAGGTAATTACGTTGGGGCGTGTCTGGTGCACTGCCACCCGCCTAAGAGTACAAAGATTGGCTCTCACGATAGAGGGGAGTGGGGGCGTGTCTGGTGCGCTCCCACTCCCCATAAGAGTAAAAAGATTGGCTCTCATGAGCCGTCGAGCTGACGAGCTCGGGAGCCTGCGCCTTCATGCTGTGAGTGGAACTGGTCGTGAGAGATGAGGCAGCACGCCCTACAACCTATGAACTTTGCTTTTTTCCCTACTGACGATTGAGGAATCATGAAACACGTGTCTAGGGATACGAATTGAAACTAATAATACAGCACTGGCTATGAACAATTTGAATTGAATTGAGCGAGAAATTATGAACTACATGAACCATCATGCAAGAGGTAATTACGTTGGGGCGTGTCTGGTGCGCTCCCACCCCCCTAAGAGTACAAAGATTGGCTCTCACGAGCCGCCGAGCTGACGAGCTCGGGAGCCTGCGCCTTCATTCTGTGAGTGGAACTGGTCCTGAGAGATGAGGCAGCACGCCCTGCAACCTATGAACTTTGCTTTTTTCCCTACTGACGATTGAGGAATCATGAAACACGTGTCTAGGGATACGAATTGAAACTAATAATACAGCACTGGCTATGAACACTGAATTGAATTGAGCGAGAAATTATGAACTACGTGAACCATCATGCAAGAGGTAATTACGTTGGGCCGTGTCTGGTGCGCTCCCACTCCCCTAAGAGTACAAAGATTGGCTCTCACGAGCTGATGAGCTCGGGAGCCTGCACCTTCATGCTGTGAGTGGAACTGATCCTGAGAGATGAGGCAGCACGCCCTGCAACCTATGAACTTTGCTTTTTTCCCTACTGACGATTGAGGAATCATGAAACACGTGTCTAGGGATACGAATTGAAACTAATAATACAGCACTGGCTATGAACACTTTGAATTGAATTGAGCGAGAAATTATGAACTACATGAACCATCATGCAAGAGGTAATTACGTTGGGGCGTGAATGGTGCGCTCCCACCCCCCTAAGAGTACAAAGATTGGCTCTCACGAGCCGCCGAGCTGACGAGCTCGGGAGCCTGCGCCTTCATGCTGTGAGTGGAACTGATCCTGAGAGAGGAGGCAGCACGCCCTGCAACCTATGAACTTTGCTTTTTTCCCTACTGACGATTGAGGAATCATGAAACACGTGTCTGGGGATACGAATTGAAACTAATAATACAGCACTGGCTATGAACACTTTGAATTGAATTGAGCGAGGAATTATGAACTACATGAACCATCATGCAAGAGGTAATTACGTTGGGGCATGTCTGGGGCGCTCCCACCCGCCTAAGAGTACAAAGATTGGCTCTCACCAGCCGCCGAGTTGACGAGCTCGGGAGCCTGCGCCTTCATGCTGTGAGTGGAACTGGTCCTGAGAGATGAGGCAGCACGCCCTGCAACCTATGAACTTTGCTTTTTTCCCTACTGACGATTGAGGAATCATCAAACACGTGTCTAGGGATACGAATTGAAACTAATAATACAGCACTGGCTATGAGCACTTTGAATTTAATTGAGCGAGAAATTATGAACTACATGAACCATCATGCAAGAGGTAATTACGTTGGGGCGTGTCTGGTGCGCTCCCACCCGCCTAAGAGTACAAAGATTGGCTCTCACGAGCCGACGAGCTCGGGAGCCTGCGCCTTCATGCTGTGAGTGGAACTGGTCCGGAGAGATGAGGCAGCACGCCCTGCAACTTATGAACTTTGCTTTTTTCCCTACTGACGATTGAGGAATCATGAAACACGTGTCTAGGGATACGAATTGAAACTAATAATACAGCACTGGCTATGAACACTTTGAATTGAATTGAGCGAGGAATTATGAACTACATGAACCATCATGCAAGGGGTAATTACGTTGGGGCGTGTCTGGTGCGCTCCCACCCGCCTAAGAGTACAAAGATTGGCTCTCACCAGCCGCCGAGCTGACGAGCTCGGGAGCCTGCGCCTTCATGCTGTGAGTGGAACTGGTCCGGAGAGATGAGGCAGCACGCCCTGCAACCTATGAACTTTGCTTTTTTCCCTACTGACGATTGAGGACTCATGAAACACGTGTCTAGGGATACAAATTGAAACTAATAATACAGCACTGGCTATGAGCACTTTGAATTTAATTGAGCGAGAAATTATGAACTACATGAACCATCATGCAAGAGGTAATTACGTTGGGGCGTGTCTGGTGCGCTCCCACCCGCCTAAGAGTACAAAGATTGGCTCCCACCAGCCGCCGAGCTGACGAGCTCGGGAGCCTGCGCCTTCATGCTGTGAGTGGAACTGGTCCTGAGAGATGAGGCAGCACGCCCTGCAACCTATGAACTTTGCTTTTTTCCCTACTGACGATTGAGGAATCATGAAACACGTGTCTAGGGATACGAATTGAAACTAATAATACAGCACTGGCTATGAACACTTTGAATTGAATTGAGCGAGAAATTATGAACGTCATGAACCATCATGCAAGAGGTAATTACGTTGGGGCGTGTCTGGTGCGCTACCACCCCCCTAAGAGTACAAAGATTGGCTCTCACGAGCTGATGAGCTCGGGAGCCTGCACCTTCATGCTGTGAGTGGAACTGATCCTGAGAGATGAGGCAGCACGCCCTGCAACCTATGAACTTTGCTTTTTTCCCTACTGACGATTGAAGAATCATGAAACACGTGTCTAGGGATACGAATTGAAACTAATAATACAGCACTGGCTATGAACACTTTGAATTGAATTGAGCGAGAAATTATGAACTACATGAACCATCATGCAAGAGGTAATTACGTTGGGGCGTAAATGGTGCGCTCCCACCCCCCTAAGAGTACAAAGATTGGCTCTCACGAGCCGCCGAGCTGACGAGCTCGGGAGCCTGCGCCTTCATGCTGTGAGTGGAACTGATCCTGAGAGAGGATGCAGCACGCCCTGCAACCTATGAACTTTGCTTTTTTCCCTACTGACGATTGAGGAATCATGAAACACGTGTCTAGGGATACGAATTGAAACTAATAATACAGCACTGGCTATGAACACTTTGAATTGAATTGAGCGAGGAATTATGAACTACATGAACCAACATGCAAGAGGTAATTACGTTGGGGCATGTCTGGTGCGCTTCCACCCGCCTAAGAGTACAAAGATTGGCTCTCACCAGCCGCCGAGCTGACGAGCTCGGGAGCCTGCGCCTTCATGCTGTGAGTGGAACTGGTCCTGAGAGATGAGGCAGCACGCCCTGCAACCTATGAACTTTGCTTTTTTCCCTACTGACGATTGAGGAATCATGAAACACGTGTCTAGGGATACGAATTGAAACTAATAATACAGCACTGGCTATGAGCACTTTGAATTTAATTGAGCGAGAAATTATGAACTACATGAACCATCATGCAAGAGGTAATTACGTTGGGGCGTGTCTGGTGCGTTCCCACCCGCCTAAGAGTACAAAGATTGGCTCTCACGAGCCGACGAGCTCGGGAGCCTGCGCCTTCATGCTGTGAGTGGAACTGGTCCGGAGAGATGAGGCAGCACGCCCTGCAACTTATGAACTTTGCTTTTTTCCCTACTGACGATTGAGGAATCATGAAACACGTGTCTAGGGATACGAATTGAAACTAATAATACAGCACTGGCTATGAACACTTTGAATTGAATTGAGAGAGGAATTATGAACTACATGAACCATCATGCAAGAGGTAATTAAGTTGGGGCGTGTCTGGTGCGCTCCCACCCGCCTAAGAGTACAAAGATTGGCTCTCACCAGCCGCCGAGCTGACGAGCTCGGGAGCCTGCGCCTTCATGCTGTGAGTGGAACTGGTCCTGAGAGATGAGGCAGCACGCCCTGCAACCTATGAACTTTGCTTTTTTCCCTACTGACGATTGAGGAATCATGAAACACGTGTCTAGGGATACGAATTGAAACTAATAATACAGCACTGGCTATGAGCACTTTGAATTTAATTGAGCGAGAAATTATGAACTACATGAACCATCATGCAAGAGGTAATTACGTTGGGGCGTGTCTGGTGCGCTCCCACCCGCCTAAGAGTACAAAGATTGGCTCTCACGAGCCGCCGAGCTGACGAGCTCGGGAGCCTGCGCCTTCATGCTGTGAGTGGAACTGGTCCTGAGAGATGAGGCAGCACGCCCTGCAACCTATGAACTTTGCTTTTTTTCCCTACTGACGATTGAGGAATCATGAAACACGTGTCTAGGGATACGAATTGAAACTAATAATACAGCACTGGCTATGAACACTTTGAATTGAATTGAGCGAGAAATTATGAACGACATGAACCATCATGCAAGAGGTAATTACATTGGGGAGTGTCTGGTGCGCTACCACCCCCCTAAGAGTACAAAGATTGGCTCTCACGAGCTGACGAGCTCGGGAGCCTGCACCTTCATGCTGTGAGTGGAACTGGTCCTGAGAGATGAGGCAGCACGCCCTGCAACCTATGAACTTTGCTTTTTTCCCTACTGACGATTGAGGAATCATGAAACACGTGTCTAGGAATACGAATTGAAACTAATAATACAGCACTGGCTATGAACACTTTGAATTGAATTGAGCGAGAAATTATGAACTACATGAACCATCATGCAAGAGGTAATTACGTTGGGGCGTGACTGGTGCGCTCCCACCCCCCTAAGAGTACAAAGATTGGCTCTCACGAGCCGCCGAGCTGACGAGCTCGGGAGCCTGCGCCTTCATGCTGTGAGTGGAACTGATCCTAAGAGATGAGGCAGCACGCCCTGCAACCTATGAACTTTGCTTTTTTCCCTACTGACGATTGAGGAATCATGAAACACGTGTCTAGGGATACGAATTGAAACTAAGAATACAGCACTGGCTATGAACACTTTGAATTGAATTGAACGAGGAATTATGAACTACATGAACCATCATGCAAGAGGTAATTACGTTGGGGCGTGTCTGGTGCGCTCCCACCCGCCTAAGAGTACAAAGATTGGCTCTCACCAGCCGCCGAGCTGACGAGCTCGGGAGCCTGCGCCTTCATGCTGTGAGTGGAACTGGTCCTGAGAGATGAGACAGCACGCCCTGCAACCTATGAACTTTGCTTTTTTCCCTACTGACGATTGAGGAATCATGAAACACGTGTCTAGGGATACGAATTGAAACTAATAATACAGCACTGGTTATGAGCACTTTGAATTTAATTGAGCGAGAAATTATGAACTACATGAACCATCATGCAAGAGGTAATTACGTTGGGGCGTGTCTGGTGCGCTACCACCCCCCTAAGAGTACAAAGATTGGCTCTCACGAGCCGCCGAGCTGACCAGCTCGGGAGCCTGCGCCTTCATGCTGTGAGTGGAACTGGTCCTGAGAGATGAGGCAGCACGCCCTGCAACCTATGAACTTTGCTTTTTTCCCTACTGATGATTGAGGAATCATGAAACATGTGTCTAGGAATACGAATTGAAACTAATAATACAGCACTGGCTATGAACACTTTGAATTGAATTGAGCGAGAAATTATGAACTACATGAACCATCATGCAAGAGGTAATTACGTTGGGGCGTGAAAGGTGCGCTCCCACTCCCCTAAGAGTACAAAGATTGGCTCTAACGAGCCGCCAAGCTGACGAGCTCGGGAGCCTGCGCCTTCATGCTGTGAGTGGAACTGATCCTGAGAGATGAGGCAGCACGCCCTGCAACCTATGAACTTTGCCTTTTTCCCTACTGACGATTGAGGAATCATGAAACACGTGTCTAGGGATACGAATTGAAACTAAGAATACAGCACTGGCTATGAACACTTTGAATTGAATTGAACGAGGAATTATGAACTACATGAACCATCATGCAAGAGGTAATTACGTTGGGGCGTGTCTGGTGCGCTCCCACCCGCCTAAGAGTACAAAGATTGGCTCTCACCAGCCGCCGAGCTGACGAGCTCGGGAGCCTGCGCCTTCATGCTGTGAGTGGAACTGGTCCTGAGAGATGAGGCAGCACGCCCTGCAACCTATGAACTTTGCTTTTTTCCCTACTGACGATTGAGGAATCATGAAACACGTGTCTAGGGATACGAATTGAAACTAATAATACAGCACTGGTTATGAGCACTTTGAATTTAATTGAGCGAGAAATTATGAACTACATGAACCATCATGCAAGAGGTAATTACGTTGGGGCGTGTCTGGTGCGCTACCACCCCCCTAAGAGTACAAAGATTGGCTCTCACGAGCCGCCGAGCTGACCAGCTCGGGAGCCTGCGCCTTCATGCTGTGAGTGGAACTGGTCCTGAGAGATGAGGCAGCACGCCCTGCAACCTATGAACTTTGCTTTTTTCCCTACTGATGATTGAGGAATCATGAAACATGTGTCTAGGAATACGAATTGAAACTAATAATACAGCACTGGCTATGAACACTTTGAATTGAATTGAGCGAGAAATTATGAACTACATGAACCATCATGCAAGAGGTAATTACGTTGGGGCGTGAAAGGTGCGCTCCCACCCCCCTAAGAGTACAAAGATTGGCTCTAACGAGCCGCCGAGCTGACGAGCTCGGGAGCCTGCGACTTCATGCTTTGAGTGGAACTGATCCTGAGAGATGAGGCAGCATGCCCTGCAACCTATGAACTTTGCTTTTTTTCCCTACTGACGATTGAGGAATCATGAAACACGTGTCTAGGGATACGAATTGAAACTAATAATACAGCACTGGCTATGAACACTTTGAATTGAATTGAGCGAGGAATTATGAACTACATGAACCATCATGCAAGAGGTAATTACGTTAGGGCGTGTCTGGTGCACTCCCACCCGCCTAAGAGTACAAAGATTGGCTCTCACCAGCCACCGAGCTGACGAGCTCGGGATCCTGCGCCTTCATGCTGTGAGTTGAACTGGTCCTGAGAGATGAGGCAGCACGCTCTGCAACCTATGAACTTTGCTTTTTTCCCTACTGACGATTGAGGAATCATGAAACACATGTCTAGGGATACGAATTGAAACTAATAATACAGCACTGGCTATGAACACTTTGAATTGAATTGAGCGAGAAATTATGAACTACATGAACCATCATGCAAGAGGTAATTATGTTGGGGCGTGTCTGGTGCGCTCCCACCCCCCTAAGAGTACAAAGATTGGCTCTCACGAGCCGCCGAGCTGACGAGCTCGGGAGCCTGCTCCTTCATGCTGTGAGTGGAACTGGTCCTGAGAGATGAGGCAGCACGCCCTGCAACCTATGAACTTTGCTTTTTTCCCTACTGACGATTGAGGAGTCATGAAACACGTGTCTAGGGATATGAATTGAAACTAATAATACAGCACTGGCTATGAACACTTTGAATTTAATTGAGCGAGAAATTATGAACTACATGAACCACCATGCCAGAGGTAATTACGTTGGGGCGTGTCTGGTGCGCTCCGACCCGCCTAAGAGTACAAAGATTGGTTCTCACGAGCCGCCGAGCTGACGAGCTCGGGAGCCTGCGCCTTCATGCTGTGAGTGGAACTGGTCCTGAGAGATGAGGCAGCACGCCCTGCAACCTATGAACTTTGCTTTTTTCCCTACTGACGATTGAGGAATCATGAAACACGTGTCTAGGGATACGAATTGAAACTAATAATACAGCACTGGCTATGAACACTTTGAATTGAATTGAGCGAGAAATTATGAACGACATGAACCATCATGCAAGAGGTAATTACGTTGGGGCGTGTCTGGTGCGCTACCACCTCCTAAGAGTACAAAGATTGGCTCTCACGAGCTGACGAGCTCGGGAGCCTGCACCTTCATGCTGTGAGGGGAACTGGTCCTGAGAGATGAGGCAGCACGCCCTGCAACCTATGAACTTTGCTTTTTTCCCTACTGACGATTGAGGAATGATGAAACACGTGTCTAGGGATACAAATTGAAACTAATAATACAGCACTGGCTATGAACACTTTGAATTGAATTGAGCGAGAAATTATGAACGACATGAACCATCATGCAAGAGGTAATTACGTTGGGGCGTGTCTGGTGCGCTACCACCCCCCCTAAGAGTACAAAGATTGGCTCTCACGAGCTGATGAGCTCGGGAGCCTGCACCTTCATGCTGTGAGTGGAACTGATCCTGAGAGATGAGGCAGCACGCCCTGCAACCTATGAACTTTGCTTTTTTCCCTACTGACGATTGAGGAATCATGAAACACGTGTCTAGGGATACGAATTGAAACTAATAATACAGCACTGGCTATGAACACTTTGAATTGAATTGAGCGAGAAATTATGAACTACATGAACCATCATGCAAGAGGTAATTACGTTGGGGCGTGAATGGTGCGCTCCCACCCCCCTAAGAGTACAAAGATTGGCTCTCACGAGCCGCCGAGCTGACGAGCTCGGGAGCCTGCGCCTTCATGCTGTGAGTGGAATTGATCCTGAGAGAGGAGGCAGCACGCCCTGCAACCTATGAACTTTGCTTTTTTCCCTACTGACGATTGAGGAATCATGAAACACGTGTCTAGGGATACGAATTGAAACTAATAATACAGCACTGTCTATGAGCACTTTGAATTTAATTGAGCGAGAAATTATGAACTACATGAACCATCATGCAAGAGGTAATTACGTTGGGGCGTGTCTGGTGCACTGCCACCCGCCTAAGAGTACAAAGATTGGCTCTCACGATAGAGGGGAGTGGGGGTGTGTCTGGTGCGCTCCCACTCCCCATAAGAGTAAAAAGATTGGCTCTCATGAGCCGTCGAGCTGACGAGCTCGGGAGCCTGCGCCTTCATGCTGTGAGTGGAACTGGTCGTGAGAGATGAGGCAGCACGCCCTACAACCTATGAACTTTGCTTTTTTCCCTACTGACGATTGAGGAATCATGAAACACGTGTCTAGGGATACGAATTGAAACTAATAATACAGCACTGGCTATGAACAATTTGAATTGAATTGAGCGAGAAATTATGAACTACATGAACCATCATGCAAGAGGTAATTACGTTGGGGCGTGTCTGGTGCGCTCCCACCCCCCTAAGAGTACAAAGATTGGCTCTCACGAGCCGCCGAGCTGACGAGCTCGGGAGCCTGCGCCTTCATTCTGTGAGTGGAACTGGTCCTGAGAGATGAGGCAGCACGCCCTGCAACCTATGAACTTTGCTTTTTTCCCTACTGACGATTGAGGAATCATGAAACACGTGTCTAGGGATACGAATTGAAACTAATAATACAGCACTGGCTATGAACACTGAATTGAATTGAGCGAGAAATTATGAACTACATGAACCATCATGCAAGAGGTAATTACGTTGGGGCGTGTCTGGTGCGCTCCCACTCCCCTAAGAGTACAAAGATTGGCTCTCACGAGCCGTCGAGCTGATGAGCTCGGGAGCCTGCGCCTTCATGCTGTGAGTGGAACTGGTCCTGAGAGATGAGGCAGCACGCCCTACAACCTATGAACTTTGCTTTTTTCCCTACTGACGAATGAGGAATCATGAAACACGTGTCTAGTGATACGAATTGAAACTAATAATACAGCACTGGCTATGAACACTTTGAACTGAATTGAGCGAGAAATTATGAACTACATGAACCATCATGCAAGAGCTAATTACGTTGGGGCGTGTCTGGTGCGCTCCCACCCCCCTAAGAGTACAAAGATTGGCTCTCACGAGCCGCCGAGCTGACGAGCTCGGGAGCCTGCGCCTTCATGCTGTGAGTGTAACTGGTCCTGAGAGATGAGGCAGCACGCCCTTCAACCTATGAACTTTGCTTTTTTCCCTACTGACGATTGAGGAATCATGAAATACGTGTCTAGGGATACGAATTGAAACTAATATTACAGCACTGGCTATGAACACTTTGAATTGAATTGAGCGAGAAATTATGAACCATCATGCAAGAGGTAATTACGTTGGGGCGTGTCTGGTGCGCTCCCACCCCCCTAAGAGTACAAAGATTGGCTCTCACGAGCTGACGAGCTCGGGAGCCTGCGCCTTCATGCTGTGAGTGGAACTGGTCCTGAGAGATGAGGCAGCACGCCCTGCAACTTATGAACTTTGCTTTTTTCCCTACTGACGATTGAGGAATCATGAAACACGTGTCTAGGGATACGAATTGAAACTAATAATACAGCACTGGCTATGAACACTTTGAATTGAATTGAGCGAGGAATTATGAACTACATGAACCATCATGCAAGAGGTAATTACGTTGGGGCGTGTCTGGTGCTCTCCCACCCGCCTAAGAGTACAAAGATTGGCTCTCAACAGCCGCCGAGCTGACGAGCTCGGGAGCCTGCGCCTTCATGCTGTGAGTGGAACTGGTCCTGAGAGATGAGGCAGCACGCCCTGCAACCTATGAACTTTGCTTTTTTCCCTACTGACGATTGAGGAATCATGAAACACGTGTCTAGGGATACGAATTGAAACTAATAATACAGCACTGGCTATGAACACTTTGAATTGAATTGAGCAAGAAATTATGAACTACATGAACCATCATGCAAGAGGTAATTACGTTGGGGCGTGTCTGGTGCGCTCCCACACCCCTTAGAGTACAAAGATTGGCTCTCACGAGCCGCCGAGCTGTCGAGCTCGGAAGCCTGCACCTTCATGCTGTGAGTGGAACTGGTCCTGAGAGATGAGGCAGCACGCCCTGCAACCTATGAACTTTGCTTTTTTCCCTCCTGACGATTGTGGAATCATGAAACACGTGTCTAGGGATACGAATTGAAACTAATAATACAGCACTGGCTATGAGCACTTTGAATTTAATTGAGCGAGAAATTATGAACTACATGAACCATCATGCAAGAGGTAATTACGTTGGGGCGTGTCTGGTGCGCTCCCACCCGCCTAAGAGTACAAAGATTGGCTCTCACAAGCCGCCGAGCTGACGAGCTCGGGAGCCTGCGCCTTCATGCTGTGAGTGGAACTGGTCCTGAGAGATGAGGCAGCACGCCCTGCAACCTATGAACTTTGCTTTTTTCCCTACTGACGATTGAGGAATCATGAAACACGTGTCTAGGGATACGAATTGAAACTAATAATACAGCACTGGCTATGAACACTTTGAATTGAATTGAGCGAGAAATTATGAACGACATGAACCATCATGCAAGAGGTAATTACGTTGGGGCGTGTCTGGTGCGCTACCTCCCCCCTAAGAGTACAAAGATTGGCTCTCACGAGCTGACGAGCTCGGGAGCCTGCACCTTCATGCTGTGAGTGGAACTGGTCCTGAGAGATGAGGCAGCACTCCCTGCAACCTATGAACTTTGCTTTTTTCCCTACTGACGATTGAGGAATCATGAAACACATGTCTAGGGATACGAATTGAAACTAATAATACAGCACTGACTATGAACACTTTGAATTGAATTGAGCGAGAAATTATGAACTACATGAACCATCATGCAAGACGTAATTACGTTGGGGCGTGTCTGGTGCGCTCCCACCCCCCTAAGAGTACAAAGATTGGCTCTCACGAGCCGCCGAGCTGACGAGCTCGGGAGCCTACGCCTTCATGCTGTGAGTGGAACTGGTCCTGAGAGATGAGGCAGCACGCCCTGCAACCTATGAACTTTGCTTTTTTCCCTACTGACAATTGAGGAATCATGAAACACGTGTGTAGGGATACGAATTGAAACTAATAATACAGCACTGGCTATGAACACTTTGAATTTAATTGAGCGAGAAATTATGAACTACATGAACCATCATGCAAGAGGTAATTACGTTGGGGCGTGTCTGGTGCGCTCCCACCCGCCTAAGAGTACAAAGATTGGCTCTCACGAGCCGCCGAGCTGACCAGCTCGGGAGCCTGCGCCTTCATGCTGTGAGTGGAACTGATCCTGAGAGATGAGGCAGCACGCCCTGCAACCTATGAACTTTGCTTTTTTCCCTACTGACGATTGAGGAATCATGAAACACGTGTCTAGGGATACGAATTGAAACTAATAATACAGCACTGGCTATGAACACTTTGAATTGAATTGAGCGAGAAATTATGAACTACATGAACCATCATGCAAGAGGTAATTACGTTGGGGCGTGAATGGTGCGCTCCCACCCCCCTAAGAGTACAAAGATTGGCTCTCACGAGCCGCCGAGCTGACGAGCTCGGGAGCCTGCGCCTTCATGCTGTGAGTGGAACTGATCCTGAGAGAGGAGGCAGCACGCCCTGCAACCTATGAACTTTGCTTTTTTCCCTACTGACGATTGAGGAATCATGAAACACGTGTCTGGGGATACGAATTGAAACTAATAATACAGCACTGGCTATGAACACTTTGAATTGAATTGAGCGAGGAATTATGAACTACATGAACCATCATGCAAGAGGTAATTACGTTAAGGCGTGTCTGGTGCGCTCCCACCCCCCTAAGAGTACAAAGATTGGCTCTCACGAGCCGCCGAGCTGACGAGCTCGGGAGCCTGCGCCTTCATGCTGTGAGTGTAACTGGTCCTGAGAGATGAGGCAGCACGCCCTGCAACCTATGAACTTTGCTTTTTTCCCTACTGACGATTGAGGAATCATGAAACACGTGTCTAGGGATACGAATTGAAACTAATATTACAGCACTGGCTATGAACACTTTGAATTGAATTGAGCGAGAAATTATGAACCATCATGCAAGAGGTAATTACGTTGGGGCGTGTCTGGTGCGCTCCCACCCCCCTAAGAGTACAAAGATTGGCTCTCACGAGCCGACGAGCTCGGGAGCCTGCGCCTTCATGCTGTGAGTGGAACTGGTCCTGAGAGATGAGGCAGCACGCCCTGCAACCTATGAACTTTGCGTTTTTCCCTACTGACGATTGAGGAATCATGAAACACGTGTCTAGGAATACGAATTGAAACTAATAATACAGCACTGGCTATGAACACTTTGAATTGAATTGAGCGAGAAATTATGAACTACATGAACCATCATGCAAGAGGTAATTACGTTGGGGCGTGAATGGTGCGCTCCCACCCCCTAAGAGTACAAAGATTGGCTCTCACCAGCCGCTGAGCTGACGAGCTCGGGAGCCTGCGCCTTCATGCTGTGAGTGGAACTGGTCCTGAGAGATGAGGCAGCACGCCCTGCAACCTATGAACTTTGCTTTTTTCCCTACTGACGATTGAGGAATCATGAAACACGTGTCTAGGGATACGAATTGAAACTAATAATACAGCACTGTCTATGAGCACTTTGAATTTAATTGAGCGAGAAATTATGAACTACATGAACCATCATGCAAGAGGTAATTACGTTGGGGCGTGTCTGGTGCACTGCCACCCGCCTAAGAGTACAAAGATTGGCTCTCACGATAGAGGGGAGTGGGGGCGTGTCTGGTGCGCTCCCACTCCCCATAAGAGTAAAAAGATTGGCTCTCATGAGCCGTCGAGCTGACGAGCTCGGGAGCCTGCGCCTTCATGCTGTGAGTGGAACTGGTCGTGAGAGATGAGGCAGCACGCCCTACAACCTATGAACTTTGCTTTTTTCCCTACTGACGATTGAGGAATCATGAAACACGTATCTAGGGATACGAATTGAAACTAATAATACAGCACTGGCTATGAACAATTTGAATTGAATTGAGCGAGAAATTATGAACTACATGAACCATCATGCAAGAGGTAATTACGTTGGGGCGTGTCTGGTGCGCTCCCACCCCCCTAAGAGTACAAAGATTGGCTCTCACGAGCCGCCGAGCTGACGAGCTCGGGAGCCTGCGCCTTCATTCTGTGAGTGGAACTGGTCCTGAGAGATGAGGCAGCACGCCCTGCAACCTATGAACTTTGCTTTTTTCCCTACTGACGATTGAGGAATCATGAAACACGTGTCTAGGGATACGAATTGAAACTAATAATACAGCACTGGCTATGAACACTGAATTGAATTGAGCGAGAAATTATGAACTACATGAACCATCATGCAAGAGGTAATTACGTTGGGCCGTGTCTGGTGCGCTCCCACTCCCCTAAGAGTACAAAGATTGGCTCTCACGAGCTGATGAGCTCGGGAGCCTGCACCTTCATGCTGTGAGTGGAACTGATCCTGAGAGATGAGGCAGCACGCCCTGCAACCTATGAACTTTGCTTTTTTCCCTACTGAC
This sequence comes from Lissotriton helveticus, assembly GCF_964261635.1. Classification (NCBI taxonomy): domain Eukaryota; kingdom Metazoa; phylum Chordata; class Amphibia; order Caudata; family Salamandridae; genus Lissotriton; species Lissotriton helveticus. The sequence continues at coordinate 1,787,786,947 of NC_136065.1, forward strand.
GATTGAGGAATCATGAAACACGTGTCTAGGGATACGAATTGAAACTAATAATACAGCACTGGCTATGAACACTTTGAATTGAATTGAGCGAGAAATTATGAACTACATGAACCATCATGCAAGAGGTAATTACGTTGGGGCGTGAATGGTGCGCTCCCACCCCCCTAAGAGTACAAAGATTGGCTCTCACGAGCCGCCGAGCTGACGAGCTCGGGAGCCTGCGCCTTCATGCTGTGAGTGGAACTGATCCTGAGAGAGGAGGCAGCACGCCCTGCAACCTATGAACTTTGCTTTTTTCCCTACTGACGATTGAGGAATCATGAAACACGTGTCTGGGGATACGAATTGAAACTAATAATACAGCACTGGCTATGAACACTTTGAATTGAATTGAGCGAGGAATTATGAACTACATGAACCATCATGCAAGAGGTAATTACGTTGGGGCATGTCTGGGGCGCTCCCACCCGCCTAAGAGTACAAAGATTGGCTCTCACCAGCCGCCGAGCTGACGAGCTCGGGAGCCTGCGCCTTCATGCTGTGAGTGGAACTGGTCCTGAGAGATCAGGCAGCACGCCCTGCAACCTATGAACTTTGCTTTTTTCCCTACTGACGATTGAGGAATCATCAAACACGTGTCTAGGGATACGAATTGAAACTAATAATACAGCACTGGCTATGAGCACTTTGAATTTAATTGAGCGAGAAATTATGAACTACATGAACCATCATGCAAGAGGTAATTACGTTGGGGCGTGTCTGGTGCGCTCCCACCCGCCTAAGAGTACAAAGATTGGCTCTCACGAGCCGACGAGCTCGGGAGCCTGCGCCTTCATGCTGTGAGTGGAACTGGTCCGGAGAGATGAGGCAGCACGCCCTGCAACTTATGAACTTTGCTTTTTTCCCTACTGACGATTGAGGAATCATGAAACACGTGTCTAGGGATACGAATTGAAACTAATAATACAGCACTGGCTATGAACACTTTGAATTGAATTGAGCGAGGAATTATGAACTACATGAACCATCATGCAAGGGGTAATTACGTTGGGGCGTGTCTGGTGCGATCCCACCCGCCTAAGAGTACAAAGATTGGCTCTCACCAGCCGCCGAGCTGACGAGCTCGGGAGCCTGCGCCTTCATGCTGTGAGTGGAACTGGTCCGGAGAGATGAGGCAGCACGCCCTGCAACCTATGAACTTTGCTTTTTTCCCTACTGACGATTGAGGACTCATGAAACACGTGTCTAGGGATACGAATTGAAACTAATAATACAGCACTGGCTATGAGCACTTTGAATTTAATTGAGCGAGAAATTATGAACTACATGAACCATCATGCAAGAGGTAATTACGTTGGGGCGTGTCTGGTGCGCTCCCACCCGCCTAAGAGTACAAAGATTGGCTCTCACCAGCCGCCGAGCTGACGAGCTCGGGAGCCTGCGCCTTCATGCTGTGAGTGGAACTGGTCCTGAGAGATGAGGCAGCACGCCCTGCAACCTATGAACTTTGCTTTTTTCCCTACTGACGATTGAGGAATCATGAAACACGTGTCTAGGGATACGAATTGAAACTAATAATACAGCACTGGCTATGAACACTTTGAATTGAATTGAGCGAGAAATTATGAACGTCATGAACCATCATGCAAGAGGTAATTACGTTGGGGCGTGTCTGGTGCGCTACCACCCCCCTAAGAGTACAAAGATTGGCTCTCACGAACTGATGAGCTCGGGAGCCTGCACCTTCATGCTGTGAGTGGAACTGATCCTGAGAGATGAGGCAGCACGCCCTGCAACCTATGAACTTTGCTTTTTTCCCTACTGACGATTGAGGAATCATGAAACACGTGTCTAGGGATACGAATTGAAACTAATAATACAGCACTGGCTATGAACACTTTGAATTGAATTGAGCGAGAAATTATGAACTACATGAACCATCATGCAAGAGGTAATTACGTTGGGGCGTAAATGGTGCGCTCCCACCCCCCTAAGAGTACAAAGATTGGCTCTCACGAGCCGCCGAGCTGACGAGCTCGGGAGCCTGCGACTTCATGCTGTGAGTGGAACTGATCCTGAGAGAGGATGCAGCACGCCCTGCAACCTATGAACTTTGCTTTTTTCCCTACTGACGATTGAGGAATCATGAAACACGTGTCTAGGGATACGAATTGAAACTAATAATACAGCACTGGCTATGAACACTTTGAATTGAATTGAGCGAGGAATTATGAACAACATGAACCAACATGCAAGAGGTAATTACGTTGGGGCATGTCTGGTGCGCTTCCACCCGCCTAAGAGTACAAAGATTGGCTCTCACCAGCCGCCGAGCTGACGAGCTCGGGAGCCTGCGCCTTCATGCTGTGAGTGGAACTGGTCCTGAGAGATGAGGCAGCACGCCCTGCAACCTATGAACTTTGCTTTTTTCCCTACTGACGATTGAGGAATCATGAAACACGTGTCTAGGGATACGAATTGAAACTAATAATACAGCACTGGCTATGAGCACTTTGAATTAAATTGAGCGAGAAATTATGAACTACATGAACCATCATGCAAGAGGTAATTACGTTGGGGCGTGTCTGGTGCGCTCCCACCCGCCTAAGAGTACAAAGATTGGCTCTCACGAGCCGACGAGCTCGGGAGCCTGCGCCTTCATGCTGTGAGTGGAACTGGTCCGGAGAGATGAGGCAGCACGCCCTGCAACTTATGAACTTTGCTTTTTTCCCTACTGACGATTGAGGAATCATGAAACACGTGTCTAGGGATACGAATTGAAACTAATAATACAGCACTGGCTATGAACACTTTGAATTGAATTGAGCGAGGAATTATGAAATACATGAACCATCATGCAAGAGGTAATTAAGTTGGGGCGTGTCTGGTGCGCTCCCACCCGCCTAAGAGTACAAAGATTGGCTCTCACCAGCCGCCGAGCTGACGAGCTCGGGAGCCTGCGCCTTCATGCTGTGAGTGGAACTGGTCCTGAGAGATGAGGCAGCACGCCCTGCAACCTATGAACTTTGCTTTTTTCCCTACTGACGATTGAGGAATCATGAAACACTTGTCTAGGGATACGAATTGAAACTAATAATACAGCACTGGCTATGAGCACTTTGAATTTAATTGAGCGAGAAATTATGAACTACATGAACCATCATGCAAGAGGTAATTACGTTGGGGCGTGTCTGGTGCGCTCCCACCCGCCTAAGAGTACAAAGATTGGCTCTCACGAGCCGCCGAGCTGACGAGCTCGGGAGCCTGCGCCTTCATGCTGTGAGTGGAACTGGTCCTGAGAGATGAGGCAGCACGCCCTGCAACCTATGAACTTTGCTTTTTTTCCCTACTGACGATTGAGGAATCATGAAACACGTGTCTAGGGATACGAATTGAAACTAATAATACAGCACTGGCTATGAACACTTTGAATTGAATTGAGCGAGAAATTATGAACGACATGAACCATCATGCAAGAGGTAATTACGTTGGGGAGTGTCTGGTGCGCTACCACCCCCCTAAGAGTACAAAGATTGGCTCTCACGAGCTGACGAGCTCGGGAGCCTGCACCTTCATGCTGTGAGTGGAACTGGTCCTGAGAGATGAGGCAGCACGCCCTGCAACCTATGAACTTTGCTTTTTTCCCTACTGACGATTGAGGAATCATGAAACACGTGTCTAGGAGTACGAATTGAAACTAATAATACAGCACTGGCTATGAACACTTTGAATTGAATTGAGCGAGAAATTATGAACTACATGAACCATCATGCAAGAGGTAATTACGTTGGGGCGTGACTGGTGCGCTCCCACCCCCCTAAGAGTACAAAGATTGGCTCTCACGAGCCGCCGAGCTGACGAGCTCGGGAGCCTGCGCCTTCATGCTGTGAGTGGAACTGTTCCTAAGAGATGAGGCAGCACGCCCTGCAACCTATGAACTTTGCTTTTTTCCCTACTGACGATTGAGGAATCATGAAACACGTGTCTAGGGATACGAATTGAAACTAAGAATACAGCACTGGCTATGAACACTTTGAATTGAATTGAACGAGGAATTATGAACTACATGAACCATCATGCAAGAGGTAATTACGTTGGGGCGTGTCTGGTGCGCTCCCACCCGCCTAAGAGTACAAAGATTGGCTCTCACCAGCCGCCGAGCTGACGAGCTCGGGAGCCTGCGCCTTCATGCTGTGAGTGGAACTGGTCCTGAGAGATGAGGCAGCACGCCCTGCAACCTATGAACTTTGCTTTTTTCCCTACTGACGATTGAGGAATCATGAAACACGTGTCTAGGGATACGAATTGAAACTAATAATACAGCACTGGTTATGAGCACTTTGAATTTAATTGAGCGAGAAATTATGAACTACATGAACCATCATGCAAGAGGTAATTACGTTGGGGCGTGTCTGGTGCGCTACCACCCCCCTAAGAGTACAAAGATTGGCTCTCACGAGCCGCCGAGCTGACCAGCTCGGGAGCCTGCGCCTTCATGCTGTGAGTGGAACTGGTCCTGAGAGATGAGGCAGCACGCCCTGCAACCTATGAACTTTGCTTTTTTCCCTACTGACGATTGAGGAATCATGAAACACGTGTCTAGGAGTACGAATTGAAACTAATAATACAGCACTGGCTATGAACACTTTGAATTGAATTGAGCGAGAAATTATGAACTACATGAACCATCATGCAAGAGGTAATTACGTTGGGGCGTGACTGGTGCGCTCCCACCCCCCTAAGAGTACAAAGATTGGCTCTCACGAGCCGCCGAGCTGACGAGCTCGGGAGCCTGCGCCTTCATGCTGTGAGTGGAACTGTTCCTAAGAGATGAGGCAGCACGCCCTGCAACCTATGAACTTTGCTTTTTTCCCTACTGACGATTGAGGAATCATGAAACACGTGTCTAGGGATACGAATTGAAACTAAGAATACAGCACTGGCTATGAACACTTTGAATTGAATTGAACGAGGAATTATGAACTACATGAACCATCATGCAAGAGGTAATTACGTTGGGGCGTGTCTGGTGCGCTCCCACCCGCCTAAGAGTACAAAGATTGGCTCTCACCAGCCGCCGAGCTGACGAGCTCGGGAGCCTGCGCCTTCATGCTGTGAGTGGAACTGGTCCTGAGAGATGAGGCAGCACGCCCTGCAACCTATGAACTTTGCTTTTTTCCCTACTGACGATTGAGGAATCATGAAACACGTGTCTAGGGATACGAATTGAAACTAATAATACAGCACTGGTTATGAGCACTTTGAATTTAATTGAGCGAGAAATTATGAACTACATGAACCATCATGCAAGAGGTAATTACGTTGGGGCGTGTCTGGTGCGCTACCACCCCCCTAAGAGTACAAAGATTGGCTCTCACGAGCCGCCGAGCTGACCAGCTCGGGAGCCTGCGCCTTCATGCTGTGAGTGGAACTGGTCCTGAGAGATGAGGCAGCTCGCCCTGCAACCTATGAACTTTGCTTTTTTCCCTACTGATGATTGAGGAATCATGAAACATGTGTCTAGGAATACGAATTGAAACTAATAATACAGCACTGGCTATGAACACTTTGAATTGAATTGAGCGAGAAATTATGAACTACATGAACCATCATGCAAGAGGTAATTACGTTGGGGCGTGAAAGGTGCGCTCCCACCCCCCTAAGAGTACAAAGATTGGCTCTAACGAGCCGCCGAGCTGACGAGCTCGGGAGCCTGCGCCTTCATGCTGTGAGTGGAACTGATCCTGAGAGATGAGGCAGCACGCCCTGCAACCTATGAACTTTGCTTTTTTCCCTACTGACGATTGAGGAATCATGAAACACGTGTCTAGGGATACGAATTGAAACTAATAATACAGCACTGGCTATGAACACTGAATTGAATTGAGCGAGAAATTATGAACTACATGAACCATCATGCAAGAGGTAATTACGTTGGGCCGTGTCTGGTGCGCTCCCACTCCCCTAAGAGTACAAAGATTGGCTCTCACGAGCTGATGAGCTCGGGAGCCTGCACCTTCATGCTGTGAGTGGAACTGATCCTGAGAGATGAGGCAGCACGCCCTGCAACCTATGAACTTTGCTTTTTTCCCTACTGACGATTGAGGAATCATGAAACACGTGTCTAGGGATACGAATTGAAACTAATAATACAGCACTGGCTATGAACACTTTGAATTGAATTGAGCGAGAAATTATGAACTACATGAACCATCATGCAAGAGGTAATTACGTTGGGGCGTGAATGGTGCGCTCCCACCCCCCTAAGAGTACAAAGATTGGCTCTCACGAGCCGCCGAGCTGACGAGCTCGGGAGCCTGCGCCTTCATGCTGTGAGTGGAACTGATCCTGAGAGAGGAGGCAGCACGCCCTGCAACCTATGAACTTTGCTTTTTTCCCTACTGACGATTGAGGAATCATGAAACACGTGTCTGGGGATACGAATTGAAACTAATAATACAGCACTGGCTATGAACACTTTGAATTGAATTGAGCGAGGAATTATGAACTACATGAACCATCATGCAAGAGGTAATTACGTTGGGGCATGTCTGGGGCGCTCCCACCCGCCTAAGAGTACAAAGATTGGCTCTCACCAGCCGCCGAGCTGACGAGCTCGGGAGCCTGCGCCTTCATGCTGTGAGTGGAACTGGTCCTGAGAGATCAGGCAGCACGCCCTGCAACCTATGAACTTTGCTTTTTTCCCTACTGACGATTGAGGAATCATCAAACACGTGTCTAGGGATACGAATTGAAACTAATAATACAGCACTGGCTATGAGCACTTTGAATTTAATTGAGCGAGAAATTATGAACTACATGAACCATCATGCAAGAGGTAATTACGTTGGGGCGTGTCTGGTGCGCTCCCACCCGCCTAAGAGTACAAAGATTGGCTCTCACGAGCCGACGAGCTCGGGAGCCTGCGCCTTCATGCTGTGAGTGGAACTGGTCCGGAGAGATGAGGCAGCACGCCCTGCAACTTATGAACTTTGCTTTTTTCCCTACTGACGATTGAGGAATCATGAAACACGTGTCTAGGGATACGAATTGAAACTAATAATACAGCACTGGCTATGAACACTTTGAATTGAATTGAGCGAGGAATTATGAACTACATGAACCATCATGCAAGGGGTAATTACGTTGGGGCGTGTCTGGTGCGCTCCCACCCGCCTAAGAGTACAAAGATTGGCTCTCACCAGCCGCCGAGCTGACGAGCTCGGGAGCCTGCGCCTTCATGCTGTGAGTGGAACTGGTCCGGAGAGATGAGGCAGCACGCCCTGCAACCTATGAACTTTGCTTTTTTCCCTACTGACGATTGAGGACTCATGAAACACGTGTCTAGGGATACGAATTGAAACTAATAATACAGCACTGGCTATGAGCACTTTGAATTTAATTGAGCGAGAAATTATGAACTACATGAACCATCATGCAAGAGGTAATTACGTTGGGGCGTGTCTGGTGCGCTCCCACCCGCCTAAGAGTACAAAGATTGGCTCTCACCAGCCGCCGAGCTGACGAGCTCGGGAGCCTGCGCCTTCATGCTGTGAGTGGAACTGGTCCTGAGAGATGAGGCAGCACGCCCTGCAACCTATGAACTTTGCTTTTTTCCCTACTGACGATTGAGGAATCATGAAACACGTGTCTAGGGATACGAATTGAAACTAATAATACAGCACTGGCTATGAACACTTTGAATTGAATTGAGCGAGAAATTATGAACGTCATGAACCATCATGCAAGAGGTAATTACGTTGGGGCGTGTCTGGTGCGCTACCACCCCCCTAAGAGTACAAAGATTGGCTCTCACGAACTGATGAGCTCGGGAGCCTGCACCTTCATGCTGTGAGTGGAACTGATCCTGAGAGATGAGGCAGCACGCCCTGCAACCTATGAACTTTGCTTTTTTCCCTACTGACGATTGAGGAATCATGAAACACGTGTCTAGGGATACGAATTGAAACTAATAATACAGCACTGGCTATGAACACTTTGAATTGAATTGAGCGAGAAATTATGAACTACATGAACCATCATGCAAGAGGTAATTACGTTGGGGCGTAAATGGTGCGCTCCCACCCCCCTAAGAGTACAAAGATTGGCTCTCACGAGCCGCCGAGCTGACGAGCTCGGGAGCCTGCGACTTCATGCTGTGAGTGGAACTGATCCTGAGAGAGGATGCAGCACGCCCTGCAACCTATGAACTTTGCTTTTTTCCCTACTGACGATTGAGGAATCATGAAACACGTGTCTAGGGATACGAATTGAAACTAATAATACAGCACTGGCTATGAACACTTTGAATTGAATTGAGCGAGGAATTATGAACAACATGAACCAACATGCAAGAGGTAATTACGTTGGGGCATGTCTGGTGCGCTTCCACCCGCCTAAGAGTACAAAGATTGGCTCTCACCAGCCGCCGAGCTGACGAGCTCGGGAGCCTGCGCCTTCATGCTGTGAGTGGAACTGGTCCTGAGAGATGAGGCAGCACGCCCTGCAACCTATGAACTTTGCTTTTTTCCCTACTGACGATTGAGGAATCATGAAACACGTGTCTAGGGATACGAATTGAAACTAATAATACAGCACTGGCTATGAGCACTTTGAATTAAATTGAGCGAGAAATTATGAACTACATGAACCATCATGCAAGAGGTAATTACGTTGGGGCGTGTCTGGTGCGCTCCCACCCGCCTAAGAGTACAAAGATTGGCTCTCACGAGCCGACGAGCTCGGGAGCCTGCGCCTTCATGCTGTGAGTGGAACTGGTCCGGAGAGATGAGGCAGCACGCCCTGCAACTTATGAACTTTGCTTTTTTCCCTACTGACGATTGAGGAATCATGAAACACGTGTCTAGGGATACGAATTGAAACTAATAATACAGCACTGGCTATGAACACTTTGAATTGAATTGAGCGAGGAATTATGAAATACATGAACCATCATGCAAGAGGTAATTAAGTTGGGGCGTGTCTGGTGCGCTCCCACCCGCCTAAGAGTACAAAGATTGGCTCTCACCAGCCGCCGAGCTGACGAGCTCGGGAGCCTGCGCCTTCATGCTGTGAGTGGAACTGGTCCTGAGAGATGAGGCAGCACGCCCTGCAACCTATGAACTTTGCTTTTTTCCCTACTGACGATTGAGGAATCATGAAACACTTGTCTAGGGATACGAATTGAAACTAATAATACAGCACTGGCTATGAGCACTTTGAATTTAATTGAGCGAGAAATTATGAACTACATGAACCATCATGCAAGAGGTAATTACGTTGGGGCGTGTCTGGTGCGCTCCCACCCGCCTAAGAGTACAAAGATTGGCTCTCACGAGCCGCCGAGCTGACGAGCTCGGGAGCCTGCGCCTTCATGCTGTGAGTGGAACTGGTCCTGAGAGATGAGGCAGCACGCCCTGCAACCTATGAACTTTGCTTTTTTTCCCTACTGACGATTGAGGAATCATGAAACACGTGTCTAGGGATACGAATTGAAACTAATAATACAGCACTGGCTATGAACACTTTGAATTGAATTGAGCGAGAAATTATGAACGACATGAACCATCATGCAAGAGGTAATTACGTTGGGGAGTGTCTGGTGCGCTACCACCCCCCTAAGAGTACAAAGATTGGCTCTCACGAGCTGACGAGCTCGGGAGCCTGCACCTTCATGCTGTGAGTGGAACTGGTCCTGAGAGATGAGGCAGCACGCCCTGCAACCTATGAACTTTGCTTTTTTCCCTACTGACGATTGAGGAATCATGAAACACGTGTCTAGGAGTACGAATTGAAACTAATAATACAGCACTGGCTATGAACACTTTGAATTGAATTGAGCGAGAAATTATGAACTACATGAACCATCATGCAAGAGGTAATTACGTTGGGGCGTGACTGGTGCGCTCCCACCCCCCTAAGAGTACAAAGATTGGCTCTCACGAGCCGCCGAGCTGACGAGCTCGGGAGCCTGCGCCTTCATGCTGTGAGTGGAACTGTTCCTAAGAGATGAGGCAGCACGCCCTGCAACCTATGAACTTTGCTTTTTTCCCTACTGACGATTGAGGAATCATGAAACACGTGTCTAGGGATACGAATTGAAACTAAGAATACAGCACTGGCTATGAACACTTTGAATTGAATTGAACGAGGAATTATGAACTACATGAACCATCATGCAAGAGGTAATTACGTTGGGGCGTGTCTGGTGCGCTCCCACCCGCCTAAGAGTACAAAGATTGGCTCTCACCAGCCGCCGAGCTGACGAGCTCGGGAGCCTGCGCCTTCATGCTGTGAGTGGAACTGGTCCTGAGAGATGAGGCAGCACGCCCTGCAACCTATGAACTTTGCTTTTTTCCCTACTGACGATTGAGGAATCATGAAACACGTGTCTAGGGATACGAATTGAAACTAATAATACAGCACTGGTTATGAGCACTTTGAATTTAATTGAGCGAGAAATTATGAACTACATGAACCATCATGCAAGAGGTAATTACGTTGGGGCGTGTCTGGTGCGCTACCACCCCCCTAAGAGTACAAAGATTGGCTCTCACGAGCCGCCGAGCTGACCAGCTCGGGAGCCTGCGCCTTCATGCTGTGAGTGGAACTGGTCCTGAGAGATGAGGCAGCACGCCCTGCAACCTATGAACTTTGCTTTTTTCCCTACTGACGATTGAGGAATCATGAAACACGTGTCTAGGAGTACGAATTGAAACTAATAATACAGCACTGGCTATGAACACTTTGAATTGAATTGAGCGAGAAATTATGAACTACATGAACCATCATGCAAGAGGTAATTACGTTGGGGCGTGACTGGTGCGCTCCCACCCCCCTAAGAGTACAAAGATTGGCTCTCACGAGCCGCCGAGCTGACGAGCTCGGGAGCCTGCGCCTTCATGCTGTGAGTGGAACTGTTCCTAAGAGATGAGGCAGCACGCCCTGCAACCTATGAACTTTGCTTTTTTCCCTACTGACGATTGAGGAATCATGAAACACGTGTCTAGGGATACGAATTGAAACTAAGAATACAGCACTGGCTATGAACACTTTGAATTGAATTGAACGAGGAATTATGAACTACATGAACCATCATGCAAGAGGTAATTACGTTGGGGCGTGTCTGGTGCGCTCCCACCCGCCTAAGAGTACAAAGATTGGCTCTCACCAGCCGCCGAGCTGACGAGCTCGGGAGCCTGCGCCTTCATGCTGTGAGTGGAACTGGTCCTGAGAGATGAGGCAGCACGCCCTGCAACCTATGAACTTTGCTTTTTTCCCTACTGACGATTGAGGAATCATGAAACACGTGTCTAGGGATACGAATTGAAACTAATAATACAGCACTGGTTATGAGCACTTTGAATTTAATTGAGCGAGAAATTATGAACTACATGAACCATCATGCAAGAGATAATTACGTTGGGGCGTGTCTGGTGCGCTACCACCCCCCTAAGAGTACAAAGATTGGCTCTCACGAGCCGCCGAGCTGACCAGCTCGGGAGCCTGCGCCTTCATGCTGTGAGTGGAACTGGTCCTGAGAGATGAGGCAGCTCGCCCTGCAACCTATGAACTTTGCTTTTTTCCCTACTGATGATTGAGGAATCATGAAACATGTGTCTAGGAATACGAATTGAAACTAATAATACAGCACTGGCTATGAACACTTTGAATTGAATTGAGCGAGAAATTATGAACTACATGAACCATCATGCAAGAGGTAATTACGTTGGGGCGTGAAAGGTGCGCTCCCACCCCCCTAAGAGTACAAAGATTGGCTCTAACGAGCCGCCGAGCTGACGAGCTCGGGAGCCTGCGCCTTCATGCTGTGAGTGGAACTGATCCTGAGAGATGAGGCAGCACGCCCTGCAACCTATGAACTTTGCTTTTTTCCCTACTGACGATTGAGGAATCATGAAACACGTGTCTAGGGATACGAATTGAAACTAAGAATACAGCACTGGCTATGAACACTTTGAATTGAATTGAACGAGGAATTATGAACTACATGAACCATCATGCAAGAGGTAATTACGTTGGGGCGTGTCTGGTGCGCTCCCACCCGCCTAAGAGTACAAAGATTGGCTCTCACCAGCCGCCGAGCTGACGAGCTCGGGAGCCTGCGCCTTCATGCTGTGAGTGGAACTGGTCCTGAGAGATGAGGCAGCACGCCCTGCAACCTATGAACTTTGCTTTTTTCCCTACTGACGATTGAGGAATCATGAAACACGTGTCTAGGGATACGAATTGAAACTAATAATACAGCACTGGTTATGAGCACTTTGAATTTAATTGAGCGAGAAATTATGAACTACATGAACCATCATGCAAGAGGTAATTACGTTGGGGCGTGTCTGGTGCGCTACCACCCCCCTAAGAGTACAAAGATTGGCTCTCACGAGCCGCCGAGCTGACCAGCTCGGGAGCCTGCGCCTTCATGCTGTGAGTGGAACTGGTCCTGAGAGATGAGGCAGCACGCCCTGCAACCTATGAACTTTGCTTTTTTCCCTACTGATGATTGAGGAATCATGAAACATGTGTCTAGGAATACGAATTGAAACTAATAATACAGCACTGGCTATGAACAGTTTGAATTGAATTGAGCGAGAAATTATGAACTACATGAACCATCATGCAAGAGGTAATTACGTTGGGGCGTGAAAGGTGCGCTCCCACCCCCCTAAGAGTACAAAGATTGGCTCTAACGAGCCGCCGAGCTGACGAGCTCGGGAGCCTGCGACTTCATGCTGTGAGTGGAACTGATCCTGAGAGATGAGGCAGCACGCCCTGCAACCTATGAACTTTGCTTTTTTCCCTACTGACGATTGAGGAATCATGAAACACGTGTCTAGGGATACGAATTGAAACTAATAATACAGCACTGGCTATGAACACTTTGAATTGAATTGAGCGAGGAATTATGAACTACATGAACCATCATGCAAGAGGTAATTACGTTAGGGCGTGTCTGGTGCACTCCCACCCGCCTAAGAGTACAAAGATTGGCTCTCACCAGCCACCGAGCTGACGAGCTCGGGAGCCTGCGCCTTCATGCTGTGAGTTGAACTGGTCCTGAGAGATGAGGCAGCACGCTCTGCAACCTATGAACTTTGCTTTTTTCCCTACTGACGATTGAGGAATCATGAAACACATGTCTAGGGATACGAATTGAAACTAATAATACAGCACTGGCTATGAACACTTTGAATTGAATTGAGCGAGAAATTATGAACTACATGAACCATCATGCAAGAGGTAATTATGTTGGGGCGTGTCTGGTGCGCTCCCACCCCCCTAAGAGTACAAAGATTGGCTCTCACGAGCCGCCGAGCTGACGAGCTCGGGAGCCTGCTCCTTCATGCTGTGAGTGGAACTGGTCCTGAGAGATGAGGCAGCACGCCCTGCAACCTATGAACTTTGCTTTTTTCCCTACTGACGATTGAGGAATCATGAAACACGTGTCTAGGGATACGAATTGAAACTAATAATACAGCACTGGCTATGAACACTTTGAATTTAATTGAGCGAGAAATTATGAACTACATGAACCACCATGCCAGAGGTAATTACGTTGGGGCGTGTCTGGTGCGCTCCGACCCGCCTAAGAGTACAAAGATTGGTTCTCACGAGCCGCCGAGCTGACGAGCTCGGGAGCCTGCGCCTTCATGCTGTGAGTGGAACTGGTCCTGAGAGATGAGGCAGCATGCCCTGCAACCTATGAACTTTGCTTTTTTCCCTACTGACGATTGAGGAATCATGAAACACGTGTCTAGGGATACGAATTGAAACTAATAATACAGCACTGGCTATGAACACTTTGAATTGAATTGAGCGAGAAATTATGAACGACATGAACCATCATGCAAGAGGTAATTACGTTGGGGCGTGTCTGGTGCGCTACCACCTTCTAAGAGTACAAAGATTGGCTCTCACGAGCTGACGAGCTCGGGAGCCTGCGCCTTCATGCTGTGAGTGGAACTGGTCCTGAGAGATGAGGCAGCACGCCCTGCAACCTATGAACTTTGCTTTTTTCCCTACTGACGATTGAGGAATCATGAAACACGTGTCTAGGGATACAAATTGAAACTAATAATACAGCACTGGCTATGAACACTTTGAATTGAATTGAGCGAGAAATTATGAACGACATGAACCATCATGCAAGAGGTAATTACGTTGGGGCGTGTCTGGTGCGCTACCACCCCCCCTAAGAGTACAGAGATTGGCTCTCACGAGCTGATGAGCTCGGGAGCCTGCACCTTCATGCTGTGAGTGGAACTGATCCTGAGAGATGAGGCAGCACGCCCTGCAACCTATGAACTTTGCTTTTTTCCCTACTGACGATTGAGGAATCATGAAACACGTGTCTAGGGATACGAATTGAAACTAATAATACAGCACTGGCTATGAACACTTTGAATTGAATTGAGCGAGAAATTATGAACTACATGAACCATCATGCAAGAGGTAATTACGTTGGGGCGTGAATGGTGCGCTCCCACCCCCCTAAGAGTACAAAGATTGGCTCTCACGAGCCGCCGAGCTGACGAGCTCGGGAGCCTGCGCCTTCATGCTGTGAGTGGAACTGATCCTGAGAGAGGAGGCAGCACGCCCTGCAACCTATGAACTTTGCTTTTTTCCCTACTGACGATTGAGGAATCATGAAACACGTGTCTAGGGATACGAATTGAAACTAATAATACAGCACTGGCTATGAACACTTTGAATTGAATTGAGCGAGGAATTATGAACTACATGAACCATCATGCAAGAGGTAATTACGTTGGGGCATGTCTGGTGCGCTCCCACCCGCCTAAGAGTACAAAGATTGGCTCTCACCAGCCGCCGAGCTGACGAGCTCGGGAGCCTGCGCCTTCATGCTGTGAGTGGAACTGGTCCTGAGAGATGAGGCAGCACGCCCTGCAACCTATGAACTTTGCTTTTTTCCCTACTGACGATTGAGGAATCATGAAACACGTGTCTAGGGATACGAATTGAAACTAATAATACAGCACTGGCTATGAGCACTTTGAATTTAATTGAGCGAGAAATTATGAACTACATGAACCATCATGCAAGAGGTAATTACGTTGGGGCGTGTCTGGTGCGCTCCCACCCGCCTAAGAGTACAAAGATTGGCTCTCACGAGCCGACGAGCTCGGGAGCCTGTGCCTTCATGCTGTGAGTGGAACTGGTCCGGAGAGATGAGGCAGCACGCCCTGCAACTTATGAACTTTGCTTTTTTCCCTACTGACGATTGAGGAATCATGAAACACGTGTCTAGGGATACGAATTGAAACTAATAATACAGCACTGGCTATGAACACCTTGAATTGAATTGAGCGAGGAATTATGAACTACATGAACCATCATGCAAGAGGTAATTAAGTTGGGGCGTGTCTGGTGCGCTCCCACCCGCCTAAGAGTACAAAGATTGGCTCTCACCAGCCGCCGAGCTGACGAGCTCGGGAGCCTGCGCCTTCATGCTGTGAGTGGAACTGGTCCTGAGAGATGAGGCAGCACGCCCTGCAACCTATGAACTTTGCTTTTTTCCCTACTGACGATTGAGGAATCATGAAACACGTGTCTAGGGATACGAATTGAAACTAATAATACAGCACTGGCTATGAGCACTTTGAATTTAATTGAGCGAGAAATTATGAACTACATGAACCATCATGCAAGAGGTAATTACGTTGGGGCATGTCTGGTGCGCTCCCACCCGCCTAAGAGTACAAAGATTGGCTCTCACGAGCCGCCGAGCTGACGAGCTCGGGAGCCTGCGCCTTCATGCTGTGAGTGGAACTGGTCCTGAGAGATGAGGCAGCACGCCCTGCAACCTATGAACTTTGCTTTTTTTCCCTACTGACGATTGAGGAATCATGAAACACGTGTCTAGGGATACGAATTGAAACTAATAATACAGCACTGGCTATGAACACTTTGAATTGAATTGAGCGAGAAATTATGAACTACATGAACCATCATGCAAGAGGTAATTACGTTGGGGCGTGAATGGTGCGCTCCCACCCCCCTAAGAGTACAAAGATTGGCTCTCACGAGCCGCCGAGCTGACGAGCTCGGGAGCCTGCGCCTTCATGCTGTGAGTGGAACTGATCCTGAGAGAGGAGGCAGCACGCCCTGCAACCTATGAACTTTGCTTTTTTCCCTACTGACGATTGAGGAATCATGAAACACGTGTCTAGGGATACGAATTGAAACTAATAATACAGCACTGGCTATGAACACTTTGAATTGAATTGAGCGAGGAATTATGAACTACATGAACCATCATGCAAGAGGTAATTACGTTGGGGCATGTCTGGTGCGCTCCCACCCGCCTAAGAGTACAAAGATTGGCTCTCACCAGCCGCCGAGCTGACGAGCTCGGGAGCCTGCGCCTTCATGCTGTGAGTGGAACTGGTCCTGAGAGATGAGGCAGCACGCCCTGCAACCTATGAACTTTGCTTTTTTCCCTACTGACGATTGAGGAATCATGAAACACGTGTCTAGGGATACGAATTGAAACTAATAATACAGCACTGGCTATGAGCACTTTGAATTTAATTGAGCGAGAAATTATGAACTACACGAACCATCATGCAAGAGGTAATTACGTTGGGGCGTGTCTGGTGCGCTCCCACCCGCCTAAGAGTACAAAGATTGGCTCTCACGAGCCGACGAGCTCGGGAGCCTGTGCCTTCATGCTGTGAGTGGAACTGGTCCGGAGAGATGAGGCAGCACGCCCTGCAACTTATGAACTTTGCTTGTTTCCCTACTGACGATTGAGGAATCATGAAACACGTGTCTAGGGATACGAATTGAAACTAATAATACAGCACTGGCTATGAACACCTTGAATTGAATTGAGCGAGGAATTATGAACTACATGAACCATCATGCAAGAGGTAATTAAGTTGGGGCGTGTCTGGTGCGCTCCCACCCGCCTAAGAGTACAAAGATTGGCTCTCACCAGCCGCCGAGCTGACGAGCTCGGGAGCCTGCGCCTTCATGCTGTGAGTGGAACTGGTCCTGAGAGATGAGGCAGCACGCCCTGCAACCTATGAACTTTGCTTTTTTCCCTACTGACGATTGAGGAATCATGAAACACGTGTCTAGGGATACGAATTGAAACTAATAATACAGCACTGGCTATGAGCACTTTGAATTTAATTGAGCGAGAAATTATGAACTACATGAACCATCATGCAAGAGGTAATTACGTTGGGGCGTGTCTGGTGCGCTCCCACCCGCCTAAGAGTACAAAGATTGGCTCTCACGAGCCGCCGAGCTGACGAGCTCGGGAGCCTGCGCCTTCATGCTGTGAGTGGAACTGGTCCTGAGAGATGAGGCAGCACGCCCTGCAACCTATGAACTTTGCTTTTTTTCCCTACTGACGATTGAGGAATCATGAAACACGTGTCTAGGGATACGAATTGAAACTAATAATACAGCACTGGCTATGAACACTTTGAATTGAATTGAGCGAGAAATTATGAACGACATGAACCATCATGCAAGAGGTAATTACGTTGGGGAGTGTCTGGTGCGCTACCACCCCCCTAAGAGTATAAAGATTGGCTCTCACGAGCTGACGAGCTCGGGAGCCTGCACCTTCATGCTGTGAGTGGAACTGGTCCTGAGAGATGAGGCAGCACGCCCTGCAACCTATGAACTTTGCTTTTTTCCCTACTGACGATTGAGGAATCATGAAACACGTGTCTAGGAGGGGGCGTGGCCAACTGCCGAACATGGCGGCAGCTTAACTCGGGAGCTCCGCAAGGCAATCCGGCCCGCGCAATAATCCGCATGCACATCCGTTTACTAACCTGCCTGAAGGGGTGAAATCGGCTCCGGGAACCGAGCGGCGCACAACGAGCCGCCCCTGGCGCAAATCCGACGCCGGGAAGTGCTCCATCCGCCGACAGCGGAACGAGGCCTAAGACAACTCAGCAGCACCGGCCTAAAGTACGGGGGCAGGCCGACCGGAAGCGCACCTTGCCCGGCCGGAAGAAGTCGGCCTCGGCCGGCGTCCGCTCCTCTCCGCCTGGCGCCAAGTTCCGCCACAGCGCTCTCATCCCGCTGCACTTGGGAGCGACCTCCGGTCCCCCTGAGCCAAGACTTCAAGATCTCAGGGGCGAGGGAGGCCCCGCACACCGTCGAAGCAGTACTGGATCTGCGCTGCCGGGCGGACGCCCAGACAAACACGGCAGGGTAGGGCGGAGGACGCCTGGGTCGACGCAGTCCCCCCGCGGCACTGAACATTACTCCGGACCACCGTTGGGCAGAGGGGCCGAGTACAACGCAAGGGCGCCGGTCCCCGGCTACCCATTACAGCCCGAGCAGGCGGCGCAATCCGCGTGGAGCGGGGAAACAGTACGGTGTGCGAGAGATGCACACACCCCCAACAGCACCGCGGGAACCCTTCTGCTAACTCCGACGGCAGTCACAATAAGGCTACACTTCAGGCCGGGATCGACCTGGGCCCTGCGGCTCCTGCTCCTCTGCCGGCTGCTCCGACGGCAACCGCCAAGGGGAGGGCCTACACAGTAAGTGGCCGGGCCGGGGACAATTGAAGGACCGGACACTGTCAACCCAAGCAAGCCAACATGACGGGCAAAAACACGAGGAGCGTGACAACGACGCAAGCGAAGCTTGATAAATTTGCCTACGCCCAGAACAGCCACTCGCAGGGACCTGGACGGCACTCCGCCGGTGCCTCCTCCGACGCCAATGGCACTGGAAAAGTCACGCTGGAAGCCATAATGAGAACTCTTACCGACGTCCAGGCGACGGTAGGCACCATCTCCACTGAGGTGAACCTGCTGCGAGCAGATTTTAAGAAAATGTCGGAGAGGGTGTCGCAAGTGGAGGTGGTCACGAAATCCCTCATTGAAGACACTTCAGACCTTCAGGTGGCGATGGAGCGACTAGAAAAGACCACTAAACAACTACAAGAAAAACTGGATGACCAGGAAGGACGCTCGAGAAGAAATAACGTCCGTATCCTAGGCCTTCCGGAATCGGAGGGGAAGGGGGCCATGGACCTGTACATCGAAGACCTCATTAAGACCAAACTGCAACCTAAAGGCCCGTCCGCCTTCTTCTCCGTCGAGAGGGCTCATCGGGTCCCGGGGGGTACGCCCAAACCAGGGGCCATGCCGCGACCGGTGCTGGCCAGGCTCTTCAACTTCAGGGACAGGGACGCCATTTTGCAGGCGGCCAGGGTGGCGCCACCGGTAAAAATCCTGAACTCCACGCTGGCTTTCTTCCCAGACTACACGGCCGAGGTGGCCAGGCGTCGAAAATCCTTCAATGAAGTCAAGAAGACGCTGCGAGACAGGGAACTACCCTATTCAATGCTCTTCCCCGCCAAACTGCGGATTGTGGCCGAGGGGAGGACATGGTTCTTCGACAATCCTGAGGTGGCACGGGAATGGCTGGATGGCTGGAGACCGGCGGGCAAGCCTCACCGCCCACATAAAGACCGCCAGGACCGCCGTACTGTGAAGACGCCGGAACACCGTGCGGCCAGCCCGGCCGATGAGCATGGCGCGGCAGGGGGCCTGGAATCCGATCTCGAGAGGGACCCGTTTGATTCAGGTCAGCCTAGCACGGGCTGAATGGCTACACTGGAAGCACCAAGATTTGGACACAGCCCGTGGGACCTTGGGCCGATGGAACTGAGTAGGGCAGGTTTTGGCCGGAGCCTGTAGGGGACTCGCCAACCCCACAAGCAAGTAAGACTAGATAGGGGGGGGACAAAAGCACTCTGCCAAGTTGGGGATGCGGGCGGGAACTCGTCCGTGGTGCAGGGGAGCAGGGAGGGGGTGGAGGGATGGGAGTTACGAGGTTCAAGTTAAAGTTAAGTTTTATGGTCATCATCCTTGCAATCTTACGAGGCACGGAAACACTACTCACTATGGGCGGCGTGCGACGCCTCCGCGTTCTGCCGTCCTCATCCTGCTGAACATAGATCACACGGTTCATACACTCAAATGGCACGGCATGATCGAGCTACACCCGCATTGGGTGCCCCTGTAACGACATTGGTCCCCCCACTGGGGCTCCTTACATGGAATGTCAGAGGGTTGGGGGACAAGATTAAACGGGGTCTGGTGCTGCAAACTGTTAAACGTAATCGATCAGACCTAGTGCTGCTGCAAGAAACACATCTGGCAGGGACCACCTGTAGGGCTCTGAGCAGACGTGGGTACACCATGGCAGTACACTCGGAGTTTACCTCAGGTTCCAGGGGCACCGGGATACTCCTCAGAAACAATTCCCCCTTCTTGGTCACGGGCCACAAGACAGATGATCAGGGACGGTTCGCAGCACTCTCAGGCCAGTGGGAGGGGAGGGCCTTGAATGTGATATCTGTATACATCCCCCCAGCACTGCATGCTACAGCCTTGCCGGCGCTTAGCCGATTCCTTATTACTCTCCCAGAGGGGGACATGATCCTGGGGGGAGACTTCAATGCCATCGCAGACCCCCTGCTGGACACCTTTCCCCAGCGGGATCGCCAGAGAGGGTCGGCCACACTTCCGGGATTCTTGTCAGCTATGGGCCTCAAAGACGTCTGGCGTCACCTGAACCCTACAGCGCAGCAATACACACACTACTCTGCACCCCACAATAGCCTCGCACGTATTGACTACTTCTTCTTTCTAGGGGTTGGACTGAGCTCTGTGGATAGTATTGATATTCTACCACGAGGAATCTCCGATCACTCCCCGGTCTCCCTTCACGTTTCTACCAAAGATTGTAAACGGGGTAGGCTGTACCCGATCTATCCCAATTATCTGCAGGTCCCTGCCATTAGGAAAAAGCTCAAGTTAACCACCACACACTATTTCACTGAGAACACGGGGTCGGTCACCTCACCCTCAGTTCTGTGGGAGGCTTACAAGACGGTCCTCAGAGGGGCGTCCATATCTGCCATTACTGGGCATAAAAGGGAGTCTAGGGCTACACTGGCCAATTTGGAATTAGCATTACACACGGCAAACACTGCGCATATGGCAGACCCCACCCCTGAGACGCTTCATGAACTACAGCTCCGTCAGCAGCAGCACCAGGCACACCTCACTGTGATCACCAAAGGACACCTCGCGAGCACGGCGCACAGAATCTATGATGTGGGAGATAAGGCGGGGAGGATGCTGGCATGGCTGGACAAACAAGGGGGCAGTAACAAGGGGATACACGGGCTCTACGATGCGGCCGGCGTGCTGCAAACTCACCCGGAACAAATAATCCAGACTCTAGCTCGCCACTTCCAGGGGATCTACACACCGACGCGGCCAGTCACTGAGCGGGAGGCCACAGAATCACTTGATCACATCCCTGTCCCCGTGCTCGCACCTGAAGCACAGCAGGAACTTGATGCAGATCTGACAGAGGGGGAGGTCCAGTTGGCAATACAGGCGCTGCAGTCAGGCAAAGCCCTGGGCCCAAACGGAATTCCTGTGGAGTGGTATAAGGCGATGGACTCTGTGCTGGCCAAGCCCCTCTTAGACATGTATAACGACAGCGCAAAACAGGCGCTGCTTCCACTCGATCAACGCACGGCCACCATTGTGGCCATCCCCAAACCAACCAAGCCACCGACAGACAGTGCCTCATACCGACCCATCTCACTGCTCAACACAGAAGCAAAGGTACTGGCGAAGCTCCTGGCCAGTCGCCTGACCAAACATCTGAGTACCCTAATACACCCTGACCAATCGGGATTTATGCCGCACAGAAGCACAGCGCTAAATCTACGGAGGGTCCATGGGGTACTGGCGCAGGCGCATCTTCTTGCGGAGCAGGCTGTGATACTTTCCCTGGATGCTAAAATGGCATTTGACTTGGTGGAGTGGGAATACCTTTTTGCTGTCCTAGCCCGCATGGGATTCGGGCCCCAGTATATGGCATGGGTGCGACTGCTCTACGCCCAACCGATGGCACAGGTGGTTGCAAATGGACGCATGTCCTCGACCTTTCCACTGGGGAGGGGAACCAGGCAGGGGTGCCCGCTGTCGCCCCTGTTGTTTGCGATAGTACTGGAGCCACTGGCAATCCTGCTTAGATCGACGCCGTTGTTTCGGGGACTCACTTGGAGCGACGGGCGGGAAGACAAAGTCTCCTTGTACGCCGACGACATGTTAGTATACAAGACCGGCCCAACTGAGGGGGTCCCCGCCCTATTGGCAATCTGCGATGAACACGGCAGGGCCTCGGGATATACCCTGAACTGGTCCAAGTCTATACTCTATGTCCTTACTGGCCCGGCTCCGGTGTTGCCGGCTAACTGTCCTCTCACAATAACCGCCTCCTCCTTTAAGTACTTAGGTATTTATGTGACGAAGGACTCTAAACAGTTTTATATCGAAAACCTGCAGCCGCCTCTGCAAAGATTGCGTGCTGATGTCCAATACTGGGCGACGCTGCCGCTGACCCTCCTAGGGCGCGCAGCGCTCTATAAAATGATGGCTCTCCCGAGATTTTTGTATGTGCTAGAAAACTCCCCTTATGTGGTTAACCCACAGTATTTTAGACGGGTAGCGGCATTGGTCTCCAGCCTGTTGTGGGGTAATGGTCCGGCGCGGATAGCGCAGGCAAAACTGGTGAAGAGCTGGTACGAGGGGGGTATTGCATTACCCAATCTCCAACTATATTACTGGGCGTCACAGCTTAAAGTTATTAATCATTGGATTCACGTTTCACGGAACGACCCCGCATACCAGGCGGACTGGTCGCAACTGGGGACTAAGGGCATGCTCTCGGTGCTGTACAACTACCCGCAGGTAAAGACCCTACTAGGCCCAACATTCCACACAGCGACAATCTGGCATGCGGCACAATCACGCCTAGGGTGGAAGGGTAAAATCACCAGGCTGACCCCACTATGGGACACTAAAACACTGGGTAACCTACGGACCTGTAAGGGATTTGCTAGGTGGGACGACATAGGGATCTCGGTAGTTGGGGACCTCTGGGACAAAGGCACGGTTATTCCCTTCCAGCACCTCCAGCAACAATACGGCCTGGGGCCCACTGAAACATACCGCTATGTACAAATCCGGCATGCACTACTACAGGCGATCCCACCAGACACCACACTCCCAGAATCATCGCCACTTGAGGATAGGCTGCTCACCGAATTCATGGAGCAAAAAGCGACCTCACTCACGTACAAAAAATTGATTAACAACATGCCGGATCCCACACATAAACTTAAGGAGAAATGGGTGGACGAACTGGGCGACATGGATGAAACGGAGTGGAATGAGGCATTGGCCTCGCCGAGGGAAGTGGGCATATCAGCCAGATTCCGCCTGGTGCAACTCAAGGTGCTACACCGCACCTACTACACTCGCACGTTACTCCACAAAATACAGAGAGCACCACACCCATGCTGCCTCAGGGGATGCGGGGAGGAAGGGACTCTCCTACACACGTTATGGGAATGTCCACAAATCAGGGAACTATGGCGTCAGATTATGCGCACAGTCTCTCAGGCCATCAATGTTTCTGTCCTGCCGGAACCACGTAAATGCCTGTTGAACATTTGGGACCCTACGGACTTAAACAGGTATGGACAACTGTGGGTCACCCTAGCGGTGACAGTGGCCAAACGAGACATTGCACAGAAGTGGGGCGCTCCAGAATTGCCGACGGTGGCAGGGTGGATAAGAAACATGGACCTTCTCATGGTAAAGGAGAGAGCAGTATATGTATTAAGAGCCTGCCCCCGCAAATGGAATCGGGTGTGGATGCCATGGAACGCATATAGGGGTGACCCATGTGAGGCATTGCCGGAGGGTGAGGACTCAGACTCAGAGGAAGACGAGGACTAGTGGCTATAGAGATGTTAGCATGAACGGGGGGGGCCGGGGGGCGGAGGGAGTGCACCGCTATTGCAGACGAAATGCTGAATGTGTAAGCATGTGGGATAGTATATATGACCGTGCACAAGTATTGGTAATCTGATGACCGTTGTTGGGTTTTTAAGATTTGTTTTCTTTATTCTGATATGTCCCCGCTAATACCATGTGTGGGGGAAGTCAGCCTACTGAATCGAAAAAGTATGGGCGGGGTGGGCGTTAGGAAGAAGGGGTAACATTGGGCCATGTGATACATATGTCTGTCTATTCACTTCTTAACTACTGGGCCTTACATGGAAATGATAATTGTTGATACAATCTGTGTTAAATCCTTTCCCCGCCGGGGGATCATATTACTGTTATGTCGCTTCAACTACAACATGTCGATATGTATATCTCTTCTACTCTCCTGACAATAAAGAATTTAAAAAAAAAACAACACGTGTCTAGGAATACGAATTGAAACTAATAATACAGCACTGGCTATGAACACTTTGAATTGAATTGAGCGAGAAATTATGAACTACATGAACCATCATGCAAGAGGTAATTACGTTGGGGCGTGACTGGTGCGCTCCCACCCCCCTAAGAGTACAAAGATTGGCTCTCACGAGCCGCCGAGCTGACGAGCTCGGGAGCCTGCGCCTTCATGCTGTGAGTGGAACTGGTCCTGAGAGATGAGGCAGCACGCCCTGCAACCTATGAACTTTGCTTTTTTTCCCTACTGACGATTGAGGAATCATGAAACACGTGTCTAGGGATACGAATTGAAACTAATAATACAGCACTGGCTATGAACACTTTGAATTGAATTGAGCGAGAAATTATGAACGACATGAACCATCATGCAAGAGGTAATTACGTTGGGGAGTGTCTGGTGCGCTACCACCCCCCTAAGAGTACAAAGATTGGCTCTCACGAGCTGACGAGCTCGGGAGCCTGCACCTTCATGCTGTGAGTGGAACTGGTCCTGAGAGATGAGGCAGCACGCCCTGCAACCTATGAACTTTGCTTTTTTCCCTACTGACGATTGAGGAATCATGAAACACGTGTCTAGGAATACGAATTGAAACTAATAATACAGCACTGGCTATGAACACTTTGAATTGAATTGAGCGAGAAATTATGAACTACATGAACCATCATGCAAGAGGTAATTACGTTGGGGCGTGACTGGTGCGCTCCCACCCCCCTAAGAGTACAAAGATTGGCTCTCACGAGCCGCCGAGCTGACGAGCTCGGGAGCCTGCGCCTTCATGCTGTGAGTGGAACTGATCCTAAGAGATGAGGCAGCACGCCCTGCAACCTATGAACTTTGCTTTTTTCCCTACTGACGATTGAGGAATCATGAAACACGTGTCTAGGGATACGAATTGAAACTAAGAATACAGCACTGGCTATGAACACTTTGAATTGAATTGAACGAGGAATTATGAACTACATGAACCATCATGCAAGAGGTAATTACGTTGGGGCGTGTCTGGTGCACTCCCACCCGCCTAAGAGTACAAAGATTGGCTCTCACCAGCCGCCGAGCTGACGAGCTCGGGAGCCTGCGCCTTCATGCTGTGAGTGGAACTGGTCCTGAGAGATGAGGCAGCACGCCCTGCAACCTATGAACTTTTCTTTTTTCCCTACTGACGATTGAGGAATCATGAAACACGTGTCTAGGGATACGAATTGAAACTAATAATACAGCACTGGTTATGAGCACTTTGAATTTAATTGAGCGAGAAATTATGAACTCCATGAACCATCATGCAAGAGGTAATTACGTTGGGGCGTGTCTGGTGCGCTACCACCCCCCTAAGAGTACAAAGATTGGCTCTCACGAGCCGCCGAGCTGACCAGCTCGGGAGCCTGCGCCTTCATGCTGTGAGTGGAACTGGTCCTGAGAGATGAGGCAGCACGCCCTGCAACCTATGAACTTTGCTTTTTTCCCTACTGATGATTGAGGAATCATGAAACATGTGTCTAGGAATACGAATTGAAACTAATAATACAGCACTGGCTATGAACACTTTGAATTGAATTGAGCGAGAAATTATGAACTACATGAACCATCATGCAAGAGGTAATTACGTTGGGGCGTGAAAGGTGCGCTCCCACCCCCCTAAGAGTACAAAGATTGGCTCTAACGAGCCGCCGAGCTGACGAGCTCGGGAGCCTGCGCCTTCATGCTGTGAGTGGAACTGATCCTGAGAGATGAGGCAGCACGCCCTGCAACCTATGAACTTTGCTTTTTTCCCTACTGACGATTGAGGAATCATGAAACACGTGTCTAGGGAAACGAATTGAAACTAAGAATACAGCACTGGCTATGAACACTTTGAATTGAATTGAACGAGGAATTATGAACTACATGAACCATCATGCAAGAGGTAATTACGTTGGGGCGTGTCTGGTGCGCTCCCACCCGCCTAAGAGTACAAAGATTGGCTCTCACCAGCCGCCGAGCTGACGAGCTCGGGAGCCTGCGCCTTCATGCTGTGAGTGGAACTGGTCCTGAGAGATGAGGCAGCACGCCCTGCAACCTATGAACTTTGCTTTTTTCCCTACTGACGATTGAGGAATCATGAAACACGTGTCTAGGGATACGAATTGAAACTAATAATACAGCACTGGTTATGAGCACTTTGAATTTAATTGAGCGAGAAATTATGAACTACATGAACCATCATGCAAGAGGTAATTATGTTGGGGCGTGTCTGGTGCGCTGCCACCCCCCTAAGAGTACAAAGATTGGCTCTCACGAGCCGCCGAGCTGACCAGCTCGGGAGCCTGCGCCTTCATGCTGTGAGTGGACCTGGTCCTGAGAGATGAGGCAGAACGCCCTGCAACCTATGAACTTTGCTTTTTTCCCTACTGATGATTGAGGAATCATGAAACATGTGTCTAGGAATACGAATTGAAACTAATAATACAGCACTGGCTATGAACACTTTGAATTGAATTGAGCGAGAAATTATGAACTACATGAACCATCATGCAAGAGGTAATTACGTTGGGGCGTGAAAGGTGCGCTCCCACCCCCCTAAGAGTACAAAGATTGGCTCTAACGAGCCGCGAGCTGACGAGCTCGGGAGCCTGCGACTTCATGCTGTGAGTGGAACTGATCCTGAGAGATGAGGCAGCACGCCCTGCAACCTATGAACTTTGCTTTTTTCCCTACTGACGATTGAGGAATCATGAAACACGTGTCTAGGGATACGAATTGAAACTAATAATACAGCACTGGCTATGAACACTTTGAATTGAATTGAGCGAGGAATTATGAACTACATGAACCATCATGCAAGAGGTAATTACGTTAGGGCGTGTCTGGTGCACTCCCACCCGCCTAAGAGTACAAAGATTGGCTCTCACCAGCCACCGAGCTGACGAGCTCGGGAGCCTGCGCCTTCATGCTGTGAGTTGAACTGGTCCTGAGAGATGAGGCAGCACGCTCTGCAACCTATGAACTTTGCTTTTTTCCCTACTGACGATTGAGGAATCATGAAACACATGTCTAGGGATACGAATTGAAACTAATAATACAGCACTGGCTATGAACACTTTGAATTGAATTGAGCGAGAAATTATGAACTACATGAACCATCATGCAAGAGGTAATTATGTTGGGGCGTGTCTGGTGCGCTCCCACCCCCCTAAGAGTACAAAGATTGGCTCTCACGAGCAGCCGAGCTGACGAGCTCGGGAGCCTGCTCCTTCATGCTGTGAGTGGAACTGGTCCTGAGAGATGAGGCAGCACGCCCTGCAACCTATGAACTTTGCTTTTTTCCCTACTGACGATTGAGGAATCATGAAACACGTGTCTAGGGATACGAATTGAAACTAATAATACAGCACTGGCTATGAACACTTTGAATTTAATTGAGCGAGAAATTATGAACTACATGAACCACCATGCCAGAGGTAATTACGTTGGGGCGTGTCTGGTGCGCTCCGACCCGCCTAAGAGTACAAAGATTGGTTCTCACGAGCCGCCGAGCTGACGAGCTCGGGAGCCTGCGCCTTCATGCTGTGAGTGGTACTGGTCCTGAGAGATGAGGCAGCACGCCCTGCAACCTATGAACTTTGCTTTTTTCCCTACTGACGATTGAGGAATCATGAAACACGTGTCTAGGGATACGAATTGAAACTAATAATACAGCACTGGCTATGAACACTTTGAATTGAATTGAGCGAGAAATTATGAACGACATGAACCATCATGCAAGAGGTAATTACGTTGGGGCGTGTCTGGTGCGCTACCACCTCCTAAGAGTACAAAGATTGGCTCTCACGAGCTGACGAGCTCGGGAGCCTGCACCTTCATGCTGTGAGGGGAACTGGTCCTGAGAGATGAGGCAGCACGCCCTGCAACCTATGAACTTTGCTTTTTTCCCTACTGACGATTGAGGAATCATGAAACACGTGTCTAGGGATACGAATTGAAACTAATAATACAGCACTGGCTATGAACACTTTGAATTGAATTGAGCGAGAAATTATGAACGACATGAACCATCATGCAAGAGGTAATTACGTTGGGGCGTGTCTGGTGCGCTACCACCCCCCCTAAGAGTACAAAGATTGGCTCTCACGAGCTGATGAGCTCGGGAGCCTGCACCTTCATGCTGTGAGTGGAACTGATCCTGAGAGATGAGGCAGCACGCCCTGCAACCTATGAACTTTGCTTTTTTCCCTACTGACGATTGAGGAATCATGAAACACGTGTCTAGGGATACGAATTGAAACTAATAATACAGCACTGGCTATGAACACTTTGAATTGAATTGAGCGAGAAATTATGAACTACATGAACCATCATGCAAGAGGTAATTACGTTGGGGCGTGAATGGTGCGCTCCCACCCCCCTAAGAGTACAAAGATTGGCTCTCACGAGCCGCCGAGCTGACGAGCTTGGGAGCCTGCGCCTTCATGCTGTGAGTGGAACTGATCCTGAGAGAGGAGGCAGCACGCCCTGCAACCTATGAACTTTGCTTTTTTCCCTACTGACGATTGAGGAATCATGAAACACGTGTCTGGGGATACGAATTGAAACTAATAATACAGCACTGACTATGAACACTTTGAATTGAATTGAGCGAGGAATTATGAACTACATGAACCATCATGCAAGAGGTAATTACGTTGGGGCATGTTCTGGTGCGCTCCCACCCGCCTAAGAGTACAAAGATTGGCTCTCACCAGCCGCCGAGCTGACAAGCTCGGGAGCCTGCGCCTTCATGCTGTGAGTGGAACTGGGCCTGAGAGATGAGGCAGCACGCCCTGCAACCTATGAACTTTGCTTTTTTCCCTACTGACGATTGAGGAATCATGAAACACGTGTCTAGGGATACGAATTGAAACTCATAATACAGCACTGGCTATGAGCACTTTTAATTTAATTGAGCGAGAAATTATGAACTACATGAACCATCATGCAAGAGGTAATTACGTTGGGGCGTGTCTGGTGCGCTCCCACCCGCCTAAGAGTACAAAGATTGGCTCTCACGAGCCGACGAGCTCGGGAGCCTGCGCCTTCATGCTGTGAGTGGAACTGGTCCGGAGAGATGAGGCAGCACGCCCTGCAACTTATGAACTTTGCTTTTTTCCCTACTGACGATTGAGGAATCATGAAACACGTGTCTAGGGATACGAATTGAAACTAAGAATACAGCACTGGCTATGAACACTTTGAATTGAATTGAGCGAGGAATTATGAACTACATGAACCATCATGCAAGAGGTAATTACGTTGGGGCGTGTCTGGTGCGCTCCCACCCACCTAAGAGTACAAAGATTGGCTCTCACCAGCCGCCGAGCTGACGAGCTCGGGAGCCTGCGCCTTCATGCTGTGAGTGGAACTGGTCCTGAGAGATGAGGCAGCACGCCCTGCAACCTATGAACTTTGCTTTTTTCCCTACTGACGATTGAGGAATCATGAAACACGTGTCTAGGGATACGAATTGAAACTAATAATACAGCACTGGCTATGAGCACTTTGAATTTAATTGAGCGAGAAATTATGAACTACATGAACCATCATGCAAGAGGTAATTACGTTGGGGCGTGTCTGGTGCGCTCCCACCCGCCTAAGAGTACAAAGATTGGCTCTCACCAGCCGCCGAGCTGACGAGCTCGGGAGCCTGCGCCTTCATGCTGTGAGTGGAACTGGTCCTGAGAGATGAGGCAGCACGCCCTGCAACCTATGAACTTTGCTTTTTTCCCTACTGACGATTGAGGAATCATGAAACACGTGTCTAGGGATACGAATTGAAACTAATAATACAGCACTGGCTATGAACACTTTGAATTGAATTGAGCGAGAAATTATGAACGACATGAACCATCATGCAAGAGGTAATTACGTTGGGGCGTGTCTGGTGCGCTACCACCCCCCTAAGAGTACAAAGATTGGCTCTCACGATCTGATGAGCTCGGGAGCCTGCACCTTCATGCTGTGAGTGGAACTGATCCTGAGAGATGAGGCAGCACGCCCTGCAACCTATGAACTTTGCTTTTTTCCCTACTGACGATTGAGGAATCATGAAACACGTGTCTAGGGATACGAATTGAAACTAATAATACAGCACTGGCTATGAACACTTTGAATTGAATTGAGCGAGAAATTATGAACTACATGAACCATCATGCAAGAGGTAATTACGTTGGGGCGTGAATGGTGCGCTCCCACCCCCCTAAGAGTACAAAGATTGGCTCTCACGAGCCGCCGAGCTGACGAGCTCGGGAGCCTGCGCCTTCATGCTGTGAGTGGAACTGATCCTGAGAGAGGAGGCAGCACGCCCTGCAACCTATGAACTTTGCTTTTTTCCCTACTGACGATTGAGGAATCATGAAACACGTGTCTAGGGATACGAATTGAAACTAATAATACAGCACTGGCTATGAACACTTTGAATTGAATTGAGCGAGGAATTATGAACTACATGAACCATCATGCAAGAGGTAATTACGTTGGGGCATGTCTGGTGCGCTCCCACCCGCCTAAGAGTACAAAGATTGGCTCTCACCAGCCGCCGAGCTGACGAGCTCGGGAGCCTGCGCCTTCATGCTGTGAGTGGAACTGGTCCTGAGAGATGAGGCAGCACGCCCTGCAACCTATGAACTTTGCTTTTTTCCCTACTGACGATTGAGGAATCATGAAACACGTGTCTAGGGATACGAATTGAAACTAATAATACAGCACTGGCTATGAGCACTTTGAATTTAATTGAGCGAGAAATTATGAACTACATGAACCATCATGCAAGAGGTAATTACGTTGGGGCGTGTCTGGTGCGCTCCCACCCGCCTAAGAGTACAAAGATTGGCTCTCACGAGCCGACGAGCTCGGGAGCCTGTGCCTTCATGCTGTGAGTGGAACTGGTCCGGAGAGATGAGGCAGCACGCCCTGCAACTTATGAACTTTGCTTTTTTCCCTACTGACGATTGAGGAATCATGAAACACGTGTCTAGGGATACGAATTGAAACTAATAATACAGCACTGGCTATGAACACCTTGAATTGAATTGAGCAAGGAATTATGAACTACATGAACCATCATGCAAGAGGTAATTAAGTTGGGGCGTGTCTGGTGCGCTCCCACCCGCCTAAGAGTACAAAGATTGGCTCTCACCAGCCGCCGAGCTGACGAGCTCGGGAGCCTGCGCCTTCATGCTGTGAGTGGAACTGGTCCTGAGAGATGAGGCAGCACGCCCTGCAACCTATGAACTTTGCTTTTTTCCCTACTGACGATTGAGGAATCATGAAACACGTGTCTAGGGATACGAATTGAAACTAATAATACAGCACTGGCTATGAGCACTTTGAATTTAATTGAGCGAGAAATTATGAACTACATGAACCATCATGCAAGAGGTAATTACGTTGGGGCGTGTCTGGTGCGCTCCCACCCGCCTAAGAGTACAAAGATTGGCTCTCACGAGCCGCCGAGCTGACGAGCTCGGGAGCCTGCGCCTTCATGCTGTGAGTGGAACTGGTCCTGAGAGATGAGGCAGCACGCCCTGCAACCTATGAACTTTGCTTTTTTTCCCTACTGACGATTGAGGAATCATGAAACACGTGTCTAGGGATACGAATTGAAACTAATAATACAGCACTGGCTATGATCACTTTGAATTGAATTGAGCGAGAAATTATGAACGACATGAACCATCATGCAAGAGGTAATTACGTTGGGGAGTGTCTGGTGCGCTACCACCCCCCTAAGAGTATAAAGATTGGCTCTCACGAGCTGACGAGCTCGGGAGCCTGCACCTTCATGCTGTGAGTGGAACTGGTCCTGAGAGATGAGGCAGCACGCCCTGCAACCTATGAACTTTGCTTTTTTCCCTACTGACGATTGAGGAATCATGAAACACGTGTCTAGGAATACGAATTGAAACTAATAATACAGCACTGGCTATGAACACTTTGAATTGAATTGAGCGAGAAATTATGAACTACATGAACCATCATGCAAGAGGTAATTACGTTGGGGCGTGACTGGTGCGCTCCCACCCCCCTAAGAGTACAAAGATTGGCTCTCAAGAGCCGCCGAGCTGACGAGCTCGGGAGCCTGCGCCTTCATGCTGTGAGTGGAACTGATCCTAAGAGATGAGGCAGCACGCCCTGCAACCTATGAACTTTGCTTTTTTCCTTACTGACGATTGAGGAATCATGAAACACGTGTCTAGGGATACGAATTGAAACTAAGAATACAGCACTGGCTATGAACACTTTGAATTGAATTGAACGAGGAATTATGAACTACATGAACCATCATGTAAGAGGTAATTACGTTGGGGCGTGTCTGGTGCGCTCCCACCCGCCTAAGAGTACAAAGATTGGCTCTCACCAGCCGCCGAGCTGACGAGCTCGGGAGCCTGCGCCTTCATGCTGTGAGTGGAACTGGTCCTGAGAGATGAGGCAGCACGCCCTGCAACCTATGAACTTTGCTTTTTTCCCTACTGACGATTGAGGAATCATGAAACACGTGTCTAGGGATACGAATTGAAACTAATAATACAGCACTGGTTATGAGCACTTTGAATTTAATTGAGCGAGAAATTATGAACTACATGAACCATCATGCAAGAGGTAATTACGTTGGGGCGTGTCTGGTGCGCTACCACCCCCCTAAGAGTACAGAGATTGGCTCTCACGAGCCGCCGAGCTGACCAGCTCGGGAGCCTGCGCCTTCATGCTGTGAGTGGAACTGGTCCTGAGAGATGAGGCAGCACGCCCTGCAACCTATGAACTTTGCTTTTTTCCCTACTGATGATTGAGGAATCATGAAACATGTGTCTAGGAATACGAATTGAAACTAATAATACAGCACTGGCTATGAACAGTTTGAATTGAATTGAGCGAGAAATTATGAACTACATGAACCATCATGCAAGAGGTAATTACGTTGGGGCGTGAAAGGTGCGCTCCCACCCCCCTAAGAGTACAAAGATTGGCTCTAACGAGCCGCCGAGCTGACGAGCTCGGGAGCCTGCGACTTCATGCTGTGAGTGGAACTGGTCCTGAGAGATGAGGCAGCACGCCCTGCAACCTATGAACTTTGCTTTTTTCCCTACTGACGATTGAGGAATCATGAAACACGTGTCTAGGGATACGAATTGAAACTAATAATACAGCACTGGCTATGAGCACTTTGAATTTAATTGAGCGAGAAATTATGAACTACATGAACCATCATGCAAGAGGTAATTACGTTGGGGCGTGTCTGGTGCGCTCCCACCCGCCTAAGAGTACAAAGATTGGCTCTCACCAGCCGCCGAGCTCACGAGCTCGGGAGCCTGCGCCTTCATGCTGTGAGTGGAACTGGTCCTGAGAGATGAGGCAGCACGCCCTGCAACCTATGAACTTTGCTTTTTTCCCTACTGACGATTGAGGAATCATGAAACACGTGTCTAGGGATACGAATTGAAACTAATAATACAGCACTGGCTATGAACACTTTGAATTGAATTGAGCGAGAAATTATGAACGACATGAACCATCATGCAAGAGGTAATTACGTTGGGGCGTGTCTGGTGCGCTACCACCCCCCTAAGAGTACAAAGATTGGCTCTCACGATCTGATGAGCTCGGGAGCCTGCACCTTCATGCTGTGAGTGGAACTGATCCTGAGAGATGAGGCAGCACGCCCTGCAACCTATGAACTTTGCTTTTTTCCCTACTGACGATTGAGGAATCATGAAACACGTGTCTAGGGATACGAATTGAAACTAATAATACAGCACTGGCTATGAACACTTTGAATTGAATTGAGCGAGAAATTATGAACTACATGAACCATCATGCAAGAGGTAATTACGTTGGGGCGTGAATGGTGCGCTCCCACCCCCCTAAGAGTACAAAGATTGGCTCTCACGAGCCGCCGAGCTGACGAGCTCGGGAGCCTGCGCCTTCATGCTGTGAGTGGAACTGGTCCTGAGAGATGAGGCAGCACGCCCTGCAACCTATGAACTTTGCTTTTTTCCCTACTGACGATTGAGGAATCATGAAACACGTGTCTAGGGATACGAATTGAAACTAATAATACAGCACTGGCTATGAGCACTTTGAATTTAATTGAGCGAGAAATTATGAACTACATGAACCATCATGCAAGAGGTAATTACGTTGGGGCGTGTCTGGTGCGCTCCCACCCGCCTAAGAGTACAAAGATTGGCTCTCACGAGCCGACGAGCTCGGGAGCCTGTGCCTTCATGCTGTGAGTGGAACTGGTCCGGAGAGATGAGGCAGCACGCCCTGCAACTTATGAACTTTGCTTTTTTCCCTACTGACGATTGAGGAATCATGAAACACGTGTCTAGGGATACGAATTGAAACTAATAATACAGCACTGGCTATGAACACCTTGAATTGAATTGAGCGAGGAATTATGAACTACATGAACCATCATGCAAGAGGTAATTAAGTTGGGGCGTGTCTGGTGCGCTCCCACCCGCCTAAGAGTACAAAGATTGGCTCTCACCAGCCGCCGAGCTGACGAGCTCGGGAGCCTGCGCCTTCATGCTGTGAGTGGAACTGGTCCTGAGAGATGAGGCAGCACGCCCTGCAACCTATGAACTTTGCTTTTTTCCCTACTGACGATTGAGGAATCATGAAACACGTGTCTAGGGATACGAATTGAAACTAATAATACAGCACTGGCTATGAGCACTTTGAATTTAATTGAGCGAGAAATTATGAACTACATGAACCATCATGCAAGAGGTAATTACGTTGGGGCGTGTCTGGTGCGCTCCCACCCGCCTAAGAGTACAAAGATTGGCTCTCACGAGCCGCCGAGCTGACGAGCTCGGGAGCCTGCGCCTTCATGCTGTGAGTGGAACTGGTCCTGAGAGATGAGGCAGCACGCCCTGCAACCTATGAACTTTGCTTTTTTTCCCTACTGACGATTGAGGAATCATGAAACACGTGTCTAGGGATACGAATTGAAACTAATAATACAGCACTGGCTATGATCACTTTGAATTGAATTGAGCGAGAAATTATGAACGACATGAACCATCATGCAAGAGGTAATTACGTTGGGGAGTGTCTGGTGCGCTACCACCCCCCTAAGAGTATAAAGATTGGCTCTCACGAGCTGACGAGCTCGGGAGCCTGCACCTTCATGCTGTGAGTGGAACTGGTCCTGAGAGATGAGGCAGCACGCCCTGCAACCTATGAACTTTGCTTTTTTCCCTACTGACGATTGAGGAATCATGAAACACGTGTCTAGGAATACGAATTGAAACTAATAATACAGCACTGGCTATGAACACTTTGAATTGAATTGAGCGAGAAATTATGAACTACATGAACCATCATGCAAGAGGTAATTACGTTGGGGCGTGACTGGTGCGCTCCCACCCCCCTAAGAGTACAAAGATTGGCTCTCAAGAGCCGCCGAGCTGACGAGCTCGGGAGCCTGCGCCTTCATGCTGTGAGTGGAACTGATCCTAAGAGATGAGGCAGCACGCCCTGCAACCTATGAACTTTGCTTTTTTCCTTACTGACGATTGAGGAATCATGAAACACGTGTCTAGGGATACGAATTGAAACTAAGAATACAGCACTGGCTATGAACACTTTGAATTGAATTGAACGAGGAATTATGAACTACATGAACCATCATGTAAGAGGTAATTACGTTGGGGCGTGTCTGGTGCGCTCCCACCCGCCTAAGAGTACAAAGATTGGCTCTCACCAGCCGCCGAGCTGACGAGCTCGGGAGCCTGCGCCTTCATGCTGTGAGTGGAACTGGTCCTGAGAGATGAGGCAGCACGCCCTGCAACCTATGAACTTTGCTTTTTTCCCTACTGACGATTGAGGAATCATGAAACACGTGTCTAGGGATACGAATTGAAACTAATAATACAGCACTGGTTATGAGCACTTTGAATTTAATTGAGCGAGAAATTATGAACTACATGAACCATCATGCAAGAGGTAATTACGTTGGGGCGTGTCTGGTGCGCTACCACCCCCCTAAGAGTACAGAGATTGGCTCTCACGAGCCGCCGAGCTGACCAGCTCGGGAGCCTGCGCCTTCATGCTGTGAGTGGAACTGGTCCTGAGAGATGAGGCAGCACGCCCTGCAACCTATGAACTTTGCTTTTTTCCCTACTGATGATTGAGGAATCATGAAACATGTGTCTAGGAATACGAATTGAAACTAATAATACAGCACTGGCTATGAACAGTTTGAATTGAATTGAGCGAGAAATTATGAACTACATGAACCATCATGCAAGAGGTAATTACGTTGGGGCGTGAAAGGTGCGCTCCCACCCCCCTAAGAGTACAAAGATTGGCTCTAACGAGCCGCCGAGCTGACGAGCTCGGGAGCCTGCGACTTCATGCTGTGAGTGGAACTGGTCCTGAGAGATGAGGCAGCACGCCCTGCAACCTATGAACTTTGCTTTTTTCCCTACTGACGATTGAGGAATCATGAAACACGTGTCTAGGGATACGAATTGAAACTAATAATACAGCACTGGCTATGAGCACTTTGAATTTAATTGAGCGAGAAATTATGAACTACATGAACCATCATGCAAGAGGTAATTACGTTGGGGCGTGTCTGGTGCGCTCCCACCCGCCTAAGAGTACAAAGATTGGCTCTCACCAGCCGCCGAGCTCACGAGCTCGGGAGCCTGCGCCTTCATGCTGTGAGTGGAACTGGTCCTGAGAGATGAGGCAGCACGCCCTGCAACCTATGAACTTTGCTTTTTTCCCTACTGACGATTGAGGAATCATGAAACACGTGTCTAGGGATACGAATTGAAACTAATAATACAGCACTGGCTATGAACACTTTGAATTGAATTGAGCGAGAAATTATGAACGACATGAACCATCATGCAAGAGGTAATTACGTTGGGGCGTGTCTGGTGCGCTACCACCCCCCTAAGAGTACAAAGATTGGCTCTCACGATCTGATGAGCTCGGGAGCCTGCACCTTCATGCTGTGAGTGGAACTGATCCTGAGAGATGAGGCAGCACGCCCTGCAACCTATGAACTTTGCTTTTTTCCCTACTGACGATTGAGGAATCATGAAACACGTGTCTAGGGATACGAATTGAAACTAATAATACAGCACTGGCTATGAACACTTTGAATTGAATTGAGCGAGAAATTATGAACTACATGAACCATCATGCAAGAGGTAATTACGTTGGGGCGTGAATGGTGCGCTCCCACCCCCCTAAGAGTACAAAGATTGGCTCTCACGAGCCGCCGAGCTGACGAGCTCGGGAGCCTGCGCCTTCATGCTGTGAGTGGAACTGATCCTGAGAGAGGAGGCAGCACGCCCTGCAACCTATGAACTTTGCTTTTTTCCCTACTGACGATTGAGGAATCATGAAACACGTGTCTAGGGATACGAATTGAAACTAATAATACAGCACTGGCTATGAACACTTTGAATTGAATTGAGCGAGGAATTATGAACTACATGAACCATCATGCAAGAGGTAATTACGTTGGGGCATGTCTGGTGCGCTCCCACCCGCCTAAGAGTACAAAGATTGGCTCTCACCAGCCGCCGAGCTGACGAGCTCGGGAGCCTGCGCCTTCATGCTGTGAGTGGAACTGGTCCTGAGAGATGAGGCAGCACGCCCTGCAACCTATGAACTTTGCTTTTTTCCCTACTGACGATTGAGGAATCATGAAACACGTGTCTAGGGATACGAATTGAAACTAATAATACAGCACTGGCTATGAGCACTTTGAATTTAATTGAGCGAGAAATTATGAACTACATGAACCATCATGCAAGAGGTAATTACGTTGGGGCGTGTCTGGTGCGCTCCCACCCGCCTAAGAGTACAAAGATTGGCTCTCACGAGCCGACGAGCTCGGGAGCCTGTGCCTTCATGCTGTGAGTGGAACTGGTCCGGAGAGATGAGGCAGCACGCCCTGCAACTTATGAACTTTGCTTTTTTCCCTACTGACGATTGAGGAATCATGAAACACGTGTCTAGGGATACGAATTGAAACTAATAATACAGCACTGGCTATGAACACCTTGAATTGAATTGAGCGAGGAATTATGAACTACATGAACCATCATGCAAGAGGTAATTAAGTTGGGGCGTGTCTGGTGCGCTCCCACCCGCCTAAGAGTACAAAGATTGGCTCTCACCAGCCGCCGAGCTGACGAGCTCGGGAGCCTGCGCCTTCATGCTGTGAGTGGAACTGGTCCTGAGAGATGAGGCAGCACGCCCTGCAACCTATGAACTTTGCTTTTTTCCCTACTGACGATTGAGGAATCATGAAACACGTGTCTAGGGATACGAATTGAAACTAATAATACAGCACTGGCTATGAGCACTTTGAATTTAATTGAGCGAGAAATTATGAACTACATGAACCATCATGCAAGAGGTAATTACGTTGGGGCGTGTCTGGTGCGCTCCCACCCGCCTAAGAGTACAAAGATTGGCTCTCACGAGCCGCCGAGCTGACGAGCTCGGGAGCCTGCGCCTTCATGCTGTGAGTGGAACTGGTCCTGAGAGATGAGGCAGCACGCCCTGCAACCTATGAACTTTGCTTTTTTTCCCTACTGACGATTGAGGAATCATGAAACACGTGTCTAGGGATACGAATTGAAACTAATAATACAGCACTGGCTATGATCACTTTGAATTGAATTGAGCGAGAAATTATGAACGACATGAACCATCATGCAAGAGGTAATTACGTTGGGGAGTGTCTGGTGCGCTACCACCCCCCTAAGAGTATAAAGATTGGCTCTCACGAGCTGACGAGCTCGGGAGCCTGCACCTTCATGCTGTGAGTGGAACTGGTCCTGAGAGATGAGGCAGCACGCCCTGCAACCTATGAACTTTGCTTTTTTCCCTACTGACGATTGAGGAATCATGAAACACGTGTCTAGGAATACGAATTGAAACTAATAATACAGCACTGGCTATGAACACTTTGAATTGAATTGAGCGAGAAATTATGAACTACATGAACCATCATGCAAGAGGTAATTACGTTGGGGCGTGACTGGTGCGCTCCCACCCCCCTAAGAGTACAAAGATTGGCTCTC
Organism: Lissotriton helveticus; assembly: GCF_964261635.1. Classification (NCBI taxonomy): domain Eukaryota; kingdom Metazoa; phylum Chordata; class Amphibia; order Caudata; family Salamandridae; genus Lissotriton; species Lissotriton helveticus. The sequence continues at coordinate 1,787,826,372 of NC_136065.1, forward strand.
AAGAGCCGCCGAGCTGACGAGCTCGGGAGCCTGCGCCTTCATGCTGTGAGTGGAACTGATCCTAAGAGATGAGGCAGCACGCCCTGCAACCTATGAACTTTGCTTTTTTCCTTACTGACGATTGAGGAATCATGAAACACGTGTCTAGGGATACGAATTGAAACTAAGAATACAGCACTGGCTATGAACACTTTGAATTGAATTGAACGAGGAATTATGAACTACATGAACCATCATGTAAGAGGTAATTACGTTGGGGCGTGTCTGGTGCGCTCCCACCCGCCTAAGAGTACAAAGATTGGCTCTCACCAGCCGCCGAGCTGACGAGCTCGGGAGCCTGCGCCTTCATGCTGTGAGTGGAACTGGTCCTGAGAGATGAGGCAGCACGCCCTGCAACCTATGAACTTTGCTTTTTTCCCTACTGACGATTGAGGAATCATGAAACACGTGTCTAGGGATACGAATTGAAACTAATAATACAGCACTGGTTATGAGCACTTTGAATTTAATTGAGCGAGAAATTATGAACTACATGAACCATCATGCAAGAGGTAATTACGTTGGGGCGTGTCTGGTGCGCTACCACCCCCCTAAGAGTACAAAGATTGGCTCTCACGAGCCGCCGAGCTGACCAGCTCGGGAGCCTGCGCCTTCATGCTGTGAGTGGAACTGGTCCTGAGAGATGAGGCAGCACGCCCTGCAACCTATGAACTTTGCTTTTTTCCCTACTGATGATTGAGGAATCATGAAACATGTGTCTAGGAATACGAATTGAAACTAATAATACAGCACTGGCTATGAACAGTTTGAATTGAATTGAGCGAGAAATTATGAACTACATGAACCATCATGCAAGAGGTAATTACGTTGGGGCGTGAAAGGTGCGCTCCCACCCCCCTAAGAGTACAAAGATTGGCTCTAACGAGCCGCCGAGCTGACGAGCTCGGGAGCCTGCGACTTCATGCTGTGAGTGGAACTGATCCTGAGAGATGAGGCAGCACGCCCTGCAACCTATGAACTTTGCTTTTTTCCCTACTGACGATTGAGGAATCATGAAACACGTGTCTAGGGATACGAATTGAAACTAATAATACAGCACTGGCTATGAACACTTTGAATTGAATTGAGCGAGGAATTATGAACTACATGAACCATCATGCAAGAGGTAATTACGTTAGGGCGTGTCTGGTGCACTCCCACCCGCCTAAGAGTACAAAGATTGGCTCTCACCAGCCACCGAGCTGACGAGCTCGGGAGCCTGCGCCTTCATGCTGTGAGTTGAACTGGTCCTGAGAGATGAGGCAGCACGCTCTGCAACCTATGAACTTTGCTTTTTTCCCTACTGACGATTGAGGAATCATGAAACACATGTCTAGGGATACGAATTGAAACTAATAATACAGCACTGGCTATGAACACTTTGAATTGAATTGAGCGAGAATTTATGAACTACATGAACCATCATGCAAGAGGTAATTATGTTGGGGCGTGTCTGGTGCGCTCCCACCCCCCTAAGAGTACAAAGATTGGCTCTCACGAGCCGCCGAGCTGACGAGCTCGGGAGCCTGCTCCTTCATGCTGTGAGTGGAACTGGTCCTGAGAGATGAGGCAGCACGCCCTGCAACCTATGAACTTTGCTTTTTTCCCTACTGACGATTGAGGAATCATGAAACACGTGTCTAGGGATACGAATTGAAACTAATAATACAGCACTGGCTATGAACACTTTGAATTTAATTGAGCGAGAAATTATGAACTACATGAACCACCATGCCAGAGGTAATTACGTTGGGGCGTGTCTGGTGCGCTCCGACCCGCCTAAGAGTACAAAGATTGGTTCTCACGAGCCGCCGAGCTGACGAGCTCGGGAGCCTGCGCCTTCATGCTGTGAGTGGAACTGGTCCTGAGAGATGAGGCAGCACGCCCTGCAACCTATGAACTTTGCTTTTTTCCCTACTGACGATTGAGGAATCATGAAACACGTGTCTAGGGATACAAATTGAAACTAATAATACAGCACTGGCTATGAACACTTTGAATTGAATTGAGCGAGAAATTATGAACGACATGAACCATCATGCAAGAGGTAATTACGTTGGGGCGTGTCTGGTGCGCTACCACCCCCCCTAAGAGTACAAAGATTGGCTCTCACGAGCTGATGAGCTCGGGAGCCTGCACCTTCATGCTGTGAGTGGAACTGATCCTGAGAGATGAGGCAGCACGCCCTGCAACCTATGAACTTTGCTTTTTTCCCTACTGACGATTGAGGAATCATGAAACACGTGTCTAGGGATACGAATTGAAACTAATAATACAGCACTGGCTATGAACACTTTGAATTGAATTGAGCGAGAAATTATGAACTACATGAACCATCATGCAAGAGGTAATTACGTTGGGGCGTGAATGGTGCGCTCCCACCCCCCTAAGAGTACAAAGATTGGCTCTCACGAGCCGCCGAGCTGACGAGCTCGGGAGCCTGCGCCTTCATGCTGTGAGTGGAACTGATCCTGAGAGAGGAGGCAGCACGCCCTGCAACCTATGAACTTTGCTTTTTTCCCTACTGACGATTGAGGAATCATGAAACACGTGTCTAGGGATACGAATTGAAACTAATAATACTGCACTGGCTATGAACACTTTGAATTGAATTGAGCGAGGAATTATGAACTACATGAACCATCATGCAAGAGGTAATTACGTTGGGGCATGTCTGGTGCGCTCCCACCCGCCTAAGAGTAGAAAGATTGGCTCTCACCAGCCGCCGAGCTGACGAGCTCGGGAGCCTGCGCCTTCATGCTGTGAGTGGAACTGGTCCTGAGAGATGAGGCAGCACGCCCTGCAACCTATGAACTTTGCTTTTTTCCCTACTGACGATTGAGGAATCATGAAACACGTGTCTAGGGATACGAATTGAAACTAATAATACAGCACTGGCTATGAGCACTTTGAATTTAATTGAGCGAGAAATTATGAACTACATGAACCATCATGCAAGAGGTAATTACGTTGGGGCGTGTCTGGTGCGCTCCCACCCGCCTAAGAGTACAAAGATTGGCTCTCACGAGCCGACGAGCTCGGGAGCCTGTGCCTTCATGCTGTGAGTGGAACTGGTCCGGAGAGATGAGGCAGCACGCCCTGCAACTTATGAACTTTGCTTTTTTCCCTACTGACGATTGAGGAATCATGAAACACGTGTCTAGGGATACGAATTGAAACTAATAATACAGCACTGGCTATGAACACCTTGAATTGAATTGAGCGAGGAATTATGAACTACATGAACCATCATGCAAGAGGTAATTAAGTTGGGGCGTGTCTGGTGCGCTCCCACCCGCCTAAGAGTACAAAGATTGGCTCTCACCAGCCGCCGAGCTGACGAGCTCGGGAGCCTGCGCCTTCATGCTGTGAGTGGAACTGGTCCTGAGAGATGAGGCAGCACGCCCTGCAACCTATGAACTTTGCTTTTTTCCCTACTGACGATTGAGGAATCATGAAACACGTGTCTAGGGATACGAATTGAAACTAATAATACAGCACTGGCTATGAGCACTTTGAATTTAATTGAGCGAGAAATTATGAACTACATGAACCATCATGCAAGAGGTAATTACGTTGGGGCATGTCTGGTGCGCTCCCACCCGCCTAAGAGTACAAAGATTGGCTCTCACGAGCCGCCGAGCTGACGAGCTCGGGAGCCTGCGCCTTCATGCTGTGAGTGGAACTGGTCCTGAGAGATGAGGCAGCACGCCCTGCAACCTATGAACTTTGCTTTTTTTCCCTACTGACGATTGAGGAATCATGAAACACGTGTCTAGGGATACGAATTGAAACTAATAATACAGCACTGGCTATGAACACTTTGAATTGAATTGAGCGAGAAATTATGAACTACATGAACCATCATGCAAGAGGTAATTACGTTGGGGCGTGAATGGTGCGCTCCCACCCCCCTAAGAGTACAAAGATTGGCTCTCACGAGCCGCCGAGCTGACGAGCTCGGGAGCCTGCGCCTTCATGCTGTGAGTGGAACTGATCCTGAGAGAGGAGGCAGCACGCCCTGCAACCTATGAACTTTGCTTTTTTCCCTACTGACGATTGAGGAATCATGAAACACGTGTCTAGGGATACGAATTGAAACTAATAATACAGCACTGGCTATGAACACTTTGAATTGAATTGAGCGAGGAATTATGAACTACATGAACCATCATGCAAGAGGTAATTACGTTGGGGCATGTCTGGTGCGCTCCCACCCGCCTAAGAGTACAAAGATTGGCTCTCACCAGCCGCCGAGCTGACGAGCTCCGGAGCCTGCGCCTTCATGCTGTGAGTGGAACTGGTCCTGAGAGATGAGGCAGCACGCCCTGCAACCTATGAACTTTGCTTTTTTCCCTACTGACGATTGAGGAATCATGAAACACGTGTCTAGGGATACGAATTGAAACTAATAATACAGCACTGGCTATGAGCACTTTGAATTTAATTGAGCGAGAAATTATGAACTACACGAACCATCATGCAAGAGGTAATTACGTTGGGGCGTGTCTGGTGCGCTCCCACCCGCCTAAGAGTACAAAGATTGGCTCTCACGAGCCGACGAGCTCGGGAGCCTGTGCCTTCATGCTGTGAGTGGAACTGGTCCGGAGAGATGAGGCAGCACGCCCTGCAACTTATGAACTTTGCTTTTTTCCCTACTGACGATTGAGGAATCATGAAACACGTGTCTAGGGATACGAATTGAAACTAATAATACAGCACTGGCTATGAACACCTTGAATTGAATTGAGCGAGGAATTATGAACTACATGAACCATCATGCAAGAGGTAATTAAGTTGGGGCGTGTCTGGTGCGCTCCCACCCGCCTAAGAGTACAAAGATTGGCTCTCACCAGCCGCCGAGCTGACGAGCTCGGGAGCCTGCGCCTTCATGCTGTGAGTGGAACTGGTCCTGAGAGATGAGGCAGCACACCCTGCAACCTATGAACTTTGCTTTTTTCCCTACTGACGATTGAGGAATCATGAAACACGTGTCTAGGGATACGAATTGAAACTAATAATACAGCACTGGCTATGAGCACTTTGAATTTAATTGAGCGAGAAATTATGAACTACATGAACCATCATGCAAGAGGTAATTACGTTGGGGCGTGTCTGGTGCGCTCCCACCCGCCTAAGAGTACAAAGATTGGCTCTCACGAGCCGCCGAGCTGACGAGCTCGGGAGCCTGCGCCTTCATGCTGTGAGTGGAACTGGTCCTGAGAGATGAGGCAGCACGCCCTGCAACCTATGAACTTTGCTTTTTTTCCCTACTGACGATTGAGGAATCATGAAACACGTGTCTAGGGATACGAATTGAAACTAATAATACAGCACTGGCTATGAACACTTTGAATTGAATTGAGCGAGAAATTATGAACGACATGAACCATCATGCAAGAGGTAATTACGTTGGGGAGTGTCTGGTGCGCTACCACCCCCCTAAGAGTATAAAGATTGGCTCTCACGAGCTGACGAGCTCGGGAGCCTGCACCTTCATGCTGTGAGTGGAACTGGTCCTGAGAGATGAGGCAGCACGCCCTGCAACCTATGAACTTTGCTTTTTTCCCTACTGACGATTGAGGAATCATGAAACACGTGTCTAGGAGGGGGCGTGGCCAACTGCCGAACATGGCGGCAGCTTAACTCGGGAGCTCCGCAAGGCAATCCGGCCCGCGCAATAATCCGCATGCACATCCGTTTACTAACCTGCCTGAAGGGGTGAAATCGGCTCCGGGAACCGAGCGGCGCACAACGAGCCGCCCCTGGCGCAAATCCGACGCCGGGAAGTGCTCCATCCGCCGACAGCGGAACGAGGCCTAAGACAACTCAGCAGCACCGGCCTAAAGTACGGGGGCAGGCCGACCGGAAGCGCACCTTGCCCGGCCGGAAGAAGTCGGCCTCGGCCGGCGTCCGCTCCTCTCCGCCTGGCGCCAAGTTCCGCCACAGCGCTCTCATCCCGCTGCACTTGGGAGCGACCTCCGGTCCCCCTGAGCCAAGACTTCAAGATCTCAGGGGCGAGGGAGGCCCCGCACACCGTCGAAGCAGTACTGGATCTGCGCTGCCGGGCGGACGCCCAGACAAACACGGCAGGGTAGGGCGGAGGACGCCTGGGTCGACGCAGTCCCCCCGCGGCACTGAACATTACTCCGGACCACCGTTGGGCAGAGGGGCCGAGTACAACGCAAGGGCGCCGGTCCCCGGCTACCCATTACAGCCCGAGCAGGCGGCGCAATCCGCGTGGAGCGGGGAAACAGTACGGTGTGCGAGAGATGCACACACCCCCAACAGCACCGCGGGAACCCTTCTGCTAACTCCGACGGCAGTCACAATAAGGCTACACTTCAGGCCGGGATCGACCTGGGCCCTGCGGCTCCTGCTCCTCTGCCGGCTGCTCCGACGGCAACCGCCAAGGGGAGGGCCTACACAGTAAGTGGCCGGGCCGGGGACAATTGAAGGACCGGACACTGTCAACCCAAGCAAGCCAACATGACGGGCAAAAACACGAGGAGCGTGACAACGACGCAAGCGAAGCTTGATAAATTTGCCTACGCCCAGAACAGCCACTCGCAGGGACCTGGACGGCACTCCGCCGGTGCCTCCTCCGACGCCAATGGCACTGGAAAAGTCACGCTGGAAGCCATAATGAGAACTCTTACCGACGTCCAGGCGACGGTAGGCACCATCTCCACTGAGGTGAACCTGCTGCGAGCAGATTTTAAGAAAATGTCGGAGAGGGTGTCGCAAGTGGAGGTGGTCACGAAATCCCTCATTGAAGACACTTCAGACCTTCAGGTGGCGATGGAGCGACTAGAAAAGACCACTAAACAACTACAAGAAAAACTGGATGACCAGGAAGGACGCTCGAGAAGAAATAACGTCCGTATCCTAGGCCTTCCGGAATCGGAGGGGAAGGGGGCCATGGACCTGTACATCGAAGACCTCATTAAGACCAAACTGCAACCTAAAGGCCTGTCCGCCTTCTTCTCCGTCGAGAGGGCTCATCGGGTCCCGGGGGGTACGCCCAAACCAGGGGCCATGCCGCGACCGGTGCTGGCCAGGCTCTTCAACTTCAGGGACAGGGACGCCATTTTGCAGGCGGCCAGGGTGGCGCCACCGGTAAAAATCCTGAACTCCACGCTGGCTTTCTTCCCAGACTACACGGCCGAGGTGGCCAGGCGTCGAAAATCCTTCAATGAAGTCAAGAAGACGCTGCGAGACAGGGAACTACCCTATTCAATGCTCTTCCCCGCCAAACTGCGGATTGTGGCCGAGGGGAGGACATGGTTCTTCGACAATCCTGAGGTGGCACGGGAATGGCTGGATGGCTGGAGACCGGCGGGCAAGCCTCCCCGCCCACATAAAGACCGCCAGGACCGCCGTACTGTGAAGACGCCGGAACACCGTGCGGCCAGCCCGGCCGATGAGCATGGCGCGGCAGGGGGCCTGGAATCCGATCTCGAGAGGGACCCGTTTGATTCAGGTCAGCCTAGCACGGGCTGAATGGCTACACTGGAAGCACCAAGATTTGGACACAGCCCGTGGGACCTTGGGCCGATGGAACTGAGTAGGGCAGGTTTTGGCCGGAGCCTGTAGGGGACTCGCCAACCCCACAAGCAAGTAAGACTAGATAGGGGGGGACAAAAGCACTCTGCCAAGTTGGGGATGCGGGCGGGAACTCGTCCGTGGTGCAGGGGAGCAGGGAGGGGGTGGAGGGATGGGAGTTACGAGGTTCAAGTTAAAGTTAAGTTTTATGGTCATCATCCTTGCAATCTTACGAGGCACGGAAACACTACTCACTATGGGCGGCGTGCGACGCCTCCGCGTTCTGCCGTCCTCATCCTGCTGAACATAGATCACACGGTTCATACACTCAAATGGCACGGCATGATCGAGCTACACCCGCATTGGGTGCCCCTGTAACGACATTGGTCCCCCCACTGGGGCTCCTTACATGGAATGTCAGAGGGTTGGGGGACAAGATTAAACGGGGTCTGGTGCTGCAAACTGTTAAACGTAATCGATCAGACCTAGTGCTGCTGCAAGAAACACATCTGGCAGGGACCACCTGTAGGGCTCTGAACAGACGTGGGTACACCATGGCAGTACACTCGGAGTTTACCTCAGGTTCCAGGGGCACCGGGATACTCCTCAGAAACAATTCCCCCTTCTTGGTCACGGGCCACAAGACAGATGATCAGGGACGGTTCGCAGCACTCTCAGGCCAGTGGGAGGGGAGGGCCTTGAATGTGATATCTGTATACATCCCCCCAGCACTGCATGCTACAGCCTTGCCGGCGCTTAGCCGATTCCTTATTACTCTCCCAGAGGGGGACATGATCCTGGGGGGAGACTTCAATGCCATCGCAGACCCCCTGCTGGACACCTTTCCCCAGCGGGATCGCCAGAGAGGGTCGGCCACACTTCCGGGATTCTTGTCAGCTATGGGCCTCAAAGACGTCTGGCGTCACCTGAACCCTACAGCGCAGCAATACACAGACTACTCTGCACCCCACAATAGCCTCGCACGTATTGACTACTTCTTCTTTCTAGGGGTTGGACTGAGCTCTGTGGATAGTATTGATATTCTACCACGAGGAATCTCCGATCACTCCCCGGTCTCCCTTCACGTTTCTACCAAAGATTGTAAACGGGGTAGGCTGTACCCGATCTATCCCAATTATCTGCAGGTCCCTGCCATTAGGAAAAAGCTCAAGTTAACCACCACACACTATTTCACTGAGAACACGGGGTCGGTCACCTCACCCTCAGTTCTGTGGGAGGCTTACAAGACGGTCCTCAGAGGGGCGTCCATATCTGCCATTACTGGGCATAAAAGGGAGTCTAGGGCTACACTGGCCAATTTGGAATTAGCATTACACACGGCAAACACTGCGCATATGGCAGACCCCACCCCTGAGACGCTTCATGAACTACAGCTCCGTCAGCAGCAGCACCAGGCACACCTCACTGTGATCACCAAAGGACACCTCGCGAGCACGGCGCACAGAATCTATGATGTGGGAGATAAGGCGGGGAGGATGCTGGCATGGCTGGACAAACGAGGGGGCAGTAACAAGGGGATACACGGGCTCTACGATGCGGCCGGCGTGCTGCAAACTCACCCGGAACAAATAATCCAGACTCTAGCTCGCCACTTCCAGGGGATCTACACACCGACGCGGCCAGTCACTGAGCGGGAGGCCACAGAATCACTTGATCACATCCCTGTCCCCGTGCTCGCACCTGAAGCACAGCAGGAACTTGATGCAGATCTGACAGAGGGGGAGGTCCAGTTGGCAATACAGGCGCTGCAGTCAGGCAAAGCCCTGGGCCCAAACGGAATTCCTGTGGAGTGGTATAAGGCGATGGACTCTGTGCTGGCCAAGCCCCTCTTAGACATGTATAACGACAGCGCAAAACAGGCGCTGCTTCCACTCGATCAACGCACGGCCACCATTGTGGTCATCCCCAAACCAACCAAGCCACCGACAGACAGTGCCTCATACCGACCCATCTCACTGCTCAACACAGAAGCAAAGGTACTGGCGAAGCTCCTGGCCAGTCGCCTGACCAAACATCTGAGTACCCTAATACACCCTGACCAATCGGGATTTATGCCGCACAGAAGCACAGCGCTAAATCTACGGAGGGTCCATGGGGTACTGGCGCAGGCGCATCTTCTTGCGGAGCAGGCTGTGATACTTTCCCTGGATGCTAAAATGGCATTTGACTTGGTGGAGTGGGAATACCTTTTTGCTGTCCTAGCCCGCATGGGATTCGGGCCCCAGTATATGGCATGGGTGCGACTGCTCTACGCCCAACTGATGGCACAGGTGGTTGCAAATGGACGCATGTCCTCGACCTTTCCACTGGGGAGGGGAACCAGGCAGGGGTGCCCGCTGTCGCCCCTGTTGTTTGCGATAGTACTGGAGCCACTGGCAATCCTGCTTAGATCGACGCCGTTGTTTCGGGGACTCACTTGGAGCGACGGGCGGGAAGACAAAGTCTCCTTGTACGCCGACGACATGTTAGTATACATGACCGGCCCAACTGAGGGGGTCCCCGCCCTATTGGCAATCTGCGATGAACACGGCAGGGCCTCGGGATATACCCTGAACTGGTCCAAGTCTATACTCTATGTCCTTACTGGCCCGGCTCCGGTGTTGCCGGCTAACTGTCCTCTCACAATAACCGCCTCCTCCTTTAAGTACTTAGGTATTTATGTGACGAAGGACTCTAAACAGTTTTATATCGAAAACCTGCAGCCGCCTCTGCAAAGATTGCGTGCTGATGTCCAATACTGGGCGACGCTGCCGCTGACCCTCCTAGGGCGCGCAGCGCTCTATAAAATGATGGCTCTCCCGAGATTTTTGTATGTGCTAGAAAACTCCTCTTATGTGGTTAACCCACAGTATTTTAGACGGGTAGCGGCATTGGTCTCCAGCCTGTTGTGGGGTAATGGTCCGGCGCGGATAGCGCAGGCAAAACTGGTGAAGAGCTGGTACGAGGGGGGTATTGCATTACCCAATCTCCAACTATATTACTGGGCGTCACAGCTTAAAGTTATTAATCATTGGATTCACGTTTCACGGAACGACCCCGCATACCAGGCGGACTGGTCGCAACTGGGGACTAAGGGCATGCTCTCGGTGCTGTACAACTACCCGCAGGTAAAGACCCTACTAGGCCCAACATTCCACACAGCGACAATCTGGCATGCGGCACAATCACGCCTAGGGTGGAAGGGTAAAATCACCAGGCTGACCCCACTATGGGACACTAAAACACTGGGTAACCTACGGACCTGTAAGGGATTTGCGAGGTGGGACGACATAGGGATCTCGGTAGTTGGGGACCTCTGGGACAAAGGCACGGTTATTCCCTTCCAGCACCTCCAGCAACAATACGGCCTGGGGCCCACTGAAACATACCGCTATGTACAAATCCGGCATGCACTACTACAGGCGATCCCACCAGACACCACACTCCCAGAATCATCGCCACTTGAGGATAGGCTGCTCACCGAATTCATGGAGCAAAAAGCGACCTCACTCACGTACAAAAAATTGATTAACAACATGCCGGATCCCACACATAAACTTAAGGAGAAATGGGTGGACGAACTGGGCGACATGGATGAAACGGAGTGGAATGAGGCATTGGCCTCGCCGAGGGAAGTGGGCATATCAGCCAGATTCCGCCTGGTGCAACTCAAGGTGCTACACCGCACCTACTACACTCGCACGTTACTCCACAAAATACAGAGAGCACCACACCCATGCTGCCTCAGGGGATGCGGGGAGGAAGGGACTCTCCTACACACGTTATGGGAATGTCCACAAATCAGGGAACTATGGCGTCAGATTATGCGCACAGTCTCTCAGGCCATCAATGTTTCTGTCCTGCCGGAACCACGTAAATGCCTGTTGAACATTTGGGACCCTACGGACTTAAACAGGTATGGACAACTGTGGGTCACCCTAGCGGTGACAGTGGCCAAACGAGACATTGCACAGAAGTGGGGCGCTCCAGAATTGCCGACGGTGGCAGGGTGGATAAGAAACATGGACCTTCTCATGGTAAAGGAGAGAGCAGTATATGTATTAAGAGCCTGCCCCCGCAAATGGAATCGGGTGTGGATGCCATGGAACGCATATAGGGGTGACCCATGTGAGGCATTGCCGGAGGGTGAGGACTCAGACTCAGAGGAAGACGAGGACTAGTGGCTATAGAGATGTTAGCATGAACGGGGGGGGCCGGGGGGCGGAGGGAGTGCACCGCTATTGCAGACAAAATGCTGAATGTGTAAGCATGTGGGATAGTATATATGACCGTGCACAAGTATTGGTAATCTGATGACCGTTGTTGGGTTTTTAAGATTTGTTTTCTTTATTCTGATATGTCCCCGCTAATACCATGTGTGGGGGAAGTCAGCCTACTGAATCGAAAAAGTATGGGCAGGGTGGGCGTTAGGAAGAAGGGGTAACATTGGGCCATGTGATACATATGTCTGTCTATTCACTTCTTAACTACTGGGCCTTACATGGAAATGATAATTGTTGATACAATCTGTGTTAAATCCTTTCCCCGCCGGGGGATCATATTACTGTTATGTCGCTTCAACTACAACATGTCGATATGTATATCTCTTCTACTCTCCTGACAATAAAGAATTAAAAAAAAAAAAAACACGTGTCTAGGAATACGAATTGAAACTAATAATACAGCACTGGCTATGAACACTTTGAATTGAATTGAGCGAGAAATTATGAACTACATGAACCATCATGCAAGAGGTAATTACGTTGGGGCGTGACTGGTGCGCTCCCACCCCCCTAAGAGTACAAAGATTGGCTCTCACGAGCCGCCGAGCTGACGAGCTCGGGAGCCTGCGCCTTCATGCTGTGAGTGGAACTGGTCCTGAGAGATGAGGCAGCACGCCCTGCAACCTATGAACTTTGCTTTTTTTCCCTACTGACGATTGAGGAATCATGAAACACGTGTCTAGGGATACGAATTGAAACTAATAATACAGCACTGGCTATGAACACTTTGAATTGAATTGAGCGAGAAATTATGAACGACATGAACCATCATGCAAGAGGTAATTACGTTGGGGAGTGTCTGGTGCGCTACCACCCCCCTAAGAGTACAAAGATTGGCTCTCACGAGCTGACGAGCTCGGGAGCCTGCACCTTCATGCTGTGAGTGGAACTGGTCCTGAGAGATGAGGCAGCACGCCCTGCAACCTATGAACTTTGCTTTTTTCCCTACTGACGATTGAGGAATCATGAAACACGTGTCTAGGAATACGAATTGAAACTAATAATACAGCACTGGCTATGAACACTTTGAATTGAATTGAGCGAGAAATTATGAACTACATGAACCATCATGCAAGAGGTAATTACGTTGGGGCGTGACTGGTGCGCTCCCACCCCCCTAAGAGTACAAAGATTGGCTCTCACGAGCCGCCGAGCTGACGAGCTCGGGAGCCTGCGCCTTCATGCTGTGAGTGGAACTGATCCTAAGAGATGAGGCAGCACGCCCTGCAACCTATGAACTTTGCTTTTTTCCCTACTGACGATTGAGGAATCATGAAACACGTGTCTAGGGATACGAATTGAAACTAAGAATACAGCACTGGCTATGAACACTTTGAATTGAATTGAACGAGGAATTATGAACTACATGAACCATCATGCAAGAGGTAATTACGTTGGGGCGTGTCTGGTGCGCTCCCACCCGCCTAAGAGTACAAAGATTGGCTCTCACCAGCCGCCGAGCTGACGAGCTCGGGAGCCTGCGCCTTCATGCTGTGAGTGGAACTGGTCCTGAGAGATGAGGCAGCACGCCCTGCAACCTATGAACTTTGCTTTTTTCCCTACTGACGATTGAGGAATCATGAAACACGTGTCTAGGGATACGAATTGAAACTAATAATACAGCACTGGTTATGAGCACTTTGAATTTAATTGAGCGAGAAATTATGAACTCCATGAACCATCATGCAAGAGGTAATTACGTTGGGGCGTGTCTGGTGCGCTACCACCCCCCTAAGAGTACAAAGATTGGCTCTCACGAGCCGCCGAGCTGACCAGCTCGGGAGCCTGCGCCTTCATGCTGTGAGTGGAACTGGTCCTGAGAGATGAGGCAGCACGCCCTGCAACCTATGAACTTTGCTTTTTTCCCTACTGATGATTGAGGAATCATGAAACATGTGTCTAGGAATACGAATTGAAACTAATAATACAGCACTGGCTATGAACACTTTGAATTGAATTGAGCGAGAAATTATGAACTACATGAACCATCATGCAAGAGGTAATTACGTTGGGGCGTGAAAGGTGCGCTCCCACCCCCCTAAGAGTACAAAGATTGGCTCTAACGAGCCGCCGAGCTGACGAGCTCGGGAGCCTGCGCCTTCATGCTGTGAGTGGAACTGATCCTGAGAGATGAGGCAGCACGCCCTGCAACCTATGAACTTTGCTTTTTTCCCTACTGACGATTGAGGAATCATGAAACACGTGTCTAGGGAAACGAATTGAAACTAAGAATACAGCACTGGCTATGAACACTTTGAATTGAATTGAACGAGGAATTATGAACTACATGAACCATCATGCAAGAGGTAATTACGTTGGGGCGTGTCTGGTGCGCTCCCACCCGCCTAAGAGTACAAAGATTGGCTCTCACCAGCCGCCGAGCTGACGAGCTCGGGAGCCTGCGCCTTCATGCTGTGAGTGGAACTGGTCCTGAGAGATGAGGCAGCACGCCCTGCAACCTATGAACTTTGCTTTTTTCCCTACTGACGATTGAGGAATCATGAAACACGTGTCTAGGGATACGAATTGAAACTAATAATACAGCACTGGTTATGAGCACTTTGAATTTAATTGAGCGAGAAATTATGAACTACATGAACCATCATGCAAGAGGTAATTACGTTGGGGCGTGTCTGGTGCGCTGCCACCCCCCTAAGAGTACAAAGATTGGCTCTCACGAGCCGCCGAGCTGACCAGCTCGGGAGCCTGCGCCTTCATGCTGTGAGTGGACCTGGTCCTGAGAGATGAGGCAGAACGCCCTGCAACCTATGAACTTTGCTTTTTTCCCTACTGATTATTGAGGAATCATGAAACATGTGTCTAGGAATACGAATTGAAACTAATAATACAGCACTGGCTATGAACACTTTGAATTGAATTGAGCGAGAAATTATGAACTACATGAACCATCATGCAAGAGGTAATTACGTTGGGGCGTGAAAGGTGCGCTCCCACCCCCCTAAGAGTACAAAGATTGGCTCTAACGAGCCGCCGAGCTGACGAGCTCGGGAGCCTGCGACTTCATGCTGTGAGTGGAACTGATCCTGAGAGATGAGGCAGCACGCCCTGCAACCTATGAACTTTGCTTTTTTCCCTACTGACGATTGAGGAATCATGAAACACGTGTCTAGGGATACGAATTGAAACTAATAATACAGCACTGGCTATGAACACTTTGAATTGAATTGAGCGAGGAATTATGAACTACATGAACCATCATGCAAGAGGTAATTACGTTAGGGCGTGTCTGGTGCACTCCCACCCGCCTAAGAGTACAAAGATTGGCTCTCACCAGCCACCGAGCTGACGAGCTCGGGAGCCTGCGCCTTCATGCTGTGAGTTGAACTGGTCCTGAGAGATGAGGCAGCACGCTCTGCAACCTATGAACTTTGCTTTTTTCCCTACTGACGATTGAGGAATCATGAAACACATGTCTAGGGATACGAATTGAAACTAATAATACAGCACTGGCTATGAACACTTTGAATTGAATTGAGCGAGAAATTATGAACTACATGAACCATCATGCAAGAGGTAATTATGTTGGGGCGTGTCTGGTGCGCTCCCACCCCCCTAAGAGTACAAAGATTGGCTCTCACGAGCAGCCGAGCTGACGAGCTCGGGAGCCTGCTCCTTCATGCTGTGAGTGGAACTGGTCCTGAGAGATGAGGCAGCACGCCCTGCAACCTATGAACTTTGCTTTTTTCCCTACTGACGATTGAGGAATCATGAAACACGTGTCTAGGGATACGAATTGAAACTAATAATACAGCACTGGCTATGAACACTTTGAATTTAATTGAGCGAGAAATTATGAACTACATGAACCACCATGCCAGAGGTAATTACGTTGGGGCGTGTCTGGTGCGCTCCGACCCGCCTAAGAGTACAAAGATTGGTTCTCACGAGCCGCCGAGCTGACGAGCTCGGGAGCCTGCGCCTTCATGCTGTGAGTGGTACTGGTCCTGAGAGATGAGGCAGCACGCCCTGCAACCTATGAACTTTGCTTTTTTCCCTACTGACGATTGAGGAATCATGAAACACGTGTCTAGGGATACGAATTGAAACTAATAATACAGCACTGGCTATGAACACTTTGAATTGAATTGAGCGAGAAATTATGAACGACATGAACCATCATGCAAGAGGTAATTACGTTGGGGCGTGTCTGGTGCGCTACCACCTCCTAAGAGTACAAAGATTGGCTCTCACGAGCTGACGAGCTCGGGAGCCTGCACCTTCACGCTGTGAGGGGAACTGGTCCTGAGAGATGAGGCAGCACGCCCTGCAACCTATGAACTTTGCTTTTTTCCCTACTGACGATTGAGGAATCATGAAACACGTGTCTAGGGATACGAATTGAAACTAATAATACAGCACTGGCTATGAACACTTTGAATTGAATTGAGTGAGAAATTATGAACGACATGAACCATCATGCAAGAGGTAATTACGTTGGGGCGTGTCTGGTGCGCTACCACCCCCCCTAAGAGTACAAAGATTGGCTCTCACGAGCTGATGAGCTCGGGAGCCTGCACCTTCATGCTGTGAGTGGAACTGATCCTGAGAGATGAGGCAGCATGCCCTGCAACCTATGAACTTTGCTTTTTTCCCTACTGACGATTGAGGAATCATGAAACACGTGTCTAGGGATACGAATTGAAACTAATAATACAGCACTGGCTATGAACACTTTGAATTGAATTGAGCGAGAAATTATGAACTACATGAACCATCATGCAAGAGGTAATTACGTTGGGGCGTGAATGGTGCGCTCCCACCCCCCTAAGAGTACAAAGATTGGCTCTCACGAGCCGCCGAGCTGACGAGCTCGGGAGCCTGCGCCTTCATGCTGTGAGTGGCACTGATCCTGAGAGAGGAGGCAGCACGCCCTGCAACCTATGAACTTTGCTTTTTTCCCTACTGACGATTGAGGAATCATGAAACACGTGTCTGGGGATACGAATTGAAACTAATAATACAGCACTGGCTATGAACACTTTGAATTGAATTGAGCGAGGAATTATGAACTACATGAACCATCATGCAAGAGGTAATTACGTTGGGGCATGTTCTGGTGCGCTCCCACCCGCCTAAGAGTACAAAGATTGGCTCTCACCAGCCGCCGAGCTGACGAGCTCGGGAGCCTGCGCCTTCATGCTGTGAGTGGAACTGGGCCTGAGAGATGAGGCAGCACGCCCTGCAACCTATGAACTTTGCTTTTTTCCCTACTGACGATTGAGGAATCATGAAACACGTGTCTAGGGATACGAATTGAAACTCATAATACAGCACTGGCTATGAGCACTTTTAATTTAATTGAGCGAGAAATTATGAACTACATGAACCATCATGCAAGAGGTAATTACGTTGGGGCGTGTCTGGTGCGCTCCCACCCGCCTAAGAGTACAAAGATTGGCTCTCACGAGCCGACGAGCTCGGGAGCCTGCGCCTTCATGCTGTGAGTGGAACTGGTCCGGAGAGATGAGGCAGCACGCCCTGCAACTTATGAACTTTGCTTTTTTCCCTACTGACGATTGAGGAATCATGAAACACGTGTCTAGGGATACGAATTGAAACTAAGAATACAGCACTGGCTATGAACACTTTGAATTGAATTGAGCGAGGAATTATGAACTACATGAACCATCATGCAAGAGGTAATTACGTTGGGGCGTGTCTGGTGCGCTCCCACCCACCTAAGAGTACAAAGATTGGCTCTCACCAGCCGCCGAGCTGACGAGCTCGGGAGCCTGCGCCTTCATGCTGTGAGTGGAACTGGTCCGGAGAGATGAGGCAGCACGCCCTGCAACTTATGAACTTTGCTTTTTTCCCTACTGACGATTGAGGAATCATGAAACACGTGTCTAGGGATACGAATTGAAACTAATAATACAGCACTGGCTATGAACACCTTGAATTGAATTGAGCGAGGAATTATGAACTACATGAACCATCATGCAAGAGGTAATTAAGTTGGGGCGTGTCTGGTGCGCTCCCACCCGCCTAAGAGTACAAAGATTGGCTCTCACCAGCCGCCGAGCTGACGAGCTCGGGAGCCTGCGCCTTCATGCTGTGAGTGGAACTGGTCCTGAGAGATGAGGCAGCACGCCCTGCAACCTATGAACTTTGCTTTTTTCCCTACTGACGATTGAGGAATCATGAAACACGTGTCTAGGGATACGAATTGAAACTAATAATACAGCACTGGCTATGAGCACTTTGAATTTAATTGAGCGAGAAATTATGAACTACATGAACCATCATGCAAGAGGTAATTACGTTGGGGCGTGTCTGGTGCGCTCCCACCCGCCTAAGAGTACAAAGATTGGCTCTCACGAGCCGCCGAGCTGACGAGCTCGGGAGCCTGCGCCTTCATGCTGTGAGTGGAACTGGTCCTGAGAGATGAGGCAGCACGCCCTGCAACCTATGAACTTTGCTTTTTTTCCCTACTGACGATTGAGGAATCATGAAACACGTGTCTAGGGATACGAATTGAAACTAATAATACAGCACTGGCTATGAACACTTTGAATTGAATTGAGCGAGAAATTATGAACGACATGAACCATCTTGCAAGAGGTAATTACGTTGGGGAGTGTCTGGTGCGCTACCACCCCCCTAAGAGTACAAAGATTGGCTCTCACGAGCTGACGAGCTCGGGAGCCTGCACCTTCATGCTGTGAGTGGAACTGGTCCTGAGAGATGAGGCAGCACGCCCTGCAACCTATGAACTTTGCTTTTTTCCCTACTGACGATTGAGGAATCATGAAACACGTGTCTAGGAATAAGAATTGAAACTAATAATACAGCACTGGCTATGAACACTTTGAATTGAATTGAGCGAGAAATTATGAACTACATGAACCATCATGCAAGAGGTAATTACGTTGGGGTGTGACTGGTGCGCTCCCACCCCCCTAAGAGTACAAAGATTGGCTCTCACGAGCCGCCGAGCTGACGAGCTCGGGAGCCTGCGCCTTCATGCTGTGAGTGGAACTGATCCTAAGAGATGAGGCAGCACGCCCTGCAACCTATGAACTTTGCTTTTTTCCTTACTGACGATTGAGGAATCATGAAACACGTGTCTAGGGATACGAACTGAAACTAAGAATACAGCACTGGCTATGAACACTTTGAATTGAATTGAACGAGGAATTATGAACTACATGAACCATCATGCAAGAGGTAATTACGTGTGGGCGTGTCTGGTGCGCTCCCACCCGCCTAAGAGTACAAAGATTGGCTCTCACCAGCCGCCGAGCTGACGAGCTCGGGAGCCTGCGCCTTCATGCTGTGAGTGGAACTGGTCCTGAGAGATGAGGCAGCACGCCCCGCAACCTATGAACTTTGCTTTTTTCCCTACTGACGATTGAGGAATCATGAAACACGTGTCTAGGGATACGAATTGAAACTAATAATACAGCACTGGTTATGAGCACTTTGAATTTAATTGAGCGAGAAATTATGAACTACATGAACCATCATGCAAGAGGTAATTACGTTGGGGCGTGTCTGGTGCGCTACCACCCACCTAAGAGTACAAAGATTGGCTCTCACGAGCCGCCGAGCTGACCAGCTCGGGAGCCTGCGCCTTCATGCTGTGAGTGGAACTGGTCCTGAGAGATGAGGCAGCACGCCCTGCAACCTATGAACTTTGCTTTTTTCCATACTGATGATTGAGGAATCATGAAACACGTGTCTAGGAATACGAATTGAAACTAATAATACAGCACTGGCTATGAACACTTTGAATTGAATTGAGCGAGAAATTATGAACTACATGAACCATCATGCAAGAGGTAATTACGTTGGGGCGTGAAAGGTGCGCTCCCACCCCCCTAAGAGTACAAAGATTGGCTCTAACGAGCCGCCGAGCTGACGAGCTCGGGAGCCTGCGCCTTCATGCTGTGAGTGGAACTGATCCTGAGAGATGAGGCAGCACGCCCTGCAACCTATGAACTTTGCTTTTTTCCCTACTGACGATTGAGGAATCATGAAACACGTGTCTAGGGATACGAATTGAAACTAATAATACAGCACTGGCTATGAACACTTTGAATTGAATTGAGCGAGGAATTATGAACTACATGAACCATCATGCAAGAGGTAATTACGTTAGGGCGTGTCTGGTGCACTCCCACCCGCCTAAGAGTACAAAGATTGGCTCTCACCAGCCACCAAGCTGACGAGCTCGGGAGCCTGCGCCTTCATGCTGTGAGTTGAACTGGTCCTGAGAGATGAGGCAGCACGCTCTGCAACCTATGAACTTTGCTTTTTTCCCTACTGACGATTGAGGAATCATGAAACACATGTCTAGGGATACGAATTGAAACTAATAATACAGCACTGGCTATGAACACTTTGAATTGAATTGAGCGAGAAATTATGAACTACATGAACCATCATGCAAGAGGTAATTATGTTGGGGCGTGTCTGGTGCGCTCCCACCCCCCTAAGAGTACAAAGATTGGCTCTCACGAGCCGCCGAGCTGACGAGCTCGGGAGCCTGCTCCTTCATGCTGTGAGTGGAACTGGTCCTGAGAGATGAGGCAGCACGCCCTGCAACCTATGAACTTTGCTTTTTTCCCTACTGACGATTGAGGAATCATGAAACACGTGTCTAGGGATACGAATTGAAACTAATAATACAGCACTGGCTATGAACACTTTGAATTGAATTGAGCGAGAAATTATGAACTACATGAACCACCATGCCAGAGGTAATTACGTTGGGGCGTGTCTGGTGCGCTCCGACCCGCCTAAGAGTACAAAGATTGGTTCTCACGAGCCGCCGAGCTGACGAGCTCGGGAGCCTGCGCCTTCATGCTGTGAGTGGAACTGGTCCTGAGAGATGAGGCAGCACGCCCTGCAACCTATGAACTTTGCTTTTTTCCCTACTGACGATTGAGGAATCATGAAACACGTGTCTACGGATACGAATTGAAACTAATAATACAGCACTGGCTATGAACACTTTGAATTTAATTGAGCGAGAAATTATGAACGACATGAACCATCATGCAAGAGGTAATTACGTTGGGGCGTGTCTGGTGCGCTACCACCTCCTAAGAGTACAAAGATTGGCTCTCACGAGCTGATGAGCTCGGGAGCCTGCACCTTCATGCTGTGAGTGGAACTGATCCTGAGAGATGAGGCAGCACGCCCTGCAACCTATGAACTTTGCTTTTTTCCGTACTGACGATTGAGGAATCATGAAACACGTGTCTAGGGATACGAATTGAAACTAATAATACAGCACTGGCTATGAACACTTTGAATTGAATTGAGCGAGAAATTATGAACGACATGAACCATCATGCAAGAGGTAATTACGTTGGGGCGTGTCTGGTGCGCTACCACCCCCCTAAGAGTACAAAGATTGGCTCTCACGAGCCGCCGAGCTGACGAGCTCGGGAGCCTGCGCCTTCATGCTGTGAGTTGAACTGGTCCTGAGAGATGAGGCAGCACGCTCTGCAACCTATGAACTTTGCTTTTTTCCCTACTGACGATTGAGGAATCATGAAACACATGTCTAGGGATACGAATTGAAACTAATAATACAGCACTGGCTATGAACACTTTGAATTGAATTGAGCGAGAAATTATGAACGACATGAACCATCATGCAAGAGGTAATTACCTTGGGGAGTGTCTGGTGCGCTACCACCCCCCTAAGAGTACAAAGATTGGCTCTCACGAGCTGACGAGCTCGGGAGCCTGCACCTTCCTGCTGTGAGTGGAACTGGTCCTGAGAGATGAGGCAGCACGCCCTGCAACCTATGAACTTTGCTTTTTTCCCTACTGACGATTGAGGAATCATGAAACACGTGTCTAGGAATACGAATTGAAACTAATAATACAGCACTGGCTATGAACACTTTGAATTGAATTGAGCGAGAAATTATGAACTACATGAACCATCATGCAAGAGGTAATTACGTTGGGGCGTGACTGGTGCGCTCCCACCCCCCTAAGAGTACAAAGATTGGCTCTCACGAGCCGCCGAGCTGACGAGCTCGGGAGCCTGCGCCTTCATGCTGTGAGTGGAACTGATCCTAAGAGATGAGGCAGCACGCCCTGCAACCTATGAACTTTGCTTTTTTCCCTACTGACGATTGAGGAATCATGAAACACGTGTCTAGGGATACGAATTGAAACTAAGAATACAGCACTGGCTATGAACACTTTGAATTGAATTGAGCGAGAAATTATGAACTACATGAACCATCATGCAAGAGGTAATTACGTTGGGGCATGTCTGGTGCGCTCCCACCCCCCTAAGAGTACAAAGATTGGCTCTCACGAGCCGCCGAGCTCGGGAGCCTGTGCCTTCATGCTGTGAGTGGAACTGGTCCTAAGAGATGAGGCAGCACGCCCTGCAACCTATGAACTTTGCTTTTTTCCCTACTGAGGATTGAGGAATCATGAAACGCGTGTCTAGGAATACAAATTGAAACTAATAATACAGCACTGGCTACGAACACTTTGAATTGAATTGAGCGAGAAATTATGAACTACATGAACCATCATGCAAGAGGTAATTACATTGGGGCGTGTCTGGTGCGCTCCCAGCCCCCTAAGAGTACAAAGATTGGCTCTCACGAGCTGCCGAGCTGACGAGCTCGGGAGCCTGCACCTTCATGCTGTGAGTGGAACTGGTCCTGAGAGATGAGGCAGCACGCTCTGCAACCTATGAACTTTGCTTTTTTCCCTACTGACGATTGAGGAATCATGAAACACATGTAAAGGGATACGAATTGAAACTAATAATACAGCACTGGCTATGAGCACTTTGAATTGAATTGAGCGAGAAATTATGAACTACATGAACCATCATGCAAGAGGTAATTACGTTTGGTCGTGTCTGGTGCGCTCCCACCCCCCTAAGAGTACAAAGATTGGCTCTCACGAGCCGCAGAGCTGATGAGCTCGGGAGCCTGCACCTTCATGCTGTGAGTGGAACTGGTCCTGAGAGATGAGGCAGCACGCTCTGCAACCTATGAACTTTGCTTTTTTCCCTACTGACGATGGAGGAATCATGAATCACGTGTCTAGGGATACGAATTGAAACTAATAATACAGCACTGGCTATGAACACTTTGAATTGAATTGAGCGAGAAATTATGAACTACATGAACCATCATGCAAGAGGTAATTACGTTGGGGCGTGTCTGGTGCGCTCCCACCCCCCTAAGAGTACAAAGATTGGCTCTCACGAGCCGCCGAGCTGACGAGCTCGAGAGCCTGCGCCTTCATGCTGTGAGTGGAACTGGTCCTGAGAGATGAGGCAGCACACCCTGCAACCTATGAACTTTGCTTTTTTCACTACTGACGATTGAGGAATCATGAAACACGTGTCTAGGAATACGAATTGAACCTAATAATACAGCACTGGCTATGAACACTTTTAATTGAATTGAGCGAGAAATTATGAACGACATGAACCATCATGCAAGAGGTAATTACGTTGGGGCGTGTCTGGTGCGCTACCACCTCCTAAGAGTACAAAGATTGGCTCTCACGAGCTGACGAGCTCGGGAGCCTGCACCTTCATGCTGTGAGGGGAACTGGTCCTGAGAGATGAGGCAGCACGCCCTGCAACCTATGAACTTTGCTTTTTTCCCTACTGACGATTGAGGAATTATGAAACACGTGTCTAGGGATACCAATTGAAACTAATAATAGAGCACTGGCTATGAACACTTTGAATTGAATTGAGCGAGAAATTATGAACTACATGAACCATCATGCAAGAGGTAATTACGTTGGGGCATGTCTGGTGCACTCTTACCCCCCTAGAGTACAAAGATTGGCTCTCACGAGCCGCCGAGCTGACGAGCTCGGGAGCCTGCGCCTTCATGCTGTGAGTGGAACTGGTCCTGAGAATTGAGGCAGCACGCCCTGCAACCTATAAACTTTGCTTTTTCCCTACTGACGATTGAGGAATCATGAAACACGTGTCTAGGGATACGAATTGAAACTAATAATACAGCACTGGCTATGAACACTTTGAATTGAATTGAGCGAGAAATTATGAACTACATGAACCATCATGCAAGAGGTAATTACGTTGGGAGTGTCTGGTGCGCTCCCACCCCCCTAAGAGTACAAAGATTGGCTCTCACGAGCCGCCGCGCTGACGAGCTCGGGAGCCTGCGCCTTCATGCTGTGAGTGGAACTGGTCCTGAGAGATGAGGCAGCACGCCCTGCAACCTATGAACTTTGCTTTTTTCCCTACTGACGATTGAGGAATCATGAAACACGTGTCTAGGGATACGAATTGAAACTAATAATACAGCACTGGCTATGAACACTTTGAATTGAATTGAGCGAGAAATTATGAACTACATGAACCATCATGCAAGAGGTAATTCCGTTGGGGCTTGTCTGGTGCGCTCCCACCCCCCTAAGAGTACAAAGATTGGCTCTCACGAGCCGCCGAGCTGACGAGCTCGGGAGCCTGCGCCTTCATGCTGTGAGTGGAACTGGTCCTGAGAGATGAGGGAGCACGCCCTGCAACCTATGAACTTTGCTTTTTTCCCTACTGACGATTGAGGAATCATGAAACACATGTCTAGGGATACGAATTGAAACTAATAATACAGCACTGGCTATGAACAGAATTGAGCGAGAAATGATGAACTACATGAACCATCATGCAAGAGGTAATTACGTTGGGGCGTGACTGGTGCGCTCCCACCCCCCTAAGAGTACAAAGATTGGCTCTCACGAGCCGCCGAGCTGACGAGCTCAGGAGCCTACGCCTTCATGCTGTGAGTGGAACTGATCCTTAGAGATGAGGCAGCACGCCCTGCAACCTATGAACTTTGCTTTTTTCCCTACTGACGATTGAGGAATCATGAAACACGTGTCTAGGGATACGAATTGAAACTAAGAATACAGCACTGGCTATGAACACTTTGAATTGAATTGAACGAGGAATTATGAACTACATGAACCATCATGCAAGAGGTAATTACGTTGGGGCGTGTCTGGTGCGCTACCACCCCCCTAAGAGTACAAAGATTGGCTCTCACGAGCCGCCGAGCTGACCAGCTCGGGAGCCTGCGCCTTCATGCTGTGAGTGGAACTGGTCCTGAGAGATGAGGCAGCACGCCCTGCAACCTATGAACTTTGCTTTTTTCCCTACTGACGATTGAGGAATCATGAAACACGTGTCTAGGGATACGAATTGAAACTAATAATACAGCACTGGCTATGAACACTTTGAATTGAATTGAGCGAGAAATTATGAACGACATGAACCATCATGCAAGAGGTAATTACGTTGGGGCGTGTCTGGTGCGCTACCACCCGCCTAAGAGTACAAAGATTGGCTCTCACGAGCTGACGAGCTCGGGAGCCTGCACCTTCATGCTGTGAGTGGAACTGGTCCTGAAAGATGAGGCAGCACGCCCTGCAACCTATGAACTTTGCTTTTTTCCCTACTGATGATTGAGGAATCATGAAACACGTGTCTAGGAATACGAATTGATACTAATAATACAGCACTGGCTATGAACACTTTGAATTGAATTGAGCGAGAAATTATGAACTACATGAACCATCATGCAAGAGGTAATTACGTTGGGGCGTGAATGGTGCGCTGCCACCCCCCTAAGAGTACAAAGATTCTCTCTAACGAGCCGCCGAGTTGACGAGCTCGGGAGCCTGCGCCTTCATGCTGTGAGTGGAACTGATCCTGAGAGATGAGGCAGCACGCCCTGCAACCTATGAACTTTGCTTTTTTCCCTCCTGACGATTGAGGAATCATGAAACACGTGTCTAGGGATACGAATTGAAACTAATAATACAGCACTGGCTATGAACACTTTGAATTGAATTGAGCGAGGAATTATGAACTAAATGAACCATCATGCAAGAGGTAATTACGTTAGGGCGTGTCTGGTGCGCTCCCACCCGCCTAAGAGTACAAAGATTGGCTCTCACGAGCTGATGAGCTCGGGAGCCTGCACCTTCATGCTGTGAGTGGAACTGATCCTGAGAGATGAGGCAGCACGCCCTGCAACCTATGAACTTTGCTTTTTTCCCTACTGACGATTGAGGAATCATGAAACACGTGTCTAGGGATACGAATTGAAACTAATAATACAGCACTGGCTATGAACACTTTGAATTGAATTGAGCGAGAAATTATGAACTACATGAACCATCATGCAAGAGGTAATTACGTTGGGGCGTGAATGGTGCGCTCCCACCCCCCTAAGAGTACAAAGATTGGCTCTCACGAGCCGCCGAGCTGACGAGCTCGGGAGCCTGCGCCTTCATGCTGTGAGTGGAACTGATCCAGAGAGAGGAGGCAGCACGCCCTGCAACCTATGAACTTTGCTTTTTTCCCTACTGACGATTGAGGAATCATGAAACACGTGTCTAGGGATACGAATTGAAACTAATAATACAGCACTGGCTATGAACACTTTGAATTGAATTGAGCGAGGAATTATGAACTACATGAACCATCATGCAAGAGGTAATTACATTGGGGCATGTCTGGTGCGCTCCCACCGGCCTAAGAGTACAAAGATTGGCTCTCACCAGCCGCCGAGCTGACGAGCTCGGGAGCCTGCGCCTTCATGCTGTGAGTGGAACTGGTCCTGAGAGATGAGGCAGCACGCCCTGCAACCTATGAACTTTGCTTTTTTCCCTACTGACGATTGAGGAATCATGAAACACGTGTCTAGGGATACGAATTGAAACTAATAATACAGCACTGGCTATGAGCACTTTGAATTTAATTGAGCGAGAAATTATGAACTACATGAACCATCATGCAAGAGGTAATTACGTTGGGGCGTGTCTGGTGCGCTCCCACCCGCCTAAGAGTACAAAGATTGGCTCTCACGAGCCGACGAGCTCGGGAGCCTGCGCCTTCATGCTGTGAGTGGAACTGGTCCGGAGAGATGAGGCAGCACGCCCTGCAACTTATGAACTTTGCTTTTTTCCCTACTGACGATTGAGGAATCATGAAACACGTGTCTAGGGATACGAATTGAAACTAATAATACAGCACTGGCTATGAACACCTTGAATTGAATTGAGCGAGGAATTATGAACTACATGAACCATCATGCAAGAGGTAATTAAGTTGGGGCGTGTCTGGTGCGCTCCCACCCGCCTAAGAGTACAAAGATTGGCTCTCACCAGCCGCCGAGCTGACGAGCTCGGGAGCCTGCGCCTTCATGCTGTGAGTGGAACTGGTCCTGAGAGATGAGGCAGCACGCCCTGCAACCTATGAACTTTGCTTTTTTCCCTACTGACAATTGAGGAATCATGAAACACGTGTCTAGGGATACGAATTGAAACTAATAATACAGCACTGGCTATGAGCACTTTGAATTTAATTGAGCGAGAAATTATGAACTACATGAACCATCATGCAAGAGGTAATTACGTTGGGGCGTGTCTGGTGCGCTCCCACCCGCCTAAGAGTACAAAGATTGGCTCTCACGAGCCGCCGAGCTGACGAGCTCGGGAGCCTGCGCCTTCATGCTGTGAGTGGAACTGGTCCTGAGAGATGAGGCAGCACGCCCTGCAACCTATGAACTTTGCTTTTTTTCCCTACTGACGATTGAGGAATCATGAAACACGTGTCTAGGGATACGAATTGAAACTAATAATACAGCACTGGCTATGAACACTTTGAATTGAATTGAGCGAGAAATTATGAACGACATGAACCATCTTGCAAGAGGTAATTACGTTGGGGAGTGTCTGGTGCGCTACCACCCCCCTAAGAGTACAAAGATTGGCTCTCACGAGCTGACGAGCTCCGGAGCCTGCACCTTCATGCTGTGAGTGGAACTGGTCCTGAGAGATGAGGCAGCACGCCCTGCAACCTATGAACTTTGCTTTTTTCCCTACTGACGATTGAGGAATCATGAAACACGTGTCTAGGAATAAGAATTGAAACTAATAATACAGCACTGGCTATGAACACTTTGAATTGAATTGAGCGAGAAATTATGAACTACATGAACCATCATGCAAGAGGTAATTACGTTGGGGTGTGACTGGTGCGCTCCCACCCCCCTAAGAGTACAAAGATTGGCTCTCACGAGCCGCCGAGCTGACGAGCTCGGGAGCCTGCGCCTTCATGCTGTGAGTGGAACTGATCCTAAGAGATGAGGCAGCACGCCCTGCAACCTATGAACTTTGCTTTTTTCCTTACTGACGATTGAGGAATCATGAAACACGTGTCTAGGGATACGAACTGAAACTAAGAATACAGCACTGGCTATGAACACTTTGAATTGAATTGAACGAGGAATTATGAACTACATGAACCATCATGCAAGAGGTAATTACGTGTGGGCGTGTCTGGTGCGCTCCCACCCGCCTAAGAGTACAAAGATTGGCTCTCACCAGCCGCCGAGCTGACGAGCTCGGGAGCCTGCGCCTTCATGCTGTGAGTGGAACTGGTCCTGAGAGATGAGGCAGCACGCCCTGCAACCTATGAACTTTGCTTTTTTCCCTACTGACGATTGAGGAATCATGAAACACGTGTCTAGGGATACGAATTGAAACTAATAATACAGCACTGGTTATGAGCACTTTGAATTTAATTGAGCGAGAAATTATGAACTACATGAACCATCATGCAAGAGGTAATTACGTTGGGGCGTGTCTGGTGCGCTACCACCCCCCTAAGAGTACAAAGATTGGCTCTCACGAGCCGCCGAGCTGACCAGCTCGGGAGCCTGTGCCTTCATGCTGTGAGTGGAACTGGTCCTGAGAGATGAGGCAGCACGCCCTGCAACCTATGAACTTTGCTTTTTTCCCTACTGATGATTGAGGAATCATGAAACACGTGTGTAGGAATACGAATTGAAACTAATAATACAGCACTGGCTATGAACACTTTGAATTGAATTGAGCGAGAAATTATGAACTACATGAACCATCATGCAAGAGGTAATTACGTTGGGGCGTGAAAGGTGCGCTCCCACCCCCCTAAGAGTACAAAGATTGGCTCTAACGAGCCGCCGAGCTGACGAGCTCGGGAGCCTGCGCCTTCATGCTGTGAGTGGAACTGATCCTGAGAGATGAGGCAGCACGCCCTGCAACCTATGAACTTTGCTTTTTTCCCTACTGACGATTGAGGAATCATGAAACACGTGTCTAGGGATACGAATTGAAACTAATAATACAGCACTGGCTATGAACACTTTGAATTGAATTGAGCGAGGAATTATGAACTACATAAACCATCATGCAAGAGGTAATTACGTTAGGGCGTGTCTGGTGCACTCCCACCCGCCTAAGAGTACAAAGATTGGCTCTCACCAGCCACCAAGTTGACGAGCTCGGGAGCCTGCGCCTTCATGCTGTGAGTTGAACTGGTCCTGAGAGATGAGGCAGCACGCTCTGCAACCTATGAACTTTGCTTTTTTCCCTACTGACGATTGAGGAATCATGAAACACATGTCTAGGGATACGAATTGAAACTAATAATACAGCACTGGCTATGAACACTTTGAATTGAATTGAGCGAGAAATTATGAACTACATGAACCATCATGCAAGAGGTAATTATGTTGGGGCGTGTCTGGTGCGCTCCCACCCCCCTAAGAGTACAAAGATTGGCTCTCACGAGCCGCCGAGCTGACGAGCTCGGGAGCCTGCTCCTTCATGCTGTGAGTGGAACTGGTCCTGAGAGATGAGGCAGCACGCCCTGCAACCTATGAACTTTGCTTTTTTCCCTACTGACGATTGAGGAATCATGAAACACGTGTCTAGGGATACGAATTGAAACTAATAATACAGCACTGGCCATGAACACTTTGAATTGAATTGAGCGAGAAATTATGAACTACATGAACCACAATGCCAGAGGTAATTACGTTGGGGCGTGTCTGGTGCGCTCCGACCCGCCTAAGAGTACAAAGATTGGTTCTCACGAGCCGCCGAGCTGACGAGCTCGGGAGCCTGCGCCTTCATGCTGTGAGTGGAACTGGTCCTGAGAGATGAGGCAGCACGCCCTGCAACCTATGAACTTTGCTTTTTTCCCTACTGACGATTGAGGAATCATGAAACACGTGTCTACGGATACGAATTGAAACTAATAATACAGCACTGGCTATGAACACTTTGAATTTAATTGAGCGAGAAATTATGAACGACATGAACCATCATGCAAGAGGTAATTACGTTGGGGCGTGTCTGGTGCGCTACCACCTCCTAAGAGTACAAAGATTGGCTCTCACGAGCTGATGAGCTCGGGAGCCTGCACCTTCATGCTGTGAGTGGAACTGATCCTGAGAGATGAGGCAGCACGCCCTGCAACCTATGAACTTTGCTTTTTTCCGTACTGACGATTGAGGAATCATGAAACACGTGTCTAGGGATACGAATTGAAACTAATAATACAGCACTGGCTATGAACACTTTGAATTGAATTGAGCGAGAAATTATGAACGACATGAACCATCATGCAAGAGGTAATTACGTTGGGGCGTGTCTGGTGCGCTACCACCCCCCTAAGAGTACAAAGATTGGCTCTCACGAGCCGCCGAGCTGACGAGCTCGGGAGCCTGCGCCTTCATGCTGTGAGTTGAACTGGTCCTGAGAGATGAGGCAGCACGCTCTGCAACCTATGAACTTTGCTTTTTTCCCTACTGACGATTGAGGAATCATGAAACACATGTCTAGGGATACGAATTGAAACTAATAATACAGCACTGGCTATGAACACTTTGAATTGAATTGAGCGAGAAATTATGAACGACATGAACCATCATGCAAGAGGTAATTACCTTGGGGAGTGTCTGGTGCGCTACCACCCCCCTAAGAGTACAAAGATTGGCTCTCACAAGCTGACGAGCTCGGGAGCCTGCACCTTCCTGCTGTGAGTGGAACTGGTCCTGAGAGATGAGGCAGCACGCCCTGCAACCTATGAACTTTGCTTTTTTCCCTACTGACGATTGAGGAATCATGAAACACGTGTCTAGGAATACGAATTGAAACTAATAATACAGCACTGGCTATGAACACTTTGAATTGAATTGAGCGAGAAATTATGAACTACATGAACCATCATGCAAGAGGTAATTACGTTGGGGCGTGACTGGTGCGCTCCCACCCCCCTAAGAGTACAAAGATTGGCTCTCACGAGCCGCCGAGCTGACGAGCTCGGGAGCCTGCGCCTTCATGCTGGGAGTGGAACTGATCCTAAGAGATGAGGCAGCACGCCCTGCAACCTATGAACTTTGCTTTTTTCCCTACTGACGATTGAGGAATCATGAAACACGTGTCTAGGGATACGAATTGAAACTAAGAATACAGCACTGGCTATGAACACTTTGAATTGAATTGAGCGAGAAATTATGAACTACATGAACCATCATGCAAGAGGTAATTACGTTGGGGCATGTCTGGTGCGCTCCCACCCCCCTAAGAGTACAAAGATTGGCTCTCACGAGCCGCCGAGCTCGGGAGCCTGTGCCTTCATGCTGTGAGTGGAACTGGTCCTAAGAGATGAGGCAGCACGCCCTGCAACCTATGAACTTTGCTTTTTTCCCTACTGACGATTGAGGAATCATGAAACGCGTGTCTAGGAATACGAATTGAAACTAATAATACAGCACTGGCTATGAGCACTTTGAATTGAATTGAGCGAGAAATTATGAACTACATGAACCATCATGCAAGAGGTAATTACGTTGGGGCGTGTCTGGTGCGCTCCCACCCCCCTAAGAGTACAAAGATTGGCTCTCACGAGCCGCAGAGCTGATGAGCTCGGGAGCCTGCACCTTCATGCTGTGAGTGGAACTGGTCCTGAGAGATGAGGCAGCACGCTCTGCAACCTATGAACTTTGCTTTTTTCCCTACTGACGATTGAGGAATCATGAAACACATGTAAAGGGATACGAATTGAAACTAATAATACAGCACTGGCTATGAGCACTTTGAATTGAATTGAGCGAGAAATTATGAACTACATGAACCATCATGCAAGAGGTAATTACGTTGGGGCGTGTCTGGTGCGCTCCCACCCCCCTAAGAGTACAAAGATTGGCTCTCACGAGCCGCAGAGCTGATGAGCTCGGGAGCCTGCACCTTCATGCTGTGAGTGGAACTGGTCCTGAGAGATGAGGCAGCACGCTCTGCAACCTATGAACTTTGCTTTTTTCCCTACTGACGATTGAGGAATCATGAAACACGTGTCTAGGGATACAAATTGAAACTAATAATACAGCACTGGCTATGAGCACTTTGAATTGAATTGAGCGAGAAATTATGAACTACATGAACCATCATGCAAGAGGTAATTACGTTGGGGCGTGTCTGGTGCGCTCCCACCCCCCTAAGAGTACAAAGATTGGCTCTCACGAGTTGGCGAGCTCGGGAGCCTGCGCCTTCATGCTGTGAGTGGAACTGGTCCTGAGAGATGAGGCAGCACGCCCTGCAACCTATGAACTTTGCTTTTTTCCCTACTGACGATTGAGAAATCATGAAACACGTCTCTAGGGATACGAATTGAAACTAATAATACAGCACTGGCTATGAACACTTTGAATTGAATTGAGCGAGAAATTATGAACCATCATGCAAGAGGTAATTACGTTGGGGCGTGTCTGGTGCGCTCCCACCCCCCTAAGAGTACAAAGATTGGCTCTCATGAGCTGCCGAGCTGACGAGCTCGGGAGAAAGCGCCTTCATGCTGTGAGTGGAACTGGTCCGGAGAGATGAGGCAGCACGCCCTGCAACCAATTAACTTTGCTTTTTTCCCTACTGACGATTGAGGAATCATGAAACACGTGTCTAGGAATACGAATTGAAACTAATAATACAGCACTGGCTATGAACACTTTGAATTGAATTGAGCGAGAAATTATGAACCATCATGCAAGAGGTAATTACGTTGGGGCGTGTCTGGTGCGCTCCCACCCCCCTAAGAGTACAAAGATTGGCTCTCATGAGCTGCCGAGCTGATGAGCTCGGAAGAAAGCGCCTTCATGCTGTGAGTGGAACTGGTCCGGAGAGATGAGGCAGCACGCCCTGCAACCAATGAACTTTGCTTTTTTCCCTACTGACGATTGAGGAATCATGAAACACGTGTCTAGGGATACGAATTGAAACTAATAATACAGCACTGGCTATGAACACTTTGAATTGAATTGAGCGAGAAATTATGAACCATCATGCAAGAGGTAATTACGTTGGGGCGTGTCTGGTGCGCTCCCACCCCCCTAAGAGTACAAAGATTGGCTCTCATGAGCTGCCGAGCTGACGAGCTCGGGAGAAAGCGCCTTCATGCTGTGAGTGGAACTGGTCCTGAGAGATGAGGCAGCACGCCCTGCAACCTATGAACTTTGCTTTTTTCCCTACTGACGATTGAGGAATCATGAAAGACGTGTCTAGGGATACGAATTGAAACTAATAATACAGCACTGGCTATGAACACTTTGAATTGAATTGAGCGAGAAATTATGAACTACATGAACCATCATGCAAGAGGTAATTACGTTAAGGCGTGTCTAGTGCGCTCCCACCCCCCTAAGAGTACAAAGATTGGCTCTCACGAGCCGCCGAGCTGACGAGCTCGGGAACCTGCGCCTTCATGCTGTGAGTGGAACTGGTCCTGAGAGATGAGGCAGCACGCCCTGCAACCTATGAACTTTGCTTTTTTCCCTACTGACGATTGAGAAATCATGAAACACGTCTCTAGGGATACGAATTGAAACTAATAATACAGCACTGGCTATGAACACTTTGAATTGAATTGAGCGAGAAATTATGAACCATCATGCAAGAGGTAATTACGTTGGGGCGTGTCTGGTGCGCTCCCACCCCCCTAAGAGTACAAAGATTGGCTCTCATGAGCTGCCGAGCTGACGAGCTCGGGAGAAAGCGCCTTCATGCTGTGAGTGGAACTGGTCCGGAGAGATGAGGCAGCACGCCCTGCAACCAATGAACTTTGCTTTTTTCCCTACTGACGATTGAGGAATCATGAAACACGTGTCTAGGGATACGAATTGAAACTAATAATACAGCACTGGCTATGAACACTTTGAATTGAATTGAGCTAGAAATTATGAACCATCATGCAAGAGGTAATTACGTTGGGGCGTGTCTGGTGCGCTCCCACCCCCCTAAGAGTACAAAGATTGGCTCTCATGAGCTGCCGAGCTGACGAGCTCGGGAGAAAGCGCCTTCATGCTGTGAGTGGAACTGGTCCTGAGAGATGAGGCAGCACGCCCTGCAACCTATGAACTTTGCTTTTTTCCCTACTGACGATTGAGGAATCATGAAACACGTGTCTAGGGATACGAATTGAAACTAATAATACAGCACTGGCTATGAACACTTTGAATTGAATTGAGCGAGAAATTATGAACTACATGAACCATCATGCAAGAGGTAATTACGTTGGGGCATGTCTGGTGCGCTCCCACCCCACTAAGAGTACAAAGATTGGCTCTCACGAGCCGCCGAGCTCGGGAGCCTGTGCCTTCATGCTGTGAGTGGAACTGGTCCTAAGAGATGAGGCAGCACGCCCTGCAACCTATGAACTTTGCTTTTTTCCCTACTGACGATTGAGGAATCATGAAACGCGTGTCTAGGAATACGAATTGAAACTAATAATACAGCACTGGCTATGAACACTTTGAATTGAATTGAGCGAGAAATTAGGAACTACATGAACCATCATGCAAGAGGTAATTACGTTGGGGCGTGTCTGGTGCGCTCCCAGCCCCCTAAGAGTACAAAGATTGGCTCTCACGAGCTGCCGAGCTGACGAGCTCGGGAGCCTGCACCTTCATGCTGTGAGTGGAACTGGTCCTGAGAGATGAGGCAGGACGCTCTGCAACCTATGAACTTTGCTTTTTTCCCTACTGACGATTGAGGAATCATGAAACACATGTAAAGGGATACGAATTGAAACTAATAATACAGCACTGGCTATGAGCACTTTGAATTGAATTGAGCGAGAAATTATGAACTACATGAACCATCATGCAAGAGGTAATTACGTTGGGGCGTGTCTGGTGCGCTCCCACCCCCCTAAGAGTACAAAGATTGGCTCTCACGAGCCGCAGAGCTGACAAGCTCGGGAGCCTGCGCCTTCATGCTGTGAGTGGACCTGGTCCTGAGAGATGAGGCAGCACGCCCTGCAACCTATGAACTTTGCTTTTTTTCCCTACTGACGATTGAGGAATCATGAAACGCGTGTCTAGGGATACGAATTGAAACAAATAATACAGCACTGGCTATGAACACTTTGAATTGAATTGAGCGAGAAATTATGAACTACATGAACCATCATGCAAGAGGTAATTACGTTGGGGCGTGTCTGGTGCGCTGCTACCCCCCTAAGAGTACAAAGATTGGCTCTCACGAGCCGCCGAGCTGACGAGCTCGGGAGCATGCGCCTTCATGCTGTGAGTGGAACTGGTCCTGAGAGATGAGGCAGCACGCCCTGCAACCTATGAACTTTGCTTTTTTTCCCTACTGACGATTGAGGTATCATGAAACGCGTGTCTAGGGATACGAATTGAAACTAATAATACAGCACTGGCTATGAACACTTTGAATTGAATTGAGCGAGAAATTATGAACTACATGAACCATCATACAAGAGGTAATTACGTTGGGGCGTGTCTGGTGCGCTGCTACCCCCCTAAGAGTACAAAGATTGGCTCTCACGAGCCGCCGAGCTGACGAGCTCGGGAGCATGCGCCTTCATGCTGTGAGTGGAACTGGCCCTGAGAGATGAGGCAGCACGCCCTGCAACCTATGAACTTTGCTTTTTTCCCTACTGCCGATTGAGGAATCATGAAACACGTGTCTAGGGATACGAATTGAAACTAATAATACAGCACTGGCTATGAACACTTTGAATTGAGCGAGAAATTATGAACTACATGAACCATCATGCAAGAGGTAATTACGTAGGGGCGTGTCTGGTGCGCTCCCACCCCCTAAGAGTACAAAGATTGGCTCTCACGAGCCGCCGAGCTGACGAGTTCGGGAGCCTGCGCCTTCATGCTGTGAGTGGAACTGGTCCTGAGAGATGAGGCAGCACGCCCTGCAACCTATGAACTTTGCTTTTTTCCCTACTGACGATTGAGGAATCATGAAACGCGTGTCTAGGTATACGAATTGAAACTAATAATACAGCACTGGCTATGAACACTTTGAATTGAATTGAGCGAGAAATTATGAACTACATGAACCATCATGCAAGAGGTAATTACGTTGGGGCGTGTCTGGTGCGCTCCCACCCCCCTAAGAGTACAAAGATTGGCTCTCACGAGCCGCCGAGCTGACGAGCTCGGGAGCCTGCACCTTCATGCTGTGAGTGGAACTGGTCCTGAGAGATGAGGCAGCACGCTCTGCAACCTATGAACTTTGCTTTTTTCCCTACTGACGATTGAGGAATCATGAAACACGTGTCTAGGGATACGAATTGAAACTAATAATACAGCACTGGCTATGAGCACTTTGAATTGAATTGAGCGAGAAATTATGAACTACATGAACCATCATGCAAGAGGTAATTACGTTGGGGCGTGTCTGGTGCGCTCCCACCCCCCTAAGAGTACAAAGATTGGCTCTCACGAGCCGCAGAGCTGACGAGCTCGGGAGACTGCGCCTTCATGCTGTGAGTGGAACGGGTCCTGAGAGATGAGGCAGCACGCCCTGCAACCTATGAATTTGCTTTTTTTCCCTACTGACGATTGAGGAATCATGAAACGCGTGTCAAGGGATACGAATTGAAACTAATAATAGAGCACTGGCTATGAACACTTTGAATTGAATTGAGCGAGAAATTATGAACTACATGAACCATCATGCAAGAGGTAATTATGTTGGGGCGTGTCTGGTGCGCTCCCACCCGCCTAAGAGTACAAAGATTGGCTCTCACGAGCCGCCGAGCTGATGAGCTCGGGACCCTGCGCCTTCATGCTGTGAGTGGAACTAGTCCTGAGAGATGAGGCAGCACGACCTGCAACCTATGAACTTTGCTTTTTTCCTACTGACGATTGAGGAATCATGAAACACGCGTCTAGGGATACGAATTGAAACTAATAATACAGCACTGGCTATGAACACTTTGAATTGAGCGAGAAATCATGAACCACATGAACCATCATGCAAGAGGTATTTGCGTTGGGGCGTGTGTGGTGCGTTCCCACCCCCTAAGAGTGCAAAGATTGGCTCTCACGAGCCGCCGAGCTGACGAGCTCGGGAGCCTGCACCTTCATGCTGTGGGTGGAACTGGTCCTGAGAGATGAGGCAGCACGCCCTGCAACCTATGAACTTTGCTTTTTTCCCTACTGACGATTTAGGAATCATGAAACGCGTGTCTAGGAATACGAATTGAAACTAATAATACAGCACTGGCTATGAACACTTTGAATTGAATTGAGCGAGAAATTATGAACTACATGAACCATCATGCAAGAGGTAATTACGTTGGGGCGTGTCTGGTGCGCTCCCAGCCCCCTAAGAGTACAAAGATTGGCTCTCACGAGCTGCCGAGCTGACGAGCTCGGGAGCCTGCACCTTCATGCTGTGAGTGGAACTGGTCCTGAGAGATGAGGCAGCACGCTCTGCAACCTATGAACTTTGCTTTTTTCCCTACTGACGATTGAGGAATCATGAAACACGTGTAAAGGGATACGAATTGAAACTAATAATACAGCACTGGCTATGAGCACTTTGAATTGAATTGAGCGAGAAATTATGAACTACATGAACCATCATGCAAGAGGTAATTACGTTGGGGCGTGTCTGGTGCGCTCCCACCCCCCTAGGAGTACAAAGATTGGCTCTCACGAGCCGCAGAGCTGACGAGCTCGGGAGCCTGCGCCTTCATGCTGTGAGTGGAACTGGTCCTGAGAGATGAGGCAGCACGCCCTGCAACCTATGAACTTTGCTTTTTTTCCCTACTGACGATTGAGGAATCATGAAACGCGTGTCTAGGGATACGAATTGAAACAAATAATACAGCACTGGCTATGAACACTTTGAATTGAATTGAGCGAGAAATTATGAACTACATGAACCATCATGCAAGAGGTAATTACGATGGGGCGTGTCTGGTGCGCTCCCACCCCCCTAAGAGTACAAAGATTGGCTCTCACGAGCCGCCGAGCTGACAAGCTCGGGAGCCTGTGCCTTCATGCTGTGAGTGGAACTGGTCCTGAGAGATGAGGCAGGACGCCCTGCAACCTATGAACTTTGCTTTTTTCCCTACTGACGATTGAGGAATCATGAAACACGTGTCTAGGGATACGAATTGAAACTAATAATACAGCACTGGCTATGAACACTTTGAATTGAGCGAGAAATTATGAACTACATGAACCATCATGCAAGAGGTAATTACGTTGGGGGGTGTCTGGTGCGCTCCCACCCCCTAAGAGTACAAAGATTGGCTCTCACGAGCCGCCGAGCTGACGAGCTCGGGAGCCTGCACCTTCATGCTGTGGGTGGAACTGGTCCTGAGAGATGAGGCAGCACGCCCTGCAACCTATGAACTTTGCTTTTTTCCCTACTGACGATTGAGGAATCATGAAACACGTGTCTAGGGATACGAATTGAAACTAATAATACAGCACTGACTATGAACACTTTGAATTGAATTGAGCGATAAATTATGAACTACATGAACCATCATGCAAGAGGTAATTACGTTGGGGCGTGTCTGGTGTGCTCCCACCCCCCTAAGAGTACAAAGATTGGCTCTCACGAGCCGCCGAGCTGACAAGCTCGGGAGCCTGTGCCTTCATGCTGTGAGTGGAACTGGTCCTGAGAGATGAGGCAGGACGCCCTGCAACCTTTGAACTTTGCTTTTTTCCCTACTGACGATTGAGGAATCATGAAACACGTGTCTAGGGATACGAATTGAAACTAATAATACAGCACTGGCTATGAACACTTTGAATTGAGCGAGAAATTATGAACTACATGAACCATCATGCAAGAGGTAATTACGTTGGGGGGTGTCTGGTGCGCTCCCACCCCCTAAGAGTACAAAGATTGGCTCTCACGAGCCGCCGAGCTGACGAGCTCGGGAGCCTGCACCTTCATGCTGTGGGTGGAACTGGTCCTGAGAGATGAGGCAGCACGCCCTGCAACCTATGAACTTTGCTTTTTTCCCTACTGACGATTGAGGAATCATGAAACGCGTGTCTAGGAATACGAATTGAAACTAATAATACAGCACTGGCTATGAACACTTTGAATTGAATTGAGCGAGAAATTATGAACTACATGAACCATCATGCAAGAGGTAATTACGTTGGGGCGTGTCTGGTGCGCTCCCAGCCCCCTAAGAGTACAAAGATTGGCTCTCACGAGCTGCCGAGCTGACGAGCTCGGGAGCCTGCACCTTCATGCTGTGAGTGGAACTGGTCCTGAGAGAAGAGGCAGCACGCTCTGCAACCTATGAACTTTGCTTTTTTCCCTACTGACGATTGAGGAATCATGAAACACGTGTAAAGGGATACGAAATGAAACTAATAATACAGCACTGGCTATGAACACTTTGAATTGAATTGAGCGAGAAATTATGAACTACATGAACCATCATGCAAGAGGTAATTACGATGGGGCGTGTCTGGTGCGCTCCCACCCCCCTAAGAGTACAAAGATTGGCTCTCACGAGCCGCAGAGCTGACGAGCT
Organism: Lissotriton helveticus; assembly: GCF_964261635.1. Classification (NCBI taxonomy): domain Eukaryota; kingdom Metazoa; phylum Chordata; class Amphibia; order Caudata; family Salamandridae; genus Lissotriton; species Lissotriton helveticus. The sequence goes on from NC_136065.1 coordinate 1,787,865,897, forward strand.
CGGGAGCCTGCGCCTTCATGCTGTGAGTGCAACTGGTCCTGAGAGATGAGGCAGCACGCCCTGCAACCTATGAACTTTGCTTTTTTTCCCTACTGACGTTTGAGGTATCATGAAACGCGTGTCTAGGGATACGAATTGAAACTAATAATACAGCACTGGCTATGAACACTTTGAATTGAATTGAGCGAGAAATTATGAACTACATGAACCATCATACAAGAGGTAATTACGTTGGGGCGTGTCTGGTGCGCTGCTACCCCCCTAAGAGTACAAAGATTGGCTCTCACGAGCCGCCGGGCTGACGAGCTCGGGAGCATGCGCCTTCATGCTGTGAGTGGAACTGGCCCTGAGAGATGAGGCAGCACGCCCTGCAACCTATGAACTTTGCTTTTTTCCCTACTGCCGATTGAGGAATCATGAAACACGTGTCTAGGGATACGAATTGAAACTAATAATACAGCACTGGCTATGAACACTTTGAATTGAATTGAGCGAGAAATTATGAACTACATGAACCATCATGCAAGAGGTAATTACGTTGGGGCATGTCTGGTGCGCTCCCACCCCACTAAGAGTACAAAGATTGGCTCTCACGAGCCGCCGAGCTCGGGAGCCTGTGCCTTCATGCTGTGAGTGGAACTGGTCCTAAGAGATGAGGCAGCACGCCCTGCAACCTATGAACTTTGCTTTTTTCCCTACTGACGATTGAGGAATCATGAAACGCGTGTCTAGGAATACGAATTGAAACTAATAATACAGCACTGGCTATGAACACTTTGAATTGAATTGAGCGAGAAATTAGGAACTACATGAACCATCATGCAAGAGGTAATTACGTTGGGGCGTGTCTGGTGCGCTCCCAGCCCCCTAAGAGTACAAAGATTGGCTCTCACGAGCTGCCGAGCTGACGAGCTCGGGAGCCTGCACCTTCATGCTGTGAGTGGAACTGGTCCTGAGAGATGAGGCAGGACGCTCTGCAACCTATGAACTTTGCTTTTTTCCCTACTGACGATTGAGGAATCATGAAACACATGTAAAGGGATACGAATTGAAACTAATAATACAGCACTGGCTATGAGCACTTTGAATTGAATTGAGCGAGAAATTATGAACTACATGAACCATCATGCAAGAGGTAATTACGTTGGGGCGTGTCTGGTGCGCTCCCACCCCCCTAAGAGTACAAAGATTGGCTCTCACGAGCCGCAGAGCTGACAAGCTCGGGAGCCTGCGCCTTCATGCTGTGAGTGGAACTGGTCCTGAGAGATGAGGCAGGACGCCCTGCAACCTTTGAACTTTGCTTTTTTCCCTACTGACGATTGAGGAATCATGAAACACGTGTCTAGGGATACGAATTGAAACTAATAATACAGCACTGGCTATGAACACTTTGAATTGAGCGAGAAATTATGAACTACATGAACCATCATGCAAGAGGTAATTACGTTGGGGGGTGTCTGGTGCGCTCCCACCCCCTAAGAGTACAAAGATTGGCTCTCACGAGCCGCCGAGCTGACGAGCTCGGGAGCCTGCACCTTCATGCTGTGGGTGGAACTGGTCCTGAGAGATGAGGCAGCACGCCCTGCAACCTATGAACTTTGCTTTTTTCCCTACTGACGATTGAGGAATCATGAAACGCGTGTCTAGGAATACGAATTGAAACTAATAATACAGCACTGGCTATGAACACTTTGAATTGAATTGAGCGAGAAATTATGAACTACATGAACCATCATGCAAGAGGTAATTACGTTGGGGCGTGTCTGGTGCGCTCCCAGCCCCCTAAGAGTACAAAGATTGGCTCTCACGAGCTGCCGAGCTGACGAGCTCGGGAGCCTGCACCTTCATGCTGTGAGTGGAACTGGTCCTGAGAGAAGAGGCAGCACGCTCTGCAACCTATGAACTTTGCTTTTTTCCCTACTGACGATTGAGGAATCATGAAACACGTGTAAAGGGATACGAAATGAAACTAATAATACAGCACTGGCTATGAACACTTTGAATTGAATTGAGCGAGAAATTATGAACTACATGAACCATCATGCAAGAGGTAATTACGATGGGGCGTGTCTGGTGCGCTCCCACCCCCCTAAGAGTACAAAGATTGGCTCTCACGAGCCGCAGAGCTGACGAGCTCGGGAGCCTGCGCCTTCATGCTGTGAGTGCAACTGGTCCTGAGAGATGAGGCAGCACGCCCTGCAACCTATGAACTTTGCTTTTTTTCCCTACTGACGTTTGAGGTATCATGAAACGCGTGTCTAGGGATACGAATTGAAACTAATAATACAGCACTGGCTATGAACACTTTGAATTGAATTGAGCGAGAAATTATGAACTACATGAACCATCATACAAGAGGTAATTACGTTGGGGCGTGTCTGGTGCGCTGCTACCCCCCTAAGAGTACAAAGATTGGCTCTCACGAGCCGCCGGGCTGACGAGCTCGGGAGCATGCGCCTTCATGCTGTGAGTGGAACTGGCCCTGAGAGATGAGGCAGCACGCCCTGCAACCTATGAACTTTGCTTTTTTCCCTACTGCCGATTGAGGAATCATGAAACACGTGTCTAGGGATACGAATTGAAACTAATAATACAGCACTGGCTATGAACACTTTGAATTGAATTGAGCGAGAAATTATGAACTACATGAACCATCATGCAAGAGGTAATTACGTTGGGGCATGTCTGGTGCGCTCCCACCCCACTAAGAGTACAAAGATTGGCTCTCACGAGCCGCCGAGCTCGGGAGCCTGCGCCTTCATGCTGTGAGTGGAACTGGTCCTGAGAGATGAGGCAGCACGCCCTGCAACCTATGAACTTTGCTTTTTTTCCCTACTGACGATTGAGGAATCATGAAACGCGTGTCTAGGGATACGAATTGAAACAAATAAGACAGCACTGGCTATGAACACTTTGAATTGAATTGAGCGAGAAATTATGAACTACATGAACCATCATGCAAGAGGTAATTACGATGGGGCGTGTCTGGTGCGCTCCCACCCCCCTAAGAGTACAAAGATTGGCTCTCACGAGCCGCCGAGCTGACAAGCTCGGGAGCCTGTGCCTTCATGCTGTGAGTGGAACTGGTCCTGAGAGATGAGGCAGGACGCCCTGCAACCTATGAACTTTGCTTTTTTCCCTACTGACGATTGAGGAATCATGAAACACGTGTCTAGGGATACGAATTGAAACTAATAATACAGCACTGGCTATGAACACTTTGAATTGAGCGAGAAATTATGAACTACATGAACCATCATGCAAGAGGTAATTACGTTGGGGGGTGTCTGGTGCGCTCCCACCCCCTAAGAGTACAAAGATTGGCTCTCACGAGCCGCCGAGCTGACGAGCTCGGGAGCCTGCACCTTCATGCTGTGGGTGGAACTGGTCCTGAGAGATGAGGCAGCACGCCCTGCAACCTATGAACTTTGCTTTTTTCCCTACTGACGATTGAGGAATCATGAAACACGTGTCTAGGGATACGAATTGAAACTAATAATACAGCACTGACTATGAACACTTTGAATTGAATTGAGCGATAAATTATGAACTACATGAACCATCATGCAAGAGGTAATTACGTTGGGGCGTGTCTGGTGTGCTCCCACCCCCCTAAGAGTACAAAGATTGGCTCTCACGAGCCGCCGAGCTGACAAGCTCGGGAGCCTGTGCCTTCATGCTGTGAGTGGAACTGGTCCTGAGAGATGAGGCAGGACGCCCTGCAACCTATGAACTTTGCTTTTTTCCCTACTGACGATTGAGGAATCATGAAACACGTGTCTAGGGATACGAATTGAAACTAATAATACAGCACTGGCTATGAACACTTTGAATTGAGCGAGAAATTATGAACTACATGAACCATCATGCAAGAGGTAATTACGTTGGGGGGTGTCTGGTGCGCTCCCACCCCCTAAGAGTACAAAGATTGGCTCTCACGAGCCGCCGAGCTGACGAGCTCGGGAGCCTGCACCTTCATGCTGTGGGTGGAACTGGTCCTGAGAGATGAGGCAGCACGCCCTGCAACCTATGAACTTTGCTTTTTTCCCTACTGACGATTGAGGAATCATGAAACGCGTGTCTAGGAATACGAATTGAAACTAATAATACAGCACTGGCTATGAACACTTTGAATTGAATTGAGCGAGAAATTATGAACTACATGAACCATCATGCAAGAGGTAATTACGTTGGGGCGTGTCTGGTGCGCTCCCAGCCCCCTAAGAGTACAAAGATTGGCTCTCACGAGCTGCCGAGCTGACGAGCTCGGGAGCCTGCACCTTCATGCTGTGAGTGGAACTGGTCCTGAGAGAAGAGGCAGCACGCTCTGCAACCTATGAACTTTGCTTTTTTCCCTACTGACGATTGAGGAATCATGAAACACGTGTAAAGGGATACGAAATGAAACTAATAATACAGCACTGGCTATGAACACTTTGAATTGAATTGAGCGAGAAATTATGAACTACATGAACCATCATGCAAGAGGTAATTACGATGGGGCGTGTCTGGTGCGCTCCCACCCCCCTAAGAGTACAAAGATTGGCTCTCACGAGCCGCAGAGCTGACGAGCTCGGGAGCCTGCGCCTTCATGCTGTGAGTGGAACTGGTCCTGAGAGATGAGGCAGCACGCCCTGCAACCTATGAACTTTGCTTTTTTTCCCTACTGACGTTTGAGGTATCATGAAACGCGTGTCTAGGGATACGAATTGAAACTAATAATACAGCACTGGCTATGAACACTTTGAATTGAATTGAGCGAGAAATTATGAACTACATGAACCATCATACAAGAGGTAATTACGTTGGGGCGTGTCTGGTGCGCTGCTACCCCCCTAAGAGTACAAAGATTGGCTCTCACGAGCCGCCGGGCTGACGAGCTCGGGAGCATGCGCCTTCATGCTGTGAGTGGAACTGGCCCTGAGAGATGAGGCAGCACGCCCTGCAACCTATGAACTTTGCTTTTTTCCCTACTGCCGATTGAGGAATCATGAGACACGTGTCTAGGGATACGAATTGAAACTAATAATACAGCACTGGCTATGAACACTTTGAATTGAGCGAGAAATTATGAACTACATGAACCATCATGCAAGAGGTAATTACGTAGGGGCGTGTCTGGTGCGCTCCCACCCCCTAAGAGTACAAAGATTGGCTCTCACGAGCCGCCGAGCTGACGAGCTCGGGAGCCTGCGCCTTCATGCTGTGAGTGGAACTGGTCCTGAGAGATGAGGCAGCACGCCCTGCAACCTATGAACTTTGCTTTTTTCCCTACTGACGATTGAGGAATCATGAAACGCGTGTCTAGGTATACGAATTGAAACTAATAATACAGCACTGGCTATGAACACTTTGAATTGAATTGAGCGAGAAATTATGAACTACATGAACCATCATGCAAGAGGGAATTACGTTGGGGCATGTCTGGTGCGCTCCCACCCCCCTAAGAGTACAAAGATTGGCTCTCACGAGCCGCCGAGCTGACGAGCTCGGGAGCCTGCACCTTCATGCTGTGAGTGGAACTGGTCCTGAGAGATGAGGCAGCACGCTCTGCAACCTATGAACTTTGCTTTTTTCCCTACTGACGATTGAGGAATCATGAAACACGTGTCTAGGGATACGAATTGAAACTAATAATACAGCACTGGCTATGAGCACATTGAATTGAATTGAGCGACAAATTATGAACTACATGAACCATCATGCAAGAGGTAATTACGTTGGGGCGTGTCTGGTGCGCTCCCACCCCCTAAGAGTACAAAGATTGGCTCTCACGAGCTGACGAGCTCGGGAGCCTGCGCCTTCATGCTGTGAGTGGAACTGGTCCTGAGAGATGAGGCAGCACGCCCTGCAACCTATGGACTTTGCTTTTTTCCTACTGACGATTGAGGAATCATGAAACACGTGTCTAGGGATACGAATTGAAACTAATAATACAGCACTGGCTATGAACACTTTGAATTGAATTGAGCGAGAAATTATGAACTACATGAACCATCATGCAAGAGGTAATTACGTTAAGGCGTGTCTAGTGCGCTCCCACCCCCCCTAAGAGTACAAAGATTGGCTCTCACGAGCCGCCGAGCTGACGAGCTCGGGAGCCTGCGCCTTCATGCTGTGAGTGGAACTGATCCTGAGAGATGAGGCAGCACGCCCTGCAACCTATGAACTTTGCTTTTTTCCCTACTGACGATTGAGAAATCATGAAACACGTCTCTAGGGATACGAATTGAAACTAATAATACAGCACTGGCTATGAACACTTTGAATTGAATTGAGCGAGAAATTATGAACCATCATGCAAGAGGTAATTACGTTGGGGCGTGTCTGGTGCGCTCCCACCCCCCTAAGAGTACAAAGATTGGCTCTCATGAGCTGCCGAGCTGACGAGCTCGGGAGAAAGCGCCTTCATGCTGTGAGTGGAACTGGTCCGGAGAGATGAGGCAGCACGCCCTGCAACCAATGAACTTTGCTTTTTTCCCTACTGACGATTGAGGAATCATGAAACACGTGTCTAGGGATACGAATTGAAACTAATAATACAGCACTGGCTATGAACACTTTGAATTGAATTGAGCGAGAAATTATGAACCATCATGCAAGAGGTAATTACGTTGGGGCGTGTCTGGTGCGCTCCCACCCCCCTAAGAGTACAAAGATTGGCTCTCATGAGCTGCCGAGCTGACGAGCTCGGGAGAAAGCGCCTTCATGCTGTGAGTGGAACTGGTCCTGAGAGATGAGGCAGCACGCCCTGCAACCTATGAACTTTGCTTTTTTCCCTACTGACGATTGAGGAATCATGAAACACGTGTCTAGGGATACGAATTGAAACTAATAATACAGCACTGGCTATGAACACTTTGAATTGAATTGAGCGAGAAATTATGAACTACATGAACCATCATGCAAGAGGTAATTACGTTGGGGCATGTCTAGTGCGCTCCCACCCCCCTAAGAGTACAAAGATTGGCTCTCACGAGCCGCCGAGCTGACGAGCTCGGGAGCCTGCGCCTTCATGCTGTGAGTGGAACTGGTCCTGAGAAATGAGGCAGCACGCCCTGCAACCTAAGAACTTTGCTTTTTTCCCTACTGACGATTGAGAAATCATGAAACACGTCTCTAGGGATACGAATTGAAACTAATAATACAGGACTGGCTATGAACACTTTGAATTGAATTGAGCGAGAAATTATGAACCATCATGCAAGAGGTAATTACGTTGGGGCGTGTCTGGTGCGCTCCCACCCCCCTAAGAGTACAAAGATTGGCTCTCATGAGCTGCCGAGCTGACGAGCTCGGGAGAAAGCGCCTTCATGCTGTGAGTGGAACTGGTCCGGAGAGATGAGGCAGCACGCCCTGCAACCAATGAACTTTGCTTTTTTCCCTACTGACGATTGAGGAATCATGAAACACGTGTCTAGGGATACGAATTGAAACTAATAATACAGCACTGGCTATGAGCACATTGAATTGAATTGAGCGACAAATTATGAACTACATGAACCATCATGCAAGAGGTAATTACGTTGGGGCGTGTCTGGTGCGCTCCCACCCCCTAAGAGTACAAAGATTGGCTCTCACGAGCTGACGAGCTCGGGAGCCTGCGCCTTCATGCTGTGAGTGGAACTGGTCCTGAGAGATGAGGCAGCACGCCCTGCAACCTATGGACTTTGCTTTTTTCCTACTGACGATTGAGGAATCATGAAACACGTGTCTAGGGATACGAATTGAAACTAATAATACAGCACTGGCTATGAACACTTTGAATTGAATTGAGCGAGAAATTATGAACTACATGAACCATCATGCAAGAGGTAATTACGTTAAGGCGTGTCTAGTGCGCTCCCACCCCCCCTAAGAGTACAAAGATTGGCTCTCACGAGCCGCCGAGCTGACGAGCTCGGGAGCCTGCGCCTTCATGCTGTGAGTGGAACTGATCCTGAGAGATGAGGCAGCACGCCCTGCAACCTATGAACTTTGCTTTTTTCCCTACTGACGATTGAGAAATCATGAAACACGTCTCTAGGGATACGAATTGAAACTAATAATACAGCACTGGCTATGAACACTTTGAATTGAATTGAGCGAGAAATTATGAACCATCATGCAAGAGGTAATTACGTTGGGGCGTGTCTGGTGCGCTCCCACCCCCCTAAGAGTACAAAGATTGGCTCTCATGAGCTGCCGAGCTGACGAGCTCGGGAGAAAGCGCCTTCATGCTGTGAGTGGAACTGGTCCGGAGAGATGAGGCAGCACGCCCTGCAACCAATGAACTTTGCTTTTTTCCCTACTGACGATTGAGGAATCATGAAACACGTGTCTAGGGATACGAATTGAAACTAATAATACAGCACTGGCTATGAACACTTTGAATTGAATTGAGCGAGAAATTATGAACCATCATGCAAGAGGTAATTACGTTGGGACGTGTCTGGTGCGCTCCCACCCCCCTAAGAGTACAAAGATTGGCTCTCATGAGCTGCCGAGCTGACGAGCTCGGGAGAAAGCGCCTTCATGCTGTGAGTGGAACTGGTCCTGAGAGATGAGGCAGCACGCCCTGCAACCTATGAACTTTGCTTTTTTCCCTACTGACGATTGAGGAATCATGAAACACGTGTCTAGGGATACGAATTGAAACTAATAATACAGCACTGGCTATGAACACTTTGAATTGAATTGAGCGAGAAATTATGAACTACATGAACCATCATGCAAGAGGTAATTACGTTGGGGCATGTCTAGTGCGCTCCCACCCCCCTAAGAGTACAAAGATTGGCTCTCACGAGCCGCCGAGCTGACGAGCTCGGGAGCCTGCGCCTTCATGCTGTGAGTGGAACTGGTCCTGAGAAATGAGGCAGCACGCCCTGCAACCTAAGAACTTTGCTTTTTTCCCTACTGACGATTGAGAAATCATGAAACACGTCTCTAGGGATACGAATTGAAACTAATAATACAGGACTGGCTATGAACACTTTGAATTGAATTGAGCGAGAAATTATGAACCATCATGCAAGAGGTAATTACGTTGGGGCGTGTCTGGTGCGCTCCCACCCCCCTAAGAGTACAAAGATTGGCTCTCATGAGCTGCCGAGCTGACGAGCTCGGGAGAAAGCGCCTTCATGCTGTGAGTGGAACTGGTCCGGAGAGATGAGGCAGCACGCCCTGCAACCAATGAACTTTGCTTTTTTCCCTACTGACGATTGAGGAATCATGAAACACGTGTCTAGGGATACGAATTCAAACTAATAATACAGCACTGGCTATGAACACTTTGAATTGAATTGAGCGAGAAATTATGAACCATCATGCAAGAGGTAATTACGTTGGGGCGTGTCTGGTGCGCTCCCACCCCCCTAAGAGTACAAAGATTGGCTCTCATGAGCTGCCGAGCTGACGAGCTCGGGAGAAAGCGCCTTCATGCTGTGAGTGGAACTGGTCCTGAGAGATGAGGCAGCACGCCCTGCAACCTATGAACTTTGCTTTTTTCCCTACTGACGATTGAGGAATCATGAAACACGTGTCTAGGGATACGAATTGAAACTAATAATACAGCACTGGCTATGAACACTTTGAATTGAATTGAGCGAGAAATTATGAACTACATGAACCATCATGCAAGAGGTAATTACGTTGGGGCATGTCTGGTGCGCTCCCACCCCCCTAAGAGTACAAAGATTGGCTCTCACGAGCCGCCGAGCTGACGAGCTCGGGAGCATGCGCCTTCATGCTGTGAGTGGAACTGGCCATGAGAGATGTGGCAGCACGCCCTGCAACCTATGAACTTTGCTTTTTTCCCTACTGCCGATTGAGGAATCATGAAACACGTGTCTAGGGATACGAATTGAAACTAATAATACAGCACTGGCTATGAACACTTTGAATTGAGCGAGAAATTATGAACTACATGAACCATCATGCAAGAGGTAATTACGTAGGGGCGTGTCTGGTGCGCTCCCACCCCCTAAGAGTACAAAGATTGGCTCTCACGAGCCGCCGAGCTGACGAGCTCGGGAGCCTGCGCCTTCATGCTGTGAGTGGAACTGGTCCTGAGAGATGAGGCAGCACGCCCTGCAACCTATGAACTTTGCTTTTTTCCCTACTGACGATTGAGGAATCATGAAACGCGTGTCTAGGTATACGAATTGAAACTAATAATACAGCACTGGCTATGAACACTTTGAATTGAATTGAGCGAGAAATTATGAACTACATGAACCATCATGCAAGAGGTAATTACGTTGGGGCATGTCTGGTACGCTCCCACCCCCCTAAGAGTACAAAGATTGGCTCTCACGAGCCGCCGAGCTGACGAGCTCGGGAGCCTGCACCTTCATGCTGTGAGTGGAACTGGTCCTGAGAGATGAGGCAGCACGCCCTGCAACCTATGAACTTTGCTTTTTTCCCTACTGACGATTGAGGAATCATGAAACGCGTGTCTAGGGATACGAATTGAAACTAATAATACAGCACTGGCTATGAGCACTTTGAATTGAATTGAGCGAGAAATTATGAACTACATGAACCATCATGCAAGAGGTAATTACGTTGGGGCGTGTCTTGGGCGCTCCCACCCCCCTAAGAGTACAAAGATTGGCTCTCACGAGCCGCCGAGCTGACGAGCTCGGGAGCCTGCACCTTCATGCTGTGAGTGGAACTGGTCCTGAGAGATGAGGCAGCACGCTCTGCAACCTATGAACTTTGCTTTTTTCCCTACTGACGATTGAGGAATCATGAAACACGTGTCTAGGGATACGAATTGAAACTAATAATACAGCACTGGCTATGAGCACTTTGAATTGAATTGAGCGAGAAATTATGAACTACATGAACCATCATGCAAGAGGTAATTACGTTGGGGCGTGTCTGGTGCGCTCCCACCCCCCTAAGAGTACAAAGATTGGCTCTCACGAGCCGCAGAGCTGACGAGCTCGGGAGACTGCGCCTTCATGCTGTGAGTGGAACGGGTCCTGAGAGATGAGGCAGCACGCCCTGCAACCTATGAATTTGCTTTTTTTCCCTACTGACGATTGAGGAATCATGAAACGCGTGTCTAGGGATACGAATTGAAACTAATAATAGAGCACTAGCTATGAACACTTTGAATTGAATTGAGCGAGAAATTATGAACTACATGAACCATCATGCAAGAGGTAATTACGTTGGGGCGTGTCTGGTGCGCTCCCACCCGCCTAAGAGTACAAAGATTGGCTCTCACGAGCCGCCGAGCTGACGAGCTCGGGACCCTGCGCCTTCATGCTGTGAGTGGAACTAGTCCTGAGAGATGAGGCAGCACGCCCTGCAACCTATGAACTTTGCTTTTTTCCTACTGACGATTGAGGAATCATGAAACATGCGTCTAGGGATACGAATTGAAACTAATAATACAGCACTGGCTATGAACACTTTGAATTGAGCGAGAAATCATGAACCACATGAACCATCATGCAAGAGGTATTTGCGTTGGGGCGTGTGTGGTGCGCTCCCACCCCCTAAGAGTACAAAGATTGGCTCTCACGAGCCGCCGAGCTGACGAGCTTGGGAGCCTGCACCTTCATGCTGTGGGTGGAACTGGTCCTGAGAGATGAGGCAGCACGCCCTGCAACCTATGAACTTTGCTTTTTTCCCTACTGACGAATGAGGAATCATGAAACGCGTGTCTAGGAATACGAATTGAAACTAATAATACAGCACTGGCTATGAACACTTTGAATTGAATTGAGCGAGAAATTATGAACTACATGAACCATCATGCAAGAGGTAATTACGTTGGGGCGTGTCTGGTGCACTCCCAGCCCCCTAAGAGTACAAAGATTGGCTCTCACGAGCTGCTGAGCTGACGAGCTCGGGAGCCTGCACCTTCATGCTGTGAGTGGAACTGGTCCTGAGAGATGAGGCAGCACGCTCTGCAACCTATGAACTTTGCTTTTTTCCCTACTGACGATTGAGGAATCATGAAACACGTGTAAAGGGATACGAATTGAAACTAATAATACAGCACTGGCTATGAGCACTTTGAATTGAATTGAGCGAGAAATTATGAACTACATGAACCATCATGCAAGAGGTAATTACGTTGGGGCGTGTCTGGTGCGCTCCCACCCCCCTAAGAGTACAAAGATTGGCTCTCACGAGCCGCAGAGCTGACGAGCTCGGGAGCCTGCGCCTTCATGCTGTGAGTGGAACTGGTCCTGAGAGATGAGGCAGCACGCCCTGCAACCTATGAACTTTGCTTTTTTTCCCTACTGACGATTGAGGAATCATGAAACGCGTGTCTAGGGATACGAATTGAAACAAATAATACAGCACTGGCTATGAACACTTTGAATTGAATTGAGCGCGAAATTATGAACTACATGAACCATCATGCAAGAGGTAATTACGATGGGGCGTGTCTGGTGCGCTCCCACCCCCCTAAGAGTACAAAGATTGGCTCTCACGAGCCGCCGAGCTGACAAGCTCGGGAGCCTGTGCCTTCATGCTGTGAGTGGAACTGGTCCTGAGAGATGAGGCAGGACGCCCTGCAACCTATGAACTTTGCTTTTTTCCCTACTGACGATTGAGGAATCATGAAACACGTGTCTAGGGATACGAATTGAAACTAATAATACAGCACTGGCTATGAACACTTTGAATTGAGCGAGAAATTATGAACTACATGAACCATCATGCAAGAGGTAATTACGTTGGGGGGTGTCTGGTGCGCTCCCACCCCCTAAGAGTACAAAGATTGGCTCTCACGAGCCGCCGAGCTGACGAGCTCGGGAGCCTGCGCCTTCATGCTGTGAGTGGAACTGGTCCTGAGAGATGAGGCAGCACGCCCTGCAACCTATGAACTTTGCTTTTTTCCCTACTGACGATTGAGGAATCATGAAACACGTGTCTAGGGATACGAATTGAAACTAATAATACAGCACTGGCTATGAACACTTTGAATTGAATTGAGCGATAAATTATGAACTACATGAACCATCATGCAAGAGGTAATTACGTTGGGGCGTGTCTGGTGTGCTCCCACCCCCCTAAGAGTACAAAGATTGGCTCTCACGAGCCGCCGAGCTGACAAGCTCGGGAGCCTGTGCCTTCATGCTGTGAGTGGAACTGGTCCTGAGAGATGAGGCAAGACGCCCTGCAACCTATGAACTTTGCTTTTTTCCCTACTGACGATTGAGGAATCATGAAACACGTGTCTAGGGATACGAATTGAAACTAATAATACAGCACTGGCTATGAACACTTTGAATTGAGCGAGAAATTATGAACTACATGAACCATCATGCAAGAGGTAATTACGTTGGGGGGTGTCTGGTGCGCTCCCACCCCCTAAGAGTACAAAGATTGGCTCTCACGAGCCGCCGAGCTGACGAGCTCGGGAGCCTGCACCTTCATGCTGTGGGTGGAACTGGTCCTGAGAGATGAGGCAGCACGCCCTGCAACCTATGAACTTTGCTTTTTTCCCTACTGACGATTGAGGAATCATGAAACGCGTGTCTAGGAATACGAATTGAAACTAATAATACAGCACTGGCTATGAACACTTTGAATTGAATTGAGCGAGAAATTATGAACTACATGAACCATCATGCAAGAGGTAATTACGTTGGGGCGTGTCTGGTGCGCTCCCAGCCCCCTAAGAGTACAAAGATTGGCTCTCACGAGCTGACGAGCTGACGAGCTCGGGAGCCTGCACCTTCATGCTGTGAGTGTAACTGGTCCTGAGAGAAGAGGCAGCACGCTCTGCAACCTATGAACTTTGCTTTTTTCCCTACTGACGATTGAGGAATCATGAAACACGTGTAAAGGGATACGAATTGAAACTAATAATACAGCACTGGCTATGAGCACTTTGAATTGAATTGAGCGAGAAATTATGAACTACATGAACCATCATGCAAGAGGTAATTACGTTGGGGCGTGTCTGGTGCGCTCCCACCCCCCTAAGAGTACAAAGATTGGCTCTCACGAGCCGCAGAGCTGACGAGCTCGGGAGCCTGCGCCTTCATGCTGTGAGTGGAACTGGTCCTGAGAGATGAGGCAGCACGCCCTGCAACCTATGAACTTTGCTTTTTTCCCTACTGACGATTGAGGAATCATGAAACGCGTGTCTAGGAATACGAATTGAAACTAATAATACAGCACTGGCTATGAACACTTTGAATTGAATTGAGCGAGAAATTATGAACTACATGAACCATCATGCAAGAGGTAATTACGTTGGGGCGTGTCTGGTGCACTCCCAGCCCCCTAAGAGTACAAAGATTGGCTCTCACGAGCTGCTGAGCTGACGAGCTCGGGAGCCTGCACCTTCATGCTGTGAGTGGAACTGGTCCTGAGAGATGAGGCAGCACGCTCTGCAACCTATGAACTTTGCTTTTTTCCCTACTGACGATTGAGGAATCATGAAACACGTGTAAAGGGATACGAATTGAAACTAATAATACAGCACTGGCTATGAGCACTTTGAATTGAATTGAGCGAGAAATTATGAACTACATGAACCATCATGCAAGAGGTAATTACGTTGGGGCGTGTCTGGTGCGCTCCCACCCCCCTAAGAGTACAAAGATTGGCTCTCACGAGCCGCAGAGCTGACGAGCTCGGGAGCCTGCGCCTTCATGCTGTGAGTGGAACTGGTCCTGAGAGATGAGGCAGCACGCCCTGCAACCTATGAACTTTGCTTTTTTTCCCTACTGACGATTGAGGAATCATGAAACGCGTGTCTAGGGATACGAATTGAAACAAATAATACAGCACTGGCTATGAACACTTTGAATTGAATTGAGCGCGAAATTATGAACTACATGAACCATCATGCAAGAGGTAATTACGATGGGGCGTGTCTGGTGCGCTCCCACCCCCCTAAGAGTACAAAGATTGGCTCTCACGAGCCGCCGAGCTGACAAGCTCGGGAGCCTGTGCCTTCATGCTGTGAGTGGAACTGGTCCTGAGAGATGAGGCAGGACGCCCTGCAACCTATGAACTTTGCTTTTTTCCCTACTGACGATTGAGGAATCATGAAACACGTGTCTAGGGATACGAATTGAAACTAATAATACAGCACTGGCTATGAACACTTTGAATTGAGCGAGAAATTATGAACTACATGAACCATCATGCAAGAGGTAATTACGTTGGGGGGTGTCTGGTGCGCTCCCACCCCCTAAGAGTACAAAGATTGGCTCTCACGAGCCGCCGAGCTGACGAGCTCGGGAGCCTGCGCCTTCATGCTGTGAGTGGAACTGGTCCTGAGAGATGAGGCAGCACGCCCTGCAACCTATGAACTTTGCTTTTTTCCCTACTGACGATTGAGGAATCATGAAACACGTGTCTAGGGATACGAATTGAAACTAATAATACAGCACTGGCTATGAACACTTTGAATTGAATTGAGCGATAAATTATGAACTACATGAACCATCATGCAAGAGGTAATTACGTTGGGGCGTGTCTGGTGTGCTCCCACCCCCCTAAGAGTACAAAGATTGGCTCTCACGAGCCGCCGAGCTGACAAGCTCGGGAGCCTGTGCCTTCATGCTGTGAGTGGAACTGGTCCTGAGAGATGAGGCAGGACGCCCTGCAACCTATGAACTTTGCTTTTTTCCCTACTGACGATTGAGGAATCATGAAACACGTGTCTAGGGATACGAATTGAAACTAATAATACAGCACTGGCTATGAACACTTTGAATTGAGCGAGAAATTATGAACTACATGAACCATCATGCAAGAGGTAATTACGTTGGGGGGTGTCTGGTGCGCTCCCACCCCCTAAGAGTACAAAGATTGGCTCTCACGAGCCGCCGAGCTGACGAGCTCGGGAGCCTGCACCTTCATGCTGTGGGTGGAACTGGTCCTGAGAGATGAGGCAGCACGCCCTGCAACCTATGAACTTTGCTTTTTTCCCTACTGACGATTGAGGAATCATGAAACGCGTGTCTAGGAATACGAATTGAAACTAATAATACAGCACTGGCTATGAACACTTTGAATTGAATTGAGCGAGAAATTATGAACTACATGAACCATCATGCAAGAGGTAATTACGTTGGGGCGTGTCTGGTGCGCTCCCAGCCCCCTAAGAGTACAAAGATTGGCTCTCACGAGCTGACGAGCTGACGAGCTCGGGAGCCTGCACCTTCATGCTGTGAGTGTAACTGGTCCTGAGAGAAGAGGCAGCACGCTCTGCAACCTATGAACTTTGCTTTTTTCCCTACTGACGATTGAGGAATCATGAAACACGTGTAAAGGGATACGAATTGAAACTAATAATACAGCACTGGCTATGAGCACTTTGAATTGAATTGAGCGAGAAATTATGAACTACATGAACCATCATGCAAGAGGTAATTACGTTGGGGCGTGTCTGGTGCGCTCCCACCCCCCTAAGAGTACAAAGATTGGCTCTCACGAGCCGCAGAGCTGACGAGCTCGGGAGCCTGCGCCTTCATGCTGTGAGTGGAACTGGTCCTGAGAGATGAGGCAGCACGCCCTGCAACCTATGAACTTTGCTTTTTTCCCTACTGACGATTGAGGAATCATGAAACACATGTCTAGGGATACGAATTGAAACTAATAATACAGCACTGGCTATGAACACTTTGAATTGAATTGAGCGAGAAATTATGAACTACATGAACCATCATGCAAGAGGTAATTACGTTGGGGCATGTCTGGTGTGCTCCCACCCCCTAAGAGTACAAAGATTGGCTCTCACGAGCCGCCGAGCTGACGAGCTCGGGAGCATGCGCCTTCATGCTGTGAGTGGAACTGGCCCTGAGAGATGTGGCAGCACGCCCTGCAACCTATGAACTTTGCTTTTTTCCCTACTGCCGATTGAGGAATCATGAAACACGTGTCTAGGGATACAAATTGAAACTAATACTACAGCACTGGCTATGAACACTTTGAATTGAGCGAGAAATTATGAACTACATGAACCATCATGCAAGAGGTAATTACGTAGGGGCGTGTCTGGTGCGCTCCCACCCCCTAAGAGTACAAAGATTGGCTCTCACGAGCCGCCGAGCTGACGAGCTCGGGAGCCTGCGCCTTCATGCTGTGAGTGGAACTGGTCCTGAGAGATGAGGCAGCACGCCCTGCAACCTATGAACTTTGCTTTTTTCCCTACTGACGATTGAGGAATCATGAAACGCGTGTCTAGGTATACGAATTGAAACTAATAATACAGCACTGGGTATGAACACTTTGAATTGAATTGAGCGAGAAATTATGAACTACATGAACCATCATGCAAGAGGTAATTACGTTGGGGCATGTCTGGTACGCTCCCACCCCCCTAAGAGTACAAAGATTGGCTCTCACGAGCCGCCGAGCTGACGAGCTCGGGAGCCTGCACCTTCATGCTGTGAGTGGAACTGGTCCTGAGAGATGAGGCAGCACGCCCTGCAACCTATGAACTTTGCTTTTTTCCCTACTGACGATTGAGGAATCATGAAACGCGTGTCTAGGGATACGAATTGAAACTAATAATACAGCACTGGCTATGAGCACTTTGAATTGAATTGAGCGAGAAATTATGAACTACATGAACCATCATGCAAGAGGTAATTACGTAGGGGCGTGTTTGGTGCGCTCCCACCCCCTAAGAGTACAAAGATTGGCTCTCACGAGCCGCCGAGCTGACGAGCTCGGGAGCCTGCACCTTAATGCTGTGAGTGGAGCTGGTCCTGAGAGATGAGGCAGCACGCCCTGCAACCTATGAACTTTGCTTTTTTCCCTACTGACGATTGAGGAATCATGAAACGCGTGTCTAGGTATACGAATTGAAACTAATAATACAGCACTGGCTATGAACACTTTGAATTGAATTGAGCGAGAAATTATGAACTACATGAACCATCATGCAAGAGGTAATTACGTTGGGGCGTGTCTGGTGCGCTCCCACCCCCCTAAGAGTACAAAGATTGGCTCTCACGAGCCGCCGAGCTGACGAGCTCGGGAGCCTGCACCTTCATGCTGTGAGTGGAACTGGTCCTGAGAGATGAGGCAGCACGCTCTGCAACCTATGAACTTTGCTTTTTTCCCTACTGACGATTGAGGAATCATGAAACACGTGTCTAGGGATACGAATTGAAACTAATAATACAGCACTGGCTATGAGCACTTTGAATTGAATTGAGCGAGAAATTATGAACTACATGAACCATCATGCAAGAGGTAATTACGTTGGGGCGTGTCTGGTGCGCTCCCACCCCCCTAAGAGTACAAAGATTGGCTCTCACGAGCCGCAGAGCTGACGAGCTCGGGAGACTGCGCCTTCATGCTGTGAGTGGAACGGGTCCTGAGAGATGAGGCAGCACGCCCTGCAACCTATGAATTTGCTTTTTTTCCCTACTGACGATTGAGGAATCATGAAACGCGTGTCTAGGGATACGAATTGAAACTAATAATAGAGCACTAGCTATGAACACTTTGAATTGAATTGAGCGAGAAATTATGAACTACATGAACCATCATGCAAGAGGTAATTACGTTGGGGCGTGCCTGGTGCGCTCCCACCCGCCTAAGAGTACAAAGATTGGCTCTCACGAGCCGCCGAGCTGACGAGCTCGGGACCCTGCGCCTTCATGCTGTGAGTGGAACTAGTCCTGAGAGATGAGGCAGCACGCCCTGCAACCTATGAACTTTGCTTTTTTCCTACTGACGATTGAGGAATCATGAAACATGCGTCTAGGGATACGAATTGAAACTAATAATACAGCACTGGCTATGAACACTTTGAATTGAGTGAGAAATCATGAACCACATGAACCATCATGCAAGAGGTATTTGCGTTGGGGCGTGTGTGGTGCGCTCCCACCCCCTAAGAGTACAAAGATTGGCTCTCACGAGCCGCCGAGCTGACGAGCTCGGGAGCCTGCACCTTCATGCTGTGGGTGGAACTGGTCCTGAGAGATGAGGCAGCACGCCCTGCAACCTATGAACTTTGCTTTTTTCCCTACTGACGAATGAGGAATCATGAAACGCGTGTCTAGGAATACGAATTGAAACTAATAATACAGCACTGGCTATGAACACTTTGAATTGAATTGAGCGAGAAATTATGAACTACATGAACCATCATGCAAGAGGTAATTACGTTGGGGCGTGTCTGGTGCACTCCCAGCCCCCTAAGAGTACAAAGATTGGCTCTCACGAGCTGCCGAGCTGACGAGCTCGGGAGCCTGCACCTTCATGCTGTGAGTGGAACTGGTCCTGAGAGATGAGGCAGCACGCTCTGCAACCTATGAACTTTGCTTTTTTCCCTACTGACGATTGAGGAATCATGAAACACGTGTAAAGGGATACGAATTGAAACTAATAATACAGCACTGGCTATGAGCACTTTGAATTGAATTGAGCGAGAAATTATGAACTACATGAACCATCATGCAAGAGGTAATTACGTTGGGGCGTGTCTGGTGCGCTCCCACCCCCCTAAGAGTACAAAGATTGGCTCTCACGAGCCGCAGAGCTGACGAGCTCGGGAGCCTGCGCCTTCATGCTGTGAGTGGAACTGGTCCTGAGAGATGAGGCAGCACGCCCTGCAACCTATGAACTTTGCTTTTTTTCCCTACTGACGATTGAGGAATCATGAAACGCGTGTCTAGGGATACGAATTGAAACAAATAATACAGCACTGGCTATGAACACTTTGAATTGAATTGAGCGAGAAATTATGAACTACATGAACCATCATGCAAGAGGTAATTACGATGGGGCGTGTCTGGTGCGCTCCCACCCCCCTAAGAGTACAAAGATTGGCTCTCACGAGCCGCCGAGCTGACAAGCTCGGGAGCCTGTGCCTTCATGCTGTGAGTGGAACTGGTCCTGAGAGATGAGGCAGGACGCCCTGCAACCTATGAACTTTGCTTTTTTCCCTACTGACGATTGAGGAATCATGAAACACGTGTCTAGGGATACGAATTGAAACTAATAATACAGCACTGGCTATGAACACTTTGAATTGAGCGAGAAATTATGAACTACATGAACCATCATGCAAGAGGTAATTACGTTGGGGGGTGTCTGGTGCGCTCCCACCCCCTAAGAGTACAAAGATTGGCTCTCACGAGCCGCCGAGCTGACGAGCTCGGGAGCCTGCACCTTCATGCTGTGGGTGGAACTGGTCCTGAGAGATGAGGCAGCACGCCCTGCAACCTATGAACTTTGCTTTTTTCCTACTGACGATTGAGGAATCATGAAACACGCGTCTAGGGATACGAATTTAAACTAATAATACAGCACTGGCTATGAACACTTTGAATTGAGCGAGAAATCATGAACCACAAGAACCATCATGCAAGAGGTATTTGCGTTGGGGCGTGTGTGGTGCGCTCCCACCCCCCCTAAGAGTACAAAGATTGGCTCTCACGAGCCGCCGAGCTGACGAGCTCGGGAGCCTGCGCCTTCATGCTGTGAGTGGAACTGGTCCTGAGAGATGAGGCAGCACGCCCTGCAACCTATGAACTTTGCTTTTTTCCCTACTGACGATTGAGGAATCATGAAACACGTGTCTAGGGATACGAATTGAAACTAATAATACAGCACTGGCTATGAACACTTTGAATTGAATTGAGCGATAAATTATGAACTACATGAACCATCATGCAAGAGGTAATTACGTTGGGGCGTGTCTGGTGTGCTCCCACCCCCCTAAGAGTACAAAGATTGGCTCTCACGAGCCGCCGAGCTGACAAGCTCGGGAGCCTGTGCCTTCATGCTGTGAGTGGAACTGGTCCTGAGAGATGAGGCAGGACGCCCTGCAACCTATGAACTTTGCTTTTTTCCCTACTGACGATTGAGGAATCATGAAACACGTGTCTAGGGATACGAATTGAAACTAATAATACAGCACTGGCTATGAACACTTTGAATTGAGCGAGAAATTATGAACTACATGAACCATCATGCAAGAGGTAATTACGTTGGGGGGTGTCTGGTGCGCTCCCACCCCCTAAGAGTACAAAGATTGGCTCTCACGAGCCGCCGAGCTGACGAGCTCGGGAGCCTGCACCTTCATGCTGTGAGTGGAACTGGTCCTGAGAGATGAGGCAGCACGCTCTGCAACCTATGAACTTTGCTTTTTTCCCTACTGACGATTGAGGAATCATGAAACACGTGTAAAGGGATACGAATTGAAACTAATAATACAGCACTGGCTATGAGCACTTTGAATTGAATTGAGCGAGAAATTATGAACTACATGAACCATCATGCAAGAGGTAATTACGTTGGGGCGTGTCTGGTGCGCTCCCACCCCCCTAAGAGTACAAAGATTGGCTCTCACGAGCCGCAGAGCTGACGAGCTCGGGAGCCTGCGCCTTCATGCTGTGAGTGGAACTGGTCCTGAGAGATGAGGCAGCACGCCCTGCAACCTATGAACTTTGCTTTTTTTCCCTACTGACGATTGAGGAATCATGAAACGCGTGTCTAGGGATACGAATTGAAACAAATAATACAGCACTGGCTATGAACACTTTGAATTGAATTGAGCGCGAAATTATGAACTACATGAACCATCATGCAAGAGGTAATTACGATGGGGCGTGTCTGGTGCGCTCCCACCCCCCTAAGAGTACAAAGATTGGCTCTCACGAGCCGCCGAGCTGACAAGCTCGGGAGCCTGTGCCTTCATGCTGTGAGTGGAACTGGTCCTGAGAGATGAGGCAGGACGCCCTGCAACCTATGAACTTTGCTTTTTTCCCTACTGACGATTGAGGAATCATGAAACACGTGTCTAGGGATACGAATTGAAACTAATAATACAGCACTGGCTATGAACACTTTGAATTGAGCGAGAAACTATGAACTACATGAACCATCATGCAAGAGGTAATTACGTTGGGGGGTGTCTGGTGCGCTCCCACCCCCTAAGAGTACAAAGATTGGCTCTCACGAGCCGCCGAGCTGACGAGCTCGGGAGCCTGCACCTTCATGCTGTGGGTGGAACTGGTCCTGAGAGATGAGGCAGCACGCCCTGCAACCTATGAACTTTGCTTTTTTCCTACTGACGATTGAGGAATCATGAAACACGCGTCTAGGGATACGAATTGAAACTAATAATACAGCACTGGCTATGAACACTTTGAATTGAGCGAGAAATCATGAACCACAAGCACCATCATGCAAGAGGTATTTGCGTTGGGGCGTGTGTGGTGCGCTCCCACCCCCCCTAAGAGTACAAAGATTGGCTCTCACGAGCCGCCGAGCTGACGAGCTCGGGAGCCTGCGCCTTCATGCTGTGAGTGGAACTGGTCCTGAGAGATGAGGCAGCACGCCCTGCAACCTATGAACTTTGCTTTTTTCCCTACTGACGATTGAGGAATCATGAAACACGTGTCTAGGGATACGAATTGAAACTAATAATACAGCACTGGCTATGAACACTTTGAATTGAATTGAGAGATAAATTATGAACTACATGAACCATCATGCAAGAGGTAATTACGTTGGGGCGTGTCTGGTGTGCTCCCACCCCCCTAAGAGTACAAAGATTGGCTCTCACGAGCCGCCGAGCTGACAAGCTCGGGAGCCTGTGCCTTCATGCTGTGAGTGGAACTGGTCCTGAGAGATGAGGCAGGACGCCCTGCAACCTATGAACTTTGCTTTTTTCCCTACTGACGATTGAGGAATCATGAAACACGTGTCTAGGGATACGAATTGAAACTAATAATACAGCACTGGCTATGAACACTTTGAATTGAGCGAGAAATTATGAACTACATGAACCATCATGCAAGAGGTAATTACGTTGGGGGGTGTCTGGTGCGCTCCCACCCCCTAAGAGTACAAAGATTGGCTCTCACGAGCCGCCGAGCTGACGAGCTCGGGAGCCTGCACCTTCATGCTGTGGGTGGAACTGGTCCTGAGAGATGAGGCAGCACGCCCTGCAACCTATGAACTTTGCTTTTTTCCCTACTGACGATTGAGGAATCATGAAACGCGTGTCTAGGAATACGAATTGAAACTAATAATACAGCACTGGCTATGAACACTTTGAATTGAATTGAGCGAGAAATTATGAACTACATGAACCATCATGCAAGAGGTAATTACGTTGGGGCGTGTCTGGTGCGCTCCCAGCCCCCTAAGAGTACAAAGATTGGCTCTCACGAGCTGACGAGCTGACGAGCTCGGGAGCCTGCACCTTCATGCTGTGAGTGTAACTGGTCCTGAGAGAAGAGGCAGCACGCTCTGCAACCTATGAACTTTGCTTTTTTCCCTACTGACGATTGAGGAATCATGAAACACGTGTAAAGGGATACGAATTGAAACTAATAATACAGCACTGGCTATGAGCACTTTGAATTGAATTGAGCGAGAAATTATGAACTACATGAACCATCATGCAAGAGGTAATTACGTTGGGGCGTGTCTGGTGCGCTCCCACCCCCCTAAGAGTACAAAGATTGGCTCTCACGAGCCGCAGAGCTGACGAGCTCGGGAGCCTGCGCCTTCATGCTGTGAGTGGAACTGGTCCTGAGAGATGAGGCAGCACGCCCTGCAACCTATGAACTTTGCTTTTTTCCCTACTGACGATTGAGGAATCATGAAACACGTGTCTAGGGATACGAATTGAAACTAATAATACAGCACTGGCTATGAACACTTTGAATTGAATTGAGCGAGAAATTATAAACTACATGAACCATCATGCAAGAGGTAATTACGTTGGGGCATGTCTGGTGCGCTCCCACCCCCCTAAGAGTACAAAGATTGGCTCTCACGAGCCGCCGAGCTGACGAGCTCGGGAGCATGCGCCTTCATGCTGTGAGTGGAACTGGCCCTGAGAGATGTGGCAGCACGCCCTGCAACCTATGAACTTTGCTTTTTTCCCTACTGCCGATTGAGGAATCATGAAACACATGTCTAGGGATACGAATTGAAACTAATAATACAGCACTGGCTATGAACACTTTGAATTGAGCGAGAAATTATGAACTACATGAACCATCATGCAAGAGGTAATTACGTAGGGGCGTGTCTGGTGCGCTCCCACCCCCTAAGAGTACAAAGATTGGCTCTCACGAGCCGCCGAGCTGACGAGCTCGGGAGCCTGCGCCTTCATGCTGTGAGTGGAACTGGTCCTGAGAGATGAGGCAGCACGCCCTGCAACCTATGAACTTTGCTTTTTTCCCTACTGACGATTGAGGAATCATGAAACGCGTGTCTAGGTATACGAATTGAAACTAATAATACAGCACTGGCTATGAACACTTTGAATTGAATTGAGCGAGAAATTATGAACTACATGAACCATCATGCAAGAGGTAATTACGTTGGGGCATGTCTGGTACGCTCCCACCCCCCTAAGAGTACAAAGATTGGCTCTCACGAGCCGCCGAGCTGACGAGCTCGGGAGCCTGCACCTTCATGCTGTGAGTGGAACTGGTCCTGAGAGATGAGGCAGCACGCCCTGCAACCTATGAACTTTGCTTTTTTCCCTACTGACGATTGAGGAATCATGAAACGCGTGTCTAGGGATACGAATTGAAACTAATAATACAGCACTGGCTAGGAGCACTTTGAATTGAATTGAGCGAGAAATTATGAACTACATGAACCATCATGCAAGACGTAATTACGTAGGGGCGTGTTTGGTGCGCTCCCACCCCCTAAGAGTACAAAGATTGGCTCTCACGAGCCGCCGAGCTGACGAGCTCGGGAGCCTGCGCCTTAATGCTGTGAGTGGAGCTGGTCCTGAGAGATGAGGCAGCACGCCCTGCAACCTATGAACTTTGCTTTTTTCCCTACTGACGATTGAGGAATCATGAAACGCGTGTCTAGGTATACGAATTGAAACTAATAATACAGCACTGGCTATGAACACTTTGAATTGAATTGAGCGAGAAATTATGAACTACATGAACCATCATGCAAGAGGTAATTACGTTGGGGCGTGTCTGGTGCGCTCCCACCCCCCTAAGAGTACAAAGATTGGCTCTCACGAGCCGCCGAGCTGACGAGCTCGGGAGCCTGCACCTTCATGCTGTGAGTGGAACTGGTCCTGAGAGATGAGGCAGCACGCTCTGCAACCTATGAACTTTGCTTTTTTCACTACTGACGATTGAGGAATCATGAAACACGTGTCTAGGGATACGAATTGAAACTAATAATACAGCACTGGCTATGAGCACTTTGAATTGAATTGAGCGAGAAATTATGAACTACATGAACCATCATGCAAGAGGTAATTACGTTGGGGCGTGTCTGGTGCGCTCCCACCCCCCTAAGAGTACAAAGATTGGCTCTCACGAGCCGCAGAGCTGACGAGCTCGGGAGACTGCGCCTTCATGCTGTGAGTGGAACGGGTCCTGAGAGATGAGGCAGCACGCCCTGCAACCTATGAATTTGCTTTTTTTCCCTACTGACGATTGAGGAATCATGAAACGCGTGTCTAGGGATACGAATTGAAACTAATAATAGAGCACTAGCTATGAACACTTTGAATTGAATTGAGCGAGAAATTATGAACTACATGAACCATCATGCAAGAGGTAATTACGTTGGGGCGTGCCTGGTGCGCTCCCACCCGCCTAAGAGTACAAAGATTGGCTCTCACGAGCCGCCGAGCTGACGAGCTCGGGACCCTGCGCCTTCATGCTGTGAGTGGAACTGGTCCTGAGAGATGAGGCAGCACGCCCTGCAACCTATGAACTTTGCTTTTTTCCTACTGACGATTGAGGAATCATGAAACATGCGTCTAGGGATACGAATTGAAACTAATAATACAGCACTGGCTATGAACACTTTGAATTGAGTGAGAAATCATGAACCCCATGAACCATCATGCAAGAGGTATTTGCGTTGGGGCGTGTGTGGTGCGCTCCCACCCCCTAAGAGTACAAAGATTGGCTCTCACGAGCCGCCGAGCTGACGAGCTCGGGAGCCTGCACCTTCATGCTGTGGGTGGAACTGGTCCTGAGAGATGAGGCAGCACGCCCTGCAACCTATGAACTTTGCTTTTTTCCCTACTGACGAATGAGGAATCATGAAACGCGTGTCTAGGAATACGAATTGAAACTAATAATACAGCACTGGCTATGAACACTTTGAATTGAATTGAGCGAGAAATTATGAACTACATGAACCATCATGCAAGAGGTAATTACGTTGGGGCGTGTCTGGTGCACTCCCAGCCCCCTAAGAGTACAAAGATTGGCTCTCACGAGCTGCCGAGCTGACGAGCTCGGGAGCCTGCACCTTCATGCTGTGAGTGGAACTGGTCCTGAGAGATGAGGCAGCACGCTCTGCAACCTATGAACTTTGCTTTTTTCCCTACTGACGATTGAGGAATCATGAAACACGTGTAAAGGGATACGAATTGAAACTAATAATACAGCACTGGCTATGAGCACTTTGAATTGAATTGAGCGAGAAATTATGAACTACATGAACCATCATGCAAGAGGTAATTACGTTGGGGCGTGTCTGGTGCGCTCCCACCCCCCTAAGAGTACAAAGATTGGCTCTCACGAGCCGCAGAGCTGACGAGCTCGGGAGCCTGCGCCTTCATGCTGTGAGTGGAACTGGTCCTGAGAGATGAGGCAGCACGCCCTGCAACCTATGAACTTTGCTTTTTTTCCCTACTGACGATTGAGGAATCATGAAACGCGTGTCTAGGGATACGAATTGAAACAAATAATACAGCACTGGCTATGAACACTTTGAATTGAATTGAGCGAGAAATTATGAACTACATGAACCATCATGCAAGAGGTAATTACGATGGGGCGTGTCTGGTGCGCTCCCACCCCCCTAAGAGTACAAAGATTGGCTCTCACGAGCCGCCGAGCTGACAAGCTCGGGAGCCTGTGCCTTCATGCTGTGAGTGGAACTGGTCCTGAGAGATGAGGCAGGACGCCCTGCAACCTATGAACTTTGCTTTTTTCCCTACTGACGATTGAGGAATCATGAAACACGTGTCTAGGGATACGAATTGAAACTAATAATACAGCACTTGCTATGAACACTTTGAATTGAGCGAGAAATTATGAACTACATGAACCATCATGCAAGAGGTAATTACGTTGGGGGGTGTCTGGTGCGCTCCCACCCCCTAAGAGTACAAAGATTGGCTCTCACGAGCCGCCGAGCTGATGAGCTCGGGAGCCTGCACCTTCATGCTGTGGGTGGAACTGGTCCTGAGAGATGAGGCAGCACGCCCTGCAACCTATGAACTTTGCTTTTTTCCTACTGACGATTGAGGAATCATGAAACACGCGTCTAGGGATACGAATTGAAACTAATAATACAGCACTGGCTATGAACACTTTGAATTGAGCGAGAAATCATGAACCACAAGAACCATCATGCAAGAGGTATTTGCGTTGGGGCGTGTGTGGTGCGCTCCCACCCCCCCTAAGAGTACAAAGATTGGCTCTCACGAGCCGCCGAGCTGACGAGCTCGGGAGCCTGCGCCTTCATGCTGTGAGTGGAACTGGTCCTGAGAGATGAGGCAGCACGCCCTGCAACCTATGAACTTTGCTTTTTTCCCTACTGACGATTGAGGAATCATGAAACACGGGTCTAGGGATACGAATTGAAACTAATAATACAGCACTGGCTATGAACACTTTGAATTGAATTGAGCGATAAATTATGAACTACATGAACCATCATGCAAGAGGTAATTACGTTGGGGCGTGTCTGGTGTGCTCCCACCCCCCTAAGAGTACAAAGATTGGCTCTCACGAGCCGCCGAGCTGACAAGCTCGGGAGCCTGTGCCTTCATGCTGTGAGTGGAACTGGTCCTGAGAGATGAGGCAGGACGCCCTGCAACCTATGAACTTTGCTTTTTTCCCTACTGACGATTGAGGAATCATGAAACACGTGTCTAGGGATACGAATTGAAACTAATAATACAGCACTGGCTATGAACACTTTGAATTGAGCGAGAAATTATGAACTACATGAACCATCATGCAAGAGGTAATTACGTTGGGGGGTGTCTGGTGCGCTCCCACCCCCTAAGAGTACAAAGATTGGCTCTCACGAGCCGCCGAGCTGACGAGCTCGGGAGCCTGCACCTTCATGCTGTGGGTGGAACTGGTCCTGAGAGATGAGGCAGCACGCCCTGCAACCTATGAACTTTGCTTTTTTCCCTACTGACGATTGAGGAATCATGAAACGCGTGTCTAGGAATACGAATTGAAACTAATAATACAGCACTGGCTATGAACACTTTGAATTGAATTGAGCGAGAAATTATGAACTACATGAACCATCATGCAAGAGGTAATTACGTTGGGGCGTGTCTGGTGCGCTCCCAGCCCCCTAAGAGTACAAAGATTGGCTCTCACGAGCTGCCGAGCTGACGAGCTCGGGAGCCTGCACCTTCATGCTGTGAGTGTAACTGGTCCTGAGAGAAGAGGCAGCACGCTCTGCAACCTATGAACTTTGCTTTTTTCCCTACTGACGATTGAGGAATCATGAAACACGTGTAAAGGGATACGAATTGAAACTAATAATACAGCACTGGCTATGAGCACTTTGAATTGAATTGAGCGAGAAATTATGAACTACATGAACCATCATGCAAGAGGTAATTACGTTGGGGCGTGTCTGGTGCGCTCCCACCCCCCTAAGAGTACAAAGATTGGCTCTCACGAGCCGCAGAGCTGACGAGCTCGGGAGCCTGCGCCTTCATGCTGTGAGTGGAACTGGTCCTGAGAGATGAGGCAGCACGCCCTGCAACCTATGAACTTTGCTTCTTTTCCCTACTGACGATTGAGGAATCATGAAACGCGTGTCTAGGGATACGAATTGAAACAAATAATACAGCACTGGCTATGAACACTTTGAATTGAATTGAGCGAGAAATTATGAACTACATGAACCATCATGCAAGAGGTAATTACGATGGGGCGTGTCTGGTGCGCTCCCACCCTCCTAAGAGTACAAAGATTGGCTCCCACGAGCCGCAGAGCTGACGAGCTCGGGAGCCTGCACCTTCATGCTGTGAGTGGAACTGGTCCTGAGAAATGAGGCAGCACGCCCTGCAACCTATGAACTTTGCTTTTTTTCCCTACTGACGATTTAGGTATCATGAAACGCGTGTCTAGGGATACGAATTGAAACTAATAATACAGCGCTGGCTATGAACAGTTTGAATTGAATTGAGCGAGAAATTATGAACTACATGAACCATCATACAAGAGGTAATTACGTTGGGGCGTGTCTGGTGCGCTGCTACCCCCCTAAGAGTACAAAGATTTGCTCTCACGAGCCGCTGAGCTGACGAGCTCGGGAGCATGCGCCTTCATGCTGTGAGTGGAACTGGCCCTGAGAGATGAGGCAGCACGCCCTGCAACCTATGAACTTTGCTTTTTTCCCTACTGCCGATTGAGGAATCATGAAACACGTGTCTAGGGATACGAATTGAAACTAATAATACAGCACTGGCTATGAACACTTTGAATTGAGCGAGAAATTATGAACTACATGAACCATCATGCAAGAGGTAATTACGTAGGGGCGTGTCTGGTGCGCTCCCACCCCCTAAGAGTACAAAGATTGGCTCTCACGAGCCGCCGAGCTGACGAGCTCGGGAGCCTGCGCCTTCATGCTGTGAGTGGAACTGGTCCTGAGAGATGAGGCAGCACGCCCTGCAACCTATGAACTTTGCTTTTTTCCCTACTGACGATTGAGGAATCATGAAACACGTGTCTAGGGATACGAATTGAAACTAATAATACAGCACTGGCTATGAGCACTTTGAATTGAATTGAGCGAGAAATTATGAACTACATGAACCATCATGCAAGAGGTAATTACGTTGGGGCATGTCTGGTGCGCTCCCACCCCCCTAAGAGTACAAAGATTGGCTCTCACGAGCCGCCGAGCTGACGAGCTCGGGAGCCTGCACCTTCATGCTGTGAGTGGAACTGGTCCTGAGAGATGAGGCAGCACGCTCTGCAACCTATGAACTTTGCTTTTTTCCCTACTGACGATTGAGGAATCATGAAACACGTGTCTAGGGATACGAATTGAAACTAATAATACAGCACTGGCTATGAGCACTTTGAATTGAATTGAGCGAGAAATTATGAACTACATGAACCATCATGCAAGAGGTAATTACGTTGGGGCGTGTCTGGTGCGCTCCCACCCCCCTAAGAGTACAAAGATTGGCTCTCACGAGCTGACGAGCTCGGGAGCCTGCGCCTTCATGCTGTGAGTGGAACTGGTCCTGAGAGATGAGGCAGCACGCCCTGCAACCTATGAACTTTGCTTTTTTCCCTACTGACGATTGAGGAATCATGAAACACGTGTCTAGGGATACGAATTGAAACTAATAATACAGCACTGGCTATGAACACTTTGAATTGAATTGAGCGAGAAATTATGAACCATCATGCAAGAGGTAATTACGTTGGGGCGTGTCTGGTGCGCTCCCACCCCCCTAAGAGTACTAAGATTGGCTCTCATGAGCTGCCGAGCTGACGAGCTCGGGAGAAAGCGCCTTCATGCTGTGAGTGGAACTGGTCCGGAGAGATGAGGCAGCACGCCCTGCAACCAATGAACTTTGCTTTTTTCCCTACTG
This sequence comes from Lissotriton helveticus, assembly GCF_964261635.1. Lineage (NCBI taxonomy): Eukaryota > Metazoa > Chordata > Amphibia > Caudata > Salamandridae > Lissotriton > Lissotriton helveticus. Next base: position 1,787,896,441 of record NC_136065.1, read on the forward strand.
ACGATTGAGGAATCATGAAACACGTGTCTAGGGATACGAATTGAAACTAATAATACAGCACTGGCTATGAACACTTTGAATTGAATTGAGCGAGAAATTATGAACCATCATGCAAGAGGTAATTACGTTGGGGCGTGTCTGGTGCGCTCCCACCCCCCTAAGAGTACAAAGATTGGCTCTCATGAGCTGCCGAGCTGACGAGCTCGGGAGAAAGCGCCTTCATGCTGTGAGTGGAACTGGTCCTGAGAGATGAGGCAGCACGCCCTGCAACCTATGAACTTTGCTTTTTTCCCTACTGACGATTGAGGAATCATGAAACACGTGTCTAGGGATACGAATTGAAACTAATAATACAGCACTGGCTATGAACACTTTGAATTGAATTGAGCGAGAAATTATGAACTACATGAACCATCATGCAAGAGGTAATTACGTTAAGGCATGTCTAGTGCGCTCCCACCCCCCTAAGAGTACAACGATTGGCTCTCACGAGCCGCCGAGCTGACGTGCTCGGGAGCCTGCGCCTTCATGCTGTGAGTGGAACTGGTCCTGAGAGATGAGGCAGCACGCCCTGCAACCTATGAACTTTGCTTTTTTCCCTACTGACGATTGAGAAATCATGAAACACGTCTCTAGGGATACGAATTGAAGCTAATAATACAGCACTGGCTATGAACACTTTGAATTGAATTGAGCGAGAAATTATGAACCATCATGCAAGAGGTAATTACGTTGGGGCGTGTCTGGTGCGCTCCCACCCCCCTAAGAGTACAAAGATTGGCTCTCATGAGCTGCCGAGCTGACGAGCTCGGGAGAAAGCGCCTTCATGCTGTGAGTGGAACTGGTCCGGAGAGATGAGGCAGCACGCCCTGCAACCAATGAACTTTGCTTTTTTCCCTACTGACGATTGAGGAATCATGAAACACGTGTCTAGGGATACGAATTGAAACTAATAATACAGCACTGGCTATGAACACTTTGAATTGAATTGAGCTAGAAATTATGAACCATCATGCAAGAGGTAATTATGTTGGGGCGTGTCTGGTGCGCTCCCACCCCCCTAAGAGTACAAAGATTGGCTCTCATGAGCTGCCGAGCTGACGAGCTCGGGAGAAAGCGCCTTCATGCTGTGAGTGGAACTGGTCCTGAGAGATGAGGCAGCACGCCCTGCAACCTATGAACTTTGCTTTTTTCCCTACTGACGATTGAGGAATCATGAAACACGTGTCTAGGGATACGAATTGAAACTAATAATACAGCACTGGCTATGAACACTTTGAATTGAATTGAACGAGAAATTATGAACTACATGAACCATCATGCAAGAGGTAATTACGTTGGGGCATGTCTGGTGCGCTCCCACCCCCCTAAGAGTACAAAGATTGGCTCTCACGAGCCGCCGAGCTCGGGAGCCTGTGCCTTCATGCTGTGAGTGGAACTGGTCCTAAGAGATGATGCAGCACGCCCTGCAACCTATGAACTTTGCTTTTTTCCCTACTGACGATTGAGGAATCATGAAACGCGTGTCTAGGAATACGAATTGAAACTAATAATACAGCACTGGCTATGAACACTTTGAATTGAATTGAGCGAGAAATTATGAACTACATGAACCATCATGCAAGAGGTAATTACGTTGGGGCGTGTCTGGTGCGCTCCCAGCCCCCTAAGAGTACAAAGATTGGCTCTCACGAGCTGCCGAGCTGACGAGCTCGGGAGCCTGCACCTTCATGCTGTGAGTGGAACTGGTCCTGAGAGATGAGGCAGCACGCTCTGCAACCTATGAACTTTGCTTTTTTCCCTACTGACGATTGAGGAATCATGAAACACATGTAAAGGGATACGAATTGAAACTAATAATACAGCACTGGCTATGAGCACTTTGAATTGAATTGAGCGAGAAATTATGAACTACATGAACCATCATGCAAGAGGTAATTACGTTGGGGCGTGTCTGGTGCGCTCCCACCCCCCTAAGAGTACAAAGATTGGCTCTCACGAGCCGCCGAGCTGACGAGCTCGGGAGCCTGCGCCTTCATGCTGTGAGTGGAACTGGTCCTGAGAGATGAGGCAGCACGCCCTGCAACCTATGAACTTTGCTTTTTTTCCCTACTGACGATTGAGGAATCATGAAACGCGTGTCTAGGGATACGAATTGAAACAAATAATACAGCACTGGCTATGAACACTTTGAATTGAATTGAGCGAGAAATTATGAACTACATGAACCATCATGCAAGAGGTAATTACGATCGGGCGTGTCTGGTGCGCTCCCACCCCCTAAGAGTACAAAGATTGGCTCTCACGAGCCGCAGAGCTTACGAGCTCGGGAGCCTGCGCCTTCATGCTGTGAGTGGAACTGGTCCTGAGAGATGAGGCAGCACGCCCTGCAACCTATGAACTTTGCTTTTTTTCCCTACTGACGATTGAGGTATCATGAAACACGTGTCTAGGGATACGAATTGAAACTAATAATACAGCACTGGCTATGAACACTTTGAATTGAATTGAGCGAGAAATTATGAACTACATGAACCATCATACAAGAGGTAATTACGTTGGGGCGTGTCTGGTGCGCTGCTACCCCCCTAAGTGTACAAAGATTGGCTCTCACGAGCCGCCGAGCTGACGAGCTCGGGAGCATGCGCCTTCATGCTGTGAGTGGAACTGGCCCTGAGAGATGAGGCAGCACGCCCTGCAACCTATGAACTTTGCTTTTTTCCCTACTGCCGATTGAGGAATCATGAAACACGTGTCTAGGGATACGAATTGAAACTAATAATACAGCACTGGCTATGAACACTTTGAATTGAGCGAGAAATTATGAACTACATGAACCATCATGCAAGAGGTAGGTACGTAGGGGCGTGTCTGGTGCGCTCCCACCCCCTAAGAGTACAAAGATTGGCTCTCACGAGCCGCCGAGCTGACGAGCTCGGGAGCCTGCGCCTTCATGCTGTGAGTGGAACTGGTCCTGAGAGATGAGGCAGCACGCCCTGCAACCTATGAACTTTGCTTTTTTCCCTACTGACGATTGAGGAATCATGAAACACATGTAAAGGGATACGAATTGAAACTAATAATACAGCACTGGCTATGAGCACTTTGAATTGAATTGAGCGAGAAATTATGAACTACATGAACCATCATGCAAGAGGTAATTACGTTGGGGCGTGTCTGGTGCGCTCCCACCCCCCTAAGAGTACAAAGATTGGCTCTCACGAGCCGCAGAGCTGACGAGCTCGGGAGCCTGCGCCTTCATGCTGTGAGTGGAACTGGTCCTGAGAGATGAGGCAGCACGCCCTGCAACCTATGAACTTTGCTTTTTTCCCTACTGACGAATGAGGAATCATGAAACGCGTGTCTAGGAATACGAATTGAAACTAATAATACAGCACTGGCTATGAACACTTTGAATTGAATTGAGCGAGAAATTATGAACTACATGAACCATCATGCAAGAGGTAATTACGTTGGGGCGTGTCTGGTGCACTCCCAGCCCCCTAAGAGTACAAAGATTGGCTCTCACGAGCTGCCGAGCTGACGAGCTCGGGAGCCTGCACCTTCATGCTGTGAGTGGAACTGGTCCTGAGAGATGAGGCAGCACGCTCTGCAACCTATGAACTTTGCTTTTTTCCCTACTGACGATTGAGGAATCATGAAACACGTGTAAAGGGATACGAATTGAAACTAATAATACAGCACTGGCTATGAGCACTTTGAATTGAATTGAGCGAGAAATTATGAACTACATGAACCATCATGCAAGAGGTAATTACGTTGGGGCGTGTCTGGTGCGCTCCCACCCCCCTAAGAGTACAAAGATTGGCTCTCACGAGCCGCAGAGCTGACGAGCTCGGGAGCCTGCGCCTTCATGCTGTGAGTGGAACTGGTCCTGAGAGATGAGGCAGCACGCCCTGCAACCTATGAACTTTGCTGTTTTTTTCCCTACTGACGATTGAGGAATCATGAAACGCGTGTCTAGGGATACGAATTGAAACAAATAATACAGCACTGGCTATGAACACTTTGAATTGAATTGAGCGAGAAATTATGAACTACATGAACCATCATGCAAGAGGTAATTACGATGGTGCGTGTCTGGTGCGCTCCCACCCCCCTAAGAGTACAAAGATTGGCTCTCACGAGCCGCCGAGCTGACAAGCTCGGGAGCCTGTGCCTTCATGCTGTGAGTGGAACTGGTCCTGAGAGATGAGGCAGGACGCCCTGCAACCTATGAACTTTGCTTTTTTCCCTACTGACGATTGAGGAATCATGAAACACGTGTCTAGGGATACGAATTGAAACTAATAATACAGCACTGGCTATGAACACTTTGAATTGAGCGAGAAATTATGAACTACATGAACCATCATGCAAGAGGTAATTACGTTGGGGGGTGTCTGGTGCGCTCCCACCCCCTAAGAGTACAAAGATTGGCTCTCACGAGCCGCCGAGCTGACGAGCTCGGGAGCCTGCACCTTCATGCTGTGGGTGGAACTGGTCCTGAGAGATGAGGCAGCACGCCCTGCAACCTATGAACTTTGCTTTTTTCCTACTGACGATTGAGGAATCATGAAACACGCGTCTAGGGATACGAATTGAAACTAATAATACAGCACTGGCTATGAACACTTTGAATTGAGCGAGAAATCATGAACCACAAGAACCATCATGCAAGAGGTATTTGCGTTGGGGCGTGTGTGGTGCGCTCCCACCCCCCCTAAGAGTACAAAGATTGGCTCTCACGAGCCGCCGAGCTGACGAGCTCGGGAGCCTGCGCCTTCATGCTGTGAGTGGAACTGGTCCTGAGAGATGAGGCAGCACGCCCTGCAACCTATGAACTTTGCTTTTTTCCCTACTGACGATTGAGGAATCATGAAACACGTGTCTAGGGATACGAATTGAAACTAATAATACAGCACTGGCTATGAACACTTTGAATTGAATTGAGCGAGAAATTATGAACTACATGAACCATCATGCAAGAGGTAATTACGTTGGGGCATGTCTGGTGCGCTCCCACCCCCCTAAGAGTACAAAGATTGGCTCTCACGAGCCGCCAAGCTGACGAGCTCGGGAGCATGCGCCTTCATGCTGTGAGTGGAACTGGCCCTGAGAGATGTGGCAGCACGCCCTGCAACCTATGAACTTTGCTTTTTTCCCTACTGCCGATTGAGGAATCATGAAACACATGTCTAGGGATACGAATTGAAACTAATAATACAGCACTGGCTATGAACACTTTGAATTGAGCGAGAAATTATGAACTACATGAACCATCATGCAAGAGGTAATTACGTAGGGGCGTGTCTGGTGCGCTCCCACCCCCTAAGAGTACAAAGATTGGCTCTCACGAGCCGCCGAGCTGACGAGCTCGGGAGCCTGCGCCTTCATGCTGTGAGTGGAACTGGTCCTGAGAGATGAGGCAGCACGCCCTGCAACCTATGAACTTTGCTTTTTTCCCTACTGACGATTGAGGAATCATGAAACGCGTGTCTAGGTATACGAATTGAAACTAATAATACAGCACTGGCTATGAACACTTTGAATTGAATTGAGCGAGAAATTATGAACTACATGAACCATCATGCAAGAGGTAATTACGTTGGGGCATGTCTGGTACGCTCCCACCCCCCTAAGAGTACAAAGATTGGCTCTCACGAGCCGCCGAGCTGACGAGCTCGGGAGCCTGCACCTTCATGCTGTGAGTGGAACTGGTCCTGAGAGATGAGGCAGCACGCCCTGCAACCTATGAACTTTGCTTTTTTCCCTACTGACGATTGAGGAATCATGAAACGCGTGTCTAGGGATACGAATTGAAACTAATAATACAGCACTGGCTAGGAGCACTTTGAATTGAATTGAGCGAGAAATTATGAACTACATGAACCATCATGCAAGACGTAATTACGTAGGGGCGTGTTTGGTGCGCTCCCACCCCCTAAGAGTACAAAGATTGGCTCTCACGAGCCGCCGAGCTGACGAGCTCGGGAGCCTGCGCCTTAATGCTGTGAGTGGAGCTGGTCCTGAGAGATGAGGCAGCACGCCCTGCAACCTATGAACTTTGCTTTTTTCCCTACTGACGATTGAGGAATCATGAAACGCGTGTCTAGGTATACGAATTGAAACTAATAATACAGCACTGGCTATGAACACTTTGAATTGAATTGAGCGAGAAATTATGAACTACATGAACCATCATGCAAGAGGTAATTACGTTGGGGCGTGTCTGGTGCGCTCCCACCCCCCTAAGAGTACAAAGATTGGCTCTCACGAGCCGCCGAGCTGACGAGCTCGGGAGCCTGCACCTTCATGCTGTGAGTGGAACTGGTCCTGAGAGATGAGGCAGCACGCTCTGCAACCTATGAACTTTGCTTTTTTCACTACTGACGATTGAGGAATCATGAAACACGTGTCTAGGGATACGAATTGAAACTAATAATACAGCACTGGCTATGAACACTTTGAATTGAATTGAGCGATAAATTATGAACTACATGAACCATCATGCAAGAGGTAATTACGTTGGGGCGTGTCTGGTGTGCTCCCACCCCCCTAAGAGTACAAAGATTGGCTCTCACGAGCCGCCGAGCTGACAAGCTCGGGAGCCTGTGCCTTCATGCTGTGAGTGGAACTGGTCCTGAGAGATGAGGCAGGACGCCCTGCAACCTATGAACTTTGCTTTTTTCCCTACTGACGATTGAGGAATCATGAAACACGTGTCTAGGGATACGAATTGAAACTAATAATACAGCACTGGCTATGAACACTTTGAATTGAGCGAGAAATTATGAACTACATGAACCATCATGCAAGAGGTAATTACGTTGGGGGGTGTCTGGTGTGCTCCCACCCCCTAAGAGTACAAAGATTGGCTCTCACGAGCCGCCGAGCTGACGAGCTCGGGAGCCTGCACCTTAATGCTGTGGGTGGAACTGGTCCTGAGAGATGAGGCAGCACGCCCTGCAACCTATGAACTTTGCTTTTTTCCCTACTGACGATTGAGGAATCATGAAACACGTGTCTAGGGATACGAATTGAAACTAATAATACAGCACTGGCTATGAACACTTTGAATTGAGCGAGAAATTATGAACTACATGAACCATCATGCAAGAGGTAATTACGTTGGGGCGTGTCTGGTGCGCTCCCACCCCCCTAAGAGTACAAAGATTGGCTCTCACGAGCCGCCGAGCTGACGAGCTCGAGAGCCTGCGCCTTCATGCTGTGAGTGGAACTGGTCCTGAGAGATGAGGCAGGACGCCCTGCAACCTATGAACTTTGCTTTTTTCCCTACTGACGATTGAGGAATCATGAAACACGTGTCTAGGGATACGAATTGAAACTAATAATACAGCACTGGCTATGAACACTTTGAATTGAGCGAGAAATTATGAACTACATGAACCATCATGCAAGAGGTAATTACGTTGGGGCGTGTCTGGTGCGCTCCCACCCCCCTAAGAGTACAAAGATTGGCTCTCACGAGCCGCCGAGCTGACGAGCTCGAGAGCCTGCGCCTTCATGCTGTGAGTGGAACTGGTCCTGAGAGATGAGGCAGCACACCCTGCAACCTATGAACTTTGCTTTTTTCACTACTGACGATTGAGGAATCATGAAACACGTGTCTAGGAATACGAATTGAACCTAATAATACAGCACTGGCTATGAACACTTTTAATTGAATTGAGCGAGAAATTATGAACGACATGAACCATCATGCAAGAGGTAATTACGTTGGGGCGTGTCTGGTGCGCTACCACCTCCTAAGAGTACAAAGATTGGCTCTCACGAGCTGACGAGCTCGGGAGCCTGCACCTTCATGCTGTGAGGGGAACTGGTCCTGAGAGATGAGGCAGCACGCCCTGCAACCTATGAACTTTGCTTTTTTCCCTACTGACGATTGAGGAATCATGAAACACGTGTCTAGGGATACCAATTGAAACTAATAATAGAGCACTGGCTATGAACACTTTGAATTGAATTGAGCGAGAAATTATGAACTACATGAACCATCATGCAAGAGGTAATTACGTTGGGGCATGTCTGGTGCACTCTTACCCCCCTAGAGTACAAAGATTGGCTCTCACGAGCCGCCGAGCTGACGAGCTCGGGAGCCTGCGCCTTCATGCTGTGAGTGGAACTGGTCCTGAGAATTGAGGCAGCACGCCCTGCAACCTATAAACTTTGCTTTTTCCCTACTGACGATTGAGGAATCATGAAACGCGTGTCTAGGGATACGAATTGAAACTAATAATACAGCACTGGCTAGGAGCACTTTGAATTGAATTGAGCGAGAAATTATGAACTACATGAACCATCATGCAAGACGTAATTACGTAGGGGCGTGTTTGGTGCGCTCCCACCCCCTAAGAGTACAAAGATTGGCTCTCACGAGCCGCCGAGCTGACGAGCTCGGGAGCCTGCGCCTTAATGCTGTGAGTGGAGCTGGTCCTGAGAGATGAGGCAGCACGCCCTGCAACCTATGAACTTTGCTTTTTTCCCTACTGACGATTGAGGAATCATGAAACGCGTGTCTAGGTATACGAATTGAAACTAATAATACAGCACTGGCTATGAACACTTTGAATTGAATTGAGCGAGAAATTATGAACTACATGAACCATCATGCAAGAGGTAATTACGTTGGGGCGTGTCTGGTGTGCTCCCACCCCCCTAAGAGTACAAAGATTGGCTCTCACGAGCCGCCGAGCTGACAAGCTCGGGAGCCTGTGCCTTCATGCTGTGAGTGGAACTGGTCCTGAGAGATGAGGCAGGACGCCCTGCAACCTATGAACTTTGCTTTTTTCCCTACTGACGATTGAGGAATCATGAAACACGTGTCTAGGGATACGAATTGAAACTAATAATACAGCACTGGCTATGAACACTTTGAATTGAGCGAGAAATTATGAACTACATGAACCATCATGCAAGAGGTAATTACGTTGGGGGGTGTCTGGTGCGCTCCCACCCCCTAAGAGTACAAAGATTGGCTCTCACGAGCCGCCGAGCTGACGAGCTCGGGAGCCTGCACCTTAATGCTGTGGGTGGAACTGGTCCTGAGAGATGAGGCAGCACGCCCTGCAACCTATGAACTTTGCTTTTTTCCCTACTGACGATTGAGGAATCATGAAACGCGTGTCTAGGAATACGAATTGAAACTAATAATACAGCACTGGCTATGAACACTTTGAATTGAATTGAGCGAGAAATTATGAACTACATGAACCATCATGCAAGAGGTAATTACGTTGGGGCGTGTCTGGTGCGCTCCCAGCCCCCTAAGAGTACAAAGATTGGCTCTCACGAGCTGCCGAGCTGACGAGCTCGGGAGCCTGCACCTTCATGCTGTGAGTGTAACTGGTCCTGAGAGAAGAGGCAGCACGCTCTGCAACCTATGAACTTTGCTTTTTTCCCTACTGACGATTGAGGAATCATGAAACACGTGTAAAGGGATACGAATTGAAACTAATAATACAGCACTGGCTATGAGCACTTTGAATTGAATTGAGCGAGAAATTATGAACTACATGAACCATCATGCAAGAGGTAATTACGTTGGGGCGTGTCTGGTGCGCTCCCACCCCCCTAAGAGTACAAAGATTGGCTCTCACGAGCCGCAGAGCTGACGAGCTCGGGAGCCTGCGCCTTCATGCTGTGAGTGGAACTGGTCCTGAGAGATGAGGCAGCACGCCCTGCAACCTATGAACTTTGCTTCTTTTCCCTACTGACGATTGAGGAATCATGAAACGCGTGTCTAGGGATACGAATTGAAACAAATAATACAGCACTGGCTATGAACACTTTGAATTGAATTGAGCGAGAAATTATGAACTACATGAACCATCATGCAAGAGGTAATTACGATGGGGCGTGTCTGATGCGCTCCCACCCTCCTAAGAGTACAAAGATTGGCTCCCACGAGCCGCAGAGCTGACGAGCTCGGGAGCCTGCACCTTCATGCTGTGAGTGGAACTGGTCCTGAGAAATGAGGCAGCACGCCCTGCAACCTATGAACTTTGCTTTTTTTCCCTACTGACGATTGAGGTATCATGAAACGCGTGTCTAGGGATACGAATTGAAACTAATAATACAGCGCTGGCTATGAACACTTTGAATTGAATTGAGCGAGAAATTATGAACTACATGAACCATCATACAAGAGGTAATTACGTTGGGGCGTGTCTGGTGCGCTGCTACCCCCCTAAGAGTACAAAGATTTGCTCTCACGAGCCGCTGAGCTGACGAGCTCGGGAGCATGCGCCTTCATGCTGTGAGTGGAACTGGCCCTGAGAGATGAGGCAGCACGCCCTGCAACCTATGAACTTTGCTTTTTTCCCTACTGCCGATTGAGGAATCATGAAACACGTGTCTAGGGATACGAATTGAAACTAATAATACAGCACTGGCTATGAACACTTTGAATTGAGCGAGAAATTATGAACTACATGAACCATCATGCAAGAGGTAATTACGTAGGGGCGTGTCTGGTGCGCTCCCACCCCCTAAGAGTACAAAGATTGGCTCTCACGAGCCGCCGAGCTGACGAGCTCGGGAGCCTGCGCCTTCATGCTGTGAGTGGAACTGGTCCTGAGAGATGAGGCAGCACGCCCTGCAACCTATGAACTTTGCTTTTTTCCCTACTGACGATTGAGGAATCATGAAACACGTGTCTAGGGATACGAATTGAAACTAATAATACAGCACTGGCTATGAGCACTTTGAATTGAATTGAGCGAGAAATTATGAACTACATGAACCATCATGCAAGAGGTAATTACGTTGGGGCATGTCTGGTGCGCTCCCACCCCCCTAAGAGTACAAAGATTGGCTCTCACGAGCCGCCGAGCTGACGAGCTCGGGAGCCTGCACCTTCATGCTGTGAGTGGAACGGATGTATGACGTTACAACGCATACTTTTACTCCGCATACCATTACAACGCGGTATTTACAACGAATACCGTTACAACGCATAGCGCTTTGGGGTGCTGGATAGTGGTAAGTATAATTTACTATTCTAACTCCAGTCCCCGTGGACCCTAGGGAAGGTGTTGGATAGTAAATTAAACTTACCTCTTATCCTAGAGCGCCCCCCAGCGCAATGCGTTGTAATGTCATGCGTTGTAATGCCCGCGTTGTAATGGTAGTGCGGAGTAAAAGTTGCGTCGTAACGGGTGTATACCGAGTGGAACTGGTCCTGAGAGATGAGGCAGCACGCTCTGCAACCTATGAACTTTGCTTTTTTCCCTACTGACGATTGAGGAATCATGAAACACGTGTCTAGGGATACGAATTGAAACTAATAATACAGCACTGGCTATGAGCACTTTGAATTGAATTGAGCGAGAAATTATGAACTACATGAACCATCATGCAAGAGGTAATTACGTTGGGGCGTGTCTGGTGCGCTCCCACCCCCCTAAGAGTACAAAGATTGGCTCTCACGAGCTGACGAGCTCGGGAGCCTGCGCCTTCATGCTGTGAGTGGAACTGGTCCTGAGAGATGAGGCAGCACGCCCTGCAACCTATGAACTTTGCTTTTTTCCCTACTGACGATTGAGGAATCATGAAACACGTGTCTAGGGATACGAATTGAAACTAATAATACAGCACTGGCTATGAACACTTTGAATTGAATTGAGCGAGAAATTATGAACCATCATGCAAGAGGTAATTACGTTGGGGCGTGTCTGGTGCGCTCCCACCCCCCTAAGAGTACTAAGATTGGCTCTCATGAGCTGCCGAGCTGACGAGCTCGGGAGAAAGCGCCTTCATGCTGTGAGTGGAACTGGTCCGGAGAGATGAGGCAGCACGCCCTGCAACCAATGAACTTTGCTTTTTTCCCTACTGACGATTGAGGAATCATGAAACACGTGTCTAGGGATACGAATTGAAACTAATAATACAGCACTGGCTATTAACACTTTGAATTGAATTGAGCGAGAAATTATGAACCATCATGCAAGAGGTAATTACGTTGGGGCGTGTCTGGTGCGCTCCCACCCCCCTAAGAGTACAAAGATTGGCTCTCATGAGCTGCCGAGCTGACGAGCTCGGGAGAAAGCGCCTTCATGCTGTGAGTGGAACTGGTCCTGAGAGATGAGGCAGCACGCCCTGCAACCTATGAACTTTGCTTTTTTCCCTACTGACGATTGAGGAATCATGAAACACGTGTCTAGGGATACGAATTGAAACTAATAATACAGCACTGGCTATGAACACTTTGAATTGAATTGAGCGAGAAATTATGAACTACATGAACCATCATGCAAGAGGTAATTACGTTAAGGCATGTCTAGTGCGCTCCCACCCCCCTAAGAGTACAACGATTGGCTCTCACGAGCCGCCGAGCTGACGAGCTCGGGAGCCTGCGCCTTCATGCTGTGAGTGGAACTGGTCCTGAGAGATGAGGCAGCACGCCCTGCAACCTATGAACTTTGCTTTTTTCCCTACTGACGATTGAGAAATCATGAAACACGTCTCTAGGGATACGAATTGAAACTAATAATACAGCACTGGCTATGAACACTTTGAATTGAATTGAGCGAGAAATTATGAACCATCATGCAAGAGGTAATTACGTTGGGGCGTGTCTGGTGCGCTCCCACCCCCCTAAGAGTACAAAGATTGGCTCTCATGAGCTGCCGAGCTGACGAGCTCGGGAGAAAGCGCCTTCATGCTGTGAGTGGAACTGGTCCGGAGAGATGAGGCAGCACGCCCTGCAACCAATGAACTTTGCTTTTTTCCCTACTGACGATTGAGGAATCATGAAACACGTGTCTAGGGATACGAATTGAAACTAATAATACAGCACTGGCTATGAACACTTTGAATTGAATTGAGCTAGAAATTATGAACCATCATGCAAGAGGTAATTATGTTGGGGCGTGTCTGGTGCGCTCCCACCCCCCTAAGAGTACAAAGATTGGCTCTCATGAGCTGCCGAGCTGACGAGCTCGGGAGAAAGCGCCTTCATGCTGTGAGTGGAACTGATCCTGAGAGATGAGGCAGCACGCCCTGCAACCTATGAACTTTGCTTTTTTCCCTACTGACGATTGAGGAATCATGAAACACGTGTCTAGGGATACGAATTGAAACTAATAATACAGCACTGGCTATGAACACTTTGAATTGAATTGAGCGAGAAATTATGAACTACATGAACCATCATGCAAGAGGTAATTACGTTGGGGCATGTCTGGTGCGCTCCCACCCCCCTAAGAGTACAAAGATTGGCTCTCACGAGCCGCCGAGCTCGGGAGCCTGTGTCTTCATGCTGTGAGTGGAACTGGTCCTAAGAGATGATGCAGCACGCCCTGCAACCTATGAACTTTGCTTTTTTCCCTACTGACGATTGAGGAATCATGAAACGCGTGTCTAGGAATACGAATTGAAACTAATAATACAGCACTGGCTATGAACACTTTGAATTGAATTGAGCGAGAAATTATGAACTACATGAACCATCATGCAAGAGGTAATTACGTTGGGGCGTGTCTGGTGCGCTCCCAGCCCCCTAAGAGTACAAAGATTGGCTCTCACGAGCTGCCGAGCTGACGAGCTCGGGAGCCTGCACCTTCATGCTGTGAGTGGAACTGGTCCTGAGAGATGAGGCAGCACGCTCTGCAACCTATGAACTTTGCTTTTTTCCCTACTGACGATTGAGGAATCATGAAACACATGTAAAGGGATACGAATTGAAACTAATAATACAGCACTGGCTATGAGCACTTTGAATTGAATTGAGCGAGAAATTATGAACTACATGAACCATCATGCAAGAGGTAATTACGTTGGGGCGTGTCTGGTGCGCTCCCACCCCCCTAAGAGTACAAAGATTGGCTCTCACGAGCCGCAGAGCTGACGAGCTCGGGAGCCTGCGCCTTCATGCTGTGAGTGGAACTGGTCCTGAGAGATGAGGCAGCACGCCCTGCAACCTATGAACTTTGCTTTTTTTCCCTACTGACGATTGAGGAATCATGAAACGCGTGTCTAGGGATACGAATTGAAACAAATAATACAGCACTGGCTATGAACACTTTGAATTGAATTGAGCGAGAAATTATGAACTACATGAACCATCATGCAAGAGGTAATTACGATGGGGCGTGTCTGGTGCGCTCCCACCCCCTAAGAGTACAAAGATTGGCTCTCACGAGCCGCAGAGCTGACGAGCTCGGGAGCCTGCGCCTTCATGCTGTGAGTGGAACTGGTCCTGAGAGATGAGGCAGCACGCCCTGCAACCTATGAACTTTGCTTTTTTTCCCTACTGACGATTGAGGTATCATGAAACACGTGTCTAGGGATACGAATTGAAACTAATAATACAGCACTGGCTATGAACACTTTGAATTGAATTGAGCGAGAAATTATGAACTACATGAACCATCATACAAGAGGTAATTACGTTGGGGCGTGTCTGGTGCGCTGCTACCCCCCTAAGTGTACAAAGATTGGCTCTCACGAGCCGCCGAGCTGACGAGCTCGGGAGCATGCGCCTTCATGCTGTGAGTGGAACTGGCCCTGAGAGATGAGGCAGCACGCCCTGCAACCTATGAACTTAGCTTTTTTCCCTACTGCCGATTGAGGAATCATGAAACACGTGTCTAGGGATACGAATTGAAACTAATAATACAGCACTGGCTATGAACACTTTGAATTGAGCGAGAAATTATGAACTACATGAACCATCATGCAAGAGGTAGGTACGTAGGGGCGTGTCTGGTGCGCTCCCACCCCCTAAGAGTACAAAGATTGGCTCTCACGAGCCGCCGAGCTGACGAGCTCGGGAGCCTGCGCCTTCATGCTGTGAGTGGAACTGGTCCTGAGAGATGAGGCAGCACGCCCTGCAACCTATGAACTTTGCTTTTTTCCCTACTGACGATTGAGGAATCATGAAACACATGTAAAGGGATACGAATTGAAACTAATAATACAGCACTGGCTATGAGCACTTTGAATTGAATTGAGCGAGAAATTATGAACTACATGAACCATCATGCAAGAGGTAATTACGTTGGGGCGTGTCTGGTGCGCTCCCACCCCCCTAAGAGTACAAAGATTGGCTCTCACGAGCCGCAGAGCTGACGAGCTCGGGAGCCTGCGCCTTCATGCTGTGAGTGGAACTGGTCCTGAGAGATGAGGCAGCACGCCCTGCAACCTATGAACTTTGCTTTTTTCCCTACTGACGAATGAGGAATCATGAAACGCGTGTCTAGGAATACGAATTGAAACTAATAATACAGCACTGGCTATGAACACTTTGAATTGAATTGAGCGAGAAATTATGAACTACATGAACCATCATGCAAGAGGTAATTACGTTGGGGCGTGTCTGGTGCACTCCCAGCCCCCTAAGAGTACAAAGATTGGCTCTCACGAGCTGCCGAGCTGACGAGCTCGGGAGCCTGCACCTTCATGCTGTGAGTGGAACTGGTCCTGAGAGATGAGGCAGCACGCTCTGCAACCTATGAACTTTGCTTTTTTCCCTACTGACGATTGAGGAATCATGAAACATGTGTAAAGGGATACGAATTGAAACTAATAATACAGCACTGGCTATGAGCACTTTGAATTGAATTGAGCGAGAAATTATGAACTACATGAACCATCATGCAAGAGGTAATTACGTTGGGGCGTGTCTGGTGCGCTCCCACCCCCCTAAGAGTACAAAGATTGGCTCTCACGAGCCGCAGAGCTGACGAGCTCGGGAGCCTGCGCCTTCATGCTGTGAGTGGAACTGGTCCTGAGAGATGAGGCAGCACGCCCTGCAACCTATGAACTTTGCTTTTTTTTCCCTACTGACGATTGAGGAATCATGAAACGCGTGTCTAGGGATACGAATTGAAACAAATAATACAGCACTGGCTATGAACACTTTGAATTGAATTGAGCGAGAAATTATGAACTACATGAACCATCATGCAAGAGGTAATTACGATGGGGCGTGTCTGGTGCGCTCCCACCCCCCTAAGAGTACAAAGATTGGCTCTCACGAGCCGCCGAGCTGACAAGCTCGGGAGCCTGTGCCTTCATGCTGTGAATGGAACTGGTCCTGAGAGATGAGGCAGGACGCCCTGCAACCTATGAACTTTGCTTTTTTCCCTACTGACGATTGAGGAATCATGAAACACGTGTCTAGGGATACGAATTGAAACTAATAATACAGCACTGGCTATGAACACTTTGAATTGAGCGAGAAATTATGAACTACATGAACCATCATGCAAGAGGTAATTACGTTGGGGGGTGTCTGGTGCGCTCCCACCCCCTAAGAGTACAAAGATTGGCTCTCACGAGCCGCCGAGCTGACGAGCTCGGGAGCCTGCACCTTCATGCTGTGGGTGGAACTGGTCCTGAGAGATGAGGCAGCACGCCCTGCAACCTATGAACTTTGCTTTTTTCCTACTGACGATTGAGGAATCATGAAACACGCGTCTAGGGATACGAATTGAAACTAATAATACAGCACTGGCTATGAACACTTTGAATTGAGCGAGAAATCATGAACCACAAGAACCATCATGCAAGAGGTATTTGCGTTGGGGCGTGTGTGGTGCGCTCCCACCCCCCCTAAGATTACAAAGATTGGCTCTCACGAGCCGCCGAGCTGACGAGCTCGGGAGCCTGCGCCTTCATGCTGTGAGTGGAACTGGTCCTGAGAGATGAGGCAGCATGCCCTGCAACCTATGAACTTTGCTTTTTTCCCTACTGACGATTGAGGAATCATGAAACACGTGTCTAGGGATACGAATTGAAACTAATAATACAGCACTGGCTATGAACACTTTGAATTGAATTGAGCGATAAATTATGAACTACATGAACCATCATGCAAGAGGTAATTACGTTGGGGCGTGTCTGGTGTGCTCCCACCCCCCTAAGAGTACAAAGATTGGCTCTCACGAGCCGCCGAGCTGACAAGCTCGGGAGCCTGTGCCTTCATGCTGTGAGTGGAACTGGTCCTGAGAGATGAGGCAGGACGCCCTGCAACCTATGAACTTTGCTTTTTTCCCTACTGACGATTGAGGAATCATGAAACACGTGTCTAGGGATACGAATTGAAACTAATAATACAGCACTGGCTATGAACACTTTGAATTGAGCGAGAATTTATGAACTACATGAACCATCATGCAAGAGGTAATTACGTTGGGGGGTGTCTGGTGCGCTCCCACCCCCTAAGAGTACAAAGATTGGCTCTCACGAGCCGCCGAGCTGACGAGCTCGGGAGCCTGCACCTTCATGCTGTGGGTGGAACTGGTCCTGAGAGATGAGGCAGCACGCCCTGCAACCTATGAACTTTGCCTTTTTTCCCTACTGACGATTGAGGAATCATGAAACGCGTGTCTAGGAATACGAATTGAAACTAATAATACAGCACTGGCTATGAGCACTTTGAATTGAATTGAGCGAGAAATTATGAACTACATGAACCATCATGCAAGAGGTAATTACGTTGGGGCATGTCTGGTGCGCTCCCACCCCCCTAAGAGTACAAAGATTGGCTCTCACGAGCCGCCGAGCTGACGAGCTCGGGAGCCTGCACCTTCATGCTGTGAGTGGAACTGGTCCTGAGAGATGAGGCAGCACGCTCTGCAACCTATGAACTTTGCTTTTTTCCCTACTGACGATTGAGGAATCATGAAACACGTGTCTAGGGATACGAATTGAAACTAATAATACAGCACTGGCTATGAACACTTTGAATTGAATTGAGCGAGAAATTATGAACTACATGAACCATCATGCAAGAGGTAATTACGTTGGGGCGTGTCTGGTGCGCTCCCAGCCCCCTAAGAGTACAAAGATTGGCTCTCACGAGCTGACGAGCTGACGAGCTCGGGAGCCTGCACCTTCATGCTGTGAGTGTAACTGGTCCTGAGAGAAGAGGCAGCACGCTCTGCAACCTATGAACTTTGCTTTTTTCCCTACTGACGATTGAGGAATCATGAAACACGTGTAAAGGGATACGAATTGAAACTAATAATACAGCACTGGCTATGAGCACTTTGAATTGAATTGAGCGAGAAATTATGAACTACATGAACCATCATGCAAGAGGTAATTACGTTGGGGCGTGTCTGGTGCGCTCCCACCCCCCTAAGAGTACAAAGATTGGCTCTCACGAGCCGCAGAGCTGACGAGCTCGGGAGCCTGCGCCTTCATGCTGTGAGTGGAACTGGTCCTGAGAGATGAGGCAACACGCCCTGCAACCTATGAACTTTGCTTCTTTTCCCTACTGACGATTGAGGAATCATGAAACGCGTGTCTAGGGATACGAATTGAAACAAATAATACAGCACTGGCTATGAACACTTTGAATTGAATTGAGCGAGAAATTATGAACTACATGAACCATCATGCAAGAGGTAATTACGATGGGGCGTGTCTGGTGCGCTCCCACCCTCCTAAGAGTACAAAGATTGGCTCCCACGAGCCGCAGAGCTGACGAGCTCGGGAGCCTGCGCCTTCATGCTGTGAGTGGAACTGGTCCTGAGAAATGAGGCAGCACGCCCTGCAACCTATGAACTTTGCTTTTTTTCCCTACTGACGATTGAGGTATCATGAAACGCGTGTCTAGGGATACGAATTGAAACTAATAATACAGCGCTGGCTATGAACACTTTGAATTGAATTGAGCGAGAAATTATGAACTACATGAACCATCATACAAGAGGTAATTACGTTGGGGCGTGTCTGGTGCGCTGCTACCCCCCTAAGAGTACAAAGATTTGCTCTCACGAGCCGCTGAGCTGACGAGCTCGGGAGCATGCGCCTTCATGCTGTGAGTGGAACTGGCCCTGAGAGATGAGGCAGCACGCCCTGCAACCTATGAACTTTGCTTTTTTCCCTACTGCCGATTGAGGAATCATGAAACACGTGTCTAGGGATACGAATTGAAACTAATAATACAGCACTGGCTATGAACACTTTGAATTGAGCGAGAAATTATGAACTACATGAACCATCATGCAAGAGGTAATTACGTAGGGGCGTGTCTGGTGCGCTCCCACCCCCTAAGAGTACAAAGATTGGCTCTCACGAGCCGCCGAGCTGACGAGCTCGGGAGCCTGCGCCTTCATGCTGTGAGTGGAACTGGTCCTGAGAGATGAGGCAGCACGCCCTGCAACCTATGAACTTTGCTTTTTTCCCTACTGACGATTGAGGAATCATGAAACACGTGTCTAGGGATACGAATTGAAACTAATAATACAGCACTGGCTATGAGCACTTTGAATTGAATTGAGCGAGAAATTATGAACTACATGAACCATCATGCAAGAGGTAATTACGTTGGGGCATGTCTGGTGCGCTCCCACCCCCCTAAGAGTACAAAGATTGGCTCTCACGAGCCGCCGAGCTGACGAGCTCGGGAGCCTGCACCTTCATGCTGTGAGTGGAACTGGTCCTGAGAGATGAGGCAGCACGCTCTGCAACCTATGAACTTTGCTTTTTTCCCTACTGACGATTGAGGAATCATGAAACACGTGTCTAGGGATACGAATTGAAACTAATAATACAGCACTGGCTATGAGCACTTTGAATTGAATTGAGCGAGAAATTATGAACTACATGAACCATCATGCAAGAGGTAATTACGTTGGGGCGTGTCTGGTGCGCTCCCACCCCCCTAAGAGTACAAAGATTGGCTCTCACGAGCTGACGAGCTCGGGAGCCTGCGCCTTCATGCTGTGAGTGGAACTGGTCCTGAGAGATGAGGCAGCACGCCCTGCAACCTATGAACTTTGCTTTTTTCCCTACTGACGATTGAGGAATCATGAAACACGTGTCTAGGGATACGAATTGAAACTAATAATACAGCACTGGCTATGAACACTTTGAATTGAATTGAGCGAGAAATTATGAACCATCATGCAAGAGGTAATTACGTTGGGGCGTGTCTGGTGCGCTCCCACCCCCCTAAGAGTACTAAGATTGGCTCTCATGAGCTGCCGAGCTGACGAGCTCGGGAGAAAGCGCCTTCATGCTGTGAGTGGAACTGGTCCGGAGAGATGAGGCAGCACGCCCTGCAACCAATGAACTTTGCTTTTTTCCCTACTGACGATTGAGGAATCATGAAACACGTGTCTAGGGATACGAATTGAAACTAATAATACAGCACTGGCTATGAACACTTTGAATTGAATTGAGCGAGAAATTATGAACCATCATGCAAGAGGTAATTACGTTGGGGCGTGTCTGGTGCGCTCCCACCCCCCTAAGAGTACAAAGATTGGCTCTCATGAGCTACCGAGCTGACGAGCTCGGGAGAAAGCGCCTTCATGCTGTGAGTGGAACTGGTCCTGAGAGATGAGGCAGCACGCCCTGCAACCTATGAACTTTGCTTTTTTCCCTACTGACGATTGAGGAATCATGAAACACGTGTCTAGGGATACGAATTGAAACTAATAATACAGCACTGGCTATGAACACTTTGAATTGAATTGAGCGAGAAATTATGAACTACATGAACCATCATGCAAGAGGTAATTACGTTAAGGCGTGTCTAGTGCGCTCCCACCCCCCTAAGAGTACAAAGATTGGCTCTCACGAGCCGCCGAGCTGACGAGCTCGGGAGCCTGCGCCTTCATGCTGTGAGTGGAACTGGTCCTGAGAGATGAGGCAGCACGCCCTGCAACCTATGAACTTTGCTTTTTTCCCTACTGACGATTGAGAAATCATGAAACACGTCTCTAGGGATACGAATTGAAACTAATAATACAGCACTGGCTATGAACACTTTGAATTGAATTGAGCGAGAAATTATGAACCATCATGCAAGAGGTAATTACGTTGGGGCGTGTCTGGTGCGCTCCCACCCCCCTAAGAGTACAAAGATTGGCTCTCATGAGCTGCCGAGCTGACGAGCTCGGGAGAAAGCGCCTTCATGCTGTGAGTGGAACTGGTCCGGAGAGATGAGGCAGCACGCCCTGCAACCAATGAACTTTGCTTTTTTCCCTACTGACGATTGAGGAATCATGAAACACGTGTCTAGGGATACGAATTGAAACTAATAATACAGCACTGGCTATGAACACTTTGAATTGAATTGAGCTAGAAATTATGAACCATCATGCAAGAGGTAATTATGTTGGGGCGTGTCTGGTGCGCTCCCACCCCCCTAAGAGTACAAAGATTGGCTCTCATGAGCTGCCGAGCTGACGAGCTCGGGAGAAAGCGCCTTCATGCTGTGAGTGGAACTGGTCCTGAGAGATGAGGCAGCACGCCCTGCAACCTATGAACTTTGCTTTTTTCCCTACTGACGATTGAGGAATCATGAAACACGTGTCTAGGGATACGAATTGAAACTAATAATACAGCACTGGCTATGAACACTTTGAATTGAATTGAGCGAGAAATTATGAACTACATGAACCATCATGCAAGAGGTAATTACGTTGGGGCATGTCTGGTGCGCTCCCACCCCCCTAAGAGTACAAAGATTGGCTCTCACGAGCCGCCGAGCTCGGGAGCCTGTGCCTTCATGCTGTGAGTGGAACTGGTCCTAAGAGATGATGCAGCACGCCCTGCAACCTATGAACTTTGCTTTTTTCCCTACTGACGATTGAGGAATCATGAAACGCGTGTCTAGGAATACGAATTGAAACTAATAATACAGCACTGGCTATGAACACTTTGAATTGAATTGAGCGAGAAATTATGAACTACATGAACCATCATGCAAGAGGTAATTACGTTGGGGCGTGTCTGGTGCGCTCCCAGCCCCCTAAGAGTACAAAGATTGGCTCTCACGAGCTGCCGAGCTGACGAGCTCGGGAGCCTGCACCTTCATGCTGTGAGTGGAAGTGGTCCTGAGAGATGAGGCAGCACGCTCTGCAACCTATGAACTTTGCTTTTTTCCCTACTGACGATTGAGGAATCATGAAACACATGTAAAGGGATACGAATTGAAACTAATAATACAGCACTGGCTATGAGCACTTTGAATTGAATTGAGCGAGAAATTATGAACTACATGAACCATCATGCAAGAGGTAATTACGTTGGGGCGTGTCTGGTGCGCTCCCACCCCCCTAAGAGTACAAAGATTGGCTCTCACGAGCCGCAGAGCTGACGAGCTCGGGAGCCTGCGCCTTCATGCTGTGAGTGGAACTGGTCCTGAGAGATGAGGCAGCACGCCCTGCAACCTATGAACTTTGCTTTTTTTCCCTACTGACGATTGAGGAATCATGAAACGCGTGTCTAGGGATACGAATTGAAACAAATAATACAGCACTGGCTATGAACACTTTGAATTGAATTGAGCGAGAAATTATGAACTACATGAACCATCATGCAAGAGGTAATTACGATGGGGCGTGTCTGGTGCGCTCCCACCCCCTAAGAGTATAAAGATTGGCTCTCACGAGCCGCAGAGCTGACGAGCTCGGGAGCCTGCGCCTTCATGCTGTGAGTGGAACTGGTCCTGAGAGATGAGGCAGCACGCCCTGCAACCTATGAACTTTGCTTTTTTTCCCTACTGACGATTGAGGTATCATGAAACACGTGTCTAGGGATACGAATTGAAACTAATAATACAGCACTGGCTATGAACACTTTGAATTGAATTGAGCGAGAAATTATGAACTACATGAACCATCATACAAGAGGTAATTATGTTGGGGCGTGTCTGGTGCGCTGCTACCCCCCTAAGTGTACAAAGATTGGCTCTCACGAGCCGCCGAGCTGACGAGCTCGGGAGCATGCGCCTTCATGCTGTGAGTGGAACTGGCCCTGAGAGATGAGGCAGCACGCCCTGCAACCTATGAACTTTGCTTTTTTCCCTACTGCCGATTGAGGAATCATGAAACACGTGTCTAGGGATACGAATTGAAACTAATAATACAGCACTGGCTATGAACACTTTGAATTGAGCGAGAAATTATGAACTACATGAACCATCATGCAAGAGGTAGGTACGTAGGGGCGTGTCTGGTGCGCTCCCACCCCCTAAGAGTACAAAGATTGGCTCTCACGAGCCGCCGAGCTGACGAGCTCGGGAGCCTGCGCCTTCATGCTGTGAGTGGAACTGGTCCTGAGAGATGAGGCAGCACGCCCTGCAACCTATGAACTTTGCTTTTTTCCCTACTGACGATTGAGGAATCATGAAACACATGTAAAGGGATACGAATTGAAACTAATAATACAGCACTGGCTATGAGCACTTTGAATTGAATTGAGCGAGAAATTATGAACTACATGAACCATCATGCAAGAGGTAATTACGTTGGGGCGTGTCTGGTGCGCTCCCACCCCCCTAAGAGTACAAAGATTGGCTCTCACGAGCCGCAGAGCTGACGAGCTCGGGAGCCTGCGCCTTCATGCTGTGAGTGGAACTGGTCCTGAGAGATGAGGCAGCACGCCCTGCAACCTATGAACTTTGCTTTTTTCCCTACTGACGAATGAGGAATCATGAAACGCGTGTCTAGGAATACGAATTGAAACTAATAATACAGCACTGGCTATGAACACTTTGAATTGAATTGAGCGAGAAATTATGAACTACATGAACCATCATGCAAGAGGTAATTACGTTGGGGCGTGTCTGGTGCACTCCCAGCCCCCTAAGAGTACAAAGATTGGCTCTCACGAGCTGACGAGCTCGGGAGCCTGCACCTTCATGCTGTGAGTGGAACTGGTCCTGAGAGATGAGACAGCACGCTCTGCAACCTATGAACTTTGCTTTTTTCCCTACTGACGATTGAGGAATCATGAAACACGTGTAAAGGGATACGAATTGAAACTAATAATACAGCACTGGCTATGAGCACTTTGAATTGAATTGAGCGAGAACTTATGAACTACATGAACCATCATGCAAGAGGTAATTACGTTGGGGCGTGTCTGGTGCGCTCCCACCCCCCTAACAGTACAAAGATTGGCTCTCACGAGCCACAGAGCTGACGAGCTCGGGAGCCTGCGCCTTCATGCTGTGAGTGGAACTGGTCCTGAGAGATGAGGCAGCACGCCCTGCAACCTATGAACTTTGCTTTTTTTTCCCTACTGACGATTAAGGAATCATGAAACACGTGTCTAGGGATACGAATTGAAACTAATAATACAGCACTGGCTATGAACACTTTGAATTGAGCGAGAAATTATGAACTACATGAACCATCATGCAAGAGGTAATTACGTTGGGGGGTGTCTGGTGCGCTCCCACCCCCTAAGAGTACAAAGATTGGCTCTCACGAGCCGCCGAGCTGACGAGCTCGGGAGCCTGCACCTTCATGCTGTGGGTGGAACTGGTCCTGAGAGATGAGGCAGCACGCCCTGCAACCTATGAACTTTGCTTTTTTCCCTACTGATGATTGAGGAATCATGAAACGCGTGTCTAGGAATACGAATTGAAACTAATAATACAGCACTGGCTATGAACACTTTGAATTGAATTGAGCGAGAAATTATGAACTACATGAACCATCATGCAAGAGGTAATTACGTTGGGGCGTGTCTGGTGCGCTCCCAGCCCCCTAAGAGTACAAAGATTGGCTCTCACGAGCTGCCGAGCTAACGAGCTCGGGAGCCTGCACCTTCATGCTGTGAGTGTAACTGGTCCTGAGAGAAGAGGCAGCACGCTCTGCAACCTATGAACTTTGCTTTTTTCCCTACTGACGATTGAGGAATCATGAAACACGTGTAAAGGGATACGAATTGAAACTAATAATACAGCACTGGCTATGAGCACTTTGAATTGAATTGAGCGAGAAATTATGAACTACATGAACCATCATGCAAGAGGTAATTACGTTGGGGCGTGTCTGGTGCGCTCCCACCCCCCTAAGAGTACAAAGATTGGCTCTCACGAGCCGCAGAGCTGACGAGCTCGGGAGCCTGCGCCTTCATGCTGTGAGTGGAACTGGTCCTGAGAGATGAGGCAGCACGCCCTGCAACCTATGAACTTTGCTTTTTTTCCCTACTGACGATTGAGGTATCATGAAACGCGTGTCTAGGGATACGAATTGAAACTAATAATACAGCACTGGCTATGAACACTTTGAATTGAATTGAGCGAGAAATTATGAACTACATGAACCATCATACAAGAGGTAATTACGTTGGGGCGTGTCTGGTGCGCTGCTACCCCCCTAAGAGTACAAAGATTTGCTCTCACGAGCCGCTGAGCTGACGAGCTCGGGAGCATGCGCCTTCATGCTGTGAGTGGAACTGGCCCTGAGAGATGAGGCAGCACGCCCTGCAACCTATGAACTTTGCTTTTTTCCCTACTGCCGATTGAGGAATCATGAAACACGTGTCTAGGGATACGAATTGAAACTAATAATACAGCACTGGCTATGAACACTTTGAATTGAGCGAGAAATTATGAACTACATGAACCATCATGCAAGAGGTAATTACGTAGGGGCGTGTCTGGTGCGCTCCCACCCCCTAAGAGTACAAAGATTGGCTCTCACGAGCCGCCGAGCTGACGAGCTCGGGAGCCTGCGCCTTCATGCTGTGAGTGGAACTGGTCCTGAGAGATGAGGCAGCACGCCCTGCAACCTATGAACTTTGCTTTTTTCCCTACTGACGATTGAGGAATCATGAAACACGTGTCTAGGGATACGAATTGAAACTAATAATACAGCACTGGCTATGAGCACTTTGAATTGAATTGAGCGAGAAATTATGAACTACATGAACCATCATGCAAGAGGTAATTACGTTGGGGCATGTCTGGTGCGCTCCCACCCCCCTAAGAGTACAAAGATTGGCTCTCACGAGCCGCCGAGCTGACGAGCTCGGGAGCCTGCACCTTCATGCTGTGAGTGGAACTGGTCCTGAGAGATGAGGCAGCACGCTCTGCAACCTATGAACTTTGCTTTTTTCCCTACTGACGATTGAGGAATCATGAAACACGTGTCTAGGGATAACAATTGAAACTAATAATACAGCACTGGCTATGAGCACTTTGAATTTAATTGAGCGAGAAATTATGAACTACATGAACCATCATGCAAGAGGTAATTACGTTGGGGCGTGTCTGGTGCGCTCCCACCCCCCTAAGAGTACAAAGATTGGCTCTCACGAGCTGACGAGCTCGGGAGCCTGCGCCTTCATGCTGTGAGTGGAACTGGTCCTGAGAGATGAGGCAGCACGCCCTGCAACCTATGAACTTTGCTTTTTTCCCTACTGACGATTGAGAAATCATGAAACACGTCTCTAGGGATACGAATTGAAACTAATAATACAGCACTGGCTATGAACACTTTGAATTGAATTGAGCGAGAAATTATGAACCATCATGCAAGAGGTAATTACGTTGGGGCGTGTCTGGTGCGCTCCCACCCCCCTAAGAGTACAAAGATTGGCTCTCATGAGCTGCCGAGCTGACGAGCTCGGGAGAAAGCGCCTTCATGCTGTGAGTGGAACTGGTCCGGAGAGATGAGGCAGCACGCCCTGCAACCAATGAACTTTGCTTTTTTCCCTACTGGCGATTGAGGAATCATGAAACACGTGTCTAGGGATACGAATTGAAACTAATAATACAGCACTGGCTATGAACACTTTGAATTGAATTGAGCTAGAAATTATGAACCATCATGCAAGAGGTAATTATGTTGGGGCGTGTCTGGTGCGCTCCCACCCCCCTAAGAGTACAAAGATTGGCTCTCACGAGCTGCCGAGCTGACGAGCTCGGGAGAAAGCGCCTTCATGCTGTGAGTGGAACTGGTCCTGAGAGATGAGGCAGCACGCCCTGCAACCTATGAACTTTGCTTTTTTCCCTACTGACGATTGAGGAATCATGAAACACGTGTCTAGGGATACGAATTGAAACTAATAATACAGCACTGGCTATGAACACTTTGAATTGAATTGAGCGAGAAATTATGAACTACATGAACCATCATGCAAGAGGTAATTACGTTGGGGCATGTCTGGTGTGCTCCCACCCCCCTAAGAGTACAAAGATTGGCTCTCACGAGCCGCCGAGCTCGGGAGCCTGTGCCTTCATGCTGTGAGTGGAACTGGTCCTAAGAGATGATGCAGCACGCCCTGCAACCTATGAACTTTGCTTTTTTCCCTACTGACGATTGAGGAATCATGAAACGCGTGTCTAGGAATACGAATTGAAACTAATAATACAGCACTGGCTATGAACACTTTGAATTGAATTGAGCAAGAAATTATGAACTACATGAACCATCATGCAAGAGGTAATTACGTTGGGGCGTGTCTGGTGCGCTCCCTGCCCCCTAAGAGTACAAAGATTGGCTCTCACGAGCTGACGAGCTCGGGAGCCTGCACCTTCATGCTGTGAGTGGAACTGGTCCTGAGAGATGAGGCAGCACGCTCTGCAACCTATGAACTTTGCTTTTTTCCCTACTGACGATTGAGGAATCATGAAACACATGTAAAGGGATACGAATTGAAACTAATAATACAGCACTGGCTATGAGCACTTTGAATTGAATTGAGCGAGAAATTATGAACTACATGAACCATCATGCAAGAGGTAATTACGTTGGGGCGTATCTGGTGCGCTCCCACCCCCCTAAGAGTACAAAGATTGGCTCTCACGAGCCGCAGAGCTGACGAGCTCGGGAGCCTGCGCCTTCATGCTGTGAGTGGAACTGGTCCTGAGAGATGAGGCAGCACGCCCTGCAACCTATGAACTTTGCTTTTTTTCCCTACTGACGATTGAGGAATCATGAAACGCATGTCTAGGGATACGAATTGAAACAAATAATACAGCACTGGCTATGAACACTTTGAATTGAATTGAGCGAGAAATTATGAACTACATGAACCATCATGCAAGAGGTAATTACGATGGGGCGTGCCTGGTGCGCTCCCACCCCCCTAAGAGTACAAAGATTGGCTCTCACGAGCCGCAGAGCTGACGAGCTCGGGAGCCTGCGCCTTCATGCTGTGAGTGGAACTGGTCCTGAGAGATGAGGCAGCACGCCCTGCAACCTATGAACTTTGCTTTTTTCCCTACTGACGATTGAGGAATCATGAAACACGTCTCTAGGGATACAAATTGAAACTAATAATACAGCACTGGCTATGAACACTTTGAATTGAATTGAGCGAGAAATTATGAACTACATGAACCATCATACAAGAGGTAGGTACGTAGGGGCGTGTCTGGTGCGCTCCCACCCCCTAAGAGTACAAAGATTGGCTCTCACGAGCCGCCGAGCTGACGAGCTCGGGAGCCTGCGCCTTCATGCTGTGAGTGGAACTGGTCCTGAGAGATGAGGCAGCACGCCCTGCAACCTATGAACTTTGCTTTTTTCCCTACTGACGATTGAGGAATCATGAAACGCGTGTCTAGGTATACGAATTGAAACTAATAATACAGCACTGGCTATGAACACTTTGAATTGAATTGAGCGAGAAATTATGAACTACATGAACCATCATGCAAGAGGTAATTACGTTGGGGCGTGTCTGGTGCGCTCCCACCCCCCTAAGAGTACAAAGATTGGCTCTCACGAGCCGCAGAGCTGACGAGCTCGGGAGACTGCGCCTTCATGCTGTGAGTGGAACGGGTCCTGAGAGATGAGGCAGCACGCCCTGCAACCTATGAATTTGCTTTTTTTCCCTACTGACGATTGAGGAATCATGAAACGCGTGTCAAGGGATACGAATTGAAACTAATAATAGAGCACTGGCTATGAACACTTTGAATTGAATTGAGCGAGAAATTATGAACTACATGAACCATCATGCAAGAGGTAATTATGTTGGGGCGTGTCTGGTGCGCTCCCACCCGCCTAAGAGTACAAAGATTGGCTCTCACGAGCCGCCGAGCTGACGAGCTCGGGACCCTGCGCCTTCATGCTGTGAGTGGAACTAGTCCTGAGAGATGAGGCAGCACGCCCTGCAACCTATGAACTTTGCTTTTTTCCTACTGACGATTGAGGAATCATGAAACACGCGTCTAGGGATACGAATTGAAACTAATATTACAGCACTGGCTAGGAACACTTTGAATTGAGCGAGAAATCATGAACCACATGAACCATCATGCAAGAGGTATTTGCGTTGGGGCGTGTGTGGTGCGTTCCCACCCCCTAAGAGTACAAAGATTGGCTCTCACGAGCCGCCGAGCTGACGAGCTCGGGAGCCTGCACCTTCATGCTGTGGGTGGAACTGGTCCTGAGAGATGAGGCAGCACGCCCTGCAACCTATGAACTTTGCTTTTTTCCCTACTGACGATTGAGGAATCGTGAAACGCGTGTCTAGGAATACGAATTGAAACTAATAATACAGCACTGGCTAACACTTTGAATTGAATTGAGCGAGAAATTATGAACTACATGAACCATCATGCAAGAGGTAATTACGTTGGGGCGTGTCTGGTGCGCTCCCAGCCCCCTAAGAGTACAAAGATTGGCTCTCACGAGCTGCCGAGCTGACGAGCTCGGGAGCCTGCACCTTCATGCTGTGAGTGGAACTGGTCCTGAGAGATGAGGCAGCACGCTCTGCAACCTATGAACTTTGCTTTTTTCCCTACTGACGATTGAGGAATCATGAAACACGTGTAAAGGGATACGAATTGAAACTAATAATACAGCACTGGCTATGAGCACTTTGAATTGAATTGAGCGAGAAATTATGAACTACATGAACCATCATGCAAGAGGTAATTACGTTGGGGCGTGTCTGGTGCGCTCCCACCCCCCTAAGAGTACAAAGATTGGCTCTCACGAGCCGCAGAGCTGACGAGCTCGGGAGCCTGCGCCTTCATGCTGTGAGTGGAACTGGTCCTGAGAGATGAGGCAGCACGCCCTGCAACCTATGAACTTTGCTTTTTTTCCCTACTGACGATTGAGGAATCATGAAACGCGTGTCTAGGGATACGAATTGAAACAAATAATACAGCACTGGCTATGAACACTTTGAATTGAATTGAGCGAGAAATTATGAACTACATGAACCATCATGCAAGAGGTAATTACGATGGGGCGTGTCTGGTGCGCTCCCACCCCCCTAAGAGTACAAAGATTGGCTCTCACGAGCCGCCGAGCTGACAAGCTCGGGAGCCTGTGCCTTCATGCTGTGAGTGGAACTGGTCCTGAGAGATGAGGCAGGACGCCCTGCAACCTATGAACTTTGCTTTTTTCCCTACTGACGATTGAGGAATCATGAAACACGTGTCTAGGGATACGAATTGAAACTAATAATACAGCACTGGCTATGAACACTTTGAATTGAGCGAGAAATTATGAACTACATGAACCATCATGCAAGAGGTAATTACGTTGGGGGGTGTCTGGTGCGCTCCCACCCCCTAAGAGTACAAAGATTGGCTCTCACGAGCCGCCGAGCTGACGAGCTCGGGAGCCTGCACCTTCATGCTGTGGGTGGAACTGGTCCTGAGAGATGAGGCAGCACGCCCTGCAACCTATGAACTTTGCTTTTTTCCTACTGACGATTGAGGAATCATGAAACACGCGTCTAGGGATACGAATTGAAACTAATAATACAGCACTGGCTATGAACACTTTGAATTGAGCGAGAAATCATGAACCACATGAACCATCATGCAAGAGGTATTTGCGTTGGGGCGTGTGTGGTGCGCTCCCACCCCCCCTAAGAGTACAAAGATTGGCTCTCACGAGCCGCCGAGCTGACGAGCTCGGGAGCCTGCGCCTTCATGCTGTGAGTGGAACTGGTCCTGAGAGATGAGGCAGCACGCCCTGCAACCTATGAACTTTGCTTTTTTCCCTACTGACGATTGAGGAATCATGAAACACGTGTCTAGGGATACGAATTGAAACTAATAATACAGCACTGGCTATGAACACTTTGAATTGAATTGAGCGATAAATTATGAACTACATGAACCATCATGCAAGAGGTAATTACGTTGGGGCGTGTCTGGTGTGCTCCCACCCCCCTAAGAGTACAAAGATTGGCTCTCACGAGCCGCCGAGCTGACAAGCTCGGGAGCCTGTGCCTTCATGCTGTGAGTGGAACTGGTCCTGAGAGATGAGGCAGGACGCCCTGCAACCTATGAACTTTGCTTTTTTCCCTACTGACGATTGAGGAATCATGAAACACGTGTCTAGGGATACGAATTGAAACTAATAATACAGCACTGGCTATGAACACTTTGAATTGAGCGAGAAATTATGAACTACATGAACCATCATGCAAGATGTAATTACGTTGGTGGGTGTCTGGTGCGCTCCCACCCCCTAAGGGTACAAAGATTGGCTCTCACGAGCCGCCGAGCTGACGAGCTTGGGAGCCTGCACCTTCATGCTGTGGGTGGAACTGGTCCTGAGAGATGAGGCAGCACGCCCTGCAACCTATGAACTTTGCTTTTTTCCCTACTGACGATTGAGGAATCATGAAACGCGTGTCTAGGAATACGAATTGAAACTAATAATACAGCACTGGCTATGAACACTTTGAATTGAATTGAGCGAGAAATTATGAACTACATGAACCATCATGCAAGAGGTAATTACGTTGGGGCGTGTCTGGTGCGCTCCCAGCCCCCTAAGAGTACAAAGATTGGCTCTCACGAGCTGCCGAGCTGACGAGCTTGGGAGCCTGCACCTTCATGCTGTGAGTGGAACTGGTCCTGAGAGAAGAGGCAGCATGCTCTGCAACCTATGAACTTTGCTTTTTTCCCTACTGACGATTGAGGAATCATGAAACACGTGTAAAGGGATACGAATTGAAACTAATAATACAGCACTGGCTATGAGCACTTTTAATTGAATTGAGCGAGAAATTATGAACTACATGAACCATCATGCAAGAGGTAATTACGTTGGGGCGTGTCTGGTGCGCTCCCACCTCCCTAAGAGTACAAAGATTGGCTCTCACGAGCCGCAGAGCTGACGAGCTCGGGAGCCTGCGCCTTCATGCTGTGAGTGGAACTGGTCCTGAGAGATGAGGCAGCACGCCCTGCAACCTATGAACTTTGCTTTTTTTCCCTACTGACGATTGAGGAATCATGAAACGCGTGTCTAGGGATACGAATTGAAACAAATAATACAGCACTGGCTATGAACACTTTGAATTGAATTGAGCCAGAAATTATGAACTACATGAACCATCATGCAAGAGGTAATTACGATGGGGCGTGTCTGGTGCGCTCCCACCCCCCTAAGAGTACAAAGATTGGCTCTCACGAGCCGCAGAGCTGACGAGCTCGGGAGCCTGCGCCTTCATGCTGTGAGTGGAACTGGTCCTGAGAGATGAGGCAGCACGCCCTGCAACCTATGAACTTTGCTTTTTTTCCCTACTGACGTTTGAGGTATCATGAAACGCGTGTCTAGGGATACGAATTGAAACTAATAATACAGCACTGGCTATGAACACTTTGAATTGAATTGAGCGAGAAATTATGAACTACATGAACCATCATACAAGAGGTAATTACGTTGGGGCGTGTCTGGTGCGCTGCTACCCCCCTAAGAGTACAAAGATTGGCTCTCACGAGCCGCCGAGCTGACGAGCTCGGGAGCATGCGCCTTCATGCTGTGAGTGGAACTGGCCCTAAAAGATGAGGCAGCACGCCCTGCAACCTATGAACTTTGCTTTTTTCCCTACTGCCGATTGAGGAATCATGAAACACGTGTCTAGGGATACGAATTGAAACTAATAATACAGCACTGGCTATGAACACATTGAATTGAGTGAGAAATTATGAACTACATGAACCATCATGCAAGAGGTAATTACGTAGGGGCGTGTCTGGTGCGCTCCCACCCCCTAAGAGTACAAAGATTGGCTCTCACGAGCCGCCGAGCTGACGAGCTCGGGAGCCTGCGCCTTCATGCTGTGAGTGGAACTGGTCCTGAGAGATGAGGCAGCACGCCCTGCAACCTATGAACTTTGCTTTTTTCCCTACTGACGATTGAGGAATCATGAAACGCGTGTCTAGGTATACGAATTGAAACTAATAATACAGCACTGGCTATGAACACTTTGAATTGAATTGAGCGAGAAATTATGAACTACATGAACCATCATGCAAGAGGTAATTACGTTGGGGCATGTCTGGTGCGCTCCCACCCCCCTAAGAGTACAAAGATTGGCTCTCACGAGCCGCCGAGCTGACGAGCTCGGGAGCCTGCACCTTCATGCTGTGAGTGGAACTGGTCCTGAGAGATGAGGCAGCACGCTCTGCAACCTATGAACTTTGCTTTTTTCCCTACTGACGATTGAGGAATCATGAAACACGTTTTTAGGGATACGAATTGAAACTAATAATACAGAACTGGCTATGAGCACTTTGAATTGAATTGAGCGAGAAATTATGAACTACATGAACCATCATGCAAGAGGTAATTACGTTGGGGCGTGTCTGGTGTGCTCCCACCCCCCTAAGAGTACAAAGATTGGCTCTCACGAGCTGACGAGCTCGGGAGCCTGCGCCTTCATGCTGTGAGTGGAACTGGTCCTGAGAGATGAGGCAGCACGCCCTGCAACCTATGGACTTTGCTTTTTTCCCTACTGACGATTGAGGAATCATGAAACACGTGTCTAGGGATACGAATTGAAACTAATAATACAGCACTGGCTATGAACACTTTGAATTGAATTGAGCGAGAAATTATGAACTACATGAACCATCATGCAAGAGGTAATTACGTTAAGGCGTGTCTAGTGCGCTCCCACCCCCCTAAGAGTACAAAGATTGGCTCTCACGAGCCGCCGAGCTGACGAGCTCGGGAGCCTGCGCCTTCATGCTGTGAGTGGAACTGGTCCTGAGAGATGAGGCAGCACGCCCTGCAACCTATGAACTTTGCTTTTTTCCCTACTGACGATTGAGAAATCATGAAACACGTCTCTAGGGATACGAATTGAAACTAATAATACAGCACTGGCTATGAACACTTTGAATTGAATTGAGCGAGAAATTATGAACCATCATGCAAGAGGTAATTACGTTGGGGCGTGTCTGGTGCGCTCCCACCCCCCTAAGAGTACAAAGATTGGCTCTCATGAGCTGCCGAGCTGACGAGCTCGGGAGAAAGCGCCTTCATGCTGTGAGTGGAACTGGTCCGGAGAGATGAGGCAGCACGCCCTGCAACCAATGAACTTTGCTTTTTTCCCTACTGACGATTGAGGAATCATGAAACACGTGTCTAGCGATACGAATTGAAACTAATAATACAGCACTGGCTATGAACACTTTGAATTGAATTGAGCGAGAAATTATGAACCATCATGCAAGAGGTAATTACGTTGGGGCGTGTCTGGTGCGCTCCCACCCCCCTAAGAGTACAAAGATTGGCTCTCATGAGCTGCCGAGCTGAGGAGCTCGGGAGAAAGCGCCTTGATGCTGTGAGTGGAACTGGTCCTGGGAGATGAGGCAGCACGCCCTGCAACCTATGAACTTTGCTTTTTTCCCTACTGACGATTGAGGAATCATGAAACACGTGTCTAGGGATACGAATTGAAACTAATAATACAGCACTGGCTATGAACACTTTGAATTGAATTGAGCGAGAAATTATGAACTACATGAACCATCATGCAAGAGGTAATTACGTAGGGGCGTGTCTGGTGCGCTCCCACCCCCTAAGAGTACAAAGATTGGCTCTCACGAGCCGCCGAGCTGACGAGCTCGGGAGCCTGCGCCTTCATGCTGTGAGTGGAACTGGTCCTGAGAGATGAGGCAGCACGCCCTGCAACCTATGAACTTTGCTTTTTTCCCTACTGACGATTGAGGAATCATGAAACGCGTGTCTAGGTATACGAATTGAAACTAATAATACAGCACTGGCTATGAACACTTTGAATTGAATTGAGCGAGAAATTATGAACTACATGAACCATCATGCAAGAGGTAATTACGTTGGGGCATGTCTAGTGCGCTCCCACCCCCCTAACAGTACAAAGATTGGCTCTCACGAGCCGCAGAGCTGACGAGCTCGGGAGCCTGCGCCTTCATGCTGTGAGTGGAACTGGTCCTGAGAGATGAGGCAGCACGCCCTGCAACCTATGAACTTTGCTTTTTTTCCCTACTGACGATTGAGGTATCATGAAACACGTGTCTAGGGATACAAATTGAAACTAATAATACAGCACTGGCTATGAACACTTTGAATTGAATTGAGCGAGAAATTATGAACTACATGAACCATCATACAAGAGGTAATTACGTTGGGGCGTGTCTGGTGCGCTGCTACCCCCCTAAGAGTACAAAGATTGGCTCTCACGAGCCGCCGAGCTGACGAGCTCGGGAGCATGCGCCTTCATGCTGTGAGTGGAACTGGCCCTGAGAGATGAGGCAGCACGCCCTGCAACCTATGAACTTTGCTTTTTTCCCTACTGCCGATTGAGGAATCATGAAACACGTGTCTAGGGATACGAATTGAAACTAATAATACAGCACTGGCTATGAACACTTTTAATTGAGCGAGAAATTATGAACTACATGAACCATCATGCAAGAGGTAGGTACGTAGGGGCGTGTCTGGTGCGCTCCCACCCCCTAAGAGTACAAAGATTGGCTCTCACGAGCCGCCGAGCTGACGAGCTCGGGAGCCTGCGCCTTCATGCTGTGAGTGGAACTGGTCCTGAGAGATGAGGCAGCACGCCCTGCAACCTATGAACTTTGCTTTTTTCCCTACTGACGATTGAGGAATCATGAAACGCGTGTCTAGGTATACGAATTGAAACTAATAATACAGCACTGGCTATGAACACTTTGAATTGAATTGAGCGAGAAATTATGAACTACATGAACCATCATGCAAGAGGTAATTACGTTGGGGCGTGTCTGGTGCGCTCCCACCCCCCTAAGAGTACAAAGATTGGCTCTCACGAGCCGCAGAGCTGACGAGCTCGGGAGACTGCGCCTTCATGCTGTGAGTGGAACGGGTCCTGAGAGATGAGGCAGCACGCCCTGCAACCTATGAATTTGCTTTTTTTCCCTACTGACGATTGAGGAATCATGAAACGCGTGTCAAGGGATACGAATTGAAACTAATAATAGAGCACTGGCTATGAACACTTTGAATTGAATTGAGCGAGAAATTATGAACTACATGAACCATCATGCAAGAGGTAATTATGTTGGGGCGTGTCGGGTGCGCTCCCACCCGCCTAAGAGTACAAAGATTGGCTCTCACGAGCCGCCGAGCTGACGAGCTCGGGACCCTGCGCCTTCATGCTGTGAGTGGAACTAGTCCTGAGAGATGAGGCAGCACGCCCTGCAACCTATGAACTTTGCTTTTTTCCTACTGACGATTGAGGAATCATGAAACACGCGTCTAGGGATACGAATTGAAACTAATATTACAGCACTGGCTAGGAACACTTTGAATTGAGCGAGAAATCATAAACCACATGAACCATCATGCAAGAGGTATTTGCGTTGGGGCGTGTGTGGTGCGTTCCCACCCCCTAAGAGTACAAAGATTGGCTCTCACGAGCCGCCGAGCTGACGAGCTCGGGAGCCTGCACCTTCATGCTGTGGGTGGAACTGGTCCTGAGAGATGAGGCAGCACGCCCTGCAACCTATGAACTTTGCTTTTTTCCCTACTGACGATTGAGGAATCATGAAACGCGTGTCTAGGAATACGAATTGAAACTAATAATACAGCACTGGCTATGAACACTTTGAATTGAATTGAGCGAGAAATTATGAACTACATGAACCATCATGCAAGAGGTAATTACGTTGGGGCGTGTCTGGTGCGCTCCCAGTCCCCTAAGAGTACAAAGATTGGCTCTCACGAGCTGCCGAGCTGACGAGCTCGGGAGCCTGCACCTTCATGCTGTGAGTGGAACTGGTCCTGAGAGATGAGGCAGCACGCTCTGCAACCTATGAACTTTGCTTTTTTCCCTACTGACGATTGAGGAATCATGAAACACGTGTAAAGGGATACGAATTGAAACTAATAATACAGCACTGGCTATGAGCACTTTGAATTGAATTGAGCGAGAAATTATGAACTACATGAACCATCATGCAAGAGGTAATTACGTTGGGGCGTGTCTGGTGCGCTCCCACCCCCCTAAGAGTACAAAGATTGGCTCTCACGAGCCGCAGAGCTGACGAGCTCGGGAGCCTGCGCCTTCATGCTGTGAGTGGAACTGGTCCTGAGAGATGAGGCAGCACGCCCTGCAACCTATGAACTTTGCTTTTTTTCCCTACTGACGATTGAGGAATCATGAAACGCGTGTCTAGGGATACGAATTGAAACAAATAATACAGCACTGGCTATGAACACTTTGAATTGAATTGAGCGAGAAATTATGAACTACATGAACCATCATGCAAGAGGTAATTACGATGGGGCGTGTCTGGTGCGCTCCCACCCCCCTAAGAGTACAAAGATTGGCTCTCACGAGCCGCCGAGCTGACAAGCTCGGGAGCCTGTGCCTTCATGCTGTGAGTGGAACTGGTCCTGAGAGATGAGGCAGGACGCCCTGCAACCTATGAACTTTGCTTTTTTCCCTACTGACGATTGAGGAATCATGAAACACGTGTCTAGGGATACGAATTGAAACTAATAATACAGCACTGGCTATGAACACTTTGAATTGAGCGAGAAATTATGAACTACATGAACCATCATGCAAGAGGTAATTACGTTGGGGGGTGTCTGGTGCGCTCCCACCCCCTAAGAGTACAAAGATTGGCTCTCACGAGCCGCCGAGCTGACGAGCTCGGGAGCCTGCACCTTCATGCTGTGGGTGGAACTGGTCCTGAGAGATGAGGCAGCACGCCCTGCAACCTATGAACTTTGCTTTTTTCCTACTGACGATTGAGGAATCATGAAACACGCGTCTAGGGATACGAATTGAAACTAATAATACAGCACTGGCTATGAACACTTTGAATTGAGCGAGAAATCATGAACCACATGAACCATCATGCAAGAGGTATTTGCGTTGGGGCGTGTGTGGTGCGCTCCCACCCCCCCTAAGAGTACAAAGATTGGCTCTCACGAGCCGCCGAGCTGACGAGCTCGGGAGCCTGCGCCTTCATGCTGTGAGTGGAACTGGTCCTGAGAGATGAGGCAGCACGCCCTGCAACCTATGAACTTTGCTTTTTTCCCTACTGACGATTGAGGAATCATGAAACACGTGTCTAGGGATACGAATTGAAACTAATAATACAGCACTGGCTATGAACACTTTGAATTGAATTGAGCGATAAATTATGAACTACATGAACCATCATGCAAGAGGTAATTACGTTGGGGCGTGTCTGGTGTGCTCCCACCCCCCTAAGAGTACAAAGATTGGCTCTCACGAGCCGCCGAGCTGACAAGCTCGGGAGCCTGTGCCTTCATGCTGTGAGTGGAACTGGTCCTGAGAGATGAGGCAGGATGCCCTGCAACCTATGAACTTTGCTTTTTTCCCTACTGACGATTGAGGAATCATGAAACACGTGTCTAGGGATACGAATTGAAACTAATAATACAGCACTGGCTATGAACACTTTGAATTGAGCGAGAAATTATGAACTACATGAACCATCATGCAAGATGTAATTACGTTGGTGGGTGTCTGGTGCGCTCCCACCCCCTAAGGGTACAAAGATTGGCTCTCACGAGCCGCCGAGCTGACGAGCTTGGGAGCCTGCACCTTCATGCTGTGGGTGGAACTGGTCCTGAGAGATGAGGCAGCACGCCCTGCAACCTATGAACTTTGCTTTTTTCCCTACTGACGATTGAGGAATCATGAAACGCGTGTCTAGGAATACGAATTGAAACTAATAATACAGCACTGGCTATGAACACTTTGAATTGAATTGAGCGAGAAATTATGAACTACATGAACCATCATGCAAGAGGTAATTA
Source organism: Lissotriton helveticus (assembly GCF_964261635.1). Classification (NCBI taxonomy): domain Eukaryota; kingdom Metazoa; phylum Chordata; class Amphibia; order Caudata; family Salamandridae; genus Lissotriton; species Lissotriton helveticus. The sequence goes on from NC_136065.1 coordinate 1,787,935,188, forward strand.
CGTTGGGGCGTGTCTGGTGCGCTCCCAGCCCCCTAAGAGTACAAAGATTGGCTCTCACGAGCTGCCGAGCTGACGAGCTCGGGAGCCTGCACCTTCATACTGTGAGTGGAACTGGTCCTGAGAGAAGAGGCAGCATGCTCTGCAACCTATGAACTTTGCTTTTTTCCCTACTGACGATTGAGGAATCATGAAACACGTGTAAAGGGATACGAATTGAAACTAATAATACAGCACTGGCTATGAGCACTTTTAATTGAATTGAGCGAGAAATTATGAACTACATGAACCATCATGCAAGAGGTAATTACGTTGGGGCGTGTCTGGTGCGCTCCCACCTCCCTAAGAGTACAAAGATTGGCTCTCACGAGCCGCAGAGCTGACGAGCTCGGGAGCCTGCGCCTTCATGCTGTGAGTGGAACTGGTCCTGAGAGATGAGGCAGCACGCCCTGCAACGTATGAACTTTGCTTTTTTTCCCTACTGACGATTGAGGAATCATGAAACGCGTGTCTAGGGATACGAATTGAAACAAATAATACAGCACTGGCTATGAACACTTTGAATTGAATTGAGCCAGAAATTATGAACTACATGAACCATCATGCAAGAGGTAATTACGATGGGGCGTGTCTGGTGCGCTCCCACCCCCCTAAGAGTACAAAGATTGGCTCTCACGAGCCGCAGAGCTGACGAGCTCGGGAGCCTGCGCCTTCATGCTGTGAGTGGAACTGGTCCTGAGAGATGAGGCAGCACGCCCTGCAACCTATGAACTTTGCTTTTTTTCCCTACTGACGTTTGAGGTATCATGAAACGCGTGTCTATTGATACGAATTGAAACTAATAATACAGCACTGGCTATGAACACTTTGAATTGAATTGAGCGAGAAATTATGAACTACATGAACCATCATACAAGAGGTAATTACGTTGGGGCGTGTCTGGTGCGCTGCTACCCCCCTAAGAGTACAAAGATTGGCTCTCACGAGCCGCCGAGCTGACGAGCTCGGGAGCATGCGCCTTCATGCTGTGAGTGGAACTGGCCCTAAAAGATGAGGCAGCACGCCCTGCAACCTATGAACTTTGCTTTTTTCCCTACTGCCGATTGAGGAATCATGAAACACGTGTCTAGGGATACGAATTGAAACTAATAATACAGCACTGGCTATGAACACATTGAATTGAGTGAGAAATTATGAACTACATGAACCATCATGCAAGAGGTAATTACGTAGGGGCGTGTCTGGTGCGCTCCCACCCCCTAAGAGTACAAAGATTGGCTCTCACGAGCCGCCGAGCTGACGAGCTCGGGAGCCTGCGCCTTCATGCTGTGAGTGGAACTGGTCCTGAGAGATGAGGCAGCACGCCCTGCAACCTATGAACTTTGCTTTTTTCCCTACTGACGATTGAGGAATCATGAAACGCGTGTCTAGGTATACGAATTGAAACTAATAATACAGCACTGGCTATGAACACTTTGAATTGAATTGAGCGAGAAATTATGAACTACATGAACCATCATGCAAGAGGTAATTACGTTGGGGCATGTCTGGTGCGCTCCCACCCCCCTAAGAGTACAAAGATTGGCTCTCACGAGCCGCCGAGCTGACGAGCTCGGGAGCCTGCACCTTCATGCTGTGAGTGGAACTGGTCCTGAGAGATGAGGCAGCACGCTCTGCAACCTATGAACTTTGCTTTTTTCCCTACTGACGATTGAGGAATCATGAAACACGTGTCTAGGGATACGAATTGAAACTAATAATACAGAACTGGCTATGAGCACTTTGAATTGAATTGAGCGAGAAATTATGAACTACATGAACCATCATGCAAGAGGTAATTACGTTGGGGCGTGTCTGGTGTGCTCCCACCCCCCTAAGAGTACAAAGATTGGCTCTCACGAGCTGACGAGCTCGGGAGCCTGTGCCTTCATGCTGTGAGTGGAACTGGTCCTGAGAGATGAGGCAGCACGCCCTGCAACCTATGGACTTTGCTTTTTTCCCTACTGACGATTGAGGAATCATGAAACACGTGTCTAGGGATACGAATTGAAACTAATAATACAGCACTGGCTATGAACACTTTGAATTGAATTGAGCGAGAAATTATGAACTACATGAACCATCATGCAAGAGGTAATTACGTTAAGGCGTGTCTAGTGCGCTCCCACCCCCCTAAGAGTACAAAGATTGGCTCTCACGAGCCGCCGAGCTGACGAGCTCGGGAGCCTGCGCCTTCATGCTGTGAGTGGAACTGGTCCTGAGAGATGAGGCAGCACGCCCTGCAACCTATGAACTTTGCTTTTTTCCCTACTGACGATTGAGAAATCATGAAACACGTCTCTAGGGATACGAATTGAAACTAATAATACAGCACTGGCTATGAACACTTTGAATTGAATTGAGCGAGAAATTATGAACCATCATGCAAGAGGTAATTACGTTGGGGCGTGTCTGGTGCGCTCCCACCCCCCTAAGAGTACAAAGATTGGCTCTCATGAGCTGCCGAGCTGACGAGCTCGGGAGAAAGCGCCTTCATGCTGTGAGTGGAACTGGTCCGGAGAGATGAGGCAGCACGCCCTGCAACCAATGAACTTTGCTTTTTTCCCTACTGACGATTGAGGAATCATGAAACACGTGTCTAGCGATACGAATTGAAACTAATAATACAGCACTGGCTATGAACACTTTGAATTGAATTGAGCGAGAAATTATGAACCATCATGCAAGAGGTAATTACGTTGGGGCGTGTCTGGTGCGCTCCCACCCCCCTAAGAGTACAAAGATTGGCTCTCATGAGCTGCCGAGCTGAGGAGCTCGGGAGAAAGCGCCTTGATGCTGTGAGTGGAACTGGTCCTGAGAGATGAGGCAGCACGCCCTGCAACCTATGAACTTTGCTTTTTTCCCTACTGACGATTGAGGAATCATGAAACACGTGTCTAGGGATACGAATTGAAACTAATAATACAGCACTGGCTATGAACACTTTGAATTGAATTGAGCGAGAAATTATGAACTACATGAACCATCATGCAAGAGGTAATTACGTTGGGGCATGTCTAGTGCGCTCCCACCCCCCTAAGAGTACAAAGATTGGCTCTCACGAGCCGCCGAGCTGACGAGCTCGGGAGCCTGCGCCTTCATGCTGTGAGTGGAACTGGTCCTGAGAGATGAGGCAGCACGCCCTGCAACCTAAGAACTTTGCTTTTTTCCCTACTGACGATTGAGAAATCATGAAACACGTCTCTAGGGATACGAATTGAAACTAATAATACAGCACTGGCTATGAACACTTTGAATTGAATTGAGCGAGAAATTATGAACCATCATGCAAGAGGTAATTACGTTGGGGCGTGTCTGGTGCGCTCCCACCCCCCTAAGAGTACAAAGATTGGCTCTCATGAGCTGCCGAGCTGACGAGCTCGGGAGAAAGCGCCTTCATGCTGTGAGTGGAACTGGTCCGGAGAGATGAGGCAGCACGCCCTGCAACCAATGAACTTTGCTTTTTTCCCTACTGACGATTGAGGAATCATGAAACACGTGTCTAGGGATACGAATTGAAACTAATAATACAGCACTGGCTATGAACACTTTGAATTGAATTGAGCGAGAAATTATGAACCATCATGCAAGAGGTAATTACGTTGGGGCGTGTCTGGTGCGCTCCCACCCCCCTAAGAGTACAAAGATTGGCTCTCATGAGCTGACGAGCTGACGAGCTCGGGAGAAAGCGCCTTCATGCTGTGAGTGGAACTGGTCCTGAGAGATGAGGCAGCACGCCCTGCAACCTATGAACTTTGCTTTTTTCCCTACTGACGATTGAGGAATCATGAAACACGTGTCTAGAGATACGAATTGAAACTAATAATACAGCACTGGCTATGAACACTTTGAATTGAATTGAGCGAGAAATTATGAACTACATGAACCATCATGCAAGAGGTAATTACGTTGGGGCATGTCTGGTGCGCTCCCACCCCCCTAAGAGTACAAAGATTGGCTCTCACGAGCTGCCGAGCTAGGGAGCCTGTGCCTTCATGCTGTGAGTGGAACTGGTCCTAAGAGATGAGGCAGCACGCCCTGCAACCTATGAACTTTGCTTTTTTCCCTACTGACGATTGAGGAATCATGAAACACGTGTCTAGGGATACGAATTGAAACTAATAATAGAGCACTAGCTATGAACACTTTGAATTGAATTGAGCGAGAAATTATGAACTACATGAACCATCTTGCAAGAGGTAATTACGTTGGGGCGTGTCTGGTGCGCTCCCACCCGCCTAAGAGTACAAAGATTGGCTCTCACGAGCCGCGGAGCTGACGAGCTCGGGAGCCTGCACCTTCATGCTGTGAGTGGAACTGGTCCTGAGAGATGAGGCAGCACGCCATGCAACCTATGAACTTTGCTTTTTTCCCTACTGACGATTGAGGAATCATGAAACACGTGTCTAGGGATACGAATTGAATCTAATAATACAGCACTGGCTATGAACACTTTGAATTGAATTGAGCAAGAAATTATGAACTACATGAACCATCATGCAAGAGGTAATTACGTTGGGGCGTGTCTGGTGCGCTCCCACCCCCCTAAGAGTACAAAGATTGGCTCTCACGAGCTGACGAGCTCCGGAGCCTGCACCTTCATGCTGTGAGTGGAACTGGTCCTGAGAGATGAGACAGCACGCCCTGCAACCTATGAACTTTGCTTTTTTCCCTACTGACGATTGAGGAATCATGAAACACGTGTCTAGGGATACGAATTGAAACTAATAATACCGCACTGGCTATGAACACTTTGAATTGAATTGAGCGAGAAATTATGAACTAACTGAACCATCATGCAAGAGGTAATTACGTTACAGCGTGTCTGGTGTGCACCCACCCCCCTAAGAGTACAAAGATTGGCTCTCACGAGCCGCCGAGCTGACGAGCTCGGGAGCCTGCGCCTTCATGCTGTGAGTGGAACTGGTCCTGAGAGATGAGGCAGCACGCCCTGCAACCTATGAACTTTGCTTTTATCCCTACTGACGATTGAGGAATCATGAAACACGTGTCTAGGGATACGAATTGAAACTAATAATACAGCACTGGCTATGAACACTTTGAATTCAATTGAGCAAGAAATTATGAACTACATGAACCATCATGCAAGAGGTAATTACGTTGGGGCGTGTCTGGTGCGCTCCCACCCCCCTAAATGTACAAAGATTGGCTCTCATGAGCCGCCGAGCTGACGGGCTCAGGAGCCTGCGTCTTCATGCTGTGAGTGGAACTGGTCCTGAGAGATGAGGCAGCACGCCCTGCAACCTATGAACTTTGCTTTTTTCCCTACTGACGATTGAGGAATCATGAAACACGTGTCTAGGGATACGAATTGAAACTAATAATACAGCACTGGCTATGAACACTTTGAATTGAATTGAGCGAGAAATTATGAACTACATGAACCATCATGCAAGAGGTAATTACGTTGGGGCGTGTCTGGTGCGCTCCCACCCCCCTAAGAGTACAAAGATTGGCTCTCACGAGCTGACGAGCTCCGGAGCCTGCACCTTCATGCTGTGAGTGGAACTGGTCCTGAGAGATGAGGCAGCACGCCCTGCAACCTATGAACTTTGCTTTTTTCCCTACTGACGATTGAGGAATCATGAAACACGTGTCTAGGGATACGAATTGAAACTAATAATACAGCACTGGCTATGAACACTTTGAATTGAATTGAGCGAGAAATTATGAACTAACTGAACCATCATGCAAGAGGTAATTACGTTACGGCGTGTCTGGTGTGCACCCACCCCCCTAAGAGTACAAAGATTGGCTCTCACGAGCCGCCGAGCTGACGAGCTCGGGAGCCTGCGCCTTCATGCTGTGAGTGGAACTGGTCCTGAGAGATGAGGCACACGCCCTGCAACCTATGAACTTTGCTTTTTTCCCTACTGACGATTGAGGAATCATGAAACACGTGTCTAGGGATACGAATTGAAACTAATAATACAGCACTGGCTATGAACACTTTGAATTCAATTGAGCGAGAAATTATGAACTACATGAACCATCATGCAAGAGGTAATTACGTTGGGGCGTGTCTGGTGCACTCCCACCCCCCTAAATGTACAAAGATTGGCTCTTACGAGCCGCCGAGCTGACGGGCTCAGGAGCCTGCGTCTTCCTGCTGTGAGTGGAACTGGTCCTGAGAGATGAGGCATCACGCCCTGCAACCTATGAACTTTGCTTTTTTTCCCTACTGACGATTGAGGAATCATGAAACATGTGTCTAGGGATACGAATTGAAACTAATAATACAGCACTGGCTATGAACACTTTGAATTGAGCGAGAAATTATGAACTACATGAACCATCATGCAAGAGGTAATTACATTGGGGCGTGTCTGGTGCGCTCCCACCCCCCTAAGAGTACAAAGATTGGCTCTTACGAGCCGCCGAGCTGATGAGCTCGGGAGCCTGCGCCTTCATGCTGTGAGTGGAACTGGTCCTGAGGGATGAGGCAGCACGCCCTGCAACCTATGAACTTTGCTTTTTTTCCCTACTGACGATTGAGGAATCATGAAACACGTGTCTAGGCATACGAATTGAAACTAATAATACAGCACTGGCTATGAACACTTTGAATTGAATTGAGCGAGAAATTATGAACTACATGAACCATCATGCAAGAGGTAATTACGTTGGGGCGTGTCTGGTGCGCTCCCACCCCCCTAAGATTACAAAGATTGGCTCTCACGAGCCGCCGAGCTGACGAGCTCGGTAGCCTGCGCCTTCATGCTGTGAGTGGAACTGGTCCTGAGAGATGAGGCAGCACGCCCTGCAACCTGTGAACTTTGCTTTTTTCCCTACTGACGATTGAGGAATCATGAAAGGCGTGTCTAGGTATACGAATTGAAACTAATAATACAGCACTGGCTATGAACACTTTGAATTGAATTGAGCGAGAAATTATGAACTACATGAACCATCATGCAAGAGGTAATTACGTTGGGGCGTGTCTGGTGCGCTCCCTCCCCCTAAGAGTACAAAGATTGGCTCTCACGAGCTGCCGAGCTGACGAGCTCGGGAGCCTGCGCCTTCATGCTGTGAGTGGAACTGGTCCTGAGAGATGAAGCAGCACGCCTTGCAACCTATGAACTTTGCTTTTTTCCCTACTGACGATTGAGGAATCATGAAACACGTGTCTAGGGATACGAATTGAAACTAATAATACAGCACTGGCTATGAGCACTTTGAATTGAATTGAGCGAGAAATTCTGAACTACATGAACCATCATGCAAGAGGTAATTACGTTGGGGCGTGTCTGGTGCGCTCCCACCCCCCTAAGAGTACAAAGATTGGCTCTCACGAGCTGCCGAGCTGACGAGCTCGGGAGCCTGCACCTTCATGCTGTGAGTGGAACTGGTCCTGAGAGATGAGGCAGCACGCTCTGCAACCTATGAACTTTTCTTTTTTCCCTACTGACGATTGCGGAATCATGAAACACGTGTAAAGGGATACGAATTGAAACTAATAATACAGCACTGGCTATGAACACTTTGAATTGAATTGAGCGAGAAATTATGAACTACATGAACCATCATGCAAGAGGTAATTACGTTGGGGCGTGTCTGGTGCGCTCCCACCCCCCTAGGAATACAAAGATTGGCTCTCACGAGCCGCAGAGCTGACGAGCTCGGGAGCCTGCGCCTTCATGCTGTGAGTGGAACTGGTCCTGAGAGATGAGGCAGCACGCCCTGCAACCTATGAACTTTGCTTTTTTTCCCTACTGACGATTGAGGTATCATGAAACGCGTGTCTAGGGATACAAATTGAAACTAATAATACAGCACTGGCTTTGAACACTTTGAATTGAATTGAGAGAAAAATTATGAACTACATGAACCATCATGCAAGAGGTAATTACGTTGGGGCGTGTCTGGTGCGCTGCTACCCCCCTAAGAGTACAAAGATTGGCTCTCACGAGCCGCCGAGCTGACGAGCTCGGGAGCATGCGCCTCCATGCTGTGAGTGGAACTGGCCCTGAGAGATGAGGCAGCATGCCCTGCAACCTATGAACTTTGCTTTTTTCCCTACTGACGATTGAGGAATCATGAAACGCGTGTCTAGGTATACGAATTGAAACTAATAATACAGCACTGGCTATGAACACTTTGAATTGAGCGAGAAATTATGAACTACATGTACCATCATGCAAGAGGTAATTACGTAGGGGCGTGTCTGGTGCGCTCCCACCCCCTAAGAGTACAAAGATTGGCTCTCACGAGCCGCCGAGCTGACGAGCTCGGGAGCCTGCGCCTTCATGCTGTGAGTGGAACTGGTCCTGAGAGATGAGGCAGCACGCCCTGCAACCTATGAACTTTGCTTTTTTCCCTACTGACGATTGAGGAATCATGAAACGCGTGTCTAGGTATACGAATTGAAACTAATAATACAGCACTGGCTATGAACACTTTGAATTGAATTGAGCGAGAAATTATGAACTACATGAACCATCATGCAATAGGTAATTACGTTGGGGCGTGACTGGTCCGCTCCCACCCCCCTAAGAGTACAAAGATTGGCTCTCACGAGCCGCCGAGCTGACAAGCTCGGGAGCCTGCACCTTCATGCTGTGAGTGGAACTGGTCCTGAGAGATGAGGCAGCACGCTCTGCAACCTATGAACTTTGCTTTTTTCCCTACTGACGATTGAGGAATCATGAAACACGTGTCTAGGGATACGAATTGAAACTAATAATACAGCACTGGCTATGAACACTTTGAATTGAATTGAGCAAGAAATTATGAACTACATGAACCATCATGCAAGAGGTAATTACGTTGGGGCGTGTCTGGTGCGCTCCCACCCCCCTAAGAGTACAAAGATTGGCTCTCACAATCCGCCGAGCTGACGAGCTCGGGAGCCTGCGCCTTCATGCTGTGAGTGGAACTGGTCCTGAGAGATGAGGCAGCACGCCCTGCAACCTATGAACTTTGCTTTTTTCCCTACTGACGATTGAGGAATCATGAAACACGTGTCTAGGGATACGAATTGAAACTAATAATACAGCACTGGCTATGAACACTTTGAATTGAATTGAGCGAGAAATTAGGAACTACATGAACCATCATGCAAGAGGTAATTACGTTGGGGCGTGTCTGGTGTGCTCCCACCCGCCTAAGAGTACAAAGATTGGCTCTCACGAGCCGCCGAGCTGACGAGCTAGGGAGCCTTCGCCTTCATGCTGTGAGTGGAACTGGTCCTGAGAGATGAGGCAGCACGCCCTGCAACCTATGAACTTTGCTTTTTTCCTACTGACGATTGAGGAATCATGAAACACTGTGATGTATTCCTATAGGTACTGTATCGATCCCCCTATTCCTGACCCTGTTCTGGTTAATAGTTAACTAGCAGCCAACCCACGGTGCAAAAACCGTTATCTGATTAAGCCACACCACGGCACAGAAAAGTGTTATCTGATTAGGTCATAACGCATGCCATCTAATTAGACAAGCACTATTCCTCCAGCCCCTGATAAGGCATACGGAGTTCTCAAAACAAATCAAACCTATGACAACCTGGGAAAATCCCTGCGGCCATTGTTTTGATTTCACCGAGAACTTCAGCAAAAGAATGTGCGAACAAGCCCGTTCGTATGACATCCTTATTGACGTATCCATGTCCATCCTTACGTCAATCTCGACACCTTACAGGTATAAATATTACCGACATTGCCTTAAGCAAACACACGCGGTGGTGACGAGATCGGAGCAGCGAGACGTGCTGAGGAGCCCAGCAGAGAGCGAAGCCCACACGCGCTGCCCCGCCTTCCTGACGCGCTGAGAACGAGACGCTGTTTTTCTCCTGCCGAGAAATCCAGCTCCGGCGCTTCCAAGCGGCCCTCGCAGGCAGCTGGAATATCAAGACCAGAGACGAGAGATACCAGCCCTCAACCATTCTAGATCTCAGGTACAGAACTGAACAACCCCTTACAGAGAATTCTTGAGTCAGTCACTTGGCAAAACAAACTTAACTTAAACTGCTACTTATCTACTCCCGCCCACGTATTAGGCTTAGGTCAGGTACATTGGGGTAGGCGTGGTTAGAAGCACCAGTTGAGTACGATTAGTCAATGTATATATGTATATATCTATTTTATCGATTTTAAATATCATATGGCTTAGAAACCATATCAATGCTTCTGCAGTATTATTTTATACTCCTGCTTTTATTGTATGCACTTTACTTAACCATAAGTATCGCAATAATATCGATTCATTTCTCTTGTACGAGAAAAGAGACTGATCAATAAATAACATCCTTTATTGAACACGCCCGTCTCTTCCTTTTCTCTACAATCTGGTGAAACTAAGAATGCACTGAACTGACTGAGTAAAATAAGTTGTCTTTTGTTTTCACACGACTCTAGAGATACACTCTTGATTAGGGGAGAGCAAAGTTGTCATGTTCTATGGTTGTCAGAAACTAAATCCCTTCTTGTCTATCCAGGGAGGTTAAACTCCTCCTTGCCTATTCGAGAAAGTTTCTAGTGAACTCTGAGCTAGCTGGCAAACCCAAAACTTTAAGTCTAATATCGTCAGTAGAAGACCTAGTTAACCTCCGTCCTGGGTCTATACTACTGAAGGTATTATTCCAATGCGCAGAGCCTATTGGGATAATAGGAACTACACTACATGGCGCCCAAACGTTTGGATAGGCGATAAAACTAACGCAAGACATTAGAGTAACTCAGTCGTGCTTTTTCACACAGAACCCCTTTTTTCCCATAATACTCCAAAGACGTCTGGAGTGGGTGAAAGGTCATATCCGCCAAACCTCGCAGGAGGAGACTCCTATGTATGGTTCTTGGTTAATTCAACGTTGAAGGATACACTGTTCCAAAATATTGTGCATCTAATCTTTGTTTCCATAGAAACCTGATCTGCAAACAAACAGAATAACCTTCCTGTCAGTAAAATGACAGAAAGTGAAGAAGAAAGGGAGACCGTTAGACTAGCAGCTGAACTCCTAGTAGCAGACAATACTCTGCTGGAAAATGACCCAGATACAATACTCATCCCGGTCAACATAAGGAAATCTATAACCCTAAAACTTATAGAAAATGGACTGACACCAAGAGGTGGTACAGTCATATTCGTAATTGAGGCACACGAATATCGGCAGACAGAGGTATTCTATTCATGGATAAACTTTCCAGCAGCAAACGCTGTAACAGAGGACTTCCACTATTACAAAATAGAGGAACCTCCTAGTGAGTACACTCCTTTCGAGGAAGTGGAAATACCACTCAAATTCCAAGAGCACCTGCTCTTGTTTCATGGCGCCCTAAAACATAATAATCACATCACCAGGCTCGGTCCACTAGGTAGACCAGGAGCAACGTGGCCGGTCCTAGCCGGATATACACCACATCCAGACATTGAAGAAATGCCTGCACCAGAGCTTTTAGCACAGCTAAAACAATTAATAAAAATACATAGACAATTAGTCCAATATGTAATGCGGACTTCAACAATCCAACCAGCAATTAAAATTCCACAGCTGACCACTCATCAGGGGAACACAAATAAAATTACACCTCAAAACATACAGTCCTGTCTAGGTAAAGTACCCGCAAAACGGGAACAAATTCCTTTCTGGCTAGCACAAAAAATCACTCAAATAGAGGCGGTGTTTCCAGATACCACCCCTGTTGAGAAACATAGGATTCTGACTATCTGTCTTCCAATGGGAATCGCACCACATGTGGAGGACTGTGACACTTGGGGAACAGTCTTTGCTTCCATTTACACAAAAACACATGGTGTACCATCCATGTCAGTAATACCAGATGTGCTAAAACAAATTCAAGATGAATATGGTCCAGAACCCGCTTTAACTCTTGGTATGAAATTACTGAAAGACTTCAAGCAGGTCTCGGCTATATTATTAGCCAACATAAAGGGAGAAGCAGCAAACGTGGCGATTCACCAAAGGTTAAAAGAGACAGATATAGCAGACCAACCAACTGAAATTGCCAGAATCATAGAGAAATCCTATGAAGAACTAGGAAGGGGGCGTGGTTTCAGCGCCGACCGGGATGGCTGCGTGAGCGAGTTGCTCCGCGCCATGCCCCGTCTTTTCTCCTGCTGACCGTCGCCCCGAGCTGCCTGGCGGCTGGAATCGTGGTCCGGGGGGCTGGTGACCTGTTGAGGAGCGTTTGACTCCGTCGGGACCCTGGCCGGTGGACACGGGCGGACCTAGTGCTCGGCGCGACCTGGTGAGCGAACAAAGCCAAGATGGCGGCGCCGGCTGCCTGAGAGCTCCGGGAGCGGAGCGGTGTGGGGCACCGGAGCGGCTGTGGGCTCCTGCGGGGCACTTGTGCGGCAGCGAGCAGAGCGGGGGCCCGTCGGAGCGGACCCCGCGCCGCGGAGGAGGCCGGCGGAGATTTACCGCCGTGTGCGGCGTGTGTGGCACCCCTCCCCCACCCGATCCTCGGATGGCAGAGGAGCGGAGCCTGCATTTGCGCTGTGCCCAAGGCGCCTCGACATCCGGGGGCCCGGCAGACTAGGAGGTGGCTGTCGGCCCGATCGGTGGCGGGGGTTCCGCCCGCTGGACAGCGAGGACGCGCCGGGCTGGCGGCGTGGTGCTGAGCCCCACAGCGCGTGGTGTCTCGCGGGGGCTAGTGTTGCCCAGGGCCTCGCCTGATTCGCTGGCCGCCCCTTCAGTGGACTTTGCCCCCCCTGGCCCTGGTGGGCCTTGCGGGTGATTTCTGAGTGACTGTGGGGCGCCGAGGAGCGCACTTCCGGACTGGATCTGGTCGGAGGATTGTGCGTGGGGTGCAGTTGACGCCGCGAGCTCCCGCTTGTCCTGAGGATTGGTGAGCCGCACTGGTTGGGGTGCTCCGCTGGGCGTTTCTGGTGGGCCTCGCCTTTGTCCGAAGGGGCTGCTCGAGCGGCTGAATATCTGCATACAAGATGGCCGCGCAGGGAAATGGCGACGCCGAGCCATCTGGACAGGGAAGCCGGAGGCCGGTGGACGTGACTGGCGGCTTCCCGACGGAGTCCTCACCGCAAGAACAGAGGCTCAACCTCCGCCTTGATGCGATCTTAGCCGCGATAACTGCTACGAAGGAGGAGCTGCACCAGGATATTGCGCAGGTGGCGTCCGGGCTCGGCCTGCTGAGGGCGGACCACGCCAAGCTCTCGGACCGGGTGAAATCCAATGAACAACTGCTCCAGGAGCTGAAACCGGCGGTGGTCACGGCGGAGCATAAACTTGATGACGTTGTCCATCGACTGGCGACTTTGGAGCGTAGGGTGGAGGACGCGGAAGGTCGCAACCGCCGGAACAACGTGAGGGTGGTGGGGCTTCCGGAGAAAATTGAGAAGGATGATGCAGTGGCCTATTTGGAGGACTGGTTCCGCACAGTGGTGGCGCCTGAGGGCCTGTCCCCCTTCTTCTCCCTGGAAAGAGCGCATAGGGTGCCCGCGAAGCCTCCCCTGGAGGGCCGACCGCCCCGACCGGTGGTGGCCAGACTGCTGCACTACAAGGATCGGGATCTGCTGATCCAAAAGGCGAGAGATCGTGGGCCCTTCCAAGTGGACAACAGCAAGGTGACAATATTTCCGGACTATACGCAGGAGGTGCAGCGGAACAGGGCTTCTTTTCTGTCGGTGAAAAAGGAGCTGAGAGAGGAGGGGATTCAATACTCCTTGCTTTTTCCAGCCAAGCTGCGGATCATCGTTGACGGCAGGACTCAATTTTTCCAAACACCCGATGCAGCTTGGTCCTGGCTGGAACTGTATCGAGCAGGGACGGATCGGGCGCACAGGCCAGCTAGAGATCGGGAACAACCGGTCAGGGTCAGGAAGTCGCAGCGCATCCGCTCCCGGAATCGACGTCAACGGGCCGAGCGAGAGGCGCAAATGCTGGCCGATAGACGGAGTGCGTTGGAGGCCACAGCGAGCATAACGGGATCGCAGCAGGAGGACGCCTCCAGGGGTTTGGCTTCGGAGAGTGAAGGTTTGAAGACTGGCGATGAGGACTCGGAGGTGGGGGGAGCACAGGGGCCGGAGGTTACTCCACAAACGTCTGATGGTATCTTTAATGGGTGAGGCTTGTGGCGGCTGGACTTTGGTATGGCCTGGACGCTCCTGACTTCTACTGGACTGCCAGGTATGGGGCTGCATTGGCAGCACGGGGCTATGGGCGCGGGGTGGTTGCTCTGTCGTCCTGGTTCGGGGCTCCATAGTCCCCATCAGACCCTTAAGGTCTTCTGTGGTGTCGACCACAGATTAGTGTGATGTGTGGGGTGCTTGAGGTTTGGAACGGGGCTGAAGCTGGGTTACTAGGCCCTGTCCTGGGGAGGGGGAGGGTGGGAGTTGCAGGGGATGTTTTGAGGGGGTTGTACAATTGCTGCAATGCGGGTCACATTTATTGGCGTGCGCCACTGTTGGGATTGATGCTCTATGGGGACGTTACCTAATTTGAAATGTATCACATGGAATGTCCGGGGTATTCGTACTATGGTCAAGCGCCACAAGGTACATGCCTACTTGGTGAGGCGGGGCGTTCAGATAGCAATGCTTCAAGAAACTCACTTGACACAGCAGGAATGTGGGGCATTGCAGAGGAGGTGGCGGGGTCAGGTGTTTGGCACGACTTACTCAGCATTTGCCAGGGGGGTGTTGATATGGGTCAGAGCAGGCACGCCATTCCAAGTCATGAGTCAGAAGATAGATCCGGAGGGTCGTTATGTAGTGGTGGAGGGACAGCTGTATGGAAGGGAAGTGGTGCTATGTAACATCTATGCCCCCAACGCTGAGCAGGCCCACTTCTTTGAGAGCTTGTCGCGCTCACTGGCGTGCTACTTGGCAGGCCCTATCCTCCTGGCGGGGGATTTTAACTCCATTACGGATGTGCGGTTGGACAGGTCACACCCGCCTTTGGTGGACTCCCCAGTGCGCAGACTTGCGACCCATAGGCGGGACTGGCAGGAGAGGTGGGGCTTGGTGGATGTCTGGAGGGCGCAGCACCCCGAAACTCGGGATTACTCCTATTTCTCGGCGCTGCATGATCTGCATGTTCGTTTGGATTCGGTGCTGTGTTGTGAATCTCTGGCGAAGGTGGTGCGGCACACTGAGTACTTGTCTAGAACCATCTCGGACCATAACCCGCTGCTGATTTCGGTGCAATGGCAGTTGGCGAGATCGGCGGTCCCCACATGGCGACTCCGCCCGGAGACGCTGGAGGACCCAGCGTACTGCGACACGGTCCGACAAAGCATTGACGACTATTTCGCGATCAATGCTGGGTCGACGGCGACCAGAGCGAATGAATGGGACGCGATGAAAGTGGTGGTGAGGGGGATTTGCATGGGCCGGTTTCTGACTGTGAGAGGAACCGTGCTGTCTGACCTCGCGAAAGTGGAGACAGTGCTGAGAGGGGTGGAACAGCAGCGTCCAGAGAAGCCGGAGCTGCAGGACAGCCTGTTGCGTGCTAAGGAAGCGGTGGCGACTGAGACGGAGAGACTGCGGTGCTATGACTATAAGTTGTATGCGGTGAAAGTGCATGAGGAACGTGATAAAGTGGGCACGCTCCTTGCGAAGCTGGCTGATCCGAACCCTAGGGGTTGTCCGGTGCTGAGTGTACGAAGGGAGGATGGGATGGTGGTTTGCTCGCAGTCCGCGGTCCTGGAGCGCTTTCAATCCTACTACACGGGCCTATATACCAGTCACCTCGAAGCGGAAGCCACGGACATTAGCGATTATTTAGATCAGATTCCTTTGCCGGTATTGGATGAGGAGGAGGCCCGGGATATGGGGGGTCCTGTCACCCTGGCCGAAATTAGAGGGGCGATTAGCCATATGGCGCGGAATAGAACCCCTGGGGTGGATGGGCTGCCGATTGAGTTCTACGCCAAATTCATGGAAGTGCTGGCGCCCAGACTGCAGGCAGTGTATGCGGAGGCGAAACAACTGGGGCGATTGCCTGACTCTATGACGGAGGCGCTGGTTGTGCCCCTGCTGAAACCGGGCAGGGATGCATTAGATGTCGCTTCTTTTCGTCCGTTGTCTATGTTGACTGTGGATTATAAGATTTTGAGCCGAATCCTGGCCACCCGGCTCCTGCCACTGATGACCTCTTTGGTGCATGGAGATCAGGCGGGATTCATCCCCTCCAGGAGTACCTCGATGAATATCCGTCGGCTGATTGGGGTCATTGATAGTGCTGCCTTGGCGGATCCGGGCCCGGTGGTGCTGGCGGTTGATATTGAAAAGGCGTTTGATAGTTTGGAATGGGATTTTTTAGATGGTGTGCTGTTGAAGTTCGGGGTTGGGGAGGGGTTCCGAGGCTGGACAAGAGTGCTCTATTCATCGGCTAAGGCGCGGGTGCGGCTAGGGACACTGGTCTCCTCGGTTTATCCGGTCTGTAGGGGCACGAGGCAGGGCTGCTCGCTATCCCCTCTGCTCTTTGCTCTAGCGATGGAACCCTTAGCGGCACAGGCAAGAATGGGAGTTGTTTTCGACGGGATTGCGCAGGGACTTGACTCGCATTATATATCGTTGTACGCTGACGACTTGTTACTGTACCTGGCGGACGCTGGAAGGGCTCTGGAAGGCGCGGTGGATATGCTGGGCAGGTTTGGGAGGCTTTCAGGCCTCAGGGTGAACTGGGCTAAGACTTGTGTGTTTCCGTTGCGGAGGGCCACGCTCTGCCCACAGCTCACGAGGCCGGTGGTGTGGGAACCATCTTGTTTTCTGTACTTAGGGGTGCGCATCTACCATGACACGGCGGACCTCCTTGAGGGGAATGTGGGGCGCTGCATTAGGGCGTTGAGAGGCAGTATGGACTTCTGGGCCTCCCTCCCGCTGTCTGTACTGGGCCGAGTGGCACTGTTGAAAATGGTGGCACTCCCGAGACTTCTCTACTATTTTAGAACGTTGCCGGTGTGGATCCCGCAGGGTATCTTTCGGGAGCTGAGGACGTTGGTTACTGGTTTTCTCTGGGGCCACGGTCGCAGACGGGTGGCACTGACCACCCTGCTGAGACCCAAGTGTGAGGGAGGGATGGCCGTCCCCGACTACGAGTTATACTATCTGGCAGCGCAGCTCCAGGTCCTGACGCAGAACGTGGCCAGAGAATTCAGGGGGCCCGAGGATGGCCGGGGGGTCGGCGTTCAGAGGCATGTCTTGTCGTCTATCGTGATGCAACAGAGACTGGCCAGTAGGGAAGTCACGATGGAGGAATGGACACTCAGATTGTGTTGGAACAGATATATGAAGAGAGCTGGGAAGCGCCGGCCGTACGCCCCGGAGATTCCGTTGGGAATGCTCACTGCCTTACCGCACGGGGGTGATTGGTCCCAATTGTTGGAGTGGGAGGACCTGGGCTTGCAGATGGTAGGTGACCTTTATGTGGATGGGACGCTGGCCCCGTTCCAGACCTTGCAGGAGCAGTTCGGCCTGCCGAGTGGTTCCTTCTTGCTGCATGCGGCGGTGGTCGCGGCTCTGCGGAAGCACTGGGGGGTTGGATTGGCTGAACCGGAGGTGTCGGCGGTGTGCCACTATGTGGTGATGGCTGCGGGCACCGTCAAGGCGGTGACCTGCCTCCACAATAGGATGCTGAACGAGGGTCTGGCTCCGTTGGTCGAGTTGAAGTCGCGCTGGGAGGCCAGCATCGGTAGGCCAATTCCGGACTCTGTTTGGGGTCAGGTGCTACACAGGGCCTGGAAAGAGACAAGGAATGCGAGATTCCAACAGGTGCATTATTTTGTGCTCCATAGGGCATATTTGACCCCGGAGAGGTTACATCAACACTTCCAAGTGCTTGACGCCATGTGCCCGAGATGTTTGGAGCCCGAGGCAGATTTTGATCACATGCTGTGGGGTTGCCCGAGGTTGGGGACTACTGGTCCGAGGTGGGAGACCTCTTGAATGCTGTCACAGATCGGGAGGTGGACTTTGATATGGCCGCGTGCCTGCTTCTTTGGTTCCCGCACACCAAAAAGACCAAGGTGACAAGTAAATTCATTGGGTTGGGACTGATACTGGCGCAGCGAGAACTCACTTGGCATTGGAAGTCTAAAGAGGGGCCGTCTGCACGGAGGTGGAAGAACGAATTGGTGAAGTGGTCGGGCTGTGAGAGTGTGTCACGAATGCGCCAGGCGACTAGAACGGGCAATGAAAAGAGCTTGGACCTAGCACGGTCATGGGAGATGGTGGTGCAGGCATTGAGGGACCACCTAACTGAAGGCGACGAAACTGATCAGTTATGAACTGGGATTCCGTGTGACCACTTGTTTGTTACAACTTCCTGATAGTTGTCAACCTAGAGCAGGGGGGGATTGGTGATACCCGCGTTAGCAGCAGTTGGGGGGGGGGGGTTTAGAGTAGGAGTTGTGGGAGGGGGTGGTTTGCCGGCTAGCGGCGACTTCCCGGAACCGGATGGCCCAGGAAAGTAGTCGTGCTGATTTCGTGATATGACATTGAAGTGACCTGGGATTGGATGGGGGGGTGATGGTTAGTTGTTTTGGGATAAAAGCAGATACGAAGTGCTACACTTGACCCGTGTCCCGCATAGGGCGTGCACCGCGGTACCTCCAGCGAACTGACTCATTGACACGCCGCCCAGCCCCCGGGATGTGGGCTAATCGGCTGTGTATTGCATTGCTATTGTGCTGTATGATGGGACCCGCTGGTGTATGGGTTGGTATGTTGGTTGTGTTTATTCCTGATTCTGCAATAACAATATATTAAAAAAAAAAATGAAGAACTAGGAAGAGATAGTCTGGGTGGAATACCGGTAAAACCTCAACTGATTGAACGAATCATGAAACACGCGTCTAGGGATACGAATTGAAACTAATAATACAGCACTGGCTATGAACACTTTGAATTGAGCGAGAAATCATGAACCACATGAACCATCATGCAAGAGGTATTTGCGTTGAGGCGTGTCTGGTGCGCTCCCACCCCCCCTAAGAGTACAAAGATTGGCTCTCACGAGCCGCCGAGCTGACGAGCTCGGGAGCCTGCGCCTTCATGCTGTGAGTGGAACTGGTCCTGAGAGATGAGGCAGCACGCCCTGCAACCTATGAACTTTGCTTTTTTCCCTACTGACGATTGAGGAATCATGAAACACGTGTCTAGGGATACGAATTGAAACTAATAATACAGCACTGGCTATGAACACTTTGAACTGAATTGAGCGATAAATTATGAACTACATGAACCATCATGCAAGAGGTAATTACGTTGGGGCGTGTCTGGTGTGCTCCCACCCCCCTAAGAGTACAAAGATTGGCTCTCACGAGCCGCCGAGCTGACGAGCTCGGGAGCCTGCGCCTTCATGATGTGAGTGGAACTGGTCCTGAGAGATGAGGCAGGACGCCCTGCAACCTATAAACTTTGCTTTTTTCCCTACTGACGATTGAGGAATCATGAAACACGTGTCTAGGGATACGAATTGAAACTAATAATACAGCACTGGCTATGAACACTTTGAATTGAATTGAGCGAGAAATTATGAACTACATGAACCATCATGCAAGAGGTAATTACGTTGGGGCGTGTCTGGTGCGCTCCCACCCCCCTAAGAGTACAAAGATTGGCTCTCACGAGCCACCGAACTGACAAGCTCGGGAGCCTGCGCCTTCATGCTGTGAGTGGAACTGGCCTTGAGAGATGAGGCAGCTCGCCCTGGAACCTATGAACTTGGCTTTTTTCCCTACTGACGATTGAGGAATCATGAAACACGTGTCTAGGGATACGAATTGAAACTAATAATACAGCACTGGCTATAAACACTTTGAATTGAGCGAGAAATTATGAACTACATGAACCATCATGCAAGAGGTAATTACGTTGGGGGGTGTCTGGTGCGCTCCCACCCCCTAAGAGTACAAAGATTGGCTGTCACGAGCCGCCGAGCTGACGAGCTCGGGAGCCTGCACCTTCATGCTGTGAGTGGAACTGGTCCTAAGAGATGAAGCAGCACGCCCTGCAACCTATGAACTTTGCTTTTTTCCCTACTGACGATTGAGGAATCATGAAACGCGTGTCTAGGAATACGAATTGAAACTAATAATACAGCACTGGCTATGAACACTTTGAATTGAATTGAGCGAGAAATTATGAACTACATGAACCATCATGCAAGAGGTAATTACGTTGGGGCGTGTCTGGTGCGCTCCCACCCCCCTAAGAGTACAAAGATTGGCTCTCACGAGCTGCCGAGCTGACGAGCTCGGGAGCCTGCACCTTCATGCTGTGAGTGGAACTGGTCCTGAGAGATGAGGCAGCACGCTCTGCAACCTATGAACTTTGCTTTTTTCCCTACTGACGATTGAGGAATCATGAAACGCGTGTCTAGGGATACGAATTGAAACTAATAATACAGCACTGGCTATGAACACTTTGAATTGAATTGAGCGAGAAATTATGAACTACATGAACCATCATGCAAGAGGTAATTACGTTGGGGCGTGTCTGGTGCGCTCCCACCCCCCTAAGAGTACAAAGATTGGCTCTCACGAGCCGCAGAGCTGACGAGCTCGGGAGCCTGCGCCTTCATGCTGTGAGTGGAACTGGTCCTGAGAGATGAGGCAGCACGCCCTGCAACCTATGAACTTTGCTTTTTTTCCCTACTGACGATTGAGGTATCATGAAACGCGTGTCTAGGGATACGAATTGAAACTAACAATACAGCACTGGCTATGAACACTTTGAATTGAATTGAGCGAGAAATTATGAACTACATGAACCATCATGCAAGAGGTAATTACGTTGGGGCGTGTCTGGTGCGCTGCTACCCCCCTAAGAGTACAAAGATTGGCTCTCACGAGCCGCCGAGCTGACGAGCTCGGGAGCATGCGCCTTCATGCTGTGAGTGGAACTGGCCCTGAGAGATGAGGCAGCACGCCCTGCAACCTATGAACTTTGCTTTTTTCCCTACTGACGATTGAGGAATCATGAAACACGTGTCTAGGGATACGAATTGAAACTAATAATACAGCACTGGCTATGAACACTTTGAATTGAGCGAGAAATTATTAACTACATGAACCATCATGCAAGAGGTAATTACGTAGGGGCGTGTCTGGTGCGCTCCCACCCCCTAAGAGTACAAAGATTGGCTCTCACGAGCCGCCGAGCTGAGGAGCTCGGGAGCCTGCGCCTTCATGCTGTGAGTGGAACTGGTCCTGAGAGATGAGGCAGCACGCCCTGCAACCTATGAACTTTGCTTTTTTCCCTACTGACGATTGAGGAATCATGAAACGCGTGTCTAGGTATACGAGTTGAAACTAATAATACAGCACTGGCTATGAACACTTTGAATTGAATTGAGCGAGAAATTATGAACTACATGAACCATCATGCAAGAGGTAATTACGTTGGGGCGTGTCTGGTGCGCTCCGACCCCCCTAAGAGTACAAAGATTGGCTCTCACGAGCCGCCGAGCTGACGAGCTCGGGAGCCTGCACCTTCATGTTGTGAGTGGAACTGGTCCTGAGAGATGAGGCAGCACGCTCTGCAACCTATGAACTTTGCTTTTTTCCCTACTGACAATTGAGGAATCACGAAACACGTGTCTAGGGATACGAATTGAAACTAATAATACAGCACTGGCTATGAGCACTTTGAATTGAATTGAGCGAGAAATTATGAACTACATGAACCATCATGCAAGAGGTAATTACGTTGGGGCGTGTCTGGTGCGCTCCCACCCCCCTAAGAGTACAAAGATTGGCTCTCACGAGCTGACGAGCTCGGGACCCTGCGCCTTCATGCTGTGAGTGGAACTAGTCCTGAGAGATGAGGCAGCACGCCCTGCAACCTATGAACTTTGCTTTTTTCCTACTGACGATTGAGGAATCATGAAACACGCGTCTAGGGATACGAATTGAAACTAATAATACAGCACTGGCTATGAACACTTTGAATTGAGCGAGAAATCATGAACCACATGAACCATCATGCAAGAGGTATTTGCGTTGGGGCGTGTCTGGTGCGCTCCCACCCCCCTAAGAGTACAAAGATTGGCTCTCACGAGCCGCCGAGCTGACGAGCTCGGGAGCCTGCGCCTTCATGCTGTGAGTGGAACTGGTCCTGAGAGATGAGGCAGCACGCCCTGCAACCTATGAACTTTGCTTTTTTCCCTACTGACGATTGAGGAATCATGAAACACGTGTCTAGGGATACGAATAATTGAAACTAATAATACAGCACTGGCTATGAACACTTTGAATTGAATTGAGCGATAAATTATGAACTACATGAACCATCATGCAAGAGGTAATTACGTTGGGGCGTTTCTGGTGTGCTCCCACCCCCCTAAGAGTACAAAGATTGGCGCTCATGAGCCGCCGAGCTGACGAGCTCGGGAGCCTGTGCCTTCATGCTGTGAGTGGAACTGGTCCTGAGAGATGAGGCAGGACGCCCTGCAACCTATGAACTTTGCTTTTTTCTCTACTGACGATTGAGGAATCATGAAACACGTGTCTAGGGATACGAATTGAAACTAATAATACAGCACTGGCTATGAACACTTTGAATTGAATTGAGCGAGAAATTATGAAATACATGAACCATCATGCAAGAGGTAATTACGTTGGGGCATGTCTGGTGCGCTCCCAACCCCCTAAGATTACAAAGATTGGCTCTCACGAGCCGCCGAGCTGACAAGCTCGGGAGCCTGCGCCTTCATGCTGTGAGTGGAACTGGCCTTGAGAGATGAGGCAGCACGCCCTGGAACCTATGAACTTTGCTTTTTTCCCTACTGACGATTGAGGAATCATGAAACACGTGTCTAGGGATACGAATTGAAACTAATAATACAGCACTGGCTATGAACACTTTGAATTGAGCGAGAAATTATGAACTACATGAACCATCATGCAAGAGGTAATTACGTTGGGACGTGTCTGGTGTGCTCCCACCCCCTAAGAGTACAAAGATTGGCTCTCACGAGCCTCCGAGCTGACGAGCTCGGGAGCCTGCGCCTTCATGCTGTGAGTGGAACTGGTCCTGAGAGATGAGGCAGCACGCCCTGCAACCTACGAACTTTGCTTTTTTCCCTACTGACGATTGAGGAATCATGAAACACGTGTCTAGGGATACGAATTGAAACTAATAATACAGCACTGGCTATGAACACTTTGAATTGAATTGAGCGATAAATTATGAACTACATGAACCATCATGCAAGAGGTAATTACGTTGGGGCGTGTCTGGTGTGCTCCCACCGCCCTAAGAGTACAAAGATTGGCTCTCATGAGCCGCCGAGCTGACGAGCTCGGGAGCCTGCGCCTTCATGCTGTGAGTGGAACTGGTCCTGAGAGATGAGGCAGGACGCCCTGCAACCTATGAACTTTGCTTTTTTTCCCTACTGACGATTGAGGAATCATGAAACACGTGTCTAGGGATACGAATTGAAACTAATAATACAGCACTGGCTATGAACACTTTGAATTGAATTGAGCGAGAAATTATGAACTACATGAACCATCATGCAAGAGGTAATTACGTTGGGGCGTGTCTGGTGCGCTCCCACCCCCCTAAGAGTACAAAGATTGTCTCTCACGAGCCGCCGAGCTGACAAGCTTGGGAGCCTGCGCCTTCATGCTGTGAGTGGAACTGGCCTTGAGAGATGAGGCAGCACGCCCTGGAACCTATGAACTTTGCTTTTTTCCCTACTGACGATTGAGGAATCATGAAACACGTGTCTAGGGATACGAATTGAAACTAATAATACAGCACTGGCTATGAACACTTTGAATTGAGCGAGAAATTATGAACTACATGAACCATCATGCAAGAGGTAATTACGTTGGGGGGTGTCTGGTGCGCTCCCACCCCCTAAGAGTACAAAGATTGGCTCTCACGAGCCGCCGAGCTGACGGGCTCGGGAGCCTGCACCTTCATGCTGTGAGTGGAACTGGTCCTGAGAGATGAGGCAGCACGCCCTGCAACCTATGAACTTTGCTTTTTTCCCTACTGACGATTGAGGAATCATGAAATGCGTGTCTAGGAATACGAATTGAAACTAATAATACAGCACTGGCTATGAACACTTTGAATTGAATTGAGCGAGAAATTATGAACTACATGAACCATCATGCAAGAGGTAATTACGTTGGGGCGTGTCTGGTGCGCTCCCACCCCCCTAAGAGTACAAAGATTGGCTCTCACGAGCTGCCGAGCTGACGAGCTCGGGAGCCTGCACCTTCATGCTGTGAGTGGAACTGGTCCTGAGAGATGAGGCAGCACGCTCTGGAACCTATGAACTTTGCTTTTTTCCCTACTGACAATTGAGGAATCATGAAACGCATGTCTAGGGATACAAATTGAAACTAATAATACAGCACTGGCTATGAACACTTTGAATTGAATTGAGCGAGAAATTATGAACTACATGAACCATCATGCAAGAGGTAATTATGTTGGGGCGTGTCTGGTGCGCTCCCACCCCCCTAAGAGTACAAAGATTGGCTCTCACGAGCCGCAGAGCTGACGAGCTCGGGAGTCTGCGCCTTCATGCTGTGAGTGGAACTGGTCCTGAGAGATGAGGCAGCACGCCCTGCAACCTATGAACTTTGCTTTTTTTCCCTACTGACG
This sequence comes from Lissotriton helveticus, assembly GCF_964261635.1. Lineage (NCBI taxonomy): Eukaryota > Metazoa > Chordata > Amphibia > Caudata > Salamandridae > Lissotriton > Lissotriton helveticus. Next base: position 1,787,959,791 of record NC_136065.1, read on the forward strand.
ATTGAGGTATCATGAAACGCGTGTCTAGGGATACGAATTGAAACTAATAATACAGCACTGGCTATGAACACTTTGAATTGAATTGAGCGACAAATTATGAACTACATGAACCATCATGCAAGAGGTAATTATGTTGGGGCGTGTCTGGTGCGCTCCCACCCCCCTAAGAGTACAAAGATTGGCTCTCACGAGCCGCCGAGCTGACGAGCTCGGGAGCATGCGCCTTCATGCTATGAGTAGAACTGGCCCTGAGAGATGAGGCAGCACGCCCTGCAACCTATGAACTTTGCTTTTTTCCCTATTGACGATTGAGGAATCATGAAACACGTGTCTAGGGATACGAATTGAAACTAATAATACAGCACTGGCTATGAACACTTTGAATTGAGCGAGAAATTATGAACTACATGAACCATCATGCAAGAGGTAATTACGTAGGGGCGTGTCTGGTGCGCTCCCACCCCCTAAGAGTACAAAGATTGGCTCTCACGAGCCGCCGAGCTGACGAGCTCGGGAGCCTGCGCCTTCATGCTGTGAGTGGAACTGGTCCTGAGAGATGAGGCAGCACGCCCTGCAACCTATGAACTTTGCTTTTTTCCCTACTGACGATTGAGGAATCATGAAACGCGTGTCTAGGTATACGAATTGAAACTAATAATACAGCACTGGCTATGAACACTTTGAATTGAATTGAGCGAGAAATTATGAACTACATGAACCATCATGCAAGAGGTAATTACGTTGGGGCGTGTCTGGTGCGCTCCCACCCCCCTAAGAGTACAAAGATTGGCTCTCACGAGCCGCCGAGCTGACGAGCTCGGGAGCCTGCACCTTCATGCTGTGAGTGGAACTGGTCCTGAGAGATGAGGCAGCACGCTCTGCAACCTATGAACTTTGCTTTTTTCCCTACTGACGATTGAGGAATCATGAAACACGTGTCTAGGGATACGAATTGAAACTAATAATACAGCACTGGCTATGAGCACTTTGAATTGAATTGAGCGAGAAATTATGAACTACATGAACCATCATGCAAGAGGTAATTACGTTGGGGCGTGTCTGGTGCGCTCCCACCCGCCTAAGAGTACAAAGATTGGCTCTCACGAGCCGCCGAGCTGACGAGCTCGGGACCCTGCGCCTTCATGCTGTGAGTGGAACTAGTCCTGAGAGATGAGGCAGCACGCCCTGCAACCTATGAACTTTGCTTTTTTCCTACTGACGATTGAGGAATCATGAAACACGCGTCTAGGGATACGAATTGAAACTAATAATACAGCACTGGCTATGAACACTTTGAATTGAGCGAGAAATCATGAACCACATGAACCATCATGCAAGAGGTATTTGCGTTGGGGCGTGTCTGGTGCGCTCCCACCCCCCCTAAGAGTACAAAGATTGGCTCTCACGAGCCGCCGAGCTGACGAGCTCGGGAGCCTGCGCCTTCATGCTGTGAGTGGAACTGGTCCTGAGAGATGAGGCAGCACGCCCTGCAACCTATGAACTTTGCTTTTTTCCCTACTGACGATTGAGGAATCATGAAACACGTGTCTAGGGATACGAATTGAAACTAATAATACAGCACTGGCTATGAACACTTTGAATTGAATTGAGCGAGAAATTATGAACTACATGAACCATCATGCAAGAGGTAATTACGTTGGGGCGTGTCTGGTGCGCTCCCACCCCCCTAAGAGTACAAAGATTGTCTCTCACGAGCCGCCGAGCTGACAAGCTTGGGAGCCTGCGCCTTCATGCTGTGAGTGGAACTGGCCTTGAGAGATGAGGCAGCACGCCCTGGAACCTATGAACTTTGCTTTTTTCCCTACTGACGATTGAGGAATCATGAAACACGTGTCTAGGGATACGAATTGAAACTAATAATACAGCACTGGCTATGAACACTTTGAATTGAGCGAGAAATTATGAACTACATGAACCATCATGCAAGAGGTAATTACGTTGGGGGGTGTCTGGTGCGCTCCCACCCCCTAAGAGTACAAAGATTGGCTCTCACGAGCTGACGGGCTCGGGAGCCTGCACCTTCATGCTGTGAGTGGAACTGGTCCTGAGAGATGAGGCAGCACGCCCTGCAACCTATGAACTTTGCTTTTTTCCCTACTGACGATTGAGGAATCATGAAATGCGTGTCTAGGAATACGAATTGAAACTAATAATACAGCACTGGCTATGAACACTTTGAATTGAATTGAGCGAGAAATTATGAACTACATGAACCATCATGCAAGAGGTAATTACGTTGGGGCGTGTCTGGTGCGCTCCCACCCCCCTAAGAGTACAAAGATTGGCTCTCACGAGCTTCCGAGCTGACGAGCTCCGGAGCCTGCACCTTCATGCTGTGAGTGGAACTGGTCCTGAGAGATGAGGCAGCACGCTCTGCAACCTATGAACTTTGCTTTTTTCCCTACTGACAATTGAGGAATCATGAAACGCATGTCTAGGGATACAAATTGAAACTAATAATACAGCACTGGCTATGAACACTTTGAATTGAATTGAGCGAGAAATTATGAACTACATGAACCATCATGCAAGAGGTAATTATGTTGGGGCGTGTCTGGTGCGCTCCCCCCCCCCTAAGAGTACAAAGATTGGCTCTCACGAGCCGCAGAGCTGACGAGCTCGGGAGCCTGCGCCTTCATGCTGTGAGTGGAACTGGTCCTGAGAGATGAGGCAGCACGCCCTGCAACCTATGAACTTTGCTTTTTTTCCCTACTGACGATTGAGGTATCATGAAACGCGTGTCTAGGGATACGAATTGAAACTAATAATACAGCACTGGCTATGAACACTTTGAATTGAATTGAGCGACAAATTATGAACTACATGAACCATCATGCAAGAGGTAATTATGTTGGGGCGTGTCTGGTGCGCTCCCACCCCCCTAAGAGTACAAAGATTGGCTCTCACGAGCCGCCGAGCTGACGAGCTCGGGAGCATGCGCCTTCATGCTATGAGTAGAACTGGCCCTGAGAGATGAGGCAGCACGCCCTGCAACCTATGAACTTTGCTTTTTTCCCTATTGACGATTGAGGAATCATGAAACACGTGTCTAGGGATACGAATTGAAACTAATAATACAGCACTGGCTATGAACACTTTGAATTGAGCGAGAAATTATGAACTACATGAACCATCATGCAAGAGGTAATTACGTAGGGGCGTGTCTGGTGCGCTCCCACCCCCTAAGAGTACAAAGATTGGCTCTCACGAGCCGCCGAGCTGACGAGCTCGGGAGCCTGCGCCTTCATGCTGTGAGTGGAACTGGTCCTGAGAGATGAGGCAGCACGCCCTGCAACCTATGAACTTTGCTTTTTTCCCTACTGACGATTGAGGAATCATGAAACGCGTGTCTAGGTATACGAATTGAAACTAATAATACAGCACTGGCTATGAACACTTTGAATTGAATTGAGCGAGAAATTATGAACTACATGAACCATCATGCAAGAGGTAATTACGTTGGGGCGTGTCTGGTGCGCTCCCACCCCCCTAAGAGTACAAAGATTGGCTCTCACGAGCCGCCGAGCTGACGAGCTCGGGAGCCTGCACCTTCATGCTGTGAGTGGAACTGGTCCTGAGAGATGAGGCAGCACGCTCTGCAACCTATGAACTTTGCTTTTTTCCCTACTGACGATTGAGGAATCATGAAACACGTGTCTAGGGATACGAATTGAAACTAATAATACAGCACTGGCTATGAGCACTTTGAATTGAATTGAGCGAGAAATTATGAACTACATGAACCATCATGCAAGAGGTAATTACGTTGGGGCGTGTCTGGTGCGCTCCCACCCCCCTAAGAGTACAAAGATTGGCTCTCACGAGCCACAGAGCTGACGAGCTCGGGAGCCTGCGCCTTCATGCTGTGAGTGGAACGGGTCCTGAAAGATGAGGCAGCACGCCCTGCAACCTATGAATTTGCTTTTTTTCCCTACTGACGATTGAGGAATCATGAAACGCGTGTCTAGGAATACGAATTGAAACTAATAATACAGCACTGGCTATGAACACTTTGAATTGAATTGAGCGAGAAATTATGAACTACATGAACCATCATGCAAGAGGTAATTACGTTGGGGCGTGTCTGGTGCGCTCCCACCCGCCTAAGAGTACAAAGATTGGCTCTCACGAGCCGCCGAGCTGACGAGCTCGGGACCCTGCGCCTTCATGCTGTGAGTGGAACTAGTCCTGAGAGATGAGGCAGCACGCCCTGCAACCTATGAACTTTGCTTTTTTCCTACTGACGATTGAGGAATCATGAAACACGCGTCTAGGGATACGAATTGAAACTAATAATACAGCACTGGCTATGAACACTTTGAATTGAGCGAGAAATCATGAACCACATGAACCATCATGCAAGAGGTATTTGCGTTGGGGCGTGTCTGGTGCGCTCCCACCCCCCCTAAGAGTACAAAGATTGGCTCTCACGAGACGCCGAGCTGACGAGCTCGGGAGCCTGCGCCTTCATGCTGTGAGTGGAACTGGTCCTGAGAGATGAGGCAGCACGCCCTGCAACCTATGAACTTTGCTTTTTTTCCCTACTGACGATTGAGGTATCATGAAACGCGTGTCTAGGGATACGAATTGAAACTAATTATACAGCACTGGCTATGAACACTTTGAATTGAATTGAGCGAGAAATTATGAACTACATGAACCATCATGCAAGAGGTAATTATGTTGGGGCGTGTCTGGTGCGCTGCTACCCCCCTAAGAGTACAAAGATTGGCTCTCACGAGCCGCCGAGCTGACGAGCTCAGGAGCATGCGCCTTCATGCTGTGAGTGGAACTGGCCCTGAGAGATGAGGCAGCACGCCCTGCAACCTATGAACTTTGCTTTTTTCCCTACTGACGATTGAGGAATCATGAAACACGTGTCTAGGGATACGAATTGAAACTAATAATACAGCACTGGCTATGAACACTTTGAATTGAGCGAGAAATTATGAACTACATGAACCATCATGCAAGAGGTAATTACGAAGGGGCATGTCTGGTGCGCTCCTACCCCCTAAGAGTACAAAGATTGGCTCTCACGAGCCGCCGAGCTGACGAGCTCGGGAGCCTGCGCCTTCATGCTGTGAGTGGAACTGGTCCTGAGAGATGAGGCAGCACGCCCTGCAACCTATGAACTTTGCTTTTTTCCCTACTGACGATTGAGGAATCATGAAACGCGTGTCTAGGTATACGAATTGAAACTAATAATACAGCACTGGCTATGAACACTTTGAATTGAATTGAGCGAGAAATTATGAACTAAATGAACCATCATGCAAGAGGTATTTACGTTGGGGCGTGTCTGGTGCGCTCCGACCCCCCTAAGAGTACAAAGATTGGCTCTCACGAGCCGCCGAGCTGACGAGCTCGGGAGCCTGCACCTTCATGCTGTGAGTGGAACTGGTCCTGAGAGATGAGGCAGCACGCTCTGCAACCTATGAACTTTGCTTTTTTCCCTACTGACGATTGAGGAATCATGAAACACGTGTCTAGGGATACGAATTGAAACTAATAATACAGCACTGGCTATGAGCACTTTGAATTGAATTGAGCGAGAAATTATGAACTACATGAACCATCATGCAAGAGGTAATTACGTTGGGGCGTGTCTGGTGCGCTCCCACCCCCCTAAGAGTACAAAGATTGGCTCTCACGAGCCACAGAGCTGACGAGCTCGGGAGCCTGCGCCTTCATGCTGTGAGTGGAACGGGTCCTGAAAGATGAGGCAGCACGCCCTGCAACCTATGAATTTGCTTTTTTTCCCTACTGACGATTGAGGAATCATGAAACGCGTGTCTAGGAATACGAATTGAAACTAATAATACAGCACTGGCTATGAACACTTTGAATTGAATTGAGCGAGAAATTATGAACTACATGAACCATCATGCAAGAGGTAATTACGTTGTGGCGTGTCTGGTGCGCTCCCACCCGCCTAAGAGTACAAAGATTGGCTCTCACGAGCCGCCGAGCTGACGAGCTCGGGACCCTGCGCCTTCATGCTGTGAGTGGAACTAGTCCTGAGAGATGAGGCAGCACGCCCTGCAACCTATGAACTTTGCTTTTTTCCTACTGACGATTGAGGAATCATGAAACACGCGTCTAGGGATACGAATTGAAACTAATAATACAGCACTGGCTATGAACACTTTGAATTGAGCGAGAAATCATGAACCACATGAACCATCATGCAAGAGGTATTTGCGTTGGGGCGTGTCTGGTGCGCTCCCACCCCCCCTAAGAGTACAAAGATTGGCTCTCACGAGCCGCCGAGCTGACGAGCTCGGGAGCCTGCACCTTCATGCTGTGAGTGGAACTGGTCCTGAGAGATGAGGCAGCACGCCCTGCAACCTATGAACTTTGCTTTTTTCCCTACTGACGATTGAGGAATCATGAAACACGTGTCTAGGGATACGAATTGAAACTAATAATACAGCACTGGCTATGAACACTTTGAATTGAATTGAGCGAGAAATTATGAACTACATGAACCATCATGCAAGAGGTAATTACGTTGGGGCGTGTCTGGTGCGCTCCCACCCCCCTAAGAGTACAAAGATTGTCTCTCACGAGCCGCCGAGCTGACAAGCTTGGGAGCCTGCGCCTTCATGCTGTGAGTGGAACTGGCCTTGAGAGATGAGGCAGCACGCCCTGGAACCTATGAACTTTGCTTTTTTCCCTACTGACGATTGAGGAATCATGAAACACGTGTCTAGGGATACGAATTGAAACTAATAATACAGCACTGGCTATGAACACTTTGAATTGAGCGAGAAATTATGAACTACATGAACCATCATGCAAGAGGTAATTACATTGGGGGGTGTCTGGTGCGCTCCCACCCCCTAGGAGTACAAAGATTGGCTCTCACGAGCCGCCGAGCTGACGGGCTCGGGAGCCTGCACCTTCATGCTGTGAGTGGAACTGGTCCTGAGAGATGAGGCAGCACGCCCTGCAACCTATGAACTTTGCTTTTTTCCCTACTGACGATTGAGGAATCATGAAATGCGTGTCTAGGAATACGAATTGAAACTAATAATACAGCACTGGCTATGAACACTTTGAATTGAATTGAGCGAGAAATTATGAACTACATGAACCATCATGCAAGAGGTAATTACGTTGGGGCGTGTCTGGTGCGCTCCCACCCCCCTAAGAGTACAAAGATTGGCTCTCACGAGCTTCCGAGCTGACGAGCTCGGGAGCCTGCACCTTCATGCTGTGAGTGGAACTGGTCCTGAGAGATGAGGCAGCACGCTCTGCAACCTATGAACTTTGCTTTTTTCCCTACTGACAATTGAGGAATCATGAAACGCATGTCTAGGGATACAAATTGAAACTAATAATACAGCACTGGCTATGAACACTTTGAATTGAATTGAGCGAGAAATTATGAACTACATGAACCATCATGCAAGAGGTAATTATGTTGGGGCGTGTCTGGTGCGCTCCCACCCCCCTAAGAGTACAAAGATTGGCTCTCACGAGCCGCAGAGCTGACGAGCTCGGGAGCCTGCGCCTTCATGCTGTGAGTGGAACTGGTCCTGAGAGATGAGGCAGCACGCCCTGCAACCTATGAACTTTGCTTTTTTTCCCTACTGACGATTGAGGTATCATGAAACGCGTGTCTAGGGATACGAATTGAAACTAATAATACAGCACTGGCTATGAACACTTTGAATTGAATTGAGCGACAAATTATGAACTACATGAACCATCATGCAAGAGGTAATTATGTTGGGGCGTGTCTGGTGCGCTCCCACCCCCCTAAGAGTACAAAGATTGGCTCTCACGAGCCGCCGAGCTGACGAGCTCGGGAGCATGCGCCTTCATGCTATGAGTAGAACTGGCCCTGAGAGATGAGGCAGCACGCCCTGCAACCTATGAACTTTGCTTTTTTCCCTATTGACGATTGAGGAATCATGAAACACGTGTCTAGGGATACGAATTGAAACTAATAATACAGCACTGGCTATGAACACTTTGAATTGAGCGAGAAATTATGAACTACATGAACCATCATGCAAGAGGTAATTACGTAGGGGCGTGTCTGGTGCGCTCCAACCCCCTAAGAGTACAAAGATTGGCTCTCACGAGCCGCCGAGCTGACGAGCTCGGGAGCCTGCGCCTTCATGCTGTGAGTGGAACTGGTCCTGAGAGATGAGGCAGCACGCCCTGCAACCTATGAACTTTGCTTTTTCCCCCTACTGACGATTGAGGAATCATGAAACGCGTGTCTAGGTATACGAATTGAAACTAATAATACAGCACTGGCTATGAACACTTTGAATTGAATTGAGCGAGAAATTATGAACTACATGAACCATCATGCAAGAGGTAATTACGTTGGGGCGTGTCTGGTGCGCTCCCACCCCCCTAAGAGTACAAAGATTGGCTCTCACGAGCCGCCGAGCTGACGAGCTCGGGAGCCTGCACCTTCATGCTGTGAGTGGAACTGGTCCTGAGAGATGAGGCAGCACGCTCTGCAACCTATGAACTTTGCTTTTTCCCCCTACTGACGATTGAGGAATCATGAAACACGTGTCTAGGGATACGAATTGAAACTAATAATACAGCACTGGCTATGAGCACTTTGAATTGAATTGAGCGAGAAATTATGAACTACATGAACCATCATGCAAGAGGTAATTACGTTGGGGCGTGTCTGGTGCGCTCCCACCACCCTAAGAGTACAAAGATTGGCTCTCACGAGCCACAGAGCTGACGAGCTCGGGAGCCTGCGCCTTCATGCTGTGAGTGGAACGGGTCCTGAAAGATGAGGCAGCACGCCCTGCAACCTATGAATTTGCTTTTTTTCCCTACTGACGATTGAGGAATCATGAAACGCGTGTCTAGGAATACGAATTGAAACTAATAATACAGCACTGGCTATGAACACTTTGAATTGAATTGAGCGAGAAATTATGAACTACATGAACCATCATGCAAGAGGTAATTACGTTGGGGCGTGTCTGGTGCGCTCCCACCCGCCTAAGAGTACAAAGATTGGCTCTCACGAGCCGCCGAGCTGACGAGCTCGGGACCCTGCGCCTTCATGCTGTGAGTGGAACTAGTCCTGAGAGATGAGGCAGCACGCCCTGCAACCTATGAACTTTGCTTTTTTTCCCTACTGACGATTGAGGTATCATGAAACGCGTGTCTAGGGATACGAATTGAAACTAATAATACAGCACTGGCTATGAACACTTTGAATTGAATTGAGCGACAAATTATGAACTACATGAACCATCATGCAAGAGGTAATTATGTTGGGGCGTGTCTGGTGCGCTCCCACCCCCCTAAGAGTACAAAGATTGGCTCTCACGAGCCGCCGAGCTGACGAGCTCGGGAGCATGCGCCTTCATGCTATGAGTAGAACTGGCCCTGAGAGATGAGGCAGCACGCCCTGCAACCTATGAACTTTGCTTTTTTCCCTATTGACGATTGAGGAATCATGAAACACGTGTCTAGGGATACGAATTGAAACTAATAATACAGCACTGGCTATGAACACTTTGAATTGAGCGAGAAATTATGAACTACATGAACCATCATGCAAGAGGTAATTACGTAGGGGCGTGTCTGGTGCGCTCCCACCCCCTAAGAGTACAAAGATTGGCTCTCACGAGCCGCCGAGCTGACGAGCTCGGGAGCCTGCGCCTTCATGCTGTGAGTGGAACTGGTCCTGAGAGATGAGGCAGCACGCCCTGCAACCTATGAACTTTGCTTTTTTCCCTACTGACGATTGAGGAATCATGAAACGCGTGTCTAGGTATACGAATTGAAACTAATAATACAGCACTGGCTATGAACACTTTGAATTGAATTGAGCGAGAAATTATGAACTACATGAACCATCATGCAAGAGGTAATTACGTTGGGGCGTGTCTGGTGCGCTCCCACCCCCCTAAGAGTACAAAGATTGGCTCTCACGAGCCGCCGAGCTGACGAGCTCGGGAGCCTGCACCTTCATGCTGTGAGTGGAACTGGTCCTGAGAGATGAGGCAGCACGCTCTGCAACCTATGAACTTTGCTTTTTTCCCTACTGACGATTGAGGAATCATGAAACACGTGTCTAGGGATACGAATTGAAACTAATAATACAGCACTGGCTATGAGCACTTTGAATTGAATTGAGCGAGAAATTATGAACTACATGAACCATCATGCAAGAGGTAATTACGTTGGGGCGTGTCTGGTGCGCTCCCACCCGCCTAAGAGTACAAAGATTGGCTCTCACGAGCCGCCGAGCTGACGAGCTCGGGACCCTGCGCCTTCATGCTGTGAGTGGAACTAGTCCTGAGAGATGAGGCAGCACGCCCTGCAACCTATGAACTTTGCTTTTTTCCTACTGACGATTGAGGAATCATGAAACACGCGTCTAGGGATACGAATTGAAACTAATAATACAGCACTGGCTATGAACACTTTGAATTGAGCGAGAAATCATGAACCACATGAACCATCATGCAAGAGGTATTTGCGTTGGGGCGTGTCTGGTGCGCTCCCACCCCCCCTAAGAGTACAAAGATTGGCTCTCACGAGCCGCCGAGCTGACGAGCTCGGGAGCCTGCGCCTTCATGCTGTGAGTGGAACTGGTCCTGAGAGATGAGGCAGCACGCCCTGCAACCTATGAACTTTGCTTTTTTCCCTACTGACGATTGAGGAATCATGAAACACGTGTCTAGGGATACGAATTGAAACGAATAATACAGCACTGGCTATGAACACTTTGAATTGAATTGAGCGAGAAATTATGAACTACATGAACCATCATGCAAGAGGTAATTACGTTGGGGCGTGTCTGGTGCGCTCCCACCCCCCTAAGAGTACAAAGATTGTCTCTCACGAGCCGCCGAGCTGACAAGCTTGGGAGCCTGCGCCTTCATGCTGTGAGTGGAACTGGCCTTGAGAGATGAGGCAGCACGCCCTGGAACCTATGAACTTTGCTTTTTTCCCTACTGACGATTGAGGAATCATGAAACACGTGTCTAGGGATACGAATTGAAACTAATAATACAGCACTGGCTATGAACACTTTGAATTGAGCGAGAAATTATGAACTACATGAACCATCATGCAAGAGGTAATTACGTTGGGGGGTGTCTGGTGCGCTCCCACCCCCTAAGAGTACAAAGATTGGCTCTCACGAGCTGACGGGCTCGGGAGCCTGCACCTTCATGCTGTGAGTGGAACTGGTCCTGAGAGATGAGGCAGCACGCCCTGCAACCTATGAACTTTGCTTTTTTCCCTACTGACGATTGAGGAATCATGAAATGCGTGTCTAGGAATACGAATTGAAACTAATAATACAGCACTGGCTATGAACACTTTGAATTGAATTGAGCGAGAAATTATGAACTACATGAACCATCATGCAAGAGGTAATTACGTTGGGGCGTGTCTGGTGCGCTCCCACCCCCCTAAGAGTACAAAGATTGGCTCTCACGAGCTTCCGAGCTGACGAGCTCCGGAGCCTGCACCTTCATGCTGTGAGTGGAACTGGTCCTGAGAGATGAGGCAGCACGCTCTGCAACCTATGAACTTTGCTTTTTTCCCTACTGACAATTGAGGAATCATGAAACGCATGTCTAGGGATACAAATTGAAACTAATAATACAGCACTGGCTATGAACACTTTGAATTGAATTGAGCGAGAAATTATGAACTACATGAACCATCATGCAAGAGGTAATTATGTTGGGGCGTGTCTGGTGCGCTCCCCCCCCCCTAAGAGTACAAAGATTGGCTCTCACGAGCCGCAGAGCTGACGAGCTCGGGAGCCTGCGCCTTCATGCTGTGAGTGGAACTGGTCCTGAGAGATGAGGCAGCACGCCCTGCAACCTATGAACTTTGCTTTTTTTCCCTACTGACGATTGAGGTATCATGAAACGCGTGTCTAGGGATACGAATTGAAACTAATAATACAGCACTGGCTATGAACACTTTGAATTGAATTGAGCGACAAATTATGAACTACATGAACCATCATGCAAGAGGTAATTATGTTGGGGCGTGTCTGGTGCGCTCCCACCCCCCTAAGAGTACAAAGATTGGCTCTCACGAGCCGCCGAGCTGACGAGCTCGGGAGCATGCGCCTTCATGCTATGAGTAGAACTGGCCCTGAGAGATGAGGCAGCACGCCCTGCAACCTATGAACTTTGCTTTTTTCCCTATTGACGATTGAGGAATCATGAAACACGTGTCTAGGGATACGAATTGAAACTAATAATACAGCACTGGCTATGAACACTTTGAATTGAGCGAGAAATTATGAACTACATGAACCATCATGCAAGAGGTAATTACGTAGGGGCGTGTCTGGTGCGCTCCCACCCGCTAAGAGTACAAAGATTGGCTCTCACGAGCCGCCGAGCTGACGAGCTCGGGAGCCTGCGCCTTCATGCTGTGAGTGGAACTGGTCCTGAGAGATGAGGCAGCACGCCCTGCAACCTATGAACTTTGCTTTTTTCCCTACTGACGATTGAGGAATCATGAAACGCGTGTCTAGGTATACGAATTGAAACTAATAATACAGCACTGGCTATGAACACTTTGAATTGAATTGAGCGAGAAATTATGAACTACATGAACCATCATGCAAGAGGTAATTACGTTGGGGCGTGTCTGGTGCGCTCCCACCCCCCTAAGAGTACAAAGATTGGCTCTCACGAGCCGCCGAGCTGACGAGCTCGGGAGCCTGCACCTTCATGCTGTGAGTGGAACTGGTCCTGAGAGATGAGGCAGCACGCTCTGCAACCTATGAACTTTGCTTTTTTCCCTACTGACGATTGAGGAATCATGAAACACGTGTCTAGGGATACGAATTGAAACTAATAATACAGCACTGGCTATGAGCACTTTGAATTGAATTGAGCGAGAAATTATGAACTACATGAACCATCATGCAAGAGGTAATTACGTTGGGGCGTGTCTGGTGCGCTCCCACCCCCCTAAGAGTACAAAGATTGGCTCTCACGAGCCACAGAGCTGACGAGCTCGGGAGCCTGCGCCTTCATGCTGTGAGTGGAACGGGTCCTGAAAGATGAGGCAGCACGCCCTGCAACCTATGAATTTGCTTTTTTTCCCTACTGACGATTGAGGAATCATGAAACGCGTGTCTAGGAATACGAATTGAAACTAATAATACAGCACTGGCTATGAACACTTTGAATTGAATTGAGCGAGAAATTATGAACTACATGAACCATCATGCAAGAGGTAATTACGTTGGGGCGTGTCTGGTGCGCTCCCACCCGCCTAAGAGTACAAAGATTGGCTCTCACGAGCCGCCGAGCTGACGAGCTCGGGACCCTGCGCCTTCATGCTGTGAGTGGAACTAGTCCTGAGAGATGAGGCAGCACGCCCTGCAACCTATGAACTTTGCTTTTTTCCTACTGACGATTGAGGAATCATGAAACACGCGTCTAGGGATACGAATTGAAACTAATAATACAGCACTGGCTATGAACACTTTGAATTGAGCGAGAAATCATGAACCACATGAACCATCATGCAAGAGGTATTTGCGTTGGGGCGTGTCTGGTGCGCTCCCACCCCCCCTAAGAGTACAAAGATTGGCTCTCACGAGCCGCCGAGCTGACGAGCTCGGGAGCCTGCGCCTTCATGCTGTGAGTGGAACTGGTCCTGAGAGATGAGGCAGCACGCCCTGCAACCTATGAACTTTGCTTTTTTTCCCTACTGACGATTGAGGTATCATGAAACGCGTGTCTAGGGATACGAATTGAAACTAATTATACAGCACTGGCTATGAACACTTTGAATTGAATTGAGCGAGAAATTATGAACTACATGAACCATCATGCAAGAGGTAATTACGTTGGGGCGTGTCTGGTGCGCTGCTACCCCCCTAAGAGTACAAAGATTGGCTCTCACGAGCCGCCGAGCTGACGAGCTCAGGAGCATGCGCCTTCATGCTGTGAGTGGAACTGGCCCTGAGAGATGAGGCAGCACGCCCTGCAACCTATGAACTTTGCTTTTTTCCCTACTGACGATTGAGGAATCATGAAACACGTGTCTAGGGATACGAATTGAAACTAATAATACAGCACTGGCTATGAACACTTTGAATTGAGCGAGAAATTATGAACTACATGAACCATCATGCAAGAGGTAATTACGAAGGGGCATGTCTGGTGCGCTCCTACCCCTAAGAGTACAAAGATTGGCTCTCACGAGCCGCCGAGCTGACGAGCTCGGGAGCCTGCGCCTTCATGCTGTGAGTGGAACTGGTCCTGAGAGATGAGGCAGCACGCCCTGCAACCTATGAACTTTGCTTTTTTCCCTACTGACGATTGAGGAATCATGAAACGCGTGTCTAGGTATACGAATTGAAACTAATAATACAGCACTGGCTATGAACACTTTGAATTGAATTGAGCGAGAAATTATGAACTAAATGAACCATCATGCAAGAGGTATTTACGTTGGGGCGTGTCTGGTGCGCTCCGACCCCCCTAAGAGTACAAAGATTGGCTCTCACGAGCCGCCGAGCTGACGAGCTCGGGAGCCTGCACCTTCATGCTGTGAGTGGAACTGGTCCTGAGAGATGAGGCAGCACGCTCTGCAACCTATGAACTTTGCTTTTTTCCCTACTGACGATTGAGGAATCATGAAACACGTGTCTAGGGATACGAATTGAAACTAATAATACAGCACTGGCTATGAGCACTTTGAATTGAATTGAGCGAGAAATTATGAACTACATGAACCATCATGCAAGAGGTAATTACGTTGGGGCGTGTCTGGTGCGCTCCCACCCCCCTAAGAGTACAAAGATTGGCTCTCACGAGCCACAGAGCTGACGAGCTCGGGAGCCTGCGCCTTCATGCTGTGAGTGGAACGGGTCCTGAAAGATGAGGCAGCACGCCCTGCAACCTATGAATTTGCTTTTTTTCCCTACTGACGATTGAGGAATCATGAAACGCGTGTCTAGGAATACGAATTGAAACTAATAATACAGCACTGGCTATGAACACTTTGAATTGAATTGAGCGAGAAATTATGAACTACATGAACCATCATGCCAGAGGTAATTACGTTGTGGCGTGTCTGGTGCGCTCCCACCCGCCTAAGAGTACAAAGATTGGCTCTCACGAGCCGCCGAGCTGACGAGCTCGGGACCCTGCGCCTTCATGCTGTGAGTGGAACTAGTCCTGAGAGATGAGGCAGCACGCCCTGCAACCTATGAACTTTGCTTTTTTCCTACTGACGATTGAGGAATCATGAAACACGCGTCTAGGGATACGAATTGAAACTAATAATACAGCACTGGCTATGAACACTTTGAATTGAGCGAGAAATCATGAACCACATGAACCATCATGCAAGAGGTATTTGCGTTGGGGCGTGTCTGGTGCGCTCCCACCCCCCCTAAGAGTACAAAGATTGGCTCTCACGAGCCGCCGAGCTGACGAGCTCGGGAGCCTGCACCTTCATGCTGTGAGTGGAACTGGTCCTGAGAGATGAGGCAGCACGCCCTGCAACCTATGAACTTTGCTTTTTTCCCTACTGACGATTGAGGAATCATGAAACACGTGTCTAGGGATACGAATTGAAACTAATAATACAGCACTGGCTATGAACACTTTGAATTGAATTGAGCGAGAAATTATGAACTACATGAACCATCATGCAAGAGGTAATTACGTTGGGGCGTGTCTGGTGCGCTCCCACCCCCCTAAGAGTACAAAGATTGTCTCTCACGAGCCGCCGAGCTGACAAGCTTGGGAGCCTGCGCCTTCATGCTGTGAGTGGAACTGGCCTTGAGAGATGAGGCAGCACGCCCTGGAACCTATGAACTTTGCTTTTTTCCCTACTGACGATTGAGGAATCATGAAACACGTGTCTAGGGATACGAATTGAAACTAATAATACAGCACTGGCTATGAACACTTTGAATTGAGCGAGAAATTATGAACTACATGAACCATCATGCAAGAGGTAATTACATTGGGGGGTGTCTGGTGCGCTCCCACCCCCTAAGAGTACAAAGATTGGCTCTCACGAGCCGCCGAGCTGACGGGCTCGGGAGCCTGCACCTTCATGCTGTGAGTGGAACTGGTCCTGAGAGATGAGGCAGCACGCCCTGCAACCTATGAACTTTGCTTTTTTCCCTACTGACGATTGAGGAATCATGAAATGCGTGTCTAGGAATACGAATTGAAACTAATAATACAGCACTGGCTATGAACACTTTGAATTGAATTGAGCGAGAAATTATGAACTACATGAACCATCATGCAAGAGGTAATTACGTTGGGGCGTGTCTGGTGCGCTCCCACCCCCCTAAGAGTACAAAGATTGGCTCTCACGAGCTTCCGAGCTGACGAGCTCGGGAGCCTGCACCTTCATGCTGTGAGTGGAACTGGTCCTGAGAGATGAGGCAGCACGCTCTGCAACCTATGAACTTTGCTTTTTTCCCTACTGACAATTGAGGAATCATGAAACGCATGTCTAGGGATACAAATTGAAACTAATAATACAGCACTGGCTATGAACACTTTGAATTGAATTGAGCGAGAAATTATGAACTACATGAACCATCATGCAAGAGGTAATTATGTTGGGGCGTGTCTGGTGCGCTCCCACCCCCCTAAGAGTACAAAGATTGGCTCTCACGAGCCGCAGAGCTGACGAGCTCGGGAGCCTGCGCCTTCATGCTGTGAGTGGAACTGGTCCTGAGAGATGAGGCAGCACGCCCTGCAACCTATGAACTTTGCTTTTTTTCCCTACTGACGATTGAGGTATCATGAAACGCGTGTCTAGGGATACGAATTGAAACTAATAATACAGCACTGGCTATGAACACTTTGAATTGAATTGAGCGACAAATTATGAACTACATGAACCATCATGCAAGAGGTAATTATGTTGGGGCGTGTCTGGTGCGCTCCCACCCCCCTAAGAGTACAAAGATTGGCTCTCACGAGCCGCCGAGCTGACGAGCTCGGGAGCATGCGCCTTCATGCTATGAGTAGAACTGGCCCTGAGAGATGAGGCAGCACGCCCTGCAACCTATGAACTTTGCTTTTTTCCCTATTGACGATTGAGGAATCATGAAACACGTGTCTAGGGATACGAATTGAAACTAATAATACAGCACTGGCTATGAACACTTTGAATTGAGCGAGAAATTATGAACTACATGAACCATCATGCAAGAGGTAATTACGTAGGGGCGTGTCTGGTGCGCTCCAACCCCCTAAGAGTACAAAGATTGGCTCTCACGAGCCGCCGAGCTGACGAGCTCGGGAGCCTGCGCCTTCATGCTGTGAGTGGAACTGGTCCTGAGAGATGAGGCAGCACGCCCTGCAACCTATGAACTTTGCTTTTTCCCCCTACTGACGATTGAGGAATCATGAAACGCGTGTCTAGGTATACGAATTGAAACTAATAATACAGCACTGGCTATGAACACTTTGAATTGAATTGAGCGAGAAATTATGAACTACATGAACCATCATGCAAGAGGTAATTACGTTGGGGCGTGTCTGGTGCGCTCCCACCCCCCTAAGAGTACAAAGATTGGCTCTCACGAGCCGCCGAGCTGACGAGCTCGGGAGCCTGCACCTTCATGCTGTGAGTGGAACTGGTCCTGAGAGATGAGGCAGCACGCTCTGCAACCTATGAACTTTGCTTTTTCCCCCTACTGACGATTGAGGAATCATGAAACACGTGTCTAGGGATACGAATTGAAACTAATAATACAGCACTGGCTATGAGCACTTTGAATTGAATTGAGCGAGAAATTATGAACTACATGAACCATCATGCAAGAGGTAATTACGTTGGGGCGTGTCTGGTGCGCTCCCACCACCCTAAGAGTACAAAGATTGGCTCTCACGAGCCACAGAGCTGACGAGCTCGGGAGCCTGCGCCTTCATGCTGTGAGTGGAACGGGTCCTGAAAGATGAGGCAGCACGCCCTGCAACCTATGAATTTGCTTTTTTTCCCTACTGACGATTGAGGAATCATGAAACGCGTGTCTAGGAATACGAATTGAAACTAATAATACAGCACTGGCTATGAACACTTTGAATTGAATTGAGCGAGAAATTATGAACTACATGAACCATCATGCAAGAGGTAATTACGTTGGGGCGTGTCTGGTGCGCTCCCACCCGCCTAAGAGTACAAAGATTGGCTCTCACGAGCCGCCGAGCTGACGAGCTCGGGACCCTGCGCCTTCATGCTGTGAGTGGAACTAGTCCTGAGAGATGAGGCAGCACGCCCTGCAACCTATGAACTTTGCTTTTTTCCTACTGACGATTGAGGAATCATGAAACACGCGTCTAGGGATACGAATTGAAACTAATAATACAGCACTGGCTATGAACACTTTGAATTGAGCGAGAAATCATGAACCACATGAACCATCATGCAAGAGGTATTTGCGTTGGGGCGTGTCTGGTGCGCTCCCACCCCCCCCTAAGAGTACAAAGATTGGCTCTCACGAGCCGCCGAGCTGACGAGCTCGGGAGCCTGCGCCTTCATGCTGTGAGTGGAACTGGTCCTGAGAGATGAGGCAGCACGCCCTGCAACCTATGAACTTTGCTTTTTTTCCCTACTGACGATTGAGGTATCATGAAACGCGTGTCTAGGGATACGAATTGAAACTAATTATACAGCACTGGCTATGAACACTTTGAATTGAATTGAGCGAGAAATTATGAACTACATGAACCATCATGCAAGAGGTAATTACGTTGGGGCGTGTCTGGTGCGCTGCTACCCCCCTAAGAGTACAAAGATTGGCTCTCACGAGCCGCCGAGCTGACGAGCTCAGGAGCATGCGCCTTCATGCTGTGAGTGGAACTGGCCCTGAGAGATGAGGCAGCACGCCCTGCAACCTATGAACTTTGCTTTTTTCCCTACTGACGATTGAGGAATCATGAAACACGTGTCTAGGGATACGAATTGAAACTAATAATACAGCACTGGCTATGAACACTTTGAATTGAGCGAGAAATTATGAACTACATGAACCATCATGCAAGAGGTAATTACGAAGGGGCATGTCTGGTGCGCTCCTACCCCCTAAGAGTACAAAGATTGGCTCTCACGAGCCGCCGAGCTGACGAGCTCGGGAGCCTGCACCTTCATGCTGTGAGTGGAACTGGTCCTGAGAGATGAGGCAGCACGCTCTGCAACCTATGAACTTTGCTTTTTCCCCCTACTGACGATTGAGGAATCATGAAACACGTGTCTAGGGATACGAATTGAAACTAATAATACAGCACTGGCTATGAGCACTTTGAATTGAATTGAGCGAGAAATTATGAACTACATGAACCATCATGCAAGAGGTAATTACGTTGGGGCGTGTCTGGTGCGCTCCCACCACCCTAAGAGTACAAAGATTGGCTCTCACGAGCCACAGAGCTGACGAGCTCGGGAGCCTGCGCCTTCATGCTGTGAGTGGAACGGGTCCTGAAAGATGAGGCAGCACGCCCTGCAACCTATGAATTTGCTTTTTTTCCCTACTGACGATTGAGGAATCATGAAACGCGTGTCTAGGAATACGAATTGAAACTAATAATACAGCACTGGCTATGAACACTTTGAATTGAATTGAGCGAGAAATTATGAACTACATGAACCATCATGCAAGAGGTAATTACGTTGGGGCGTGTCTGGTGCGCTCCCACCCGCCTAAGAGTACAAAGATTGGCTCTCACGAGCCGCCGAGCTGACGAGCTCGGGACCCTGCGCCTTCATGCTGTGAGTGGAACTAGTCCTGAGAGATGAGGCAGCACGCCCTGCAACCTATGAACTTTGCTTTTTTCCTACTGACGATTGAGGAATCATGAAACACGCGTCTAGGGATACGAATTGAAACTAATAATACAGCACTGGCTATGAACACTTTGAATTGAGCGAGAAATCATGAACCACATGAACCATCATGCAAGAGGTATTTGCGTTGGGGCGTGTCTGGTGCGCTCCCACCCCCCCTAAGAGTACAAAGATTGGCTCTCACGAGCCGCCGAGCTGACGAGCTCGGGAGCCTGCGCCTTCATGCTGTGAGTGGAACTGGTCCTGAGAGATGAGGCAGCACGCCCTGCAACCTATGAACTTTGCTTTTTTTTTCCCTACTGACGATTGAGGTATCATGAAACGCGTGTCTAGGGATACGAATTGAAACTAATTATACAGCACTGGCTATGAACACTTTGAATTGAATTGAGCGAGAAATTATGAACTACATGAACCATCATGCAAGAGGTAATTACGTTGGGGCGTGTCTGGTGTGCTGCTACCCCCCTAAGAGTACAAAGATTGGCTCTCACGAGCCGCCGAGCTGACGAGCTCAGGAGCATGCGCCTTCATGCTGTGAGTGGAACTGGCCCTGAGAGATGAGGCAGCACGCCCTGCAACCTATGAACTTTGCTTTTTTCCCTACTGACGATTGAGGAATCATGAAACACGTGTCTAGGGATACGAATTGAAACTAATAATACAGCACTGGCTATGAACACTTTGAATTGAGCGAGAAATTATGAACTACATGAACCATCATGCAAGAGGTAATTACGAAGGGGCATGTCTGGTGCGCTCCTACCCCCTAAGAGTACAAAGATTGGCTCTCACGAGCCGCCGAGCTGACGAGCTCGGGAGCCTGCGCCTTCATGCTGTGAGTGGAACTGGTCCTGAGAGATGAGGCAGCACGCCCTGCAACCTATGAACTTTGCTTTTTTCCCTACTGACGATTGAGGAATCATGAAACGCGTGTCTAGGTATACGAATTGAAACTAATAATACAGCACTGGCTATGAACACTTTGAATTGAATTGAGCGAGAAATTATGAACTAAATGAACCATCATGCAAGAGGTAATTACGTTGGGGCGTGTCTGGTGCGCTCCGACCCCCCTAAGAGTACAAAGATTGGCTCTCACGAGCCGCCGAGCTGACGAGCTCGGGAGCCTGCACCTTCATGCTGTGAGTGGAACTGGTCCTGAGAGATGAGGCAGCACGCTCTGCAACCTATGAACTTTGCTTTTTTCCCTACTGACGATTGAGGAATCATGAAACACGTGTCTAGGGATACGAATTGAAACTAATAATACAGCACTGGCTATGAGCACTTTGAATTGAATTGAGCGAGAAATTATGAACTACATGAACCATCATGATGGAGAGGTAATTACGTTGGGGCGTGTCTGGTGCGCTCCCACCCCCCTAAGAGTACAAAGATTGGCTCTCACGAGCCACAGAGCTGACGAGCTCGGGAGCCTACGCCTTCATGCTGTGAGTGGAACGGGTCCTGAGAGATGAGGCAGCACGCCCTGCAACCTATGAATTTGCTTTTTTTCCATACTGACGATTGAGGAATCATGAAACACGTGTCTAGGGATACGAATTGAAACTAATAATACAGCACTGGCTATGAACACTTTGAATTGAGCGAGAAATCATGAACCACATGAACCATCATGCAAGAGGTATTTGCGTTGGGGCGTGTCTGGTGCGCTCCCACCCCCCTAAGAGTACAAAGATTGGCTCTCACGAGCCGCCGAGCTGACGAGCTCGGGAGCCTGCGCCTTCATGCTGTGAGTGGAACTGGTCCTAAAAGATGAGGCAGCACGCCCTGCAACCTATGAACTTTGCTTTTTTCCCTACTGACAATTGAGGAATCATGAAACACGTGTCTAGGGATACGAATTGAAACTAATAATACAGCACTGGCTATGAACACTTTGAATTGAATTGAGCGATAAATTATGAACTACATGAACCATCATGCAAGAGGTAATTACGTTGGGGCATTTCTGGTGTGCTCCCACCCCCTAAGAGTACAAAGATTGGCTCTCATGAGCCGCCGAGCTGACGAGCTCGGGAGCCTGCGCCTTCATGCTGTGAGTGCAACTGGTCCTGAGAGATGAGGCAGGACGCCCTGCAACCTATGAACTTTGCTTTTTTCTCTACTGACGATTGAGGAATCATGAAACACGTGTCTAGGGATACGAATTGAAACTAATAATACAGCACTGGCTATGAACACTTTGAATTGAATTGAGCGAGAAATTATGAACTACATGAACCATCATGCAAGAGGTAATTACGTTGGGGCGTGTCTGGTGCGCTCCCACCCCCCTAAGAGTACAAAGATTGGCTCTCACGAGCCGCCGAGCTGACAAGCTCGGGAGCCTGCGCCTTCATGCTGTGAGTGGAACTGGCCTTGAGAGATGAGGCAGCACGCCCTGGAACCTATGAACTTTGCTTTTTTCCCTACTGATGATTGAGGAATCATGAAACACGTGTCTAGGGATACGAATTGAAACTAATAATACAGCACTGGCTATGAACACTTTGAATTGAGCGAGAAATTATGAACTACATGAACCATCATGCAAGAGGTAATTACGTTGGGACGTGTCTGGTGCGCTCCCACCCCCTAAGAGTACAAAGATTGGCTCTCACGAGCCGCCGAGCTGGGGAGCCTGCGCCTTCATGCTGTGAGTGGAACTGGTCCTGAGAGATGAGGCAGCACGCCCTGCAACCTATGAACTTTGCTTTTTTCCCTACTGAAGATTGAGGAATCATGAAACGCGCGTCTAGGAATACGAATTGAAACTAATAATACAGCACTGGCTATGAACACTTTAAATTGAATTGAGCGAGAAATTATGAACTACATGAACCATGATGCAAGAGGTAATTATGTTGGGGCGTGTCTGGTGCGCTCCCACCCGCCTAAGAGTACAAAGATTGGCTCTCACGAGCCACCGAGCTGACGAGCTCGGGACCCTGCGCCTTCATGCTGTGAGTGGAACTAGTCCTGAGAGATGAGGCAGCACGCCCTGCAACCTATGAACTTTGCTTTTTTCCTACTGACGATTGAGGAATCATGAAACACGCGTCTAGGGATACGAATTGAAACTAATAATACAGCACTGGCTATAAACACTTTGAATTGAGCGAGAAATCATGAACCACATGAACCATCATGCAAGAGGTATTTGCGTTGGGGCGTGTCTGGTGCGCTCCCACCCCCCTAAGAGTACAAAGATTGGCTCTCACGAGCCGCCGAGCTGACGAGCTCGGGAGCCTGCGCCTTCATGCTGTGAGTGGAACTGGTCCTGAGAGATGAGGCAGCACGCCCTGCAACCTATGAACTTTGCTTTTTTCCCTACTGACGATTGAGGAATCATGAAACACGTGTCTAGGGATACGAATTGAAACTAATAATACAGCACTGGCTATGAACACTTTGAATTGAATTGAGCGAGAAATTATGACCTACATGAACCATCATGCAAGAGGTAATTACGTTGGGGCGTGTCTGGTGCGCTCCCACCCCCCTAAGAGTACAAAGATTGTCTCTCACGAGCCGCCGAGCTGACAAGCTCGGGAGCCTGCGCCTTCATGCTCTGAGTGGAACTGGCCTTGAGAGATGAGGCAGCACGCCCTGGAACCTATGAACTTTGCTTTTTTCCCTACTGACGATTGAGGAATCATGAAACACGTGTCTAGGGATACGAATTGAAACTAATAATACAGCACTGGCTATGAACACTTTGAATTGAGCGAGAAATTATGAACTACATGAACCATCATGCAAGAGGTAATTACGTTGGGGGGTGTCTGGTGCGCTCCCACCCCCTAAGAGTACAAAGATTGGCCCTCACGAGCCGCCGAGCTGACGAGCTCGGGAGCCTGCACCTTCATGCTGTGAGCGGAACTGGTCCTGAGAGATGAGGCAGCACGCCCTGCAACCTATGAACTTTGCTTTTTTCCCTACTGCCGATTGAGGAATCATGAAACGCGTGTCTAGGAATACGAATTGAAACTAATAATACAGCACTGGCTATGAACACTTTGAATGGAATTGAGCGAGAAATTATGAACTACATGAACCATCATGCAAGAGGTAATTACGTTGGGGCGTGTCTGGTGCGCTCCCACCCCCCTAAGAGTACAAAGATTGGCTCTCACGAGCTGCCGAGATGACGAGCTCGGGAGCCTGCACCTTCATGCTGTGAGTGGAACTGGTCCTGAGAGATGAGGCAGTACGCTCTGCAACCTATGAACTTTGCATTTTTCCCTACTGACGATTGAGGAATCATGAAACGCATGTCTAGGGATACGAATTGAAACTAATAATACAGCACTGGCTATGAACACTTTGAATTGAATTGAGCGAGAAATTATGAACTACATGAACCATCATGCAAGAGGTAATTACGTTGGGGCGTGTCTGGTGCGCTCCCACCCCCCTAAGAGTACAAAGATTGGCTCTCACGAGCCGCAGAGCTGACGAGCTCGGAAGCCTGCGCCTTCATGCTGTGAGTGGAACTGGTCCTGAGAGATGAGGCAGCACGCCCTGCAACCTATGAACTTTGCTTTTTTTCCCTACTGACGATTGAGGTATCATAAAAACGCGTGTCTAGGGATACGAATTGAAACTAATAATACAGCACTGGCTATGAACACTTTGAATTGAATTGAGCGAGAAATTATGAACTACATGAACCATCATGCAAGAGGTAATTATGTTGGGGCGTGTCTGGTGCGCTGCTTACCCCCTAAGAGTACAAAGATTGGCTCTCACGAGCCGCCGAGCTGACGAGCTCGGGAGCATGCGCCTTCATGCTATGAGTGGAACTGGCCCTGAGAGATGAGGCAGCACGCCCTGCAACCTATGAACTTTGCTTTTTTCCCTACTGACGATTGAGGAATCATGAAACACGTGTCTAGGGATACGAATTGAAACTAATATTACAGCACTGGCTATGAACACTTTGAATTGAGCGAGAAATTATGAACTACATGAACCATCATGCAAGAGGTAATTACATAGGGGCGTGTCTGGTGCGCTCCCACCCCCTAAGAGTACAAAGATTGGCTCTCACGAGCCGCCGAGCTGACGAGCTCGGGAGCCTGTGCCTTCATGCTGTGAGTGGAACTGGTCCTGAGAGATGAGGCAGCACGCCCTGCAACCTATGAACTTTGCTTTTTTCCCTACTGACGATTGAGGAATCATGAAACGCGTGTCTAGGTATACGAATTGAAACTAATAATACAGCACTGGCTATGAACACTTTGAATTGAATTGAGCGAGAAATTATGAACTACATGAACCATCATGCAAGAGGTAATTACGTTGGGGCATGTCTGGTGCGCTCCCACCCCCCTAAGAGTACAAAGATTGGCTCTCACGAGCCGCCGAGCTGACGAGCTCGGGAGCCTGCACCTTCATGCTGTGAGTGGAACTGGTCCTGAGAGATGAGGCAGCACGCTCTGCAACCTATGAACTTTGCTTTTTTCCCTACTGACGATTGAGGAATTATGAAACGCGTGTCTAGGGATACGAATTGAAACTAATAATACAGCACTGGCTATGAACACTTTGAATTGAATGGAGCGAGAAATTATGAACTACATGAACCATCATGCAAGAGGTAATTACGTTGGGGCGTGTCTGGTGCGCTCCCACCCGCCTAAGAGTACAAAGATTGGCTCTCACGAGCCGCCGAGCTGACGAGCTCGGGACCCTGCGCCTTCATGCTGTGAGTGGAACTAGTCCTGAGAGATGAGGCAGCACGCCCTGCAACCTATGAACTTTGCTTTTTTCCCTACTGACGATTGAGGAATCATGAAACGCGTGTCTAGGTATACGAATTGAAACTAATAATACAGCACTGGCTATGAACACTTTGAATTGAATTGAGCGAGAAATTATGAACTACATGAACCATCATGCAAGAGGTAATTACGTTGGGGCGTGTCTGGTGCGCTCCCACCCCCCTAAGAGTAGAAAGATTGGCTCTCACGAGCCACAGAGCTGACGAGCTCGGGAGCCTGCGCCTTCATGCTGTGAGTGGAACGGGTCCTGAGAGATGAGGCAGCACGCCCTGCAACCTATGAATTTGCTTTTTTTCCCTACTGACGATTGAGAAATTATGAAACGCGTGTCTAGGGATACGAATTGAAACTAATAATACAGCACTGGCTATGAACACTTTGAATTGAATGGAGCGAGAAATTATGAACTACATGAACCATCATGCAAGAGGTAATTACGTTGGGGCGTGTCTGGTGCGCTCCCACCCGCCTAAGAGTACAAAGATTGGCTCTCACGAGCCGCCGAGCTGACGAGCTCGGGACCCTGCGCCTTCATGCTGTGAGTGGAACTAGTCCTGAGAGATGAGGCAGCACGCCCTGCAACCTATGAACTTTGCTTTTTTCCTACTGACGATTGAGGAATCATGAAACACGCGTCTAGGGATACGAATTGAAACTAATAATACAGCAATGGCTATGAACACTTTGAATTGAGCGAGAAATCATGAACCACATGAACCATCATGCAAGAGGTATTTGCGTTGGGGCGTGTCTGGTGCGCTCCCACCCCCCTAAGAGTACAAAGATTGGCTTTCACGAGCCGCCGAGCTGACGAGCTCGGGAGCCTGCGCCTTCATGCTGTGAGTGGAACTGGTCCTGAGAGATGAGGCAGCACGCCCTGCAACCTATGAACTTTGCTTTTTTCCCTACTGACGATTGAGGAATCATGAAACACGTGTCTAGGGATATGAATTGAAACTAATAATACAGCACTGGCTATGAACACTTTGAATTGAATTGAGCGATAAATTATGAACTACATGAACCATCATGCAAGAGGTAATTACGTTGGGGCATGTCTGGTGTGCTCCCACCCCCCTAAGAGTACAAAGATTGGCTCTCACGAGCCGCCGAGCTGACGAGCTCGGGAGCCTGCACCTGTATGCTGTGAGTGGAACTGGTCCTGAGAGATGAGGCAGGACGCCCTGCAACCTATGAACTTTGCTTTTTTCCCTACTGACGATTGAGGAATCATGAAACACGTGTCTAGGGATACGAATTGAAACTAATAATACAGCACTGGCTATGAACCCTTTGAATTGAATTGAGCGAGAAATTATGAACTACATGAACCATCATGCAAGAGGTAATTACGTTGGGGCGTGTCTGGTGCGCTCCCACCCCCCTAAGAGTACAAAGATTGGCTCTCACGAGCCGCCGAGCTGACAAGCTCGGGAGCCTGCGCCTTCATGCTGTGAGTGGAACTGGCCTTGAGAGATGAGGCAGCACGCCCTGGAACCTATGAACTTTGCTTTTTTCCCTACTGACGATTGAGGAATCATGAAACACGTGTCTAGGGATACGAATTGAAACTAATAATACAGCACTGGCTATGAACACTTTGAATTGAGCGAGAAATTATGAACTACATAAACCATCATGCAAGAGGTAATTACGTTGGGGGGTGTCTGGTGCGCTCCCACCCCCTAAGAGTACAAAGATTGGCTCTCACGAGCCGCCGAGCTGACGAGCTCGGGAGCCTGCACCTTCATGCTGTGAGTGGAACTGGTCCTGAGAGATGAGGCAGCACGCGCTGCAACCTATGAACTTTGCTTTTTTCCCTACTGACGATTGAGGAATCATGAAACGCGTGTCTAGGAATACGAATTGAAACTAATAATACAGCACTGGCTATGAACACTTTGAATTGAATTGAGCGAGAAATTATGAACTACATGAACCATCATGCAAGAGGTAATTACGTTGGGGCGTGTCTGGTGCGCTCCCATCCACCTAAGAGTACAAAGATTGGCTCTCACGAGCTGCCGAGCTGACGAGCTCGGGAGCCTGCAACTTCATGCTGTGAGTGGAACTGGTCCTGAGAGATGAGGCAGCACGCTCTGCAACCTATGAACTTTGCTTTTTTCCCTACTGACGATTAAGGAATCATGAAACACGTGTAAAGGGATACAAATTGAAACTAATAATACAGCACTGGCTATGAGCACTTTGAATTCAATTGAGCGAGAAATTATGAACTACATGAACCATCATGCAAGAGGTAATTACGTTGGGGCGTGTCTGGTCCGCTCCCACCCCCCTAAGAGTACAAAGATTGGCTCTCACGAGCCGCAGAGCTGACGAGCTCGGGAGCCTGCGCCTTCATGCTGTGAGTGGAACTGGTCCTGAGAGATGAGGCAGCACGCCCTGCAACCTATGAACTTTGCTTTTTTTCCCTACTGACGATTGAGGAATCATGAAACGCGTGTCTAGGGATACGAATTGAAACTAATAATACAGCACTGGCTATGAACACTTTGAATTGAATTGAGCGAGAAATTATGAACTACATGAACCATCATGCAAGAGGTAATTACGTTGGGGCGTGTTTGGTGCGCTCCCACCCCCCTAAGAGTACAAAGATTGGCTCTCACGAGCCACAGAGCTGACGAGCTCGGGAGCCTGCGCCTTCATGCTGTGAGTGGAACTGGTCCTGAGAGATGAGGCAGCACGCCCTGCAACCTATGAACTTTGCTTTTTTCCC
This sequence comes from Lissotriton helveticus, assembly GCF_964261635.1. Taxonomy (NCBI): domain Eukaryota; kingdom Metazoa; phylum Chordata; class Amphibia; order Caudata; family Salamandridae; genus Lissotriton; species Lissotriton helveticus. The sequence goes on from NC_136065.1 coordinate 1,787,988,165, forward strand.
TACTGACGATTGAGGTATCATGAAACGCGTGTCTAGGGATACAAATTGAAACTAATAATACAGCACTGGCTATGAACACTTTGAATTGAATTGAGCGAGAAATTATGAACTACATGAACCATCATGCAAGAGGTAATTACGTTGGGGCGTGTCTGGTGCGCTGCTACCCCCCTAAGAGTACAAAGATTGGCTCTCACGAGCCGCCGAGCTGACGAGCTCAGGAGCATGCGCCTTCATGCTGTGAGTGGAACTGGCCCTGAGAGATGAGGCAGCACGCCCTGCAACCTATGAACTTTGCTTTTTTCCCTACTGACGATTGAGGAATCATGAAACACGTGTCTAGGGATACGAATTGAAACTAATAATACAGCACTGGCTATGAACACTTTGAATTGAGCGAGAAATTATGAACTACATGAACCATCATGTAAGAGGTAATTACGTAGGGGCGTGTCTGGTGCGCTCCCACCCCCTAAGAAAACAAAGATTGGCTCTCACGAGCCGCCGAGCTGACGAGCTCGGGAGCCTGCGCCTTCATGCTGTGAGTGGAACTGGTCCTGAGAGATGAGGCAGCACGCCCTGCAACCTATGAACTTTGCTTTTTTCCCTACTGACGATTGAGGAATCATGAAACGTGTGTCTAGGTATACGAATTGAAACTAATAATACAGCACTGGCTATGAACACTTTGAATTGAATTGAGCGAGAAATTATGAACTACATTAACCATCATGCAAGAGGTAATTACGTTGGGGCGTGTCTGGTGCGCTCCCACCCCCCTAAGAGTACAAAGATTGGCTCTCACGAGCCGCCAAGCTGACGAGCTCGGGAGCCTGCACCTTCATGCTGTGAGTGGAACTGGTCCTGAGAGATGAGGCAGCACGCTCTGCAACCTATGAACTTTGCTTTTTTCCCTACTGACGATTGAGGAATCATGAAACACGTGTCTAGGGATACGAATTGAAACTAATAATACAGCACTGGCTATGAGCACTTTGAATTGAATTGAGCGAGAAATTATGAACTACATGAACCATCATGCAAGAGGTAATTACGTTGGGGCGTGTCTGGTGCGCTCCCACCCCCCTAAGAGTACAAAGATTGGCTCTCACGAGCCGCAGAGCTGCCGAGCTCGGGAGCCTGCGCCTTCATGCTGTGAGTGGAACGGGTCCTGAGAGATGAGGCAGCACGCCCTGCAACCTATGAATTTGCTTTTTTTCCCTACTGACGATTGAGGAATCATGAAACGCGTGTCTAGGGATACGAATTGAAACTAATAATACAGCACTGGATATGAACACTTTGAATTGAATTGAGCGAGAAATTATGAACTACATGAACCCTCATGCAAGAGGTAATTACGTTGGGGCGTGTCTAGTGCGCTCCCACCCCCCTAAGAGTACAAAGATTGGCTCTCACGAGCTGACGAGCTCAGGAGCCTGCGCCTTCATGCTGTGAGTGGAACTGGTCCTGAGAGATGAGGCAGCACGCCCTGCAACCTATGAACTTTGCTTTTTTCCCTACTGACGATTGAGGAATCATGAAACACGTGTCTAGGGATACGAATCGAAACTAATAATACAGCACTGGCTATGAACACTTTGAATTGAATTGAGCGAGAATTTATGAACTACATGAACCATCATGCAAGAGGTAATTACGTTAAGGCGTGTCTAGTGCGCTCCCACCCCCCTAAGAGTACAAAGATTGGCTCTCACGAGCTGCCGAGCTGACGAGCTCGGGAGCCTGCGCCTTCATGCTGTGAGTGGAACTGGTCCTGAGAGATGAGGCAGCATGCCCTGCAACCTATGAACTTTGCTTTTTTCCCTACTGACGATTGAGAAATCATGAAACACGTGTCTAGGGATACGAATTGAAACTAATAATACAGCACTGGCTATTGTGGAAAAGTAAATTTTGCCATGTTCTGTGTCCCTACGTGTCCCCCATCTTATGTTATGTGTGCATGATTAATATGCATATGTATCCCCCATGTTCGATTAAAGACGCAATTACAGTTGTGTCCATCTCTAGTATGCTAGTTTCCAGTTCTTGTGAAAGCTACGAGTATTAGGCCTATGTAAAACTACGTTGCCACGTTTCTCAGTGTGCACGTTATTTCATTATAAAGTCCCCGTTTCTAGGCCTCAAAAGGGCCCGGACACCAGATTCAGCTCCTGTCTCCTGAACCCTCGCTGAGGAGCGATACAGACCCCCACCTGTATCCTCGACCCTTCACTTACTTCCTGCCTCACAGTGCCCGGTTCAGCCTGGCTCTGCCTACGAGTCTGCCAAGAGTATGTTATGATTCTAGTTATCAGTTCAGCCCTCCTTCTCTGCATTCTTAAGCTACTGAATCGCATCAATAGTTTCCGTCATTGTCTAGCCTTTATGTCTCCATGTAAGAGAAATACTGTATTCAATGGTCATTTAATATTCCTCAGCACGCACTACATGTAGAATAATGCATGCTCCAGTCTTAGAGTCTGTTAGCCTCTCCCCTCCTGACTCTTAGTTTATATCAACATGTCCTCTAAACATTAGATACTAGATAGGGTTTAGGTACATGTCGCCCTGACTCTCCAGACTTCAGTCTCTGCTCCTAGCGCAGAGTTCATAGCCCCCAGCTTCTCATAGTAACACGTCATTGTCAGTTTGCGCGCACCTCTAGGTCAGAGGTCCCGGCTCCTTAGGTAGCCCCCTCCATGTTTCCGCCCCATTTATGACATATTCTGTTACGTTTACATCACATGTCCATGTATACGCCCTTGTTACACCCACTTTCACCCTTATCTTTCGCGACTGCTATTGACCACACCCACTGCTCCGCCTATTATATGTATTGCAATGCAACAGTTTTAGTATATATGCTTGTGCACTGTTATTAAATGTTACCCATTCCCTTACGCCAGTCCAATCCTGTCCCAGGCAGCGCTGCCACCCTGTTCCCGTGCAGGTTGTCCTGTTCCTGTCCTTTATGCTGTATTAAACCTGCAAACTCCTACTACCTCGAATCTTGACTCTTATTTATTGAGCTATCTGTTATTGCTATGTCCAGTCAAACCTAGATCCGGTATTATTTATTTATATACCACATAATGGCGCCCGAATAGGGACTTGCCCTTTCCCCACGCGCCGGTGAAGCCACGTCGGCCCCCTGACCCTCTGCAGCCGTGACGGAACCATACCGTGCACGTGCAGATATTTCTGCTTCAAGTATCCCTCAGGCCCACGGAGGAGACGGAGGTGGCGGTCCAGCATCCAGACGAGGCGGTGGAGGAACGCGGCGAGTCCCGACCAGAGCCCAAGCCGAGAGTCCAAGGTCCGAGGTATCCGGAGGCCCACCCGTAACTGAAGTCCGAAGTTCGTCCGTCCGGCGTCGAAGCAGTCCAGTCCAGTCCGAGGCCTTCCGTTCTTGCTGCCCGGTGAGTACCGTTGCTGGGGTAGTATCTAGACAGGGTCAATCTAATTGACTCTGGTCCGTGGGTTTTGGTGGTACACAGACCCAAAACGAAGTGTCCACTTCGGTGGATGCGGGTCCTGACGTGTCTCTTTATGAGACCGGTAAGTTTCGTACTGTTTTAGCAGTGCATCTAGTTTCTGTTCTAGTCAGTTCTGTTCTCGAGAAAACTCATGTATTCTGTTTTCAGTATTCCAGGTAGTATTCTGTTCGAACTGTTATTTTAAATGTTCTTCATGTGTTTTTAATGTCGTGGTATGAAAGTAGTGTAATTATCGTGTTCATTGTGTATTGTATTGTGTCTAGATTACAGTTCAGTCATGCCCCTATTTTCCAAACTACGTCAGTTAAAAACTAGAAAAGGTCTGTTAGAAGCAGCAGTTCCTGTCCCGCCTAGGGACAGTCCAGGTCATTTTATGTATCAGAAGCATGGCATAAGTGCCATATTATATCTAGATTTATGGGTGGAGTACACCAAACAGTTAGAAGAAAAGTATAGATGGCCCGTATCAGGCACATGGGATGCCGAGTGCATCCTGCGAGTAGAAGAAGCATTATGGAAAAAGAAAGCCAGACAGTCACAGAAAGATGCCTTCGAGTTATGGCGCAAAGAATCTCATAAAAGAACCGAAAAAGAAATCAGAAAGTCAGAACTAAGCAGAGAATCCTTAGAACGAGCCCAAGAAAGGGAACTAATCGAGATAGGTGAACGAGTTAAAACCGAACAGTCAGACAGACAGAGGAATGCCCTCATTAAGGGTATGTATCCTCTTCTTGCCGAGGGCTTGCCAAAAGCGACCCCGGAGGCATCCAGTAATTTTCCGCCACCATTAGTTCCGACCAAGCTACGTCACAAACCGACCGCAGCTGATATTTTTATTTCGTCCTATTTGGACGACACAGTCCCAGAATATGCAAATCCTGTTCCGCCAGCTCCTGTAAATAATGTAAATCCTGCTCCTCCAGTCACCGGAGTACCTGCTACGGTACCCCCGGTCCAGCCCGTAGTACAACTTCCCGCCACATCAGCCACTCTGCCAGCACGAAGAGTATCAGTCGACGATTCCAGTATAGGGGCCGCAGGAGGAGGTCCTCCTGGTACCCCGCCGCCACACCAACGTGTAACGTTAGTCGAGTTACATGAAAGTGCGTTACAGCGTACGCCCAAATATAAGTCCGTTGCAGATATCCGACGAGCTCTTACTGAATGCCGCTATGATCCAGTTGCAGGTGATGATAGTACAGTTATATATTCCATCCGTGTAAGACGGGTGACCGGGTATCTGGACACCCTACCGAATATGAAAGAAGATCTAGACAGAATATATCGTTTCATCCGTACAGGGGATGATCCAGAAAGTATTGGCGAAGCCATGTCTCAAAGGAAAGCTGAGATCCAGCTCATGTTATTAAAGTTTCTGATTAATTGTTTAATAAGAGAACAAGATTCTCCGACTAAAGATCCGAGCGAAATGAGAATCCTGACAAGGTGGAGTGATAATATAGCCGAGGGTAAACACAGAACCATCAGTAGTATAGAGAGTATGTACAAGAAAATTCGTAAAGAAATAATAAGGTTACACGAACAACGAAAAGCAGCACAAGTAAGCGAGAAAGAAAATGACTCTTCTACTGAAGAGGTAGAGGACGAGAATCCCGCCAGAATAGCGTATGTAGGAAAATCGAGATTTCCAGACCGCCATTCACGTCTAGACTACAAGAAAACTGTTCCTCATCCAGCATCAGAACAAGGTTCTCTAGAACAAGTATTTCAAGCTACCGATCATATTCTGAAATCACGAATCGGTTACAGTGAGTTAAGTACTATGCATGAACAAGAACTAGCCCGATCAGCAGTCCGATGGATTACTGATTCTACCACTTTTCCAGATGAAATAGTGGCACAAATGTTTCTGAAACTGCCCCCAGCCGAGCAACGACTGGTGGGTATGTATATGATCCAGCACCTCATCACTCTGTATGAGGGTCAACATTCTGATCCAGGTCCGTTACACGATGTCCTGAACGAGTTACTCCAGTATAGATGGAAAGGTCTAGGTACCGATTTAATTAGTGTCATTCTAGAACAGCGCCACAAATATAGAACGTTCCTGAACCCGCATTTTGTTCATGTCTCACCCCCAGAAAGTAAACCCTTTTACATAGATAGACAGAATCCGTTACGAGAAGTACACCCAGTCAGGACAGCGGATGGTGAAATGCAACGAGTGTTTGTTTACACCCCGATTACAAAGATGGAACTCCTAGAAATGAAGAAATTAATTCCCTGTCATGACAAAGATCCAGCAGGGTTCCACCGAGAATTAAAAGACATGCTCCGTATGGGAGAATACACGTATCCAGATATTATTAAAATGTTAAAAGTCCTGTTGCCCGCAGGGGTATATGAAAAACTCAAGGAAAAAGAATGGGAGGTGGGAGAGAAAAAGATCGATTGGGCAGTTCTAGAAGCTGAAGATAAGATACGAGTACCAGGTACCGGTCTTGGAGAGAAATGTAAAGAATTACCAGAACTGTTAATACAAGTTTTGCCCAGATTATTAGCCACTAAAAAGGAAGACTGGGATGCAATCTCAGCCTGTAAACAGAAACAAGACGAAGACACTAGTGATTTTTATTCTAGATTTGAGAAATGCTTTAGTATTAACAGTGGCCTCAAGACAAGTAGTGAGGCATACCCTCATCTTTTTGTTACTAAATTAGTCGAGAATTCGAGTCCACAAGTTAAGAATCGAGTTTTGAAAGTCGAAAGTACCTGGCAAGCTAATACTCCGTCCCAAATGTTACAGATGCTTCAGTATCACCAGAATAGAATCAGAGAAGAGCAAGATCACGAAAGGAAACGTATGAAAGACACGAAAATGAAAGTACTAGTTGCACAATCTGTTCCTCAAGACAGTCAGAAGAGGGGTCTGAATCAAGCCAGTCATCCTGCAGCTCCCGTTAAAGGGACCTGTAATTACTGTAAACAGCCAGGTCATTTTATAAATGAGTGTGCAGTTCTGAAACATAATATAGCTACTGGTAAGACTAAAGAAAGACCACGTCCGCCTAGACAAGAACAAGTTTCACAGACTTCTCAGCCACAGAATGCACAACAGACAGTTCCAGCACCGCAGCCTATTGCTGCAACACAGCATGTTACACAGCAGATGTACCAGTATGCACAGTCCGAGTATCCAGAGTATCAGCCATATTCATGAAACAGCCTAGAGAGGGAGGTAGGCTTGCCTCTCATCGAGATTCCTGTAGATCAAGAAGGTCCCTATGTTCACAGTCAAGTATTAGGGAAAGACAGAAAGTTTCTGATTGATACAGGGGCAAGTAGGACCACCATTAGTCACGCCGAAGTTCCAGGGGCTCCGCTCTCAGGCTCTAGAAATGTTTCCCTTGGATTTTCAGGAAAGCCTATTGTAAACGAGATATCTAAACCAGTTACTCTAGAAGTAGGTCCATTGTCCCGCACTACTGATCTGTTACTTACGAAGTCGTGTCCAGAAAATCTGTTAGGTATTAAAACACTGAAAGAATTAGGTGCAGTTATTTGCTGCTCCCCAGAAGGAATACGACTGTTTCTACGTGACTTCAAGGGTCACTATGTATTACGAGACTTTGATCCGAGATTGTCCAATGTTCCGCAGCATCTATCGGCGCAAGGTCCAACTGATGTAGGTTATATGCAAATCACACCCCATTGTGTGACTCTCAAACCAGGTGTAGTGTTACCACGAATCAGACAGTACAGATTGCCACCTGAGGCTGTAGCAGCCTTATCCAAAATTATTGACGAGCTCATCGCTCAAGGAGTAGTTGTAGAAACTGACTCCAATGTATGTAATTCTCCGATCATTCCAGTCATGAAACGTACTGATCCAAATGCACCCCCAGTATATCGATTAGTGATTGACCTTCGAGAACTCAATAAATGTATTATTCCTCAGTACCCAGTTGTCCCAGATATCTCTTCCCTATTGACAGCCATTGATTCCGAAGCCTCATTTTTTACAGTCATAGACCTCAAGAACGCGTTTTTCAGTGTCCCCATTCATCCAGACAGCCAGTTTCTTTTCGGATTTTGTTTAAATGGAAGGAGCTATATGTTCACACGAGCTCCTCAAGGTTTCACAGAAAGTCCTAGTATTTACAGTCAAGCACTTAAGAGACAACTAGACAACATTCACATGCCAACAGACACTGCCCTGCTCCAGTATGTCGATGATCTACTGATCACAGCCCGTTCTGAACGTGCTTGCGAGCGAGCATCACTTACAGTCTTGTATTTCCTAGCAGAGATGGGGCACAAGGTGTCCCCTTCGAAGCTTCAATTCTGTGTCCAGCAAGTGATCTATTTAGGCCACTTACTGTCCAAGAGGGGTAGGCAGTTGACACCCGACCGTATCCAGTTAATAGCGAGTCTTCCTCAGCCCAAGACCCAGAAGGAGGTACGTGCTTTTATCGGCCTCACTTCTTACTGCAGACAATGGATTCCTCAGTATGCATTTCTAGCTAAGCCACTGATACAGTTAACGACACAGGAGGCAGCCGTATCGACTGTCCTCCCTTGGACATCTGAACATACACTTAGGTTCAATGAGTTAAAGAAAGCTTTATGTCAAGCTCCTGTTCTAGCTACACCGAACTACAGTAAGCCTTTTACACTTTTCGTCACAGAACGCGAAGGTACAGCATTATCTGTTCTCACACAAGATCAAGCAGGACAATACAAGCCCTGTGCTTATTTTTCGAGCACACTAGATCCTGTAGCCCAGGCTCTGCCTGCGTGCCTCAAGTCAGTTGTAGCCACAGCACTAGCTAACAGACAAAGTGATTCCATAGTATTAGGACATTCCTTGACAGTACAAGTTCCACACTCTGTGGAAGTTCTTTTAAACCGAACACAGACTCAGCACTTGACAATTGCACGTTTAACAGGTTATGAACTGACACTGTTCCAGCCACACATAGAAATCAGACGCTGCAACGTTCTAAATCCTGCTACACTGTTACCGTCAGTTAATTCGAATCCTGCCACACACGACTGTGTGGAAGTAGTTAACACTATGACTAAGCCAAGACAAGATCTGACAGATATTCCATTACCAGATCCCGACCTGACACATTATGTGGATGGTTCATGTATGAGAACAAGTACAGGAGAACTAGTAGCCGCGTATGCAGTGACTACAGACACTGAAGTTATAGAAACACACCGTATTGACACCCTGTCTGCTCAAGCAGCAGAGCTAGTTGCTCTGACACAAGCCTGCATACACGCCAAGAACCTGAAAGTTAATATCTACACAGATTCACGCTACGCATTCGGAGTTGTACACGACTTCGGAGTGCTCTGGCAGGAGAGAGGTTTCATGACTTCTCATGGAACCAAGATTCAGCATGGTCTCCTTATTCAAGCTCTGTTAGATGCCATACACTTACCGACATCTATTGCTATCATGAAATGCAAAGCACATACGAAAGTTACAGATATTATTTCTCAAGGTAATGATCTAGCAGATCGCACAGCCAAGCTTACAGCACAGACTCCAGACATTCCAGTTAATCCGACACAGACACATACTCCAGATCCGACTACTTGTATGACAGTTAAGGACCCCACTCAAGATGTCATAGATATCCAGTTACATGCTACTCCCGATGAAATCAAGAAATGGTCCGAACAAGGAGGGGTCCAGACAGATCAGGGATGGGTGACGAAGGGACGAGCCACATGGTTTCTCCCCGACTCCATGGTTCAAGTCATTATCAATACCGCACATAGTCCAGCACATTTAGGAGAAAAAGCTATGATAGATAGTATCCAGAATATTTGGTTCAACAAGCATTTACGAGCTGCAGCCAAGCAGAAAGTCCGTACATGTATGATATGTTGCCAGTTTAATCCAGGTAAAAGTGTCCCGGTGGAACAAGGTGGATTCCAGCCCCCTGACCACCCTTTTGAAGTCCTCCAGATGGATTATATTCAGATGGAGCGATGTCGAGGTTTCAAGTATGTCCTTGTAGTTGTATGCGCTTTGTCCAGATGGACAGAGGCATATCCAGTTCCAGATTACACAGCCACGACCACTGCCAAGCAGTTGGTTCGTGAATTCTTCCCCCGTTATGGACTCCCTAGGGTCGTATATTCTGACAACGGCCAGCCATTCTCATCTGAGCTCATGAAACACGTTTCCCTTTTGTTAGGGTACCAGTGGAAGTTCCATTGTGTACGCCATCCTGAAGCAGCCGGTCTAGTAGAGAGACATAATCAGACCCTGAAAATCCGAATTGCAAAAGTATGTAAAGAGAAAGGTGTGGACTGGCTAGTAGCTCTGCCAGTCGCTTTGTTTTATATGCGCATGGTCGCACATTCCAGATCAGGTCTGTCCCCGTACGAGGTCGTATTCGGCCGCCCCCCTAATATGTGGGGTACACCTAGACCCCGAAGTATTACAGATGTTTCAAGTAATATGCTGACAGATTACCTAGCTTCCTTGATGTCTGCCCTACACTCTTGTCGTTCACAGGTTGCCGCCGCATTTCCAGACAATACCGAGGTGGCACCGCATGAAATCGTTCCCGGATGCATGGTTCTTGTCCGGAATTTTGATCGTTCAAGTCCGCTGGAGCCCCGCTGGAAGGAGCCCAAGCAGGTCCTCCTGGCCACCCGTACTGCCGTCAAGCTGGAAGGCAGGAAGGGCTGGGTCCACCTGTCTCATGTGAAAAAATTTTACGGACTAAAGACTGTTTCAAAGAACATTTCCGAGGATTTTAAAAACTGCCAAAGTGCTATTCTTAAGGACTGTCCCGCAAAAGACAATGATACAGATTCCTCCCTGTTAGAGAAAACTCCGCAGCAGGAGTATAAGAAAAAATTAAGGTCTAGTAAAATAAGTCAGCCAGTTTGATTGTCTAAGTCCTCCCCTAGGTGAAACGGTTAGACCGGTTTCTGACATGTATATAGTAGACCCCCATAGTGAGAGAGTTAGTCAAAACTCAATCCGATGTATCGTTTTTCTAAGTTTCATATTGTTTTTCAGCCTTATGTTTACCTGCACAAGTTATGCATTTTATTTGTGTTTTCCAGTTTCTCATGTAAATAAGTCTGCTAATGCTACAGTAGAGCATACGTTTAGTGATCTGCCTCCTCATGAACTCTCATATCGTCTTGCTATGCGTAATAATTCCTTTATCCGCATGTTACATTATTCACACCAGACCAGCAATGCCACTAATTGTTGGGTGTGTGGTCGACTCCCCCCTTTCCAGACACCGAAGGGAGTTCTGCCACTCTTTCCATATCCATTTTCACATAACGGTTCATGTGGAGCATGGTCCACGTTAACGTCATCCTCAACAGATATGTCTTTTCTTAACAGTACATGTTTTCCAGACAAGCAATGTCTTCCCCACAGAACAGGGTTAGATCTAGAAAATGAAGTTTACAATTTGGGTAATTATTCTTCGAATTTCATGGTCCTGAATGTTCAGTCTGATATTACTCCAGACTTACCTGCTATGTCAGTATTACCAGTCAAAGGCGAATTATGTGTCCGAAAGAATGGTTCCGTACATGTAGGCCATAGTGATTGTACTACTATTGTCAAGTATAGTGACAGTAGGAAATCTATTTTCAAAGCTTCACGTCATTCTTATTTTGTTTGTGGTCAGACCGCATATGTCCGTCTGCCCCTCGATTGGAAGGGAACCTGTTATATTGCCTTCCTACTGCCACCAGTTTTCCTAGCCCCACCTGACTATCATAGGAATTCCCACCTAGTACATACTAGACACAAGAGAGACCTCCCGATTGTCGATTATACTGAAACTGCTCTAGAACAATACATAGATATCAATAAAGGTGTCTTCCCCTATTTAGGTACTGTCGTGAATAGTAAACTGATACGTAGATTAACCAGAACCCTTGAAGCAGTAGTGATTGAGACTACTTCTGCTCTAGGTAACTTAACCGAAGAGCAATCCTTTATGAGAATTGACGTGCTCCAGAATCGTCTCGTCCTTGACGTCATACTGGCCGATAGGGGCGGGGCATGTAGAGTCATCGGATCTAGTTGCTGCATTTTCATTCCTAATAACGCGCCGTCTGTTTATTCAGCTATTACCAGACTCCATAATATTGCCCATATGTTACACCAAAATCCAGGCACCTGGACATGGTCCGGTTGGTTCTGGAATATAATTTCCGCCGGGGGATGGAAAGTATTGTCATTTCTGGGTATTGCAGTAGCAATCATATTCAGTTGCTGCCTCTGTATACAATGTGGCCCTGCGATTTGCGGCATTTGTGCTACCTCTTGTATTCCTAGTCCCAAGTCCCGTTCTAAATCCCGTTCCAAGAAAATTCGAGACGAACAAATGATACTGTATGAAATGATAGATGGTATCATGAATATTGATGTTTCCTGATGGAAACGTAGTGACAAGGAGGGAATGTGGAAAAGTAAATTTTGCCATGTTCTGTGTCCCTACGTGTCCCCCATCTTATGTTATGTGTGCATGATTAATATGCATATGTATCCCCCATGTTCGATTAAAGACGCAATTACAGTTGTGTCCATCTCTAGTATGCTAGTTTCCAGTTCTTGTGAAAGCTACGAGTATTAGGCCTATGTAAAACTACGTTGCCACGTTTCTCAGTGTGCACGTTATTTCATTATAAAGTCCCCGTTTCTAGGCCTCAAAAGGGCCCGGACACCAGATTCAGCTCCTGTCTCCTGAACCCTCGCTGAGGAGCGATACAGACCCCCACCTGTATCCTCGACCCTTCACTTACTTCCTGCCTCACAGTGCCCGGTTCAGCCTGGCTCTGCCTACGAGTCTGCCAAGAGTATGTTATGATTCTAGTTATCAGTTCAGCCCTCCTTCTCTGCATTCTTAAGCTACTGAATCGCATCAATAGTTTCCGTCATTGTCTAGCCTTTACGTCTCCATGTAAGAGAAATACTGTATTCAATGGTCATTTAATATTCCTCAGCACGCACTACATGTAGAATAATGCATGCTCCAGTCTTAGAGTCTGTTAGCCTCTCCCCTCCTGACTCTTAGTTTATATCAACATGTCCTCTAAACATTAGATACTAGATAGGGTTTAGGTACATGTCGCCCTGACTCTCCAGACTTCAGTCTCTGCTCCTAGCGCAGAGTTCATAGCCCCCAGCTTCTCATAGTAACACGTCATTGTCAGTTTGCGCGCACCTCTAGGTCAGAGGTCCCGGCTCCTTAGGTAGCCCCCTCCATGTTTCCGCCCCATTTATGACATATTCTGTTACGTTTACATCACATGTCCATGTATACGCCCTTGTTACACCCACTTTCACCCTTATCTTTCGCGACTGCTATTGACCACACCCACTGCTCCGCCTATTATATGTATTGCAATGCAACAGTTTTAGTATATATGCTTGTGCACTGTTATTAAATGTTACCCATTCCCTTACGCCAGTCCAATCCTGTCCCAGGCAGCGCTGCCATCCTGTTCCCGTGCAGGTTGTCCTGTTCCTGTCCTTTATGCTGTATTAAACCTGCAAACTCCTACTACCTCGAATCTTGACTCTTATTTATTGAGCTATCTGTTATTGCTATGTCCAGTCAAACCTGGACATAGCAATAACAGATAGCTCAATAAGAAGTGTAGAAGTGTGGCTCAGGGGTTAGAGGCAGCAGACCCGGAAGCTGAGATCGGTCCTGGACCAGGGTTCAATTCCCCGCCTCGGCAGGGTCTTGGGCTAAAAATTCCACGGACTCGATAATTCTCGCCCTGGTGCCTCCTCGACTCACGGGTTCACACTCTGCGACTCTGGGCAATAGCTTGCTTAATCTCCACAACGGCCCCTCGCGGCGGGATGCTTGACTTTCACCTTGTGGATACCCTGCTATCTCACAGGGGAATACCAGGAAGGGTTCCCTAAGCAAGCGCCGGGAAACCCACTGCGGGTAGCTGTGCGCTATATAAGCTCAACTACATTTACATTTACATTTACAACCTAGATCCGGTATTATTTATTTATATACCACACTATGAACACTTTGAATTGAATTGAGCGAGAAATTATGAACCATCATGCAAGAGGTAATTACGTTGGGGCGTGTCTGGTGCTCTCCCACCCCCCTAAGAGTACAAAGATTGGCTCTCACGAGCTGCCGAGCTGACGAGCTCGTGAGAAAGCACCTTCATGCTGTGAGTGGAACTGGTCCGGAGAGATGAGGCAGCACGCCCTGCAACCTATGAACTTTGCTTTTTTCCCTACTGACGATTGAGGAATCATGAAACACGTGTCTAGGGATACGAATTGGGATACGAATTGAAACTAATAATACAGCACTGGCTATGAACACTTTGAATTGAATTGAGCGAGAAATTATGAACTACATGAACCATCATGCAAGAGGTAATTACGTTGGGGCGTGTCTGGTGCGCTCCCACCCGCCTAAGAGTACAAAGATTGGCTCTCACGAGCCGCCGAGCTGACGAGCTCGGGAGCCTGCACCTTCATGCTGTGAGTGGAACTGGTCCTGAGAGATGAGGCAGCACGCCCTGCAACCTATGAACTTTGCTTTTTTCCATACTGACGATTGAGGAATCATGAAACACGTGTCTAGGGATACGAATTGAAACTAATAATACAGCACTGGCTATGAACACTTTGAATTGAATTGAGCGAGAAATTATGAACTACATGAACCATCATGCAAGAGGTAATTACGTTGGGGCATGTCTGGTGCGCTCCCACCCCCCTAAGAGTACAAAGATTGGCTCTCACGAGCCGCCGAGCTCGGGAGCCTGCGCCTTCATGCTGTGAGTGGAACTGGTCCTAAGAGATGAGGCAGCACGCCCTGCAACCTATGAACTTTGCTTTTTTCCCTACTGACGAATGAGGAATCATGAAACACGTGTCTAGGGATACGAATTGAAACTAATAATAGAGCACTGGCTATGAACACTTTGAATTGAATTGAGCGAGAAATTATGAACTACATGAACCATCTTGCAAGAGGTAATTACGTTGGGGCGTGTCTGGTGCGCTCCCACCCGCCTAAGAGTACAAAGATTGGCTCTCACGAGCCGCCGAGCTGACGAGCTCGGGAGCCTGCACCTTCATGCTGTGAGTGGAACTGGTCCTGAGAGATGAGGCAGCATGCCCTGCAACCTATGAACTTTGCTTTTTTCCCTACTGACGATTGAGAAATCATGAAAAACGTGTCTAGGGATACGAATTGAAACTAATAATACAGCACTGGCTATGAACACTTTGAATTGAATTGAGCGAGAAATTATGAACCATCATGCAAGAGGTAATTACGTTGGGGCGTGTCTGGTGCGCTCCCACCCCCCTAAGAGTACAAAGATTGGCTCTCACGAGCTGCCGAGCTGACGAGCTCGTGAGAAAGCACCTTCATGCTGTGAGTGGAACTGGTCCGGAGAGATGAGGCAGCACGCCCTGCAACCTATGAACTTTGCTTTTTTCCCTACTGACGATTGAGGAATCATGAAACACGTGTCTAGGGATACGAATTGGGATACGAATTGAAACTAATAATACAGCACTGGCTATGAACACTTTGAATTGAATTGAGCGAGAAATTATGAACTACATGAACCATCATGCAAGAGGTAATTACGTTGGGGCGTGTCTGGTGCGCTCCCACCCGCCTAAGAGTACAAAGATTGGCTCTCACGAGCCGCCGAGCTGACGAGCTCGGGAGCCTGCGCCTTCATGCTGTGAGTGGAACTGGTCCTGAGAGATGAGGCAGCACGCCCTGCAACCTATGAACTTTGCTTTTTTCCATACTGACGATTGAGGAATCATGAAACACGTGTCTAGGGATACGAATTGAAACTAATAATACAGCACTGGCTATGAACACTTTGAATTGAATTGAGCGAGAAATTATGAACTACATGAACCATCATGCAAGAGGTAATTACGTTGGGGCATGTCTGGTGCGCTCCCACCCCCCTAAGAGTACAAAGATTGGCTTTCACGAGCCGCCGAGCTCGGGAGCCTGCGCCTTCATGCTGTGAGTGGAACTGGTCCTAAGAGATGAGGCAGCACGCCCTGCAACCTATGAACTTTGCTTTTTTCCCTACTGACGAATGAGGAATCATGAAACACGTGTCTAGGGATACGAATTGAAACTAATAATAGAGCACTGGCTATGAACACTTTGAATTGAATTGAGCGAGAAATTATGAACTACATGAACCATCTTGGAAGAGGTAATTACGTTGGGGCGTGTCTGGTGTGCTCCCACCCGCCTAAGAGTACAAAGATTGGCTCTCACGAGCTGACGAGCTCGGGAGCCTGCACCTTCATGCTGTGAGTGGAACTGGTCCTGAGAGATGAGGCAGCACGCCCTGCAACCTATGAACTTTGCTTTTTTCCCTACTGACGATTGAGGAATCATGAAACACGTGTCTAGGGATACGAATTGGGATACGAATTGAAACTAATAATACAGCACTGGCTATGAACACTTTGAATTGAATTGAGCGAGAAATTATGAACTACATGAACCATCATGCAAGAGGTAATTACGTTGGGGCGTGTCTGGTGCGCTCCCACCCGCCTAAGAGTACAAAGATTGGCTCTCACGAGCCGCCGAGCTGACGAGCTCGGGAGCCTGCGCCTTCATGCTGTGAGTGGAACTGGTCCTGAGAGATGAGGCAGCACGCCCTGCAACCTATGAACTTTGCTTTTTTCCATACTGACGATTGAGGAATCATGAAACACGTGTCTAGGGATACGAATTGAAACTAATAATACAGCACTGGCTATGAACACTTTGAATTGAATTGAGCAAGAAATTATGAACTACATGAACCATCATGCAAGAGGTAATTACGTTGGGGCATGTCTGGTGCGCTCCCACCCCCCTAAGAGTACAAAGATTGGCTCTCACGAGCCGCCGAGCTCGGGAGCCTGCGCCTTCATGCTGTGAGTGGAACTGGTCCTAAGAGATGAGGCAGCACGCCCTGCAACCTATGAACTTTGCTTTTTTCCCTACTGACGAATGAGGAATCATGAAACACGTGTCTAGGGATACGAATTGAAACTAATAATAGAGCACTGGCTATGAACACTTTGAATTGAATTGAGCGAGAAATTATGAACTACATGAACCATCTTGGAAGAGGTAATTACGTTGGGGCGTGTCTGGTGTGCTCCCACCCGCCTAAGAGTACAAAGATTGGCTCTCACGAGCTGACGAGCTCGGGAGCCTGCACCTTCATGCTGTGAGTGGAACTGGTCCTGAGAGATGAGGCAGCACGCCCTGCAACCTATGAACTTTGCTTTTTTCCCTACTGACGATTGAGGAATCATGAAACACGTGTCTAGGGATACGAATTGGGATACGAATTGAAACTAATAATACAGCAATGGCTATGAACACTTTGAATTGAGCGAGAAATCATGAACCACATGAACCATCATGCAAGAGGTATTTGCGTTGGGGCGTGTCTGGTGCGCTCCCACCCCCCTAAGAGTACAAAGATTGGCTTTCACGAGCCGCCGAGCTGACGAGCTCGGGAGCCTGCGCCTTCATGCTGTGAGTGGAACTGGTCCTGAGAGATGAGGCAGCACGCCCTGCAACCTATGAACTTTGCTTTTTTCCCTACTGACGATTGAGGAATCATGAAACACGTGTCTAGGGATATGAATTGAAACTAATAATACAGCACTGGCTATGAACACTTTGAATTGAATTGAGCGATAAATTATGAACTACATGAACCATCATGCAAGAGGTAATTACGTTGGGGCATGTCTGGTGTGCTCCCACCCCCCTAAGAGTACAAAGATTGGCTCTCACGAGCCGCCGAGCTGACGAGCTCGGGAGCCTGCACCTGTATGCTGTGAGTGGAACTGGTCCTGAGAGATGAGGCAGGACGCCCTGCAACCTATGAACTTTGCTTTTTTCCCTACTGACGATTGAGGAATCATGAAACACGTGTCTAGGGATACGAATTGAAACTAATAATACAGCACTGGCTATGAACCCTTTGAATTGAATTGAGCGAGAAATTATGAACTACATGAACCATCATGCAAGAGGTAATTACGTTGGGGCGTGTCTGGTGCGCTCCCACCCCCCTAAGAGTACAAAGATTGGCTCTCACGAGCCGCCGAGCTGACAAGCTCGGGAGCCTGCGCCTTCATGCTGTGAGTGGAACTGGCCTTGAGAGATGAGGCAGCACGCCCTGGAACCTATGAACTTTGCTTTTTTCCCTACTGACGATTGAGGAATCATGAAACACGTGTCTAGGGATACGAATTGAAACTAATAATACAGCACTGGCTATGAACACTTTGAATTGAGCGAGAAATTATGAACTACATAAACCATCATGCAAGAGGTAATTACGTTGGGGGGTGTCTGGTGCGCTCCCACCCCCTAAGAGTACAAAGATTGGCTCTCACGAGCCGCCGAGCTGACGAGCTCGGGAGCCTGCACCTTCATGCTGTGAGTGGAACTGGTCCTGAGAGATGAGGCAGCACGCGCTGCAACCTATGAACTTTGCTTTTTTCCCTACTGACGATTGAGGAATCATGAAACGCGTGTCTAGGAATACGAATTGAAACTAATAATACAGCACTGGCTATGAACACTTTGAATTGAATTGAGCGAGAAATTATGAACTACATGAACCATCATGCAAGAGGTAATTACGTTGGGGCGTGTCTGGTGCGCTCCCATCCACCTAAGAGTACAAAGATTGGCTCTCACGAGCTGCCGAGCTGACGAGCTCGGGAGCCTGCAACTTCATGCTGTGAGTGGAACTGGTCCTGAGAGATGAGGCAGCACGCTCTGCAACCTATGAACTTTGCTTTTTTCCCTACTGACGATTGAGGAATCATGAAACACGTGTAAAGGGATACAAATTGAAACTAATAATACAGCACTGGCTATGAGCACTTTGAATTCAATTGAGCGAGAAATTATGAACTACATGAACCATCATGCAAGAGGTAATTACGTTGGGGCGTGTCTGGTCCGCTCCCACCCCCCTAAGAGTACAAAGATTGGCTCTCACGAGCCGCAGAGCTGACGAGCTCGGGAGCCTGCGCCTTCATGCTGTGAGTGGAACTGGTCCTGAGAGATGAGGCAGCACGCCCTGCAACCTATGAACTTTGCTTTTTTTCCCTACTGACGATTGAGGAATCATGAAACGCGTGTCTAGGGATACGAATTGAAACTAATAATACAGCACTGGCTATGAACACTTTGAATTGAATTGAGCGAGAAATTATGAACTACATGAACCATCATGCAAGAGGTAATTACGTTGGGGCGTGTTTGGTGCGCTCCCACCCCCCTAAGAGTACAAAGATTGGCTCTCACGAGCCACAGAGCTGACGAGCTCGGGAGCCTGCGCCTTCATGCTGTGAGTGGAACTGGTCCTGAGAGATGAGGCAGCACGCCCTGCAACCTATGAACTTTGCTTTTTTCCCTACTGACGATTGAGGTATCATGAAACGCGTGTCTAGGGATACAAATTGAAACTAATAATACAGCACTGGCTATGAACACTTTGAATTGAATTGAGCGAGAAATTATGAACTACATGAACCATCATGCAAGAGGTAATTACGTTGGGGCGTGTCTGGTGCGCTGCTACCCCCCTAAGAGTACAAAGATTGGCTCTCACGAGCCGCCGAGCTGACGAGCTCAGGAGCATGCGCCTTCATGCTGTGAGTGGAACTGGCCCTGAGAGATGAGGCAGCACGCCCTGCAACCTATGAACTTTGCTTTTTTCCCTACTGACGATTGAGGAATCATGAAACACGTGTCTAGGGATACGAATTGAAACTAATAATACAGCACTGGCTATGAACACTTTGAATTGAGCGAGAAATTATGAACTACATGAACCATCATGTAAGAGGTAATTACGTAGGGGCGTGTCTGGTGCGCTCCCACCCCCTAAGAAAACAAAGATTGGCTCTCACGAGCCGCCGAGCTGACGAGCTCGGGAGCCTGCGCCTTCATGCTGTGAGTGGAACTGGTCCTGAGAGATGAGGCAGCACGCCCTGCAACCTATGAACTTTGCTTTTTTCCCTACTGACGATTGAGGAATCATGAAACGTGTGTCTAGGTATACGAATTGAAACTAATAATACAGCACTGGCTATGAACACTTTGAATTGAATTGAGCGAGAAATTATGAACTACATTAACCATCATGCAAGAGGTAATTACGTTGGGGCGTGTCTGGTGCGCTCCCACCCCCCTAAGAGTACAAAGATTGGCTCTCACGAGCCGCCAAGCTGACGAGCTCGGGAGCCTGCACCTTCATGCTGTGAGTGGAACTGGTCCTGAGAGATGAGGCAGCACGCTCTGCAACCTATGAACTTTGCTTTTTTCCCTACTGACGATTGAGGAATCATGAAACACGTGTCTAGGGATACGAATTGAAACTAATAATACAGCACTGGCTATGAGCACTTTGAATTGAATTGAGCGAGAAATTATGAACTACATGAACCATCATGCAAGAGGTAATTACGTTGGGGCGTGTCTGGTGCGCTCCCACCCCCCTAAGAGTACAAAGATTGGCTCTCACGAGCCGCAGAGCTGCCGAGCTCGGGAGCCTGCGCCTTCATGCTGTGAGTGGAACGGGTCCTGAGAGATGAGGCAGCACGCCCTGCAACCTATGAATTTGCTTTTTTTCCCTACTGACGATTGAGGAATCATGAAACGCGTGTCTAGGGATACGAATTGAAACTAATAATACAGCACTGGATATGAACACTTTGAATTGAATTGAGCGAGAAATTATGAACTACATGAACCCTCATGCAAGAGGTAATTACGTTGGGGCGTGTCTAGTGCGCTCCCACCCCCCTAAGAGTACAAAGATTGGCTCTCACGAGCTGACGAGCTCAGGAGCCTGCGCCTTCATGCTGTGAGTGGAACTGGTCCTGAGAGATGAGGCAGCACGCCCTGCAACCTATGAACTTTGCTTTTTTCCCTACTGACGATTGAGGAATCATGAAACACGTGTCTAGGGATACGAATCGAAACTAATAATACAGCACTGGCTATGAACACTTTGAATTGAATTGAGCGAGAATTTATGAACTACATGAACCATCATGCAAGAGGTAATTACGTTAAGGCGTGTCTAGTGCGCTCCCACCCCCCTAAGAGTACAAAGATTGGCTCTCACGAGCTGCCGAGCTGACGAGCTCGGGAGCCTGCGCCTTCATGCTGTGAGTGGAACTGGTCCTGAGAGATGAGGCAGCATGCCCTGCAACCTATGAACTTTGCTTTTTTCCCTACTGACGATTGAGAAATCATGAAACACGTGTCTAGGGATACGAATTGAAACTAATAATACAGCACTGGCTATTGTGGAAAAGTAAATTTTGCCATGTTCTGTGTCCCTACGTGTCCCCCATCTTATGTTATGTGTGCATGATTAATATGCATATGTATCCCCCATGTTCGATTAAAGACGCAATTACAGTTGTGTCCATCTCTAGTATGCTAGTTTCCAGTTCTTGTGAAAGCTACGAGTATTAGGCCTATGTAAAACTACGTTGCCACGTTTCTCAGTGTGCACGTTATTTCATTATAAAGTCCCCGTTTCTAGGCCTCAAAAGGGCCCGGACACCAGATTCAGCTCCTGTCTCCTGAACCCTCGCTGAGGAGCGATACAGACCCCCACCTGTATCCTCGACCCTTCACTTACTTCCTGCCTCACAGTGCCCGGTTCAGCCTGGCTCTGCCTACGAGTCTGCCAAGAGTATGTTATGATTCTAGTTATCAGTTCAGCCCTCCTTCTCTGCATTCTTAAGCTACTGAATCGCATCAATAGTTTCCGTCATTGTCTAGCCTTTATGTCTCCATGTAAGAGAAATACTGTATTCAATGGTCATTTAATATTCCTCAGCACGCACTACATGTAGAATAATGCATGCTCCAGTCTTAGAGTCTGTTAGCCTCTCCCCTCCTGACTCTTAGTTTATATCAACATGTCCTCTAAACATTAGATACTAGATAGGGTTTAGGTACATGTCGCCCTGACTCTCCAGACTTCAGTCTCTGCTCCTAGCGCAGAGTTCATAGCCCCCAGCTTCTCATAGTAACACGTCATTGTCAGTTTGCGCGCACCTCTAGGTCAGAGGTCCCGGCTCCTTAGGTAGCCCCCTCCATGTTTCCGCCCCATTTATGACATATTCTGTTACGTTTACATCACATGTCCATGTATACGCCCTTGTTACACCCACTTTCACCCTTATCTTTCGCGACTGCTATTGACCACACCCACTGCTCCGCCTATTATATGTATTGCAATGCAACAGTTTTAGTATATATGCTTGTGCACTGTTATTAAATGTTACCCATTCCCTTACGCCAGTCCAATCCTGTCCCAGGCAGCGCTGCCACCCTGTTCCCGTGCAGGTTGTCCTGTTCCTGTCCTTTATGCTGTATTAAACCTGCAAACTCCTACTACCTCGAATCTTGACTCTTATTTATTGAGCTATCTGTTATTGCTATGTCCAGTCAAACCTAGATCCGGTATTATTTATTTATATACCACATAATGGCGCCCGAATAGGGACTTGCCCTTTCCCCACGCGCCGGTGAAGCCACGTCGGCCCCCTGACCCTCTGCAGCCGTGACGGAACCATACCGTGCACGTGCAGATATTTCTGCTTCAAGTATCCCTCAGGCCCACGGAGGAGACGGAGGTGGCGGTCCAGCATCCAGACGAGGCGGTGGAGGAACGCGGCGAGTCCCGACCAGAGCCCAAGCCGAGAGTCCAAGGTCCGAGGTATCCGGAGGCCCACCCGTAACTGAAGTCCGAAGTTCGTCCGTCCGGCGTCGAAGCAGTCCAGTCCAGTCCGAGGCCTTCCGTTCTTGCTGCCCGGTGAGTACCGTTGCTGGGGTAGTATCTAGACAGGGTCAATCTAATTGACTCTGGTCCGTGGGTTTTGGTGGTACACAGACCCAAAACGAAGTGTCCACTTCGGTGGATGCGGGTCCTGACGTGTCTCTTTATGAGACCGGTAAGTTTCGTACTGTTTTAGCAGTGCATCTAGTTTCTGTTCTAGTCAGTTCTGTTCTCGAGAAAACTCATGTATTCTGTTTTCAGTATTCCAGGTAGTATTCTGTTCGAACTGTTATTTTAAATGTTCTTCATGTGTTTTTAATGTCGTGGTATGAAAGTAGTGTAATTATCGTGTTCATTGTGTATTGTATTGTGTCTAGATTACAGTTCAGTCATGCCCCTATTTTCCAAACTACGTCAGTTAAAAACTAGAAAAGGTCTGTTAGAAGCAGCAGTTCCTGTCCCGCCTAGGGACAGTCCAGGTCATTTTATGTATCAGAAGCATGGCATAAGTGCCATATTATATCTAGATTTATGGGTGGAGTACACCAAACAGTTAGAAGAAAAGTATAGATGGCCCGTATCAGGCACATGGGATGCCGAGTGCATCCTGCGAGTAGAAGAAGCATTATGGAAAAAGAAAGCCAGACAGTCACAGAAAGATGCCTTCGAGTTATGGCGCAAAGAATCTCATAAAAGAACCGAAAAAGAAATCAGAAAGTCAGAACTAAGCAGAGAATCCTTAGAACGAGCCCAAGAAAGGGAACTAATCGAGATAGGTGAACGAGTTAAAACCGAACAGTCAGACAGACAGAGGAATGCCCTCATTAAGGGTATGTATCCTCTTCTTGCCGAGGGCTTGCCAAAAGCGACCCCGGAGGCATCCAGTAATTTTCCGCCACCATTAGTTCCGACCAAGCTACGTCACAAACCGACCGCAGCTGATATTTTTATTTCGTCCTATTTGGACGACACAGTCCCAGAATATGCAAATCCTGTTCCGCCAGCTCCTGTAAATAATGTAAATCCTGCTCCTCCAGTCACCGGAGTACCTGCTACGGTACCCCCGGTCCAGCCCGTAGTACAACTTCCCGCCACATCAGCCACTCTGCCAGCACGAAGAGTATCAGTCGACGATTCCAGTATAGGGGCCGCAGGAGGAGGTCCTCCTGGTACCCCGCCGCCACACCAACGTGTAACGTTAGTCGAGTTACATGAAAGTGCGTTACAGCGTACGCCCAAATATAAGTCCGTTGCAGATATCCGACGAGCTCTTACTGAATGCCGCTATGATCCAGTTGCAGGTGATGATAGTACAGTTATATATTCCATCCGTGTAAGACGGGTGACCGGGTATCTGGACACCCTACCGAATATGAAAGAAGATCTAGACAGAATATATCGTTTCATCCGTACAGGGGATGATCCAGAAAGTATTGGCGAAGCCATGTCTCAAAGGAAAGCTGAGATCCAGCTCATGTTATTAAAGTTTCTGATTAATTGTTTAATAAGAGAACAAGATTCTCCGACTAAAGATCCGAGCGAAATGAGAATCCTGACAAGGTGGAGTGATAATATAGCCGAGGGTAAACACAGAACCATCAGTAGTATAGAGAGTATGTACAAGAAAATTCGTAAAGAAATAATAAGGTTACACGAACAACGAAAAGCAGCACAAGTAAGCGAGAAAGAAAATGACTCTTCTACTGAAGAGGTAGAGGACGAGAATCCCGCCAGAATAGCGTATGTAGGAAAATCGAGATTTCCAGACCGCCATTCACGTCTAGACTACAAGAAAACTGTTCCTCATCCAGCATCAGAACAAGGTTCTCTAGAACAAGTATTTCAAGCTACCGATCATATTCTGAAATCACGAATCGGTTACAGTGAGTTAAGTACTATGCATGAACAAGAACTAGCCCGATCAGCAGTCCGATGGATTACTGATTCTACCACTTTTCCAGATGAAATAGTGGCACAAATGTTTCTGAAACTGCCCCCAGCCGAGCAACGACTGGTGGGTATGTATATGATCCAGCACCTCATCACTCTGTATGAGGGTCAACATTCTGATCCAGGTCCGTTACACGATGTCCTGAACGAGTTACTCCAGTATAGATGGAAAGGTCTAGGTACCGATTTAATTAGTGTCATTCTAGAACAGCGCCACAAATATAGAACGTTCCTGAACCCGCATTTTGTTCATGTCTCACCCCCAGAAAGTAAACCCTTTTACATAGATAGACAGAATCCGTTACGAGAAGTACACCCAGTCAGGACAGCGGATGGTGAAATGCAACGAGTGTTTGTTTACACCCCGATTACAAAGATGGAACTCCTAGAAATGAAGAAATTAATTCCCTGTCATGACAAAGATCCAGCAGGGTTCCACCGAGAATTAAAAGACATGCTCCGTATGGGAGAATACACGTATCCAGATATTATTAAAATGTTAAAAGTCCTGTTGCCCGCAGGGGTATATGAAAAACTCAAGGAAAAAGAATGGGAGGTGGGAGAGAAAAAGATCGATTGGGCAGTTCTAGAAGCTGAAGATAAGATACGAGTACCAGGTACCGGTCTTGGAGAGAAATGTAAAGAATTACCAGAACTGTTAATACAAGTTTTGCCCAGATTATTAGCCACTAAAAAGGAAGACTGGGATGCAATCTCAGCCTGTAAACAGAAACAAGACGAAGACACTAGTGATTTTTATTCTAGATTTGAGAAATGCTTTAGTATTAACAGTGGCCTCAAGACAAGTAGTGAGGCATACCCTCATCTTTTTGTTACTAAATTAGTCGAGAATTCGAGTCCACAAGTTAAGAATCGAGTTTTGAAAGTCGAAAGTACCTGGCAAGCTAATACTCCGTCCCAAATGTTACAGATGCTTCAGTATCACCAGAATAGAATCAGAGAAGAGCAAGATCACGAAAGGAAACGTATGAAAGACACGAAAATGAAAGTACTAGTTGCACAATCTGTTCCTCAAGACAGTCAGAAGAGGGGTCTGAATCAAGCCAGTCATCCTGCAGCTCCCGTTAAAGGGACCTGTAATTACTGTAAACAGCCAGGTCATTTTATAAATGAGTGTGCAGTTCTGAAACATAATATAGCTACTGGTAAGACTAAAGAAAGACCACGTCCGCCTAGACAAGAACAAGTTTCACAGACTTCTCAGCCACAGAATGCACAACAGACAGTTCCAGCACCGCAGCCTATTGCTGCAACACAGCATGTTACACAGCAGATGTACCAGTATGCACAGTCCGAGTATCCAGAGTATCAGCCATATTCATGAAACAGCCTAGAGAGGGAGGTAGGCTTGCCTCTCATCGAGATTCCTGTAGATCAAGAAGGTCCCTATGTTCACAGTCAAGTATTAGGGAAAGACAGAAAGTTTCTGATTGATACAGGGGCAAGTAGGACCACCATTAGTCACGCCGAAGTTCCAGGGGCTCCGCTCTCAGGCTCTAGAAATGTTTCCCTTGGATTTTCAGGAAAGCCTATTGTAAACGAGATATCTAAACCAGTTACTCTAGAAGTAGGTCCATTGTCCCGCACTACTGATCTGTTACTTACGAAGTCGTGTCCAGAAAATCTGTTAGGTATTAAAACACTGAAAGAATTAGGTGCAGTTATTTGCTGCTCCCCAGAAGGAATACGACTGTTTCTACGTGACTTCAAGGGTCACTATGTATTACGAGACTTTGATCCGAGATTGTCCAATGTTCCGCAGCATCTATCGGCGCAAGGTCCAACTGATGTAGGTTATATGCAAATCACACCCCATTGTGTGACTCTCAAACCAGGTGTAGTGTTACCACGAATCAGACAGTACAGATTGCCACCTGAGGCTGTAGCAGCCTTATCCAAAATTATTGACGAGCTCATCGCTCAAGGAGTAGTTGTAGAAACTGACTCCAATGTATGTAATTCTCCGATCATTCCAGTCATGAAACGTACTGATCCAAATGCACCCCCAGTATATCGATTAGTGATTGACCTTCGAGAACTCAATAAATGTATTATTCCTCAGTACCCAGTTGTCCCAGATATCTCTTCCCTATTGACAGCCATTGATTCCGAAGCCTCATTTTTTACAGTCATAGACCTCAAGAACGCGTTTTTCAGTGTCCCCATTCATCCAGACAGCCAGTTTCTTTTCGGATTTTGTTTAAATGGAAGGAGCTATATGTTCACACGAGCTCCTCAAGGTTTCACAGAAAGTCCTAGTATTTACAGTCAAGCACTTAAGAGACAACTAGACAACATTCACATGCCAACAGACACTGCCCTGCTCCAGTATGTCGATGATCTACTGATCACAGCCCGTTCTGAACGTGCTTGCGAGCGAGCATCACTTACAGTCTTGTATTTCCTAGCAGAGATGGGGCACAAGGTGTCCCCTTCGAAGCTTCAATTCTGTGTCCAGCAAGTGATCTATTTAGGCCACTTACTGTCCAAGAGGGGTAGGCAGTTGACACCCGACCGTATCCAGTTAATAGCGAGTCTTCCTCAGCCCAAGACCCAGAAGGAGGTACGTGCTTTTATCGGCCTCACTTCTTACTGCAGACAATGGATTCCTCAGTATGCATTTCTAGCTAAGCCACTGATACAGTTAACGACACAGGAGGCAGCCGTATCGACTGTCCTCCCTTGGACATCTGAACATACACTTAGGTTCAATGAGTTAAAGAAAGCTTTATGTCAAGCTCCTGTTCTAGCTACACCGAACTACAGTAAGCCTTTTACACTTTTCGTCACAGAACGCGAAGGTACAGCATTATCTGTTCTCACACAAGATCAAGCAGGACAATACAAGCCCTGTGCTTATTTTTCGAGCACACTAGATCCTGTAGCCCAGGCTCTGCCTGCGTGCCTCAAGTCAGTTGCAGCCACAGCACTAGCTAACAGACAAAGTGATTCCATAGTATTAGGACATTCCTTGACAGTACAAGTTCCACACTCTGTGGAAGTTCTTTTAAACCGAACACAGACTCAGCACTTGACAATTGCACGTTTAACAGGTTATGAACTGACACTGTTCCAGCCACACATAGAAATCAGACGCTGCAACGTTCTAAATCCTGCTACACTGTTACCGTCAGTTAATTCGAATCCTGCCACACACGACTGTGTGGAAGTAGTTAACACTATGACTAAGCCAAGACAAGATCTGACAGATATTCCATTACCAGATCCCGACCTGACACATTATGTGGATGGTTCATGTATGAGAACAAGTACAGGAGAACTAGTAGCCGCGTATGCAGTGACTACAGACACTGAAGTTATAGAAACACACCGTATTGACACCCTGTCTGCTCAAGCAGCAGAGCTAGTTGCTCTGACACAAGCCTGCATACACGCCAAGAACCTGAAAGTTAATATCTACACAGATTCACGCTACGCATTCGGAGTTGTACACGACTTCGGAGTGCTCTGGCAGGAGAGAGGTTTCATGACTTCTCATGGAACCAAGATTCAGCATGGTCTCCTTATTCAAGCTCTGTTAGATGCCATACACTTACCGACATCTATTGCTATCATGAAATGCAAAGCACATACGAAAGTTACAGATATTATTTCTCAAGGTAATGATCTAGCAGATCGCACAGCCAAGCTTACAGCACAGACTCCAGACATTCCAGTTAATCCGACACAGACACATACTCCAGATCCGACTACTTGTATGACAGTTAAGGACCCCACTCAAGATGTCATAGATATCCAGTTACATGCTACTCCCGATGAAATCAAGAAATGGTCCGAACAAGGAGGGGTCCAGACAGATCAGGGATGGGTGACGAAGGGACGAGCCACATGGTTTCTCCCCGACTCCATGGTTCAAGTCATTATCAATACCGCACATAGTCCAGCACATTTAGGAGAAAAAGCTATGATAGATAGTATCCAGAATATTTGGTTCAACAAGCATTTACGAGCTGCAGCCAAGCAGAAAGTCCGTACATGTATGATATGTTGCCAGTTTAATCCAGGTAAAAGTGTCCCGGTGGAACAAGGTGGATTCCAGCCCCCTGACCACCCTTTTGAAGTCCTCCAGATGGATTATATTCAGATGGAGCGATGTCGAGGTTTCAAGTATGTCCTTGTAGTTGTATGCGCTTTGTCCAGATGGACAGAGGCATATCCAGTTCCAGATTACACAGCCACGACCACTGCCAAGCAGTTGGTTCGTGAATTCTTCCCCCGTTATGGACTCCCTAGGGTCGTATATTCTGACAACGGCCAGCCATTCTCATCTGAGCTCATGAAACACGTTTCCCTTTTGTTAGGGTACCAGTGGAAGTTCCATTGTGTACGCCATCCTGAAGCAGCCGGTCTAGTAGAGAGACATAATCAGACCCTGAAAATCCGAATTGCAAAAGTATGTAAAGAGAAAGGTGTGGACTGGCTAGTAGCTCTGCCAGTCGCTTTGTTTTATATGCGCATGGTCGCACATTCCAGATCAGGTCTGTCCCCGTACGAGGTCGTATTCGGCCGCCCCCCTAATATGTGGGGTACACCTAGACCCCGAAGTATTACAGATGTTTCAAGTAATATGCTGACAGATTACCTAGCTTCCTTGATGTCTGCCCTACACTCTTGTCGTTCACAGGTTGCCGCCGCATTTCCAGACAATACCGAGGTGGCACCGCATGAAATCGTTCCCGGATGCATGGTTCTTGTCCGGAATTTTGATCGTTCAAGTCCGCTGGAGCCCCGCTGGAAGGAGCCCAAGCAGGTCCTCCTGGCCACCCGTACTGCCGTCAAGCTGGAAGGCAGGAAGGGCTGGGTCCACCTGTCTCATGTGAAAAAATTTTACGGACTAAAGACTGTTTCAAAGAACATTTCCGAGGATTTTAAAAACTGCCAAAGTGCTATTCTTAAGGACTGTCCCGCAAAAGACAATGATACAGATTCCTCCCTGTTAGAGAAAACTCCGCAGCAGGAGTATAAGAAAAAATTAAGGTCTAGTAAAATAAGTCAGCCAGTTTGATTGTCTAAGTCCTCCCCTAGGTGAAACGGTTAGACCGGTTTCTGACATGTATATAGTAGACCCCCATAGTGAGAGAGTTAGTCAAAACTCAATCCGATGTATCGTTTTTCTAAGTTTCATATTGTTTTTCAGCCTTATGTTTACCTGCACAAGTTATGCATTTTATTTGTGTTTTCCAGTTTCTCATGTAAATAAGTCTGCTAATGCTACAGTAGAGCATACGTTTAGTGATCTGCCTCCTCATGAACTCTCATATCGTCTTGCTATGCGTAATAATTCCTTTATCCGCATGTTACATTATTCACACCAGACCAGCAATGCCACTAATTGTTGGGTGTGTGGTCGACTCCCCCCTTTCCAGACACCGAAGGGAGTTCTGCCACTCTTTCCATATCCATTTTCACATAACGGTTCATGTGGAGCATGGTCCACGTTAACGTCATCCTCAACAGATATGTCTTTTCTTAACAGTACATGTTTTCCAGACAAGCAATGTCTTCCCCACAGAACAGGGTTAGATCTAGAAAATGAAGTTTACAATTTGGGTAATTATTCTTCGAATTTCATGGTCCTGAATGTTCAGTCTGATATTACTCCAGACTTACCTGCTATGTCAGTATTACCAGTCAAAGGCGAATTATGTGTCCGAAAGAATGGTTCCGTACATGTAGGCCATAGTGATTGTACTACTATTGTCAAGTATAGTGACAGTAGGAAATCTATTTTCAAAGCTTCACGTCATTCTTATTTTGTTTGTGGTCAGACCGCATATGTCCGTCTGCCCCTCGATTGGAAGGGAACCTGTTATATTGCCTTCCTACTGCCACCAGTTTTCCTAGCCCCACCTGACTATCATAGGAATTCCCACCTAGTACATACTAGACACAAGAGAGACCTCCCGATTGTCGATTATACTGAAACTGCTCTAGAACAATACATAGATATCAATAAAGGTGTCTTCCCCTATTTAGGTACTGTCGTGAATAGTAAACTGATACGTAGATTAACCAGAACCCTTGAAGCAGTAGTGATTGAGACTACTTCTGCTCTAGGTAACTTAACCGAAGAGCAATCCTTTATGAGAATTGACGTGCTCCAGAATCGTCTCGTCCTTGACGTCATACTGGCCGATAGGGGCGGGGCATGTAGAGTCATCGGATCTAGTTGCTGCATTTTCATTCCTAATAACGCGCCGTCTGTTTATTCAGCTATTACCAGACTCCATAATATTGCCCATATGTTACACCAAAATCCAGGCACCTGGACATGGTCCGGTTGGTTCTGGAATATAATTTCCGCCGGGGGATGGAAAGTATTGTCATTTCTGGGTATTGCAGTAGCAATCATATTCAGTTGCTGCCTCTGTATACAATGTGGCCCTGCGATTTGCGGCATTTGTGCTACCTCTTGTATTCCTAGTCCCAAGTCCCGTTCTAAATCCCGTTCCAAGAAAATTCGAGACGAACAAATGATACTGTATGAAATGATAGATGGTATCATGAATATTGATGTTTCCTGATGGAAACGTAGTGACAAGGAGGGAATGTGGAAAAGTAAATTTTGCCATGTTCTGTGTCCCTACGTGTCCCCCATCTTATGTTATGTGTGCATGATTAATATGCATATGTATCCCCCATGTTCGATTAAAGACGCAATTACAGTTGTGTCCATCTCTAGTATGCTAGTTTCCAGTTCTTGTGAAAGCTACGAGTATTAGGCCTATGTAAAACTACGTTGCCACGTTTCTCAGTGTGCACGTTATTTCATTATAAAGTCCCCGTTTCTAGGCCTCAAAAGGGCCCGGACACCAGATTCAGCTCCTGTCTCCTGAACCCTCGCTGAGGAGCGATACAGACCCCCACCTGTATCCTCGACCCTTCACTTACTTCCTGCCTCACAGTGCCCGGTTCAGCCTGGCTCTGCCTACGAGTCTGCCAAGAGTATGTTATGATTCTAGTTATCAGTTCAGCCCTCCTTCTCTGCATTCTTAAGCTACTGAATCGCATCAATAGTTTCCGTCATTGTCTAGCCTTTACGTCTCCATGTAAGAGAAATACTGTATTCAATGGTCATTTAATATTCCTCAGCACGCACTACATGTAGAATAATGCATGCTCCAGTCTTAGAGTCTGTTAGCCTCTCCCCTCCTGACTCTTAGTTTATATCAACATGTCCTCTAAACATTAGATACTAGATAGGGTTTAGGTACATGTCGCCCTGACTCTCCAGACTTCAGTCTCTGCTCCTAGCGCAGAGTTCATAGCCCCCAGCTTCTCATAGTAACACGTCATTGTCAGTTTGCGCGCACCTCTAGGTCAGAGGTCCCGGCTCCTTAGGTAGCCCCCTCCATGTTTCCGCCCCATTTATGACATATTCTGTTACGTTTACATCACATGTCCATGTATACGCCCTTGTTACACCCACTTTCACCCTTATCTTTCGCGACTGCTATTGACCACACCCACTGCTCCGCCTATTATATGTATTGCAATGCAACAGTTTTAGTATATATGCTTGTGCACTGTTATTAAATGTTACCCATTCCCTTACGCCAGTCCAATCCTGTCCCAGGCAGCGCTGCCATCCTGTTCCCGTGCAGGTTGTCCTGTTCCTGTCCTTTATGCTGTATTAAACCTGCAAACTCCTACTACCTCGAATCTTGACTCTTATTTATTGAGCTATCTGTTATTGCTATGTCCAGTCAAACCTGGACATAGCAATAACAGATAGCTCAATAAGAAGTGTAGAAGTGTGGCTCAGGGGTTAGAGGCAGCAGACCCGGAAGCTGAGATCGGTCCTGGACCAGGGTTCAATTCCCCGCCTCGGCAGGGTCTTGGGCTAAAAATTCCACGGACTCGATAATTCTCGCCCTGGTGCCTCCTCGACTCACGGGTTCACACTCTGCGACTCTGGGCAATAGCTTGCTTAATCTCCACAACGGCCCCTCGCGGCGGGATGCTTGACTTTCACCTTGTGGATACCCTGCTATCTCACAGGGGAATACCAGGAAGGGTTCCCTAAGCAAGCGCCGGGAAACCCACTGCGGGTAGCTGTGCGCTATATAAGCTCAACTACATTTACATTTACATTTACAACCTAGATCCGGTATTATTTATTTATATACCACACTATGAACACTTTGAATTGAATTGAGCGAGAAATTATGAACCATCATGCAAGAGGTAATTACGTTGGGGCGTGTCTGGTGCTCTCCCACCCCCCTAAGAGTACAAAGATTGGCTCTCACGAGCTGCCGAGCTGACGAGCTCGTGAGAAAGCACCTTCATGCTGTGAGTGGAACTGGTCCGGAGAGATGAGGCAGCACGCCCTGCAACCTATGAACTTTGCTTTTTTCCCTACTGACGATTGAGGAATCATGAAACACGTGTCTAGGGATACGAATTGGGATACGAATTGAAACTAATAATACAGCACTGGCTATGAACACTTTGAATTGAATTGAGCGAGAAATTATGAACTACATGAACCATCATGCAAGAGGTAATTACGTTGGGGCGTGTCTGGTGCGCTCCCACCCGCCTAAGAGTACAAAGATTGGCTCTCACGAGCCGCCGAGCTGACGAGCTCGGGAGCCTGCACCTTCATGCTGTGAGTGGAACTGGTCCTGAGAGATGAGGCAGCACGCCCTGCAACCTATGAACTTTGCTTTTTTCCATACTGACGATTGAGGAATCATGAAACACGTGTCTAGGGATACGAATTGAAACTAATAATACAGCACTGGCTATGAACACTTTGAATTGAATTGAGCGAGAAATTATGAACTACATGAACCATCATGCAAGAGGTAATTACGTTGGGGCATGTCTGGTGCGCTCCCACCCCCCTAAGAGTACAAAGATTGGCTCTCACGAGCCGCCGAGCTCGGGAGCCTGCGCCTTCATGCTGTGAGTGGAACTGGTCCTAAGAGATGAGGCAGCACGCCCTGCAACCTATGAACTTTGCTTTTTTCCCTACTGACGAATGAGGAATCATGAAACACGTGTCTAGGGATACGAATTGAAACTAATAATAGAGCACTGGCTATGAACACTTTGAATTGAATTGAGCGAGAAATTATGAACTACATGAACCATCTTGCAAGAGGTAATTACGTTGGGGCGTGTCTGGTGCGCTCCCACCCGCCTAAGAGTACAAAGATTGGCTCTCACGAGCCGCCGAGCTGACGAGCTCGGGAGCCTGCACCTTCATGCTGTGAGTGGAACTGGTCCTGAGAGATGAGGCAGCATGCCCTGCAACCTATGAACTTTGCTTTTTTCCCTACTGACGATTGAGAAATCATGAAAAACGTGTCTAGGGATACGAATTGAAACTAATAATACAGCACTGGCTATGAACACTTTGAATTGAATTGAGCGAGAAATTATGAACCATCATGCAAGAGGTAATTACGTTGGGGCGTGTCTGGTGCGCTCCCACCCCCCTAAGAGTACAAAGATTGGCTCTCACGAGCTGCCGAGCTGACGAGCTCGTGAGAAAGCACCTTCATGCTGTGAGTGGAACTGGTCCGGAGAGATGAGGCAGCACGCCCTGC
The DNA here is from genome assembly GCF_964261635.1 of Lissotriton helveticus. Lineage (NCBI taxonomy): Eukaryota > Metazoa > Chordata > Amphibia > Caudata > Salamandridae > Lissotriton > Lissotriton helveticus. Next base: position 1,788,022,057 of record NC_136065.1, read on the forward strand.
AACCTATGAACTTTGCTTTTTTCCCTACTGACGATTGAGGAATCATGAAACACGTGTCTAGGGATACGAATTGGGATACGAATTGAAACTAATAATACAGCACTGGCTATGAACACTTTGAATTGAATTGAGCGAGAAATTATGAACTACATGAACCATCATGCAAGAGGTAATTACGTTGGGGCGTGTCTGGTGCGCTCCCACCCGCCTAAGAGTACAAAGATTGGCTCTCACGAGCCGCCGAGCTGACGAGCTCGGGAGCCTGCGCCTTCATGCTGTGAGTGGAACTGGTCCTGAGAGATGAGGCAGCACGCCCTGCAACCTATGAACTTTGCTTTTTTCCATACTGACGATTGAGGAATCATGAAACACGTGTCTAGGGATACGAATTGAAACTAATAATACAGCACTGGCTATGAACACTTTGAATTGAATTGAGCGAGAAATTATGAACTACATGAACCATCATGCAAGAGGTAATTACGTTGGGGCATGTCTGGTGCGCTCCCACCCCCCTAAGAGTACAAAGATTGGCTTTCACGAGCCGCCGAGCTCGGGAGCCTGCGCCTTCATGCTGTGAGTGGAACTGGTCCTAAGAGATGAGGCAGCACGCCCTGCAACCTATGAACTTTGCTTTTTTCCCTACTGACGAATGAGGAATCATGAAACACGTGTCTAGGGATACGAATTGAAACTAATAATAGAGCACTGGCTATGAACACTTTGAATTGAATTGAGCGAGAAATTATGAACTACATGAACCATCTTGGAAGAGGTAATTACGTTGGGGCGTGTCTGGTGTGCTCCCACCCGCCTAAGAGTACAAAGATTGGCTCTCACGAGCTGACGAGCTCGGGAGCCTGCACCTTCATGCTGTGAGTGGAACTGGTCCTGAGAGATGAGGCAGCACGCCCTGCAACCTATGAACTTTGCTTTTTTCCCTACTGACGATTGAGGAATCATGAAACACGTGTCTAGGGATACGAATTGGGATACGAATTGAAACTAATAATACAGCACTGGCTATGAACACTTTGAATTGAATTGAGCGAGAAATTATGAACTACATGAACCATCATGCAAGAGGTAATTACGTTGGGGCGTGTCTGGTGCGCTCCCACCCGCCTAAGAGTACAAAGATTGGCTCTCACGAGCCGCCGAGCTGACGAGCTCGGGAGCCTGCGCCTTCATGCTGTGAGTGGAACTGGTCCTGAGAGATGAGGCAGCACGCCCTGCAACCTATGAACTTTGCTTTTTTCCATACTGACGATTGAGGAATCATGAAACACGTGTCTAGGGATACGAATTGAAACTAATAATACAGCACTGGCTATGAACACTTTGAATTGAATTGAGCGAGAAATTATGAACTACATGAACCATCATGCAAGAGGTAATTACGTTGGGGCATGTCTGGTGCGCTCCCACCCCCCTAAGAGTACAAAGATTGGCTCTCACGAGCCGCCGAGCTCGGGAGCCTGCGCCTTCATGCTGTGAGTGGAACTGGTCCTAAGAGATGAGGCAGCACGCCCTGCAACCTATGAACTTTGCTTTTTTCCCTACTGACGAATGAGGAATCATGAAACACGTGTCTAGGGATACGAATTGAAACTAATAATAGAGCACTGGCTATGAACACTTTGAATTGAATTGAGCGAGAAATTATGAACTACATGAACCATCTTGGAAGAGGTAATTACGTTGGGGCGTGTCTGGTGTGCTCCCACCCGCCTAAGAGTACAAAGATTGGCTCTCACGAGCTGACGAGCTCGGGAGCCTGCACCTTCATGCTGTGAGTGGAACTGGTCCTGAGAGATGAGGCAGCACGCCCTGCAACCTATGAACTTTGCTTTTTTCCCTACTGACGATTGAGGAATCATGAAACACGTGTCTAGGGATACGAATTGGGATACGAATTGAAACTAATAATACAGCACTGGCTATGAACACTTTGAATTGAATTGAGCGAGAAATTATGAACTACATGAACCATCATGCAAGAGGTAATTACGTTGGGGCGTGTCTGGTGCGCTCCCACCCGCCTAAGAGTACAAAGATTGGCTCTCACGAGCCGCCGAGCTGACGAGCTCGGGAGCCTGCGCCTTCATGCTGTGAGTGGAACTGGTCCTGAGAGATGAGGCAGCACGCCCTGCAACCTATGAACTTTGCTTTTTTCCATACTGACGATTGAGGAATCATGAAACACGTGTCTAGGGATACGAATTGAAACTAATAATACAGCACTGGCTATGAACACTTTGAATTGAATTGAGCGAGAAATTATGAACTACATGAACCATCATGCAAGAGGTAATTACGTTGGGGCATGTCTGGTGCGCTCCCACCCCCCTAAGAGTACAAAGATTGGCTCTCACGAGCCGCCGAGCTCGGGAGCCTGCACCTTCATGCTGTGAGTGGAACTGGTCCTGAGAGATGAGGCAGCACGCCCTGCAACCTATGAACTTTGCTTTTTTCCCTACTGACGATTGAGGAATCATGAAACACGTGTCTAGGGATACGAATTGAAACTAATAATACAGCACTGGCTATGAACACTTTGAATTAAATTGAGCAAGAAATTATGAACTACATGAACCATCATGCAAGAGGCAATTACGTTGGGGCGTGTCTGGTGTGCTCCCACCCCCCTAAGAGTACAAAGATTGGCTCTCACGAGCTGACGAGCTCCGGAGCCTGCACCTTCATGCTGTGAGTGGAACTGGTCCTGAGAGATGAGGCAGCACGCCCTGCAACCTATGAACTTTGCTTTTTTCCCTACTGACGATTGAGGAATCATGAAACACATGTCTAGGGATACGAATTGAAACTAATAATACAGCACTGGCTATGAACACTTTGAATTGAATTGAGCGAGAAATTATGAACTAACTGAACCATCATGCAAGAGGTAATTACGTTACGGCGTGTCTGGTGTGCACCCACCCCCCTAAGAGTACAAAGATTGGCTCTCACGAGCCGCCGAGCTGACGAGCTCAGGAGCCTGCGCTTTCATGCTGTGAGTGGAACTGGTCCTGAGAGATGAGGCAGCATGCCCTGCAACCTATGAACTTTGCTTTTTTCCCTACTGACGATTGAGGAATCATGAAACACGTGTCTAGGGATACGAATTGAAACTAATAATACAGCACTGGCTATGAACACTTTGAATTCAATTGAGCGAGAAATTATGAACTACATGAACCATCATGCAAGAGGTAATTACGTTACGGCGTGTCTGGTGTGCACCCACCCCCCTAAGAGTACAAAGATTGGCTCTCACGAGCCGCCGAGCTGACGAGCTCGGGACCCTGCGCCTTCATGCTGTGAGTGGAACTAGTCCTGAGAGATGAGGCAGCACGCCCTGCAACCTATGAACTTTGCTTTTTTCCTACTGACGATTGAGGAATCATGAAACACGCGTCTAGGGATACGAATTGAAACTAATAATACAGCAATGGCTATGAACACTTTGAATTGAGCGAGAAATCATGAACCACATGAACCATCATGCAAGAGGTATTTGCGTTGGGGCGTGTCTGGTGCGCTCCCACCCCCTAAGAGTACAAAGATTGGCTCTCACGAGCCGCCGAGCTGACGAGCTCGGGAGCCTGCGCCTTCATGCTGTGAGTGGAACTGGTACTGAGAGATGAGGCAGCACGCCCTGCAACCTATGAACTTTGCTTTTTTCCCTACTGACGATTGAGGAATCATGAAACACGTGTCTAGGGATAAAGAATTGAAACTAATAATACAGCACTGGCTATGAACACTTTGAATTGAATTGAGCGATAAATTATGAACTACATGAACCATCATGCAAGAGGTAATTACGTTGGGGCGTGTCTGGTGCGCTCCCACCCCCCTAAGAGTACAAAGATTGGCTCTCACGAGCCGCAGAGCTGACGAGCTCGGGAGCCTGCGCCTTCATGCTGTGAGTGGAACTGGTCCTGAGAGATGAGGCAGCACGCCCTGCAACCTATGAACTTTGCTTTTTTTCCCTACTGACGATTGAGGAATCATGAAACGCGTGTCTAGGGATACGAATGGAAACTAATAATACAGCACTGGCTATGAACACTTTGAATTGAATTGAGCGAGAAATTATGAACTACATGAACCATCATGCAAGAGGTAATTACGTTGGGGCGTGTTTGGTGCGCTCCCACCCCCCTAAGAGTACAAAGATTGGCTCTCACGAGCCACAGAGCTGACGAGCTCGGGAGCCTGCGCCTTCATGCTGTGAGTGGAACTGGTCCTGAGAGATGAGGCAGCACGCCCTGCAACCTATGAACTTTGCTTTTTTTCCCTACTGACGATTGAGGTATCATGAAACGCGTGTCTAGGGATACGAATTGAAACTAATAATACAGCACTGGCTATGAACACTTTGAATTGAATTGAGCGAGAAATTATGAACTACATGAACCATCATGCAAGAGGTAATTACGTTGGGGTGTGTCTGGTGCGCTCCCACCCCCCTAAGAGTACAAAGATTGGCTCTCACGAGCCGCCAAGCTGACGAGCTCGGGAGCCTGCACCTTCATGCTGTGAGTGGAACTGGTCCTGAGAGATGAGGCAGCACGCTCTGCAACCTATGAACTTTGCTTTTTTCCCTACTGACGATTGAGGAATCATGAAACACGTGTCTAGGGATTCGAATTGAAACTAATAATACAGCACTGGCTATGAGCACTTTGAATTGAATTGAGCGAGAAATTATGAACTTCATGAACCATCATGCAAGAGGTAATTACGTTGGGGCGTGTCTGGTGCGCTCCCACCCCCCTAAGAGTACAAAGATTGGCTCTCACGAGCCGCAGAGCTGACGAGCTCGGGAGCCTGCGCCTTCATGCTGTGAGTGGAACGGGTCCTGAGAGATGAGGCAGCACGCCCTGCAACCTATGAATTTGCTTTTTTTCCCTACTGACGATTGAGGAATCATGAAACGCGTGTCTAGGGATACGAATTGAAACTAATAATACAGCACTGGATATGAACACTTTGAATTGAATTGAGCGAGAAATTATGAACTACATGAACCATCATGCAAGAGGTAATTACGTTGGGGCGTGTCTGGTGCGCTCCCACCCCCCTAAGAGTACAAAGATTGGCTCTCACGAGCTGACGAGCTCAGGAGCCTGCGCCTTCATGCTGTGAGTGGAACTGGTCCTGAGAGATGAGGCAGCACGCCCTGCAACCTATGAACTTTGCTTTTTTCCCTACTGACGATTGAGGAATCATGAAACACGTGTCTAGGGATACGAATTGAAACTAATAATACAGCACTGGCTATGAACACTTTGAATTGAATTGAGCGAGAATTTATGAACTACATGAACCATCATGCAAGAGGTAATTACGTTAAGGCGTGTCTAGTGCGCTCCCACCCCCCTAAGAGTACAAAGATTGGCTCTCACGAGCCGCCGAGCTGACGAGCTCGGGAGCCTGCGCCTTCATGCTGTGAGTGGAACTGGTCCTGAGAGATGAGGCAGCATGCCCTGCAACCCATGAACTTTGCTTTTTTCCCTACTGACGATTGAGAAATCATGAAACACGTGTCTAGGGATACGAATTGAAACTAATAATACAGCACTGGCTATGAACACTTTGAATTGAATTGAGCGAGAAATTATGAACCATCATGCAAGAGGTAATTACGTTGGGGCGTGTCTGGTGCGCTCCCACCCCCCTAAGAGTACAAAGATTGGCTCTCACGAGCTGCCGAGCTGACGAGCTCGTGAGAAAGCACCTTCATGCTGTGAGTGGAACTGGTCCGGAGAGATGAGGCAGCACGCCCTGCAACCTATGAACTTTGCTTTTTTCCCTACTGACGATTGAGGAATCATGAAACACGTGTCTAGGGATACGAATTGGGATACGAATTGAAACTAATAATACAGCACTGGCTATGAACACTTTGAATTGAATTGAGCGAGAAATTATGAACTACATGAACCATCATGCAAGAGGTAATTACGTTGGGGCGTGTCTGGTGCGCTCCCACCCGCCTAAGAGTACAAAGATTGGCTCTCACGAGCCGCCGAGCTGACGAGCTCGGGAGCCTGCACCTTCATGCTGTGAGTGGAACTGGTCCTGAGAGATGAGGCAGCACGCCCTGCAACCTATGAACTTTGCTTTTTTCCATACTGACGATTGAGGAATCATGAAACACGTGTCTAGGGATACGAATTGAAACTAATAATACAACACTGGCTATGAACACTTTGAATTGAATTGAGCGAGAAATTATGAACTACATGAACCATCATGCAAGAGGTAATTACGTTGGGGCATGTCTGGTGCGCTCCCACCCCCCTAAGAGTACAAAGATTGGCTCTCAAGAGCCGCCGAGCTCGGGAGCCTGCGCCTTCATGCTGTGAGTGGAACTGGTCCTAAGAGATGAGGCAGCACGCCCTGCAACCTATGAACTTTGCTTTTTTCCCTACTGACGAATGAGGAATCATGAAACACGTGTCTAGGGATACGAATTGAAACTAATAATAGAGCACTGGCTATGAACACTTTGAATTGAATTGAGCGAGAAATTATGAACTACATGAACCATCTTGCAAGAGGTAATTACGTTGGGGCGTGTCTGGTGCGCTCCCACCCGCCTAAGAGTACAAAGATTGGCTCTCACCAGCCGCCGAGCTGACGAGCTCGGGAGCCTGCACCTTCATGCTGTGAGTGGAACTGGTCCTGAGAGATGAGGCAGCATGCCCTGCAACCTATGAACTTTGCTTTTTTCCCTACTGACGATTGAGAAATCATGAAACACGTGTCTAGGGATACGAATTGAAACTAATAATACAGCACTGGCTATGAACACTTTGAATTGAATTGAGCGAGAAATTATGAACCATCATGCAAGAGGTAATTACGTTGGGGCGTGTCTGGTGCGCTCCCACCCCCCTAAGAGTACAAAGATTGGCTCTCACGAGCTGCCGAGCTGACGAGCTCGTGAGAAAGCACCTTCATGCTGTGAGTGGAACTGGTCCGGAGAGATGAGGCAGCACGCCCTGCAACCTATGAACTTTGCTTTTTTCCCTACTGACGATTGAGGAATCATGAAACACGTGTCTAGGGATACGAATTGGGATACGAATTGAAACTAATAATACAGCACTGGCTATGAACACTTTGAATTGAATTGAGCGAGAAATTATGAACTACATGAACCATCATGCAAGAGGTAATTACGTTGGGGCGTGTCTGGTGCGCTCCCACCCGCCTAAGAGTACAAAGATTGGCTCTCACGAGCCGCCGAGCTGACGAGCTCGGGAGCCTGCGCCTTCATGCTGTGAGTGGAACTGGTCCTGAGAGATGAGGCAGCACGCCCTGCAACCTATGAACTTTGCTTTTTTCCATACTGACGATTGAGGAATCATGAAACACGTGTCTAGGGATACGAATTGAAACTAATAATACAGCACTGGCTATGAACACTTTGAATTGAATTGAGCGAGAAATTATGAACTACATGAACCATCATGCAAGAGGTAATTACGCTGGGGCATGTCTGGTGCGCTCCCACCCCCCTAAGAGTACAAAGATTGGCTCTCACGAGCCGCCGAGCTCGGGAGCCTGCGCCTTCATGCTGTGAGTGGAACTGGTCCTAAGAGATGAGGCAGCACGCCCTGCAACCTATGAACTTTGCTTTTTTCCCTACTGACGAATGAGGAATCATGAAACACGTGTCTAGGGATACGAATTGAAACTAATAATAGAGCACTGGTTATGAACACTTTGAATTGAATTGAGCGAGAAATTATGAACTACATGAACCATCTTGGAAGAGGTAATTACGTTGGGGCGTGTCTGGTGCGCTCCCACCCGCCTAAGAGTACAAAGATTGGCTCTCACAAGCCGCCGAGCTGACGAGCTCGGGAGCCTGCACCTTCATGCTGTGAGTGGAACTGGTCCTGAGAGATGAGGCAGCACGCCCTGCAACCTATGAACTTTGCTTTTTTCCCTACTGACGATTGAGGAATCATGAAACACGTGTCTAGGGATACGAATTGAAACTAATAATACAGCACTGGCTATGAACACTTTGAATTAAATTGAGCGAGAAATTATGAACTACATGAACCATCATGCAAGAGGTAATTACGTTGGGGCGTGTCTGGTGCGCTCCCACCCCCCTAAGAGTACAAAGATTGGCTCTCACGAGCTGACGAGCTCCGGAGCCTGCACCTTCATGCTGTGAGTGGAACTGGTCCTGAGATATGAGGCAGCACGCCCTGCAACCTATGAACTTTGCTTTTTTCCCTACTGACGATTGAGGAATCATGAAACACATGTCTAGGGATACGAATTGAAACTAATAATACAGCACTGGCTATGAACACTTTGAATTGAATTGAGCGAGAAATTATGAACTAACTGAACCATCATGCAAGAGGTAATTACGTTACGGCGTGTCTGGTGTGCACCCACCCCCCTAAGAGTACAAAGATTGGCTCTCACGAGCCGCCGAGCTGACGAGCTCAGGAGCCTGCGCTTTCATGCTGTGAGTGGAACTGGTCCTGAGAGATGAGGCAGCATGCCCTGCAACCTATGAACTTTGCTTTTTTCCCTACTGACGATTGAGGAATCATGAAACACGTGTCTAGGGATACGAATTGAAACTAATAATACAGCACTGGCTATGAACACTTTGAATTCAATTGAGCGAGAAATTATGAACTGCATGAACCATCATGCAAGAGGTAATTACGTTGGGGCGTGTCTGGTGCGCTCCCACCCCCCTAAATGTACAAAGATTGGCTCTCACGAGCCGCCGAGCTGACGGGCTCAGGAGCCTGCGTCTTCATGCTGTGAGTGGAACTGGTCCTGAGAGATGAGGCAGCACGCCCTGCAACCTATGAACTTTGCTTTTTTCCCTACTGACGATTGAGGAATCATGAAACACGTGTCTAGGGATACGAATTGAAACTAATAATACAGCACTGGCTATGAACACTTTGAATTGAATTGAGCGAGAAATTATGAACTAACTGAACCATCATGCAAGAGGTAATTACGTTACGGCGTGTCTGGTGTGCACCCACCCCCCTAAGAGTACAAAGATTGGCTCTCACGAGCCGCCGAGCTGACGAGCTCGGGAGCCTGCGCCTTCATGCTGTGAGTGGAACTGGTCCTGAGAGATGAGGCAGCACGCCCTGCAACCTATGAACTTTGCTTTTTTCCCTACTGACGATTGAGGAATCATGAAACACGTGTCTAGGGATACAAATTGAAACTAATAATACAGCACTGGCTATGAACACTTTGAATTCAATTGAGCGAGAAATTATGAACTACATGAACCATCATGCAAGAGGTAATTACGTTGGGGCGTGTCTGGTGTGCTCCCACCCCCCTAAATGTACAAAGATTGGCTCTCACGAGCCGCCGAGCTGACGGGCTCAGGAGCCTGCGTCTTCATGCTGTGAGTGGAACTGGTCCTGAGAGATGAGGCAGCACGCCCTGCAACCTATGAACTTTGCTTTTTTCCCTACTGACGATTGAGGAATCATGAAACACGTGTCTAGGGATACGAATTGAAACTAATAATACAGCACTGGCTATGAACACTTTGAATTGAGCAAGAAATTATGAACTACATGAACCATCATGCAAGAGGTAATTACGTTGGGGCGTGTCTGGTGCGCTCCCACCCCTCTAAGAGTACAAAGATTGGCTCTTACGAGCCGCCGAGCTGACGAGCTCGGGAGCCTGCACCTTCATGCTGTGAGTGGAACTGGTCCTGAGGGATGAGGCAGCACGCCCTGCAACCTATGAACTTTGCTTTTTTTCCCTACTGACGATTGAGGAATCATGAAACACGTGTCTAGGCATACGAATTGAAACTAATAATACAGCACTGGCTATGAACACTTTGAATTGAATTGAGCGAGAAATTATGAACTACATGAACCATCATGCAAGAGGTAATTACGTTGGGGCGTGTCTGGTGCGCTCCCACCCCCCTAAGATTACAAAGATTGGCTCTCACTTGCCGCCGAGCTGATGAGCTGGGGAGCCTGCGCCTTCATGCTGTGAGTGGAACTGGTCCTGAGAGATGAGGCAGCACGCCCTGCAACCTGTGAACTTTGCTTTTTTCCCTACTGACGATTGAGGAATCATGAAACGCGTGTCTAGGTATACGAATTGAAACTAATAATACAGCACTGGCTATGAACACTTTGAATTGAATTGAGCGAGAAATTATGAACTACATGAACCATCATGCAAGAGGTAATTACGTTGGGGCGTGTCTGGTGCGCTCCCTCCCCCTAAGAGTACAAAGATTGGCTCTCACGAGCCGCCGAGCTGACGAGCTCGGGAGCCTGCGCCTTCATGCTGTGAGTGGAACTGGTCCTGAGAGATGAGGCAGCACGCCCTGCAACCTATGAACTTTGCTTTTTTCCCTACTGACGATTGAGGAATCATGAAACACGTGTCTAGGGATACGAATTGAAACTAATAATACAGCACTGGCTATGAGCACTTTGAATTGAATTGAGCGAGAAATTATGAACTACATGAATCATCATGCAATAGGTAATTACGTTGGGGCGTGTCTGGTGCGCTCCCACCCCCCTAAGAGTACAAAGATTGGCTCTCACGAGCCGCCAAGCTGACGAGCTCGGGAGCCTGCACCTTCATGCTGTGAGTGGAACTGGTCCTGAGAGATGAGGCAGCACGCTCTGCAACCTATGAACTTTGCTTTTTTCCCTACTGACGATTGAGGAATCATGAAACACGTGTCTAGGGATTCGAATTGAAACTAATAATACAGCACTGGCTATGAGCACTTTGAATTGAATTGAGCGAGAAATTATGAACTTCATGAACCATCATGCAAGAGGTAATTACGTTGGGGCGTGTCTGGTGCGCTCCCACCCCCCTAAGAGTACAAAGATTGGCTCTCACGAGCCGCAGAGCTGACGAGCTCGGGAGCCTGCGCCTTCATGCTGTGAGTGGAACGGGTCCTGAGAGATGAGGCAGCACGCCCTGCAACCTATGAATTTGCTTTTTTTCCCTACTGACAATTGAGGAATCATGAAACGCGTGTCTAGGGATACGAATTGAAACTAATAATACAGCACTGGATATGAACACTTTGAATTGAATTGAGCGAGAAATTATGAACTACATGAACCATCATGCAAGAGGTAATTACGTTGGGGCGTGTCTGGTGCGCTCCCACCCCCCTAAGAGTACAAAGATTGGCTCTCACGAGCTGACGAGCTCAGGAGCCTGCGCCTTCATGCTGTGAGTGGAACTGGTCCTGAGAGATGAGGCAGCACGCCCTGCAACCTATGAACTTTGCTTTTTTCCCTACTGACGATTGAGGAATCATGAAACACGTGTCTAGGGATACGAATTGAAACTAATAATACAGCACTGGCTATGAACACTTTGAATTGAATTGAGCGAGAATTTATGAACTACATGAACCATCATGCAAGAGGTAATTACGTTAAGGCGTGTCTAGTGCGCTCCCACCCCCCTAAGAGTACAAAGATTGGCTCTCACGAGCCGCCGAGCTGACGAGCTCGGGAGCCTGCGCCTTCATGCTGTGAGTGGAACTGGTCCTGAGAGATGAGGCAGCATGCCCTGCAACCCATGAACTTTGCTTTTTTCCCTACTGACGATTGAGAAATCATGAAACACGTGTCTAGGGATACGAATTGAAACTAATAATACAGCACTGGCTATGAACACTTTGAATTGAATTGAGCGAGAAATTATGAACCATCATGCAAGAGGTAATTACGTTGGGGCGTGTCTGGTGCGCTCCCACCCCCCTAAGAGTACAAAGATTGGCTCTCACGAGCTGCCGAGCTGACGAGCTCGTGAGAAAGCACCTTCATGCTGTGAGTGGAACTGGTCCGGAGAGATGAGGCAGCACGCCCTGCAACCTATGAACTTTGCTTTTTTCCCTACTGACGATTGAGGAATCATGAAACACGTGTCTAGGGATACGAATTGGGATACGAATTGAAACTAATAATACAGCACTGGCTATGAACACTTTGAATTGAATTGAGCGAGAAATTATGAACTACATGAACCATCATGCAAGAGGTAATTACGTTGGGGCGTGTCTGGTGCGCTCCCACCCGCCTAAGAGTACAAAGATTGGCTCTCACGAGCCGCCGAGCTGACGAGCTCGGGAGCCTGCACCTTCATGCTGTGAGTGGAACTGGTCCTGAGAGATGAGGCAGCACGCCCTGCAACCTATGAACTTTGCTTTTTTCCATACTGACGATTGAGGAATCATGAAACACGTGTCTAGGGATACGAATTGAAACTAATAATACAACACTGGCTATGAACACTTTGAATTGAATTGAGCGAGAAATTATGAACTACATGAACCATCATGCAAGAGGTAATTACGTTGGGGCATGTCTGGTGCGCTCCCACCCCCCTAAGAGTACAAAGATTGGCTCTCAAGAGCCGCCGAGCTCGGGAGCCTGCGCCTTCATGCTGTGAGTGGAACTGGTCCTAAGAGATGAGGCAGCACGCCCTGCAACCTATGAACTTTGCTTTTTTCCCTACTGACGAATGAGGAATCATGAAACACGTGTCTAGGGATACGAATTGAAACTAATAATAGAGCACTGGCTATGAACACTTTGAATTGAATTGAGCGAGAAATTATGAACTACATGAACCATCTTGCAAGAGGTAATTACGTTGGGGCGTGTCTGGTGCGCTCCCACCCGCCTAAGAGTACAAAGATTGGCTCTCACCAGCCGCCGAGCTGACGAGCTCGGGAGCCTGCACCTTCATGCTGTGAGTGGAACTGGTCCTGAGAGATGAGGCAGCATGCCCTGCAACCTATGAACTTTGCTTTTTTCCCTACTGACGATTGAGAAATCATGAAACACGTGTCTAGGGATACGAATTGAAACTAATAATACAGCACTGGCTATGAACACTTTGAATTGAATTGAGCGAGAAATTATGAACCATCATGCAAGAGGTAATTACGTTGGGGCGTGTCTGGTGCGCTCCCACCCCCCTAAGAGTACAAAGATTGGCTCTCACGAGCTGCCGAGCTGACGAGCTCGTGAGAAAGCACCTTCATGCTGTGAGTGGAACTGGTCCGGAGAGATGAGGCAGCACGCCCTGCAACCTATGAACTTTGCTTTTTTCCCTACTGACGATTGAGGAATCATGAAACACGTGTCTAGGGATACGAATTGGGATACGAATTGAAACTAATAATACAGCACTGGCTATGAACACTTTGAATTGAATTGAGCGAGAAATTATGAACTACATGAACCATCATGCAAGAGGTAATTACGTTGGGGCGTGTCTGGTGCGCTCCCACCCGCCTAAGAGTACAAAGATTGGCTCTCACGAGCCGCCGAGCTGACGAGCTCGGGAGCCTGCGCCTTCATGCTGTGAGTGGAACTGGTCCTGAGAGATGAGGCAGCACGCCCTGCAACCTATGAACTTTGCTTTTTTCCATACTGACGATTGAGGAATCATGAAACACGTGTCTAGGGATACGAATTGAAACTAATAATACAGCACTGGCTATGAACACTTTGAATTGAATTGAGCGAGAAATTATGAACTACATGAACCATCATGCAAGAGGTAATTACGCTGGGGCATGTCTGGTGCGCTCCCACCCCCCTAAGAGTACAAAGATTGGCTCTCACGAGCCGCCGAGCTCGGGAGCCTGCGCCTTCATGCTGTGAGTGGAACTGGTCCTAAGAGATGAGGCAGCACGCCCTGCAACCTATGAACTTTGCTTTTTTCCCTACTGACGAATGAGGAATCATGAAACACGTGTCTAGGGATACGAATTGAAACTAATAATAGAGCACTGGTTATGAACACTTTGAATTGAATTGAGCGAGAAATTATGAACTACATGAACCATCTTGGAAGAGGTAATTACGTTGGGGCGTGTCTGGTGCGCTCCCACCCGCCTAAGAGTACAAAGATTGGCTCTCACAAGCCGCCGAGCTGACGAGCTCGGGAGCCTGCACCTTCATGCTGTGAGTGGAACTGGTCCTGAGAGATGAGGCAGCACGCCCTGCAACCTATGAACTTTGCTTTTTTCCCTACTGACGATTGAGGAATCATGAAACACGTGTCTAGGGATACGAATTGAAACTAATAATACAGCACTGGCTATGAACACTTTGAATTAAATTGAGCGAGAAATTATGAACTACATGAACCATCATGCAAGAGGTAATTACGTTGGGGCGTGTCTGGTGCGCTCCCACCCCCCTAAGAGTACAAAGATTGGCTCTCACGAGCTGACGAGCTCCGGAGCCTGCACCTTCATGCTGTGAGTGGAACTGGTCCTGAGATATGAGGCAGCACGCCCTGCAACCTATGAACTTTGCTTTTTTCCCTACTGACGATTGAGGAATCATGAAACACATGTCTAGGGATACGAATTGAAACTAATAATACAGCACTGGCTATGAACACTTTGAATTGAATTGAGCGAGAAATTATGAACTAACTGAACCATCATGCAAGAGGTAATTACGTTACGGCGTGTCTGGTGTGCACCCACCCCCCTAAGAGTACAAAGATTGGCTCTCACGAGCCGCCGAGCTGACGAGCTCAGGAGCCTGCGCTTTCATGCTGTGAGTGGAACTGGTCCTGAGAGATGAGGCAGCATGCCCTGCAACCTATGAACTTTGCTTTTTTCCCTACTGACGATTGAGGAATCATGAAACACGTGTCTAGGGATACGAATTGAAACTAATAATACAGCACTGGCTATGAACACTTTGAATTCAATTGAGCGAGAAATTATGAACTGCATGAACCATCATGCAAGAGGTAATTACGTTGGGGCGTGTCTGGTGCGCTCCCACCCCCCTAAATGTACAAAGATTGGCTCTCACGAGCCGCCGAGCTGACGGGCTCAGGAGCCTGCGTCTTCATGCTGTGAGTGGAACTGGTCCTGAGAGATGAGGCAGCACGCCCTGCAACCTATGAACTTTGCTTTTTTCCCTACTGACGATTGAGGAATCATGAAACACGTGTCTAGGGATACGAATTGAAACTAATAATACAGCACTGGCTATGAACACTTTGAATTGAATTGAGCGAGAAATTATGAACTAACTGAACCATCATGCAAGAGGTAATTACGTTACGGCGTGTCTGGTGTGCACCCACCCCCCTAAGAGTACAAAGATTGGCTCTCACGAGCCGCCGAGCTGACGAGCTCGGGAGCCTGCGCCTTCATGCTGTGAGTGGAACTGGTCCTGAGAGATGAGGCAGCACGCCCTGCAACCTATGAACTTTGCTTTTTTCCCTACTGACGATTGAGGAATCATGAAACACGTGTCTAGGGATACAAATTGAAACTAATAATACAGCACTGGC